>NC_137466.1:47710676-48400676 GCF_964235325.1 Thermobia domestica | reverse complement strand
TTCTATTAGCTAAATATTGATCAATTCTGACCTACGAAAACATTGAATTCGTAACCACGGATCTGGCTTAACATAAATGTATTTACTCAGTGACATTGGAGTAAGTGACACAGTAAGCTGTTCATACATTGTCAAGTGACTTATGTCTTCATGTATTTGTTTATTTGTTGAAAGAGACTGATACAAGTATTACTTTTATTTTCAAGTTAGATAGAGAAGAAAAGTCTTGTAATCGAAAGTTTAAAAAAAAATCTTATATGACCCTCATATATGTCAAACACTCGCTTCTGCATGTCAATAGATACAGAGATCTAGAAGCCGGACCACTCAGCTGTAGAGACCAATATTTTAAACTTATTTTATTTTCACTATGCTATGGATAACTATACGAGGCATTTTAGAACGATTATCTCGATGTATTCACCTGCGGACAAGCACACACGTCTGTGAAAATTTTGCCTTACACAAAGAGAAAAACGTATGTGATATACATAATAGCGTATGTTACATGCGTAAATTCAGTATTTTTTGGACTTAACGTAAGGCTATAGATGGTACCCTATAGCAAGCATTTAACTGAAAACGTATGTTTTATAATACTTCCCGTATAAGTGTTCCACCTATGTGTACTTTCCATATGAAAGAAAGAACTGTATATATGCAGTCAGAATCTCATATACAGATGGACACACTTAACATTAGCTAACATAAGTAACAAACGTATATGTATGAAATATACGAAAGACTGGAAAAAATGAAGAAACTTGTCCAAGCGTTGGACAAAAACAGTCCTTTTTCAATATCTAGTTGAACACTTTTCTTACTGTTCAGTACAAGGATTAAGAGAAATTTTTTTGACAAACTGCAGATTAGCAATTCTGTGGAAGATTCTTCGTTCAGAAATACCACGAATAACGTAGAGCTTCATGAGTGAAACTCTTTTATCAATGTTGTCAAGAACGTGTGTACAATATCAAATATGATCGATAGGAACGGATTTTAAACTCATGCAAGAAGCAAAACGAAAGCATACAAGCACTGGAATATTACCTAAGTTTGAAGATACATTTTTCATACTCTCACTTTCATCACATTCCATAAAGAATTGGCGAACTGAACGAAGAATACGAAAAGAGGTTCCAACAAGACATTAAAGAATGGTAAAGAGGAATCACGATCGATGTGGCATGTTAGTGATGTTAGTTAGATTACTGTTAGTGCCTAGTGCGAAATAAACCGCATGAATACTGCAAAAACAAAACAAAAAAACTTCGACATAATTCACATTTGTAACTAAACGACGAAGATATACTTTGTATTTAGTTTCAAACTTCTTTGAAATTTTTATAGATACATGTTTTAATACATTTTGCTGTCGGTAGTCAATCCTATTTGTATTTTATCAGAAATTAGTAAGTCATTTAATGTCATTTGCACATCGTACAAAATTCTTACGTGGCAAGGACAAGATGGCTGGTAAATTTGAAATCAGCATACGACAATTAGGCAACACTTCCTGTTTCATTTTATCTCGTAAATAGGTCTCAATTTGTAGCCATGAGCTATCAGTGCAAAACCTGTAGGAGAGAACAAGATATTTCTTTATATATATATATATATATATATATATATATATATATATATATATATATATATATATATATATATATATATATATTTGGTCTAGGAATTAATTCGTGCGGTTTTTAATAAAAATTGAAGCTTTATTTCAGAAACAAAGTAAATGAATACGTTAACAGAAATATTGTCCATCGCTAGCCACTACTTTCTCCCATCTTTCAGGCAATTTACGGATTCCGTGTCGAAAGAATTCCTCATCTTTTGACGCAATCTAATCAAAGATCCATTTTTCGATATTTTCTGAAGAAGTGAAATGCTGTCCAATCAAATCGTTATTCATGCAATCGATCAAGTAGTAGTCAGACGGAGCAGTGTCTGGTGAATATCGCGGGTGGAGTAACACTTTCCATCCGACATTTTCCAAATAGGTTTTGACCGGTTTTGCGACATGTGGTCGAGCGTTATCATCTTGATAAATAAGTTTATTATGCCTGTTATTCCATTCTGGTCGTTTTCAGGCCAGAGCTTGCTTCAAACGCATTAATTGTTGTCGATAGCGGTGTCCATTAATAGTTTCACCAAGTTTCAGAAGTTCATAGTACACCACACGTTTCAAATCCCACCATATATACAGCATAACCTTTGCACAATGAATATCTCGTTTCGGTTGTGAAGGACCTGGTTCACCTTGCTTCACCCAGGCCTTTTTTCGTTTAGGATTCTCATAATGAATCCACTTCTCATCACCAGTTACAATTCGATGCAAAAATCCCTTCCTTTTCTGTCTTTGAAGCAGCAATTCGCAAACGGTTTTTCTTCTTTCAACGTCTTTCTTTTCAATTCATGTGAAACCCAATAAGACATCTTTTGAATCATTCCTATGGCTTTGAGACGTTTGGAAACTGTTGTTTGCTCAACTCCAAATGCTTCTGCAAGTTCGTCCTGCGTTTGACACGAATCCTGATCAAGCAATGCTCTCAATTCTTCATCTTCAAATTCTTTTGGCTGTCCAAATTGCTTTTGGACTTCCAAGCTGAAATCACCACCTTTAAACCGTGCAAACCACTTCTGACATGTTCGCTCAGCTAGAGCATGGCCACCAAACACTTCCACTAAAATATGATGACTTGCGGTAGCACTTTTCTTCATGTTAAAGCAATGAAGAATAACTCCCCGCAAAAACACTTTATCAGGCACAAAATGCGCCATTTTCAGTTGAAGAAAAAATGTTGTTGTTTCCGCTTCAAGCAACTGACATATACTAAACAAGATGCTCAATGACAGTAGTTTTCAACGCATGTTTGGATCAACGAAACTATGGGACAATAAGCTAGTTACGTCATCTTTTGTAAAACCGCTCCGATCACTTCTTTTAATCATAATCGAAAATGGTAAAAATCTATAACCACTTTTGAATTCAAATCAATTTCCATTTAAAACCAAAATGGTAGCAGGTTTCTAAAGCTGTTCCAGAAGTTTCTTACACTTATAAATGGTTTGCTTTGCTACAGAAACTTGCAAGAAAGCCTCATCAGAAACAAGTCAGTGCAACTTTATCTTCTGCAATCTTATTTATGAATAGTACGAGCGGTCCCAGGATCAATTCCTCGTGGGGTCACTCGATCGAAAAGGTGTAATAGCTTTTCAAGGCCAAGAGTTAGGTTTTTGTGGCATTTTCTCACTCACACCAAGTAAATGTCGGGATGATACCTAACATACTGGCTCAGTCCGCCTCTTTCCTTTGCAATTCCTTTCTCCTTTTTCCCCTTTCTCCAGATAGTGTGCTTGCAACGGATATAATCTCTCATACCTGACGGGCTTAAGACCATAGGTCCCAGTAATGCCGAAAAATATGTATAAATAAAATAAATAAGTACAATCACTGGCGGTGATTGGACGTTAAAAGTGGGGAGGCAAAACTTGACGGTTGTATAACTAACAGGATACTATCTTTTTTGGTTAAAATACCGTAGGCTATATCGTATTTCATATTTTATTAAGTAAATTGACAAGACCAACGCAAGTAGGTACTAGCGCTTTGTACCCTTAAACAGAGATTTGATTCCTTGCTTATGAACATCTTAAAATTCAAAGCGGCTGATTAATATATTGAATCCTTGTAAGAAGTGAAAGTATGCTGGAATTGTTGTGTTCCAATAGGTTAATTTTGGGGTTATTTTCCATGGCAATTAAAACATAATTTCTGCAGCTTTCTTAACTCCAGGGAAGGACAACCATCACGTACTCACGCAACGCGGAATATTATATGGCACCATTTTTTTCTATGAACCACTAATACATACAAAAAAACTTTACATTTCCAAATGAAACCATATACATTAATGGGTTACGTAAAAAAAGTGGGGGGCAACTACCCCCTTTGCACCCCTAATCGCCACCCATGAGTACAATTATTTATGGATAAGGATAAAGCGAGATCTAGATTTACCCCATTCCTTCCCCTACGTATAAAGGCTTTATTACCTTTAACAATTGTCTTACTACGAAAGAAAAAAATCTTTTTACATTGGCTCTAATTAAATGAATTTTGGCAAGTCAAGAAAATTTTCTGCCAAATTTTAAAATAACTTGAAATATTCTTCTAATACTTGAAATGAAGAATTACTTGTGAAATACGGTACTAAGAAAAGGCAAGTTCCCTGGCTTTCGAAACCTTACTTTCAATTATACCTCATGTTTTAGAAAACACTGTAAACTTCTCATCCAATAAGAGAGAAAACGTTATCAAAATAACAAATTTAACCTTCCCCTCCCCCCACGAATTTCTCAGTGAACATAGTAACATAAAACAAATATTCACGAGAAAAAAAAAGACATCTCCAGATTAAACATCTTTCCAGATTATTAACAATAACTCTTGGTATTTAATAGTGTTATTGTGTAAGTTCGGAGCCTTTTTCATACAATTCCTTAATATTTCCAATCAATTATCTAGCATAATTTGATGACTGCGTGAACAGGTTAAAAAGTATTATTGCAAGATTAAAGGAAAAGTAATGAAGAAATGTTGCCTCTTTAAAATGGCATCCTAAGCTCTGATGTATAAATGTATCGGAAACATCCATATCTGGGTAAGGAACAGAGCATTTACAAATGGATGTTGTGACATCTTTGTTGCATCGCACTCTGAGGACATTGCGAAATAGATACGAGGGAGGGTCAGAAATCAAAGTTACACGGTCGATGTTTCTGGAGTTTTGGGATAAGGAGTGTACGGTAATTTCATTACATGGAATTGGCAACTGCGCAGAGTTTCAACCACCTACGGTACGGTGTAGGTAGACACAAATGGTGACTCGTTAGGAAAACTGGCCTTTGGAAGAAGTCCGCTCAGTTATTCGTTTTCTGTGGGCGAAACGCGTAACCACGCCTGAAATTCACCGGCAGCGGGTAGAGGTTTACGGGCAGAACTTCTCAGGGAGGGCGTAATCTTCCTTCACAACAACGCTCGAACTCGTAGAGCCCAGAAAACCACCATGCTGTTGATGCAGTTTCACTGGGACATCATCGACCACCCTCACTACAACCCGGACCGCGCTCCAACCAACTTCCACCTGTTTCCGCACTTCGAAAGAGCATCTAGGAGCAGGGCCGTGCTGGGATACTAATGAGGGCGGTGGACAAGTCTACTAAAAGGGCGCCGATACAACTGGATATATATATATATATATATATATATATATATATATATATATAGGGTGTTTCAGATGAAACGTCCAGTGCTTATAAATCCGAAACGGCTGAGAATAAAAAGATGAAACAAAAACTGAGATAGGAAAATGTCATAGGGCGCATCACATGGTGTTGTCGTGGAGACCCACAGGGCTCTCCTTCAAGGGGGCCCAGGGGCCAACTTCAAATTTTCAAATAGGAACATGTATTGAATCATACCTCATTCAATAGTACTTGAAAAACGAAACAACTTTTGTAGGAAATAATTTTCGATTTGGGCCACCGTTTTCAAAATGGCCGCAAAAAGTGGGTCCTGTATCAAATAAAACGTCCAGTGCTTATAGGCCTAAATCAGAAACGGCTGAGAATAGAGAGATGAAACAAAAACTGAGATAGAAACTATGATAAAGCATATCAAGTGGTGGTGTTGTGGTGACCCTCAGGAAACTCCTTGAAGGGGGCCCAGGTGCCAACTTCAAACTGATACAGGACTTTTTGCGACCATTTTGAAAACGGTGCCCCAAATCGAAAATTGTTTCATACAAAAGTTGTTTCGTATTTCAAGGACTATTGAATGAGGTATGATTCAATACATGTTCCCACTTGAAAATTTGAAGTTGGCCCCTGGGCCCCCTTGAAGGAGGTCCCTGTGGGTCTCCACGACAACACCATGTGATGCGCCCTATGACATTATCCTATCTCAGTTTTTGTTTCATCTTTTTATTTTCATCCATTTCGGATTTATAAGCACTGGACGTTTTATCTGATATAGGACCCACTTTTTGCGGCCATTTAAAAACGGTGGCCCAAATCGAAAATTGTTTCCTACAAAAGTTGTTTCGTTTTTCAAGTACTATTGAATGAGGTATGATTCAATACATGTTCCTATTTGAAAATTTGAAGTTGGCCCCTGGGCCCCCTTGAAGGAGGGCCCTGTGGGTCTCCACGACAACACCATGTGATGCGCCCTATGACATTTTCCTATCTCAGTTTTTGTTTCATCTTTTTATTCTCAGCCGTTTCGGATTTATAAGCACTGGACGTTTTATCTGAAACACCCTGTATAAGAGAGAAAGAGACTTTGAAAGTATGGGTGCCATTTTATGTCAAAATCACCACCAAATTTGTTTTAAAATTAACGTAAATAGCTAACCTCCAATCGAAATCCTCTTTACTAGCGGAAAACGTTTTAGTTCCTGTAATAACATTTTTGTCAAACAAAAATAAGCTAAACGTATCGACAACTTAATATAGCACGCCAATGGACGTAGGAGGTTCATTGCCGCGTTTACAAAAGCTCTCCATTGATTTCTGTCATTAGCCAACTGAACCCAGTTTCTATTTTACATTTCAATCTCTGCGAGAACCATTTTAATATTGTCCTCCCATCTACGCCTCGGTCTTCCTAACGGTCATTTTCCTATTTGGATTTCCAGTTACAACTTCGAAAGTATTTCTAATTTCTTCCATTCTGGCTACATAACCTGACCATTTGAGCCTCCTAGACTTGATGACCCTAACAATGGTTGGTAAACGGTATAAAATTATGCAATTTCTCCTTATGAAGTTTCCGCCTTTCCCCACTCCCGTTCCTTTTGGAGTTCGAATATTGGTTTAAGAATCATGTTTTCAAATATTTTCAGTCTGCGATTTTTCCTCCGAGTCAGTGACCATGTTTCGCAACCATACAGCACAACAGGCATGATTATCGTTTTATATTTTGACCTACAAATTCCTCAACAGAATTAGTGACAACAAAAGATTTTTAACTGAATAATAGCACGAAATACCTGCTTTCAGCTGACATCAAATTTTTTAGTGATTATGGTTTTGGTCTGTTAATAATGATCCTACATATTTGAAAGTATCCACTTTGTCGAAAGAAAATATAAGTTGATATTTTAACGCATGCAGTATTACGATCCCGACAAACTTCCATTTATTTAGTTTTCTCTGCATTTACTTTTAAGCCTATATCCCTGCAAGCGTTAATTAAGATTTCTGCATTTCTTTCTATTATTCTATCATTCCCTATTAAATTTACATCATCAGCATACGCCATAACCTGGCAAATACAATTCAGCTCTAGGACCTGATCGCTGTCTTTGATTTTTCTTATAGTGTTCTCCAAAACAAAGTTAAATAATAATGACGACAACGCACCTCCTTGTTTCAGGTCATTCTCAACATGAAAGCTCGTGAACAAGAATTTCTCTACTCGAATATTACTTTGGGATTCATTTAAACATATCTTAATTAATCTACCTTTTTCGGTATTGCAAATTCTGTAAACATGTACAATGTTTCCCTCCTACCAGAGTCTAAAGTCAATAGGCTAATGGATGTGCCAGGATATTGTATTCTCATTTGTTTTCAAGTATTAGTCGAATCGTAAATATCTGGTCGATAGTTGATCGATTTTACCTAAATTCGGGCTGATGATCTCCAATAATTTCATCTGCGTATGGAATCAATCTTGCTAATACAATGTTTAAGAGGATTTAGTGGATGTTGACAGAAGAGAAATGCCTTAATAATTATTAAATATGTTTTGTTGCTTTTCTTCTGAACTGGAACAATGATTGATTCTTTTCACTCTTGTGGTAATTCCTCCTTGTTCCAGATAAGGAAAATGAATTTGTGTATCTTGCTCTACAATTTTTCCCCTCCAGCTAAAGTTGTCAACCAGAATTTCGTCTACATCCGGAGATGTGTGTTTAATTTTTTAAAATAGCGACTTCTATTTCTGTCTGGTTAGGTTCTGGAATATACGGTTATACTGCATGCATTTCACTTTCTCCACGCACATTAGTTTTTGGCTATGTGTTGAGCAAATCGTCAAAGAAATCTGTCCATCTATTTAAGCTGCTATCTGTATCAGTGAGAATTGCTTCTTTAGGTTTCTTTAATATATAAGCACGAAGTTGATAGCCTTTCTTAAGTTCGTTGATCCATTTATACATGTCCCGAATGTTTTTGTTTTTACTATTATCTTCAAGTTAATTAATTTTAACTTTCAAAGATCGCGTTTCTTTGTTCTAAAAGTTTCTGAAGTTTTCCGTCAGATGACAATGAAATTGTATGTGGTTATATCGTTCGGATTTTGTAGCCAACGCTGTTTCTTCTGTTTTCTCTTCTCTGCTACTTTAGTACATTCCTGGTTGAACCATGGTTTGTTCCTACGTATTTCTGTGTGACCCAATATTTCTTTTGCTGAAATTTTAATGTTATCTCTAATTTCAACCAAGTCTCTTGAACACTATTGCACTCTGAACCTTCTAAAACCGAGAATCTATTCGACACTTCAATCTAGCCCCTCTCACCTGATTCTCCTCTATTTTTAAAAAAAGTAAACCGCTCCGTTTTTAGATATTGAATATTTCCTTTATTCAACGATAGTCTGTCTCTTACTATCACAATCAACTCCTCTGAACGAGCAAACATCAGTTGCGCTAGACTGTTCTTTTCTGTCTACTAAAACATGATCAGTTTGAATGTGTGTTTTTCCATCTGATGAAGTCCAATTATATTTATGAATTTCGCGATGTTGGAATTTTGTAATCTTCACGATAAGGTTTCTGGATATTGCGCAGTTCACGAGTCTAACGCCGTTGCCACAACCTTCCTTATGCAAACATTTGTTCCCTATAATCGGTTTGAAAATACCCTCTCGTCCCACCTTCGCATTGAAACCGCCTAACAGAATTTTTATATGGTATTGTAGGAGATGATCAAATACCCGTTCTATTCTTTCATAAAAACTGTATTTTTTTATTGCCATCCTTATTTTCTGCTGGGGCATGCGCGTTTAAAACAATAATATTACACCACCGACCCTGAAGAGAAGTAAAAGAAAATCTATCATTAACAAATTCAACCTATGTAATTGCTGATATTACGTATTCGTTTGTGAACGGAAAGCCCTGTTTCTAGTTGGTAATTTTTCATTTGTTCCCCGTAAAAGAACGTAAAATTTCCGGACTTGACTCCTCCATTTCCTTCTCATCTAACTTCCTGATATCCCACTAGGTCCATCTTCTATTTCTAAATACATTCGTTACAATTTTAACTCGCCTTTCCTATAGAGACTTCTAATATTCCATGTTCCAAATCTCATGTCGATTTTACTTTGCTGAGTTCGTGCCAAGTTATCAGTTCTGATTCGAGGATTCTGCGAACTTATCTGAACAATCCTTTTTTTACAGTATGAGGTTGTTAGCCTCACACCAAATTTTCAAACTGGATTATCACCCCTTGTCTGTCCGCGACTGCTTACTCAGTATATTCGCAGCTAACCTCTGTATGTAGAGACCTTCTCCTCGATCCACAACCTGAGGACGCGCCATGCCGTGGTGACAGGAAGAGTATCATACATTTTACGGAAATTAATACAGCTATATTTCAGAAATACAACAGGTACTGATTGTCCGAACACTGCTTTAAAACACACAGGAACAATCAATATGCTCGGATATATGGATGCATATTAAGACTGTGAAAGCTTCGATGCCGTAAAAATCGTAAATTAGAGACTAATGTCAGTGTAGTATTACATAAATGCATCGTACATTTGACTATCCGAACTATTCTTGATGTATCACATTGTTTCGTTTTATAGATATATAACTTTATAATATTTTTGTAAGTGATTATACTCTTTACCTGTTTTCTGCCAATAGCAACTGTATGAATTCATAATACAAAACTGAAATACAGAAGAATAAAGTAATAAAAAACAATAATGTGATATTTCGCAGGGCATCTTACGTAAAGGGCGCCTTGTATTCTTCACAGGTTCTGTACTACCAGTCAGTGTTTGAATTTATTACACAAAGCTGGTCTACAGGCTAACTAAACCCACTTATCTATAATGTGATGTTTTGTAGGGCGCCTTATGTAAAGGGCGCACTGTACCTTACACGGGTTCTTCGCCAATAGTAACTGTGTGTATTTATTGTACAGAACTGTGCTATACAGAAGAGTAAATAAAGTCGTTCATCTTTGATGTGGTCTCGGAAGGGCGCCTAATCTAAAGGGCGCACTGCACCTTTCATGGGTTCTTTACCAATAAAACTGTAAGAATTTATTACTAAAAACTTGTACCTTTATTTATACTGTGATATTTCGGAGGGCGCACCGGGACACGTCCCGGTGTCCCGGTGGGCCAGCACGGGCCTGTCTAGGAGGCATCGCTTCGCTTCAGACGAGGAGATGAACCACTTGGTGACAATGTGGCTGAACATGCAAGGATGGATTTTTACCAGGAGAGAATCTTCAACTCATCCCACGATACGACAAGTGCTCAAACGATACGGAGAGTATAATGTATGTACTATTTGTTGGCTGTATTGGTTGTATGAAATGATATATACATGATTCACTGCAGGCTTTGTAACCTTACTTTCTGATCCCTCCTCGTATCATATTGTTATTTAGAAACAACATTAAAATTGTCTGTCTTAAAAAGCTCATGATTTATGCAGATATATTAACCTCAGAAGAGAAGCTAAGGAACATTTTTCAAGTTAAAATTTTATAAAACTCTCTCATACACATTCGATGAGGAAAAAATAGAATGAAAAGAAAAATAAAGAAGGAATCGAAGTTAGCTGATGTTAAATATACCTACGTCACTCATCCTTCTAGTCCCGAAGGCGTTCAAAAAAATCTCTCTAGGTCTTCAACATTAATCAATAAAATAAATAAATTACCCGATTACAGACAGCCATAGAGTTTTAATGATTCCTCTCATTTTAACCAACAGTTTAGAATGATGATATAACCTTTATGTGTCTTATTGTTGAAAAGTTTTCATTCACCTATTGAAAATCCCCTTCTGTAATTTATTTTAATCATATGTACTATAATTACAAGGCGTGTTCGGAAAGTAAGTATCGCTTTAAAAAAATACTAAATACTAAGATGAAATATCCCACCAGTGTCCGGCAAGTACGTACCATTTCGTTTTTGAATGCCACCGTAGCGCTAGTATCGGGGCTACGCTCATGCACGCTAGTTTCACTGGTTCATTGCCTTTCTACTAACGCAGCTTGCAGTGTTGCCACACCTGGTACAATTGTACCAAATTCAGACCTTTTTGTCGTTCATCGGCACGTTGGTACCACGCTGGCATTTACAGCCCCTTTTGTGAAAAAATTGGTACGATTCTACCCAATTCAGCACCATTCAACAAATACTTGTGACATTTTCAAAAGTGTCAGTAAGACTTTTCCTACATCTCACGTTACTCGTACTGTGTGTTGAACTCTCAAAAATGCTGTTGAACATTCATTCTGTGACGTTGCACCGCATAACGCTACGAACTTTGAGAAAAATTCGTAATTCGAACTATACCGGGAAACAAATGACGCTTGAAATTAAAGAAAAGAAGCATACACACACCTTGAATCAAGTGTTGAATATTCTGAAGAAGACCCGCGTGTGCTCAAGTAAGTCTATAATTTATGTGTCGTTGCAAAACGTTTTTAAAAGTAATTTTAAAGGATGTTTTTAAAAAGTAAGTTTTAAAAAGAGCCCCTTCTTGACTTGGACTCTTGTAAGAAGGGGGAGGGGGTTCTAGAACTTCACCTCTTTTAGTTTCATGTTATAGAGCCATGTATTACACTGGTATAAAAATTCAGCCCTTTTTGTTTCAATTTAGTACTATTTTTCAGCCCACTCTAGAGGTAGGACTGTGGCAACACTGGCCACTAGTGCTGAGTTGTGGTTATCTTGTGTGGAGTGGAAAAAACGCTGTGGAGTTACAGCTGTCTTCACTGGCGGGATGTTTCTTTGAGGAAGATTTGGACAAATTGGTCACGTGCTATGATAAGTGTTTGACCATTGGTGAAAACTCGTCAAAAATAGTTTAAGATGTGTTCTTTCATGTAAAAATAAATTTGGCTAGAAGGAAAATGCTTTAGTGTATATTTTTTTAAAAACAGTACCTACTTTTCGGACACACCTTGTAGTCCCAATATACAAGAGAAGTTACTTTCACAACAGTCACTTTCATACAGATTTAGTGTACAAGTAAGTGATTAGGTATTAATAAAGTAGTTTGTTTTATTAGAAAATTTTGATGTTTACTTAATGGAAGAAGAGGGACCACTACAAGGTCTTAAAAAACAACTGGTACATAGTTTGAAACCATATTTGCATAATTAACCCTAAGAAGGTTATTGGTGTTAAACTAATATGACATTCCTCGTAACGAGTCTTAACAATAGTTAACACAATTTTAAACTAAACATTTATAGAGAAATGTTATGAATATCAAAGGGTGTATCATTTAATAAGATTACACATGCATGCATTCGTTAAATACAAGTGTGAGTTTGAAACATAACCTTTTGTTCCTTCTAAAATTGGCGAATCTAGAAGGTCACGCCTTCTCCATGGCCAGTGTCTTAAATATATGTAGTTTGCAGTTGAAATGTGGATGTGTTTAACACATTTTCTTTGTCTGTTTGACATTATATTATTGAATTTTTGTGCTGAAGTAGTTCTTTTTGGCTTCTTCTTTAGTGTCATATTTACTATATGTTCCATCAAGTATAGTTTAAATCGCACTGTAGCGTATATTTTGTCTTTTTTTTTTTTTTTAGGAGTTGCATGATGCACCTTACATTAAAACATTCGTCAAATGCACTTCTGGTATAATGGTATCATCATGACAAAAAGAAGATAAAGATCACTCATGTATAGTCACGTACATTAATAAGTGAAGGTTGGAGCCATAAGAAATAATGGCTTCAGCCTCCATTTATTAATGTTCGTGACTGTACAACTTCTAAAATATGGGAAAATCATACCGTCAATTTATAGGGTTTGGAGCGAAGTAAATTTGGAGCTAATGATCCAGGTGAAAGCTTCATATCCAGCATGAATGAATTACACTTTTATATATAGGCCTATAGTCTAGCCTACACAAGTAGTAGCGATATTCCGCCAATGAGTGCGTATAACAGCATTAACATTCTACAGGTGTTATTGTGGTTTTTAGTAATAGAGCGCTGACCTCTGGGTTGCTAAGGACTCCTGGTTCGATACTAGACATATGAGTTTGTGGTGGACATTATTGTGTCAGTGGGTTTTCTCGAAGATTCTCCCTTTACCTTCTACATTTTTATATCACCAATTCTTTCATAATCATATAGCTCCACTAATCATAAACCTAATCATAACCATGAATCGTTAAACTAGAATTTTCATTCATATACAATTAACAATATAGTCATAAGAATGTCTTACAAAATAAAGATTCAGGATTATTAAATGTTTTTAGTTCTAAAAAGAATGAGAGAAAACTAGTAAATTTGTTATATTTCGTGAAGTTTGTAACCCTTTCCTCCTTTCAGATGGGGCCTGGAGCGATCATCCCACCAGAGATGGAATGGGTCAGTGGGTCATGGGTCAACAGGACGTGACCAACTCTGACCCACCAATATACTATGCTCAGTGCATTGTAGACAGGATCTTCTGAACACATGTGAATTTGTCTACGATTTACTTTTAAGTTGTCCATTTTCTTCCTTTCTCAGTTGTTTCGATTTACTTACCTGAGATGAGTATATAAAAAAGAAGAAGGAGGAGGAGGAGGAATTTTTGAAGGAATTTTTGGATATTGATACTTATATTAGTAGCAGTAGAACTTACTACATGGCTTCTGAGACACACTCGAATTTTCAATTCTTTTTTCTCTTTTAATTTTATTTACGTTGGTCTACTTTACCTCGATTTGAGATTTTCAAATTTTATCATATTCTCCACTGAAAAGGATCTGTGATTCAATAAGGAAATAATTATATGATAATTAAATTTGAATTAATCGTAATTTGACCCACAACAAACACTTTACCATTTCATATCGTAAAGGTCAGATCCACCGATGTTGTAACAGAATGGTGCTTGAGCAAATTAACCGTAGAAATGCAAAACTCCGATAGTGATAATTTCACAGCCTCGTTTTATTACAAGTATAACCTTTTTATTCAGTTGAGGGAAGGGGTGGATCATGGGTCAGAGTTGATGACGATGAGTTTTGGTGGGTCGGAGTGGGTTACAGTGGATCAGTGTAGGTCATAGTGGGTGGTTTGTCAGAGTGGGTCACGGTAGGTGGTGAGTCAGTGGGTGATGGGTCAAGTTTTGGTTTACCCCCGCCATCTCTGCATTCCACTTACCGTATCCACGGAACGACCATAAATATTAGTTCAAGTTTATTCTAACGTTAGTGTACGTGGAATATTTTCTTGATTATATCAAGATCAAAGGTATAACTGACATAAAAAAGAAATCAAACCACAGTTTTACACTTAAATGGGTCCCATATGTGCATTTAAATATCCATTTGATTCAGTTGGTGTGTATCACAAGTGCCTATCCAAAGAATAGAGTCTACCTTGGCTACCAACAAAGAGGGTTATTTACAATCTGCGATGAGTTTAGCGGTTTTATGTAAATAATCTATAGAGTGACATCGACACACACACACACACACATACACACACACACACACACACACACAGGAGATTTGTCGCTTGGAAACCAATATCGATGACAGGCACCGACACACGTACAATATGCAAACTTGCTTGAAATTGGACAGCTTCTAGTTTTCCACCTGCTCGCCACCACACACTGAATGTATTAGCTTCCTCATATTGACTGTTCCAACGATCTGATGCTCAAAAATATATCACATTACTGGCAGAGCACGGATAAAAGCAACCATAAACAATAATACGCAAGGTGAGCGCATTTGATTTGATAATTGTTTCCTCTATCATTCATTGTTTCCTTGATAATTCTGTATCACAGCTGTGTGGTAGTAATCATATCAATATTTCACCAGAAAACGTAATTTGATCCGCTCCATATGTATAAAACATATTTGTGACTTAATTTTTTTTACCTCTATGATATTGATATTGTCACAATTTCAACTCGTTATTTTTCAATGATACATCACTTATGACAACTCTCCTCACATTAATGTGTGTTTTGTGCAACGACAATTTGGAATGCTTAATGATATTACTTTCATTTTTTCAACATAAAACTTTGTGGCCGCAGAAGGTAACGCCTTCTCTTGGGCCACGAGTATTTATTTATTTGTAGTTTGCATTGAACGATGGGTTACAGGATTCTTTCATTTATCGATTTTGGCTGTTTACAATACAAAATTACAAAATACAGAAAGATAGTACAGTATAAATAAAACAAAAACGCTTTCTATAACAAGCAATGAAGCGCTGAAAAGGCTTCTTGGTTCTACTGTAGCTGTTCAGAGAAAAAATCCGTGAAGATGGTGAATTTGTTGAGCAGGTCTGGGGTAGCTTTCAGCTTTGACATGTAGATGCTAGTGTTGAGCACGAAAACCGGGTTTTCGTTTTTTAGGAAAACCTAAACCGGGTTTTGAAAATTTTCAAAAAGCCGGTTTTTCCCCGAAACCGGTTTCGTTTTTCACTTGATCCGGTTTCGGTTTTCTTCAAAACCGGTTCCGGGTTTTTCCAAAATTGGTTCTATTTCTGACCAGAATAGTGTTTCCACAGAAATAGTTTTATGTGTTTTCCAAAAGTTTTCACCGAAATCACTTTCGGTGAAAATCGAACCGGTTTTGAAGAAAACCGTAACCTGTTTTAGAGAAAACCGAAACCGGTTCCGGTGGAAAACCGAACCGGTGCGGTGTTTGGATAAAACCGAAATGTCGGTTTTTCGAGTTTCAGTTTTTGTAGAAACCGGTTTTTATTTAAAAAACGGTTTTGCCCATCCCTAGAAGTCGCGTAGTGTGTGTACCAGGTTGGTCAGATTTAAATCCTTCAGAAGTTGAAAAATTTTATTAACCCGGGAACGGTGGACTGTTGACTTGTGACCCGAGCGGTCGACAGGTGAGCGCGGCGCTCAGTTACAATAAAATCGTTTCTATAGCTGTTTATGACTTTATACGGGATTTATTTTCAACACATTTCTAAATGTTGACATTTTGTGATTTATTATTATTACTATTATTAAAATAAAATCGCAAATAAAATTATGATGCGTTTATATAAAACCTCACTAGGGGGGATTTGAAACGAAAACATAAACCAGGGTGAGCGCTGCGCTCACCTGTCGACCGTTCCCGGGTTAATAGTCAGGATGATGTCTTCAGAGAATGAGTTTATCCATCAGGATACGTCTTCGCTGTTGAAGCTGCAAAAGTGCGTGATATTGTAGGCCCAGGTCTTGAAACGCATGTGGCAGCAGTGTCTTGAAGAGGTGTTGAATGTGAGATTGTGTTCATTCATTTAATCAACGGTATTAAGTACATGAGCCATCTCTTTATTTTTATAACGCAAGATAAATATTCCTTGCTTTCTCAAAATGAAATTGTAATATATAGGGTGTCCCACATAAAACCAGTACGACTTACTGTCTATCTGCCTTTCATGCAAAAGACATTTTATATTACTTCATTATGTGCCACTATATTATTACGTCATATAAACTGCATGTGTAAAGCTTTCCGGTTTATAACAAATGCTGAAAGTGGCATCCACCAGCACCAGCATCCAAGCATCGCTGCGCTCGTAATAACATATGCATTCTGAGAAACACGTTGCAATTCTATAGTCCTCCACTTCTTATACAGATCTTAAATTGTACTGGTTGTGGGATATTAGATACCAAGGTATTTTTTTACACATGTTTTTTCCTATCTCTTGAATGGGGCGTCTCTTTATGTAAAAATCCACAATATCAATTCGGCATTTAATTGAAAACTGCACCATTCCTTCACAACACTTCCACGACAGTGACTTTTAAACTGTCGAACTCAACCCAACAATATTTCAATGTAGCCAACTGTATTAACCTGAAAACGAATGGATTCAACACTCATTTATTTATGAAAAACAGAATGAAAATGAGGTTTACTAGTTTAAAGTGGGACACCCTGTATATCGGATGTTTCAAATAAAACGACCAGTGCTTACAAATCACTATCAGTTCAGATCAAAGGATGAAAGAAAAAGTGAGACACGAAAATGTCACAGGGTGAAAGGAATAGTGTGTTCTGCTTAACCCACAAAACCCCCTCTCATGGGTTCCCGGGTGAAGGGCAGATGAAAATTTTAAATGACAAAGTATATATTTTCTTACATTATTGAAATGACAATAGAAGAACACAATTTCTTGTAGAAAAAAGCTCTTCGTATGGAGTACAGTTTATAAAATCACAATACAACATTCAATTACGAGTTCTTCAACATTCAGATAAAACATCCAATGAATATAAATCATTAGTGGATGGAGAGAACACTGGCATCGTTAGCTTTTTAAATCTGGGGGTTCGGATGAAACAAAATCAAAATCCTCTTTCGAACAAAAGTTTTATATAAACAAAGTACAGTAGTATAGTTTCTTTAAATACACTTGACTAAAATCTGGCCGGACGCGTTTCCTCCGAGCCCCTTGCTAACGACGTCTATCGAGAGAAGAGAACGGAACAAAAAGTGAAATCGGAAAAGTTTAGAAGACGCATCGAATAGAACACTCCGCTTGACCCACAGAGCCCTCTGTTATGGGACACCGGGAGACATCGAAAAATTGTAAATTATAAAGTATGTAATTTGATACATAATTAAAAGAAACATGGATTAACAAACAACTGCTCAGGGAAAAGTTTTTTTTTCGTATAGGATATGGAATCGGAATGGATATCATTTGAGTTTTGTCTGATGATGCAATAATTTGTAATGAAATGGTGGTCATTTTGTAAACGGTATCCGTCACACACGCGCGCACACAAACTTTTTCCTACCGAAATTCTTTAGTTTTCCATGAACTTTTAAAGGATGAATCAACTTGCATAGTTCACTATTTAAAATTTTCGAGTGCTCCCCTAGGGTCCCATGATAGGGGACCGTGTGGCTCAAAAGGATGATTCCATTTCATGCACCATATGGCACTTTCGTATCTTTTTTATCCTTCCATTTCCTATCGTTTTTGGTCTATAAACACTCTATGTTTTATCAGACTGTGCAAGAACCCACAACTAAATGATGGCTGCTTCGTAAATGGAGGCCCCACCTCCTCAATCACGCAAATATTTTCCTTCAAAAGTTACTTCTTCTTCCATGATGTTTTCAACGATGTAAAAAATTACATACTTTGATATTTTAAAACTTTCTCGATGGCTCCGGAGCCCCATGACAGAAGGACCAGTGGTTCAAGCAGATCACTCCATTCGATGCAAGTTATGACATTTCTATACCTCACTTTTTGTTCCATTCTGTTATCTGCAACCGTTTCTGATTTAAAAGCACTGGAAGTTTTTATTTAGATCATCCGGTATAGATATAATAGTACTTAAGTTTAATTTCACGTACAAATATTCAAATTGTAATGTTTATAACATAATTTAACTTTCATTAAATAAGGGACATACAAAGAAGAATCTTGAAGAAAAAGTCGCTAAAAGCAAACTTCTAAAATCCCCATTCATTTCAAAGAAGTGAAAAAATTGTCACTCTAAATCAGCAGATTAAAGAAAAGCAAATATGGTGCGCACAGTTATTTATTTATTTATTTATTTATTATTTTACGTACACTAGCGATCAGAAGTATGTGATATAGAAGCCGAAGATTTAGTGACTGGGCTTCAAATTTTGTTTTCACAAAATGACATCTTCAACAAGTTTCTTTTGTTAAAAGTACCTTAAAGATAAATTTTGCTCTGAGTACGGCAGCTGCACGCCACATGATTGTCAGTGTATAAAGTATCTATTAAGTGTCTAAGATTCCTTATAATAGCACTAATTTTATTTCTTTGAGAACTAACTAACTGTATGGCCTATGGAACCCGCACTCAAGTTCAATGCCGCACTCACAAAAGCTCCACTGCCTTCTATCCTTAGACAACTGGATCCAGTTTCTACTTTGTATTCCTATTTCTGCGAGATCCATCCTAATATCGTCCTCTCATCTGCACCTAGGTCTTCCTAATGGTCGTTTTCCAATTGGATTATCGGCTAATACTTTGAAAGCGTTAATATTTTCTTCCATTCTGGCTACATGACCCGCTCACCTAAGCATCCTAGATTTCATGAGCCTAACAATGTTTGATAAACCGTATAAATTATGTAGTTCCTCGTTATGAAGTTTCCGCTATTCTCCACTCCCGTTCCTCTTGGGTTCGAATATTCGTCTCAGGATCTTGTTTTTAAATATTTTGAGTTTACGTTCTTCACTCAGAGTAAGTGATCATGTTTCGCAACCATACAGAACAACAAGCGTGATTTTTTTTTTTTTTTTTTTTTTTTTTGAGAACACAAAGTAGTATTAGTTGTCGCGTATTTAAACCTCTGTCTATAATTACGTTTCTAGAGGCCTCATGGTATAATCCTACCTACAGCATACTGTCACCCCTGTAACAGTTTGATGCTCACCCTTGAGAAAAAGGAAAACCCACAGCCAAATCCTGCTTTCTGTATTTCTGGTATTTATAGGGAATGGAAACTGCCTATAACTGGATGCGTGTTCCTAAAGTATCTTGGAAATTAGAACGTTATAGTTTGCCAAAATCGATGTTATGTGCTCGCATTTTCTCCACGTGTTGTGCTCACATTTTCTGGCTTAAATTATATAATCATCTGTGATGTTTTTTCTCCCTCTCTATTACCTTACAAAGCAGAGACAAGAGTCATCATTTATTCATTCACGACAAAGTTATTATAAATTCATAAACTTCCTGTGGTATTGTTTCACACATTTTACAGTAGTCTTCATATACTGTTATTGTGTGTGTTGCAATTGACACACCTAACATAGTTGGTCAGTAAAATTAAAAGTTAAAATGATGGGAAAGGTACCGCGTATCTGATGAGTTTGTGGATTTTTTCCGAGTCGCTGCTAGTGTATTTACATAGTGTTATTGGCTGATCAAAGTATTGCGGGGGAAGTTGTTTTTCATTATTTTACAGGGTTGCCAGAATATGTTTTGGTTTAACGTCTTACGTTTATGCACCGTGGCTAAGGAATCTCGGAGCGACGGTGATGATGACATGGATATGATGGAATGAGGAAAGAGGAAGGAAATGGTAAAATCCCGAGAAAACTCACGCACACTGTTTGTCCACCGCAAAGTTCATATGGCGCGGACTGAGATCTAACCAAGAATCCCACGCACTAGAGATGAACGCTCTATCCACTGAGGCACTGTGGTCCAGGTTACCAGAGTATAGGCCTATGAGCAGTAGAAGTCAGTAGACATAAACCGTTTCTTATTTTGTTATGTTATTACAGAAATTTGTTGAAGTCATCACTTTGATTTGAAGAGGAAAATGAAAACGCCTCCAAAAAAAGTTGCGTATACATCACCCAATACTAGAAATGATACATATAAAAATGTCATTGTAAAGGTATTAATGATAACGCTGTTTAAAAATATTCATTAATGTTTAAAATTCTTTCATATAGGAGGATTAACAGCCATCTGTATGATTGAATGTTTGTTTCGGTTGTTGGTTGGTTTGAATTTTATCTTGTCTTTGGAGAAGTGAGGTTAAATAAGTCAAGTCCTACAACTTAATTGTGAGACTCGAACCGCGAATCGTACCATGGTCTCCTGCACCAAATGACCGTACGCAAACGAGGAAGCTTTGGTTTAATGCTTGATAACATGATAAATAATATTACATATTCAATGCAAAACGACTTAAACTATGTAGACGACTACTCTAACACAAATTTCATTAGGTTCAACTTATCTCCTTTATTTTCTTGAGAATCTTTTGGACATGCAAGAAATTCCACATAAACAGAGCATCTCTAAAAACACTATCGTATGTTTGACGTCATTTGTAAACAACGAATTTAGTTTGCACCATTGCTGGCTGCATGAGTGTATCAACAGTCTATGATAATTACGCCTACGACGATTCTTCAGTCATTTTGAGTCGTCATTAAGGTTTAGCCAGGAGTTCATCGCGCGTACGCAGTCGAAATGATTTTTAAAAGCAGCAGGTCTGTGAATACAGTGAAAAGAACTTTTCGCTTAATGATTGCTATTCCATGTAATTAAAATGTTCCTTAATTAGAAAATTATTTTGCAGTGACTCGAAAATTTCTGAACAATGGATTCAGCGTTTAAAAAAAAAATCACTTGAGCGATCTAATAAAAGAGCTCGTACACTTGAGAATACTGTGATTATGAGAAGGATTTTTGCAGTTCCCAAGGCGTTCTGCAAAGAAGCATGCTGCAGCAGCTGTCGGGTTACCTAGGGAAGGGAGAACAAAAGAACTACAAACTGTTTTCAATGTAATTTTATATTTTGGAACAAACCACTTTCTATCTGCAATACATTTTGTTTTATTAGCCTTTAAAATATGGGAGTTATTAATTGGGTCACCCTGTATTATGGGTAATGAGAAACTGCCCTAATTTATAATTAACTCTTAATTTCAATTTTACTTAATTATATTATTTGCTCAGAAGAGACATATATCAATGGATGGGCAACATTGTGATGGGCATCAATGGATGGGCAACAAAATTATGTACATGAAGGTACGTTCTGATACATACTTTCCGAGAAACCCGTCAAAAACTAATATTTATGACGTTAAAAGATAAGTCATTCGATGCCAATAATAATTTATAGATTTTATTCTGCTTTAAGAGATTTGTATTTATTTATGTACAGAATACGTAAAAAAATGAACTATTTAAAGATTGTATCTGTTAATGGTAGTACATAACCTACTCCTAACAACAGGGACGTATGCACGGGATGGGGCCTGGGGATCCGTACCCCCCCCCCCGAAATCCCGACTTTTCTGTAAATTTAGTCCAGCTTGAGGAGCGATTTTACAGGTATTAATATAATTTATCCTCATATTGAATTTCAACCCCCGAAATAAATTCCTGCATTTGTGAATCCCTGTCAGTGACGGCATATACTACAGTAGGTACTCGTAAGTTTAATTAATAAAATAATTTTACAGAACTCCCTCTCATGGATAAGCGGTTAGCGTGCATGCCTTTGGCATGGCAGACTTAGGTTCGATTTCCGGCGGGAGCTCATATGGTTCGGATTCCACCTTAATATGTAGATCCACGTCTCATATAGCCTCGCTGCTGAAAGGTACGCTACAATCAAAATCAACAAAATTTTGCAGAACCTCTGAAAGCTAGATTATATGTGTTGATTCATTTATTAATATTAATATATAGTACTAGTTATTTCAATATAATATTCTTTTATAATAATGAAAGTAACTTGTAAGCACTTTCGTGGCTTAAAGCTGTTTGCTACGTTATTTGTTGCAACACAATAATAACAAACTATGAATCATTTTTGGAAAGTGTGTACCAGAGATGATTTCAGAGGTAAGCTCGGGACCATATATTCTATCATGCTCAATGTAGATTGAGAGGCGGATCAAGCAGGTGAAAACTGGAGTCGGGAGTTTAGACAGAATCCATACTATGGTAGGTGTATCATGAGTTTACTATAAACTTCCAAAAATTTATAAATACTGCAATAACTTAAATTATTTTTGTCATTCAAAAAACTGTGGGCTAGGCCCCCTGGGTAGATCCACCACTGTGTAAATTCCCGGTATTTTCGTATTATTACTTTTCACTCATAGTGTATTGAAATAATCTCCAGAGAAAATCTTTTGAAATCATAACAGGTATGTACTGTAACACTTGCATAATGCTAATGCACTAATATTTGCCTTCAAAGCTTTTGGTGTTGCGCGGAAAATTTAGTACCCTACAATTATGACGTTATGGCATATAAACAAAGATGTAGAAACTGTTATTTGTCAGCATTTTGTTCATACGAAATGGATCACTTTCGAACATTTGTCAAATATAGTTTCCTTTTATTTATTTATTTATTTATTTATTTTTACTGTTTTTAAAGTTAACCATTTACATTCAAAAAGGTACTTGGGAAGTGTAGTGAGTATCCTTAAGCCACCCGCAGGCAAAAGAAAGTAAGTATTGATGTTCAGAGAGGTCACTACCATCGGTTCTAACTTCGTAACACACTACTGCCATCTTACAAACGCGCGACGAACTACGAGGAGAGTCGAAATTAAGGAAATCGATAGCGGTGACCTGTAGAAAACTTCGGGGTCACATCAGATGTCTTCAATACAATATTATTTATATAGAAGAAATACAAAGGAAGGATGTTTTTTTTGTTTTAAACTCTTAGTATCTGAATTTCCAGCCAATTATCTTTTTTCTTGGCCAAGGATTATAAAAATGGACCCTATCAGCTTGTATACATAATTGCGGTAACACAGGAATACACTATATCCTTGTTTAGTCGGCCGAGTTCATGTCTAAACTTTGTTTTCCTCTTTTCTTTTGTGAGTGAATACATGTCGGAACAACATTATATCCCTTTATATATATTTGGATATTTCTCTTTTAGCTATAAAACACTTTACATCGCATTAATAAAGTAAACAGCAGAACAAATACGAGAACCGATAAATACTGCGGTATTCAACACGTAATGATGAACAGGAAATACATTCTAAAACCGATATAGTTGGAACAGCCTGAAGTATAACTGAATGCAACAAAATGGCTCCCGTAATACTGACAGCTGGGAGGACAATATTATATGGTTAAAAATATAGCTGGATCAGCACAATGTATTGCTGTCGTTGTCAGTTTTAAGATGGCAACAACCATTCAATTAAGGTACTTTTTGACATAGTTGTTACCATCATAAAACCGACTACGACAGCAATGCGTTTTGTTGATCCAGCTATATTTTTAACCATATAATATTGTCCTCCCAGCTATAAGTATTGCTGGAGCCATATTGTTGTACGAAACATACTTCTTGTTGTTTCATCTATATTGTTTTTAGAGTGCAGTGATGATGAGAAATGAACAAAAAAAAAAAGTGGATGAAGGGATTGAGAGGAAACGTCAAACCCCGACAAAACCTGCGCACACGGTATTTGTCCACCACAAAGCCCACTTAGGGCGAACGGGGACGAGCCAGTGACATCATTTCTCATCGTCACCGTCTCTTTAGCTTACATGACATAAGCGTGAGACGTAAAACTGAAAGATTTCGTTTCACATTTTGAAACTACGGTAGACTTCCCAAGTAGTTAATTGAATACCGAAACCGGAAGTAATAGTTCTACAACTAACTGTTGCAGCGGAAGGATAAGATCAGAAACAGAATTCTCTTCTTTGGCCACTTAATCCAAACCAGAAACAGTTTCTCACTAACTCTTACAATTATTAGTATAGAAATCAGAATTAAAAATGGAATTTGAGGACCACTAGTTTCTACTACTTCCGGTTTCAACAAAATAAGAACTAGAAAGAAATCTATTCTCGGGGTCCTCAATCTGTATCAAAAGAATAGCTTGTCGCCTTCTATACCATTGCGAATCTACCGGGTGGACCAAAAGTCATGAAGGGGTTATAACTGTGAATAACTTTTTTAATCATTAGTTTCCATTGTTATTTCACAGCCTTAAAAACCAAGGATAGGAGATTGTTTGCATTTACCTGTGGAATATAATTTCAGGTTGGTGTCAGATAGGTAGATCTGACAAATACGAGCATATGATTCATGACAGAGGTCAACACTTCTGGTCCGAGCGCCCGTATTTCTTCACGGATATTGTCCTTCAGCTGCTCTATTGCTTGTAGTGTATGTGAACAAACCGTAAACAACACAGCAGCTCAGGGACAATATCTTTTCAGAAAGACAGGCAGTCGGACACAGAGATGGAATGGGTCAGTGGGTCAAGTGGGTCGACATTTGTGCGTGGGTCAGTGGGTCAAGTGGGTCGACATTTGTGAGTGGGTCAACAGGACGTGTCCCACTGGGATCCACCTCCCACCCTGACCCATTCTGATCCACTAACCCATTTTGATCCACCCACCGACTTACACGGATCACCGACCCACTCTCCTAACTGTAAGTGCATTGTAGACAGTATCTTCTGAACACGTTTTACTTTCAAGGTCACTATTTTTCTTCTTTTTTCATTTGTTTCTATTTTCTTACCTGAGAGGAGTATGTGTAATTGAAAAAAGATTTTCAGCACTTTTGGATATTGATATTTGTAATTGTAATAATAGGAATAGAACTTATACTTGGCTTTCGAGGTACAGCCTGTAAGGTTTTAGAGGAGCTAACTCCTGGAAAAATATATCTTTGAATCACCTGTAATACCTGTAATATATGAATTATTACATGTAACAATGTGTGCTTGATCATCACGGCCAAACTGCAAAGTCAAATGAAACTTCTTTTGATATATAGTGAGACCCAATCCCAACTGGGATGTTATGATATCGCTTTTATTATAATACATATCCAAAGGGAGAGTGGGGTTCGAATTTTTGTGAAAAATTGAATATCTCACAAGCCATTCAACTTAGGTAGCTAAAATTCAGTATATTAACTCTTTGTTAAAAATAAACAGAACGTGTTCTAGCATTTTTTTAAAATTCTCTTTTATGGGAGGAGGACACATTCTATATACGGAAAATTAGTGGGTTGACTATTTAATTTAGTTTATTTTTCTTTGTAAGATGGGTGAAAAGCGCTTGTCCATTGTGCTATTTCATTTTTTTTTAAAAGTAACATACACGCGCTTAAACGTAGCATCAATAAATATATTGAATTTTGTATGAACAAGTTTTTTGTTCTTCCTTTGATTCAAAGTGTGCTATTCGATTCGAATGCATACCCACTCTCACTCTATTATTTTAAACCGGCATTTAAAATATCCCAATCTACAGGGTGGCAAAAAAAAGTAGGCATACACCCCTGCATTGATCTACTATAACATTCTAGTTTATTGGTTTATTTACTGCGGCTGTTGTGAGGTATAAGTAAGAAGAAATTAAGAACAAATAATAAATAAACTAAGTCTACCTGATGGATAACAATAAGAAATGATATAAAAAGCACTACGGGACTGTATATCTACTTTTGGGGCACCCTGTAATATAATCTTACAGTTCCTAACCATCATTTTAAACCTACTACTTTATTCTGTGATCATGTAATCCAATGAGAAAGAGAAAGACAAGAAGTTGAAAATGAACCTGATAACGATACGAATATTGTAAGACTATGGACTTGTTACTGCAGGTATTACTATTAAGTAAAACATGTTTTCAGAACGAAAACTTACATATTTACCCATTTCCACTTCAAGAATCAAACAAATTACATATTCAAGATTCTGATACTATTGTATAAGCTGAAGAGAATAGCTGCTAGTGTTACCCACAAAAGGAAAAATAAAACTTGTCTGTTCTCGGAGAGTCGAGACAAGAAGTACATATTTTAAATTCGAGACGAAATCTACCTATGTAGAAATATAACGAAATTTATCGTAGTTAAGACTAGTTCACCAGATCTTAGATTTTGAAATCTGTTTTAGTGTTACACGATTACGTAATATAAAACCTATGAATTGATAAAGTAACTTTAAGTACAATGAAAGAGGGTTTATCAATGATTAAAGATACACAAGTCATTATACTATATATTCCAATTATAAATTTGATATAAATCTAGTTCAAGAATGGGATTGAGTATATTACAGTCGTCCTCTATTTTGTAAAAATTTTAGGGACCGGTGTGACTCAGTGGTAGAGCGTTCGTCTCTGGTGCATGCGGTCCCTGATTCGATTCCAGCACGCGCCAAGTGAGCTTTGTGGTGGACAAACACCGTGTGTATGAATTTTCTCGAGCTTTTCCCGCTTTCTTCATTCCACCATTTCATTCATTTCTCATCATCACTGTCTCTTTTAGCTCAGCCAGCATAACCATTGGACGTAAAGTTTAAAATTTCATTATTTCCTAATAATTTAACATTACTTGAAAATATCTATATAGTACCTTCAAGTCTTTCTCGTAAAGAGACTAAGATAGGAAATAATAAATGTACAAAGTTAAACCATTGTCATACGTTATTACACGAGTTAATGGTTTAGGCGTAAACAATTATTAAAGGCTTAAACTTTTATTAAGGGTTGTGAAGGTAAAAAGAATACCTCCGGCTACGAATACCAACACCGTAGCGCCGGCATTTATTTGAGTGAGTGAGTGAGTTTAACGTCCCGTTCAGCAGCGAGGCTATATGAGACGTGGACCTACTGATTAACGTGGAATCCGAACCACATGAGCTCCTGCCGGGAATCGAACTCGGGTCTTCCACTTCAAAGACGCGTACGCTAACCGCTTAGCCACGAATGAGCTCCCGGCATTTATTCGAGACCAATACGGCATCATTGAGATTGTAGTAAAGATTGCGAATTATATTTTTTTGTTGTATTCAACTATTTCTAAGACTGTTTCCAAAATATTAAGTAGAGGAAAGTCACCAAAGTCGGTCCCCCTTTTGTTTTTGACTGTACTTCTAATTATTATGATGTTTTTTTTCTTATTCGCATTTCATTGGAATAATATCTTTGGTATGTTGTCAAACATTAGACATTAGTCAGTTCAGCATTCAGTTCATAAGATTTTGCTAAAGAATTATTTAATGAAAGTGCCGAAAATGGCGTTTAGGAAAAAACGTCTTTAATTCGGACATCCCGTAATAACTGACATGAAAGTCACAAATAAAGTATCAAAATAGCACAAAACTTTATTTTACAATAGAAAAAACACATTATACACTAAGTCAAATGGAAAGCAAAAGCAAAAAAAAAAAAAATCAAACATCATTAATAGTCCTTTTACGACGGAAGTCACAAATTTATATCTCACGGTCATTTTCCTTACACACATCGTGTATCCACATTGGACATTATATCCACAATTCATTCCTACAATCCACAGAGAACTTCTCCCCAAAAAACAGGCAATCAGCATAATTGTCTTATGTCACTCCTGCTTGTGGAATATGTAAGTCGCTGTCTCTGCCTTCAGATAATGAAATGTAGCCACTCTTTGAACGGTAGTCTTCCCGATCACGAACTGTGCAAGTAAGATCTCTAGTTCACTTCATACATCCTCGTGTTTATAGTGCGTTGTCTTGAGAAGTGTTCTGTTTGTTCATTGACACCCTTCCTGTAGTGGGCGAAGGTTTCTTTATCTTTCCTTTGAGCTCGCCACAGATTGAAGTAGATCATATTTGTATGGAGAGTATGTTATGACAAAGGATGACTTTGCCTTCTGAAACAATATGTAAGATGAATTTAGTAAAAGGCTGCAATCTTTCGTTGACAATAAGGGATGTCTTGTACAAAAAAACAGGGATCTACCTTCAGATATGATATGGGGTTCGCCTTACGCAACCTTGTTGTTTGTATTTCACTCGACATTTAACCAGTTTCAACTGTATGTGCTACCGGACAAACAGCACAGTTACAAAGAATAGTACTTCCTAAAGCTTAAATTGTACAAAGTCTGTCCTCTAACCTCCTAAAACTTTCCCAAATGACAGGTTTTTGCACGGATGTCAAAACTTCCCTCCACACCAAAACAAAGAATGCCTCAACTGTACGGGTGTTAATTGCTGTTTGGTGCTCCATCCTTCATAATGTAACGATTACGTATTTGCCTTTTCGTTCCTATCCATTCTAACAGGCAGAGCCACTTGTCTTGCGAAATAAACGGGGGTCCGACTTAGGGGACGGGTTCGATTATGGTGACTTCCCTCTACAGATATTTACAAGAACGATTTGAGATGAGACTAGACGAGGCGAGAATAAATACTGCGAGAATTAAGATGATATGAGACGAAACGAGAAAACACTAATTACTCATGAATATAGGTATTGAGAAAACACTAATTACTCATGAGTATAGGTATTTCTGTCGCATTGTAATGTTATGCACATTTGAAACCAATGTGTGCCAAATGCACCTTTTGAGTTTTGTTCATCATCAATATTTATTATTCTGTTATTTTATATATACTATATTCATGTTTGCAGGGCTGCTGCATATATAAACGACAGACGACAGAGCGAGAGGAGGACAAAATGTTAGCATAAAACTAAATAGTACAGAGAAAACAAAGATATACGCTACTGGGAAAGATTTACAAACGTTGTGTACACACAGTGCTAAAAAACAACACACCTGCAATCTGGAATGCAAATGGTATTTGCGGACAAACGGCAGCAATATATTTTTTTACCTGAACTAGTCTGGCTCGGCAGAAAGAATTATGCAGTGATCGTACTCTTGGGTATTTTAGTACTTGCACACGGAAAACAAAGTGAAGATATCCATTACGTGAAAACCATATATCAGGACTAAAACAAGAGGTCGTAATACTAAAAACACACACAGTATATATATATATATATATATATATATATATATATATATATATATATATATATATATATATATATATATATATATATATATATATGAGTGATTCCATTTCAAATCGTCCAGGGTGGTCCACATGACTATCTCAGATTTAACTTATATTTTAAAATAAGAAACTACATACAAAATTATTAGACCCATATTTTTTCTTCGATATACAGCCTTCCAAAATGGCCGCCTTCCTCTCGGATTGCTCGAAAAATTGAAAAACATGTCAAGTCAAAAATTTTATTGTAGAGAAACGAGTGTACTTAGTAACATAATCTCAATAGAAGGAAGAGTATAAAGTTGTATGTTTCGTTGGAGGATAAAAATTCGTCTATTGGTCCAATAGGAATCGCGCAATTCACTCGCAATGTTGCCAACTTTGATGAAATTTTTGCTAACTTCAAACATTTTTTTTTCTGTCCTCACGAGCAATATCAACCATCTGCTTGTAGCATCGAAATCTACTCCATAAGGTCTCTTGAAAATGTAAAGGACTTACGTTTCTGATTATTACATCTCACGTTATAGCATGATGAAAAGCTGAAAATTTCATTAAGACGCCATGTTTGGACGTCATTTTCTCAAAAACCCCACCTTTTAAAAATCTGAATTTTTTACATGTATTGGAAAAGTATCTAAGTATTTAATATCCGTTAACCGTTCATGCGGCTGAAGCCCCTAACATTCGCAATTAATTATTGAAATTTCGATTTTTGTACTTGCAATGTAAATATTTCCTATGGGCATTTAGGTCCTATACACAAGGCGATTTGAAAGGGAGTATGAAAATTTTGAGAGATGAATCCTGACATCAAATCCAGTAAAAAAGTTCCTATAAACATGAGTCGAATTCCGCTTAGTTTTCGAGTTACAGGGTTTCCAACTCCTGACCAAAAATCGGCTCGCGACAATGGAAAATAAAATATATATTTCGCGTTAAATCAGAAACTGCGTGCTGAAGTTATGATGAAGTTCAGAAAGTTGATTTGTATCAATATGAAAATTTTTACGTGCGTTCAATTCGGTTGGCAGTGTTGCCAACTTGGTAGAACTGTTATTTCTTTCCAAATGACACTACGTGGATTTTATTTGATATTTGGTATTCATTAATGATTGCAAACGTCACATGAAGCACAATTTTCCCAACATCACCACAGTTTTCGAAAACTTACATGTATTTCATTAAAAGGTTTATCTCATGCGTTATTGATAGTTTGTGTGATTCGGTATCGTGAACATCGTCCTAGTGTTCTCTGGAACCATGAAAATTGTTTACACTGGTAGCATGACATTGTAGTGCACTAGTTAAGTGTTTGTGTGAATAACAATGGGGAAGTCCTATTAGAGTAAGGACCTATTAAATGTGTTGCTTATGCTAAAAGCCGTAAGTGGATTGTGCACAGAAAGAATTCTAGACAAAAAAATTATCTTGCGGTAAAATATATGGATTGTGTACAGCGTGTCAGCCCAAACGTACTATTAGGGGAGGATGATTATTTGTGTCCTGTACACAAGGCTTTTTGAAAGCCAGTATGAAAAATTTTGAGAGGTGAATCCTTCACCGTAGTCTAGGTTTCACCGATAACGGCCGTTTTAATGGAGACACATTATGTTTAGCATGTTAACTGTCTGGTTAATGGTTTCAAAATCTACATTCAGAGGAACGAATTCTTTATCTTGCTGGTGCATAATTTTATATTTACATCTCTTTCGTGGTCACTAATATCTCACACACATTCATGTTGTTCACGGTAAATATTCAACGCACCATTTACACAAATAATTATCCTCTCCTAATACTACGTTTTGGCAGACGCGCTGTACGCAATACATATATTTTACCACAAAATAAAATGTTTGTCAAGAATTCTTTCTGTACACGCGTGGAGTTATGAGAGGTTTTGCAATAATAAAGAATATTTTTCTTCTTTTTATTATTATTATTATTATTATTATTATTATTATTATTATTATTATTATTATTATTATTACAACTTACACAGACGTAGTTTTTATTCGACATTTTGGTTTTACTAATGATGACAAACATCGAGTGAAATTCACACTTAATGTTGCAAACTATCAATAACGCACGAGATAAACCTTTTAAAGAAATACATGTAAGTTTTCGAAAACTGTGGTGATGTGGGAAAAATTGTGCTTTATGTGATGTTTGCAATCATTAATGAATACCAAATATCAAATAGAATCCACGTAGTGTCATTTGGAAAGAAATAACAGTTCTACCAAGTTGGCAACACTGCCAACCGAATTGAACGCACGTAAAAATTTTCATATTGATACAAATCAACTTTCTGAACTTCATCATAACTTCAGCACGCAGTTTCTGATTTAACGCGAAATATATATTTTATTTTCCATTCGCGAGCCGATTTTTGATCCCGAGTTGGAAACCCTGTAACTCGAAAACGAAGCGGAATTTGACTCATGTTTATAGGAACTTTTTTACTGGATTTGATGTCAGGATTCATCTCTCAAAATTTTCATACTCCCTTTCAAATCGCCTTGTGTATAGGACCTAAATGCCCATAGGAAATATTTACATTGCAAGTACAAAAATCGAAATTTCAATAATTAATTGCGAATGTTAGGGGCTTCAGCCGCATGAACGGTTAACGGATATTAAATACTTAGATACTTTTCCAATACATGTAAAAAATTCAGATTTTTAAAAGGTGGGGTTTTTGAGAAAATGACGTCCAAACATGGCGTCTTAATGAAATTTTCAGCTTTTCATCATGCTATAACGTGAGATATAATAATCAGAAACGTAAGTCCTTTACATTTTCAAGAGACCTTATGGAGTAGATTTCGATGCTACAAGCAGATGGTTGATATTGCTCGTGAGGACAGAAAAAAAATGTTTGAAGTTAGCAAAAATTTCATCAAAGTTGGCAACATTGCGAGTGAATTGCGCGATTCCTATTGGACCAATAGACGAATTTTTATCCTCCAACGAAACATACAACTTTATACTCTTCCTTCTATTGAGATTATGTTACTAAGTACATTAGTTTCTCTACAACAAAACTTTTAATTTGACATGTTTTTCAGTTTTTCGAGCAATCCAAGAGGAGTGCAGCCATTTTGGAAGGCTGTATATCGAAGGAAAAATTTTTTTCAGCAAAAAGAAAAAATATGGGTCTAATAATATTGCATGTAGATCCCATATACAAAAAATAAATGAAATCTGAGACTATGATGGGGACCAATTGTGGTTTGCCTGGACGATTTGAAATGGAATTGGTCATATATATATTTAATGTTCAACAAAATACGAAAAAGTATTCTGTACTCGATAATCAATAAAATAAATCATTCTGGAAATGAATTTTGTTAGATAAATCTTATAAGAAAGAGAGTTTTATTAGACCGTACCTAAAGATACAGATGCAGTATTTACACAGCTTTCTAGCATACATTCTGTCAAAAAAAAAAAAAAAAAAAAATCAGAAATTTGCCAACAAAACACAAAATTATCAAGTAATCATCAAAATTTATTCTGCGGCCTTCAAAATATCTTATCTGAAGTATAATTAACTCAATCATCAAAACACTTTTAGTAGTGCTTTTTTGGAACAGCTTTTTAGCTCCTCGAGCGAATTTCATTTGATAGTGTTAATTGAGTCAAAATTTCATCCGCAAAGTGCTTTTTTTTTTTTAAATGAGTTTTGCAAACAGTAAAAAGTTAGCTAGGGCCATATCAGATGAATATACAGAGCTTAATCAAGAATATTCGTCTAATTTTTCGAGAAAAAACGATCACAAAATGGTGTGTTATCGTGGTTCGACAATTCGGGCTTTTCGCAGCGGATACTTATTTATAGGTAAACTCAGTGATGGTTTGAGGAGGCGACCAGACGGGGGATTTTCTTCCGGCAGCAATATATCCTACCGCGCTCAATGTAGATTTCCAACATTTTCATGGGAAACAGGTTGGCTCAGTGATAGAGTGCTTACCTATGTTGCGTGGCATCCCTTGTTCGATCCCGGCAAAGTAAGTTTGTGCTGGACATCATCATCTCCGTGAGTTTTCTCGAGATACTCCCGTTTCCTCGGACATTTCCTTCCATCATCATTCACTTGCCTTAACCATTCGTTTCCCTTAGCCTAAACGACATAAACGTGGGACGTTAAACTGAAATATTTCATTCTCGTTTTCCAACATTTTTGAAATACTATTTACACCCCTAATGCATTGGAATACCCGGGAAGAAAATCTAAAACCATCACTTAAGATTCATGACTAGGGCTCGGAATTTGAAGACCTAAAAGTTGCCTAAAAAGGACCTATAAAAAGGCTTAAAAATATCTAAAAGTAAAGGACCTAAAAACTAGAAAAAAAAGAACGTAAAAATAAGACCCAATTTAATTATAATTACATATTTAATGAATATAATGCTCAAGAAATACAAGCTTCTGGTAGGTTAACGGTCTGTCCTTCTTCCACAAACTGAAGTACAAACTAAAATAAGAAAACTTCCCTTCCCTCACCCGAGTTGCTGGAGGACATTGTTACTCCTCCTTACCTGTCTTGTGATTGTTGCAGATCTGGTCTTATTAGTCCAGTTGTTGAAGAATATCTTATCTTTTGAATTTTCTGTAGTAAAGAGAAGATGTTTAAGAGATGGTGGTGATTCGAGTTAATGACCAGTAAGTTTATTATCGAAAGATGAAGTGCAAAAAAAGACGTTAAGATCTATTAAAAGCTTTAAAAAAGAAAAAAACATTTTCTAGCCTACAATGACTTACAAAGGAACATATATTATGATAGGCCTCGTCTTCGGGCACCCGTAAAAAAGATTTTTCTTCAACTTTCGGGCCCTACTAATGACTCCAATATTAAACGGGGGTGCCACGTTAGAAGAACTTGTAGCTGTCATAAAAAAAAAAAAAATCTTGAAACCCTACGATATTTCACCATGTACACATAGTCTTGAAAGGGTCATAAAACATTTTTTCCATCTTGCAAGGAGTCGAACAATGTGCAACTTTCTGGTACAGTACGTCTTGCTTTCTACCTGCTATCGCTCTCCCGCTGACATAAAGGAAAAACCAGTTTCGCCGCGTCCGAAACAACGGATTCTTTTCGACAGGGAGGGGGAGTGCGCCAAAATACACGTTTTTCGTGAGGAAGTTCACTGTTTGTCCACTAGAGTGCAGTGCTTCATAGATGGAAATACCTTTCTTGTTTTCAAGAAGTTGTAATATGTACACAGTAAATAGAAAGATCGGATTGCAATTTTTTTTTTCTTTTAATGACAGCTACAAGATTCATTTAACGTGGCAATCTGGCCTTACTCTTTGTTGATTCTTTGCTCAGCTGGCAGGAATTCCGATTACAAAACGCCGTGGTAATCAAAAAACTAGTCAACATTGCATTACTTTTGGGGCAACTTCGACATGATTTTCATGTTTTGAATAATTGTTTCTTTGCGTGTCAAACTCGTACTCCTATGTCCTGTCTCCTTGTAATAATGAGTTGCATAAATGTAGGAGTGGGTCTTGACAGATCGAGCATGTTTTTTCAGTAACATGTTTTCGATGCTCTTTTGTTTTTAGAAGTCGCGCGGCAACGCGTCACATGCCCAAATTATCAATAAGAATAGTACAAATAGTTTTATGCAAAAAGCTGAGTTCCTGAACCATCTCTTTCAAGCTTACATCACGATTTTTCTCACTTTGTTGATGTTTCATTGGTCGAAGACGTTGAAGGACGCTTGGAACGAGGCAAATGCTTACACATTTCTTGGCCATCTTTGAATGCTTTGTACTAATCGCACACTGAGGAAAATCCCTATCTGTACAGCGGTATACTGCACAAATATAATGAATCCTTATGTTTACTACGGAAATCTGTACAGACCGTACGTTATCCATATGCTATATATGTACTGTCCTTTCTCCGTTTAGATATTACATGATGCCGCTGCAGGCTCTAACAGTCTTTTTATATAACATACGTGTACGTATATTACATACGTCAGCTATATGTTATATATATATGTCCATCAGTATTTGAGATCCGGGCCGCCTATATACAGTTTTTCTTCCGTACAGAGAGTACGTATATACGAGACACTTCTACGGAAAGTACGTATAACGTATACGTTCTCAGTTACACGTTTTCTACAGGATGTTACATAGGGTTGTATTAAGTCCAAAAATTACAGAATTTACGCATATAGACTAGCCTATGCTTTTACGTACGGCACATACATATTTTTTTCAGTGTACGCTTGAGTTTTGGATAACACTGATTCACCATAGGTCTTTTCTAACATTTCCAACGATTTCGCATACGAATTTCGTTGGCAACACAAAATGTCAGGCAAACTCTTAGCTCTGTATTTTTATTCAATGTAAAATTCGAAAGACACGTTTGTGGTCGGCTATCAAAACCAGCAGCAGATGTACACAAACTAGTTGACCGGTCGTTCTTATTTTCCGCATCATAGTTAGACACTATGTTGACATCTTACAGCAAGAAAAAAATTACTGAATATTTTACACAGTTTTTTAAATGAAAAATACTGGATACTTCTTTGACAGAATATATGCTTACAATTTTCTTCAATGAAATATTTTCGTTTTATATAACATTTGAAATTTTTATTTTTGAGGAATGTTAGAAATAGAGAAAGCAATAAGAGAGTTTAGGTAGTGATCTGGCAACGCTTGCTCCACCATCGTTTTGGTAAGAGGAAGCCGACCTTTCGTGACCTGCGTACGCTAACCGAGTAAAAACGATTATTTGTTTTGTCTATCGAATCACAGAGAAGAGTACAAGCAACTGGAAAGTTTTGGTCAATATGGCAGGATTAGGCGATATGTATGAAGCTATTGTAATTATTCAGATTCAGATAAAGAACGTAATGATGCACAACATTTTATACCACGTCCGTGAACTTGGCCCCCCACTTTGAGCACTAACGATAAAATTAGTGTCAATCGTTAGTGCATCGTTAGTGCTTCTTAGTGCACCAACCCCTAACGTTAGTGCTTAATTAGTGTAGGAGCTACAAGCAAAAAACCTTTGGGGGGGCCAAGTTCACGCTGCCCCCCCACTTCAAGCACTAACGAAATAACTAGTGCCATTTGTTAGTGCATCGTTAGTGCTTCTTAGTGCATCAACCCTAACATTAGTGCTTCATTAGTACAGGAACTACAAGTAAAAAACACTTTGGGTCTAGCGTGAACTTGGCCCCCCCACTTTGAGTACCAACGAAAATATTAGTGCCATTCGTTATTATACCGCTGGTGCTTTCAGAAAATACTAATAGTTTCGTTAGTGCTTCACTATTAGTGTAGATATAGCCAATTGTAAGTCACAAAACTCCCATAAGAAATGCATGGGGAATTTTTCATTGCGTTAAATTACCGCCAAATTCAAAAGCACTAATGATCTCTTTTAGTGCAATCGTTAGTGCATCGTTAGTACTTCTTAGTGCACCAACCCTAACATTAATGCTTCATTAGTGTAGGAACTACAAGTGAAAAACCCTTTGGGCCTAGTGAACTTGGCCCCCCACTTTGAGCACTAACGAAAAGATTAATGTCATTCGTTAGTATATCGTTAGTGCTTTCAGAAAATACTAATAGTTTCGTTAGTGCTTCACTATTAGTGTAGATATAGCCAATTGTAAATCACGAAGCTCCCATAAGAAATGCATGGGGAATTTTTCATTGCGTTAAATTACCGCCAAATTCAAAAGCACTAATGATCTCTTTTAGTGCAATCATTAGTGCATCGTTAGTACTTCTTAGTTCACCAACCCTAACGTTAGTGCTTCATTAGTGTAGGAACTTAAAGTAAAAATCCCTGTGAGCCTATCGTGAACTTGGCCCCCCAGCTTGAGCACTAACAAAAATATTAGTGCCATTCGTTATTGCATTGTTAATGCTTATGGAAAATACTAATAGTTTCGTTAGTGCTTCACTATTAGTGTAGATATAGGCAATTATAAGTCACGAAACTCCCGTAAGAAAAACGTGGGTATTTTTTCATTAGGTCAAATTCTCACGAAATTCAAATGCAGTAGTTGTCTCTTCTAGTGGCATCGTTAGTGTTTCGTTATTGCTTGCTAGTGCACCAAGACCGAACATTAATGCTTCTCATCGTGAATGCTTTTATTGGCTAGCGTATAGTTAGCTCCCCTTAAGTTTTATTTTCTACCGTCCATACTGTTGATGCACTAATGTTTGGAGTTCTGCAATAAGAGGTACTAACACTACACTATATTATAACCATTACACTATATGTAGTTATTAGTGCTTTTAAATATGTGGGAAATTTACAAAATGAAAAATGCTGTGTCTAAATTTAGCCCCGCACGATTGTCAAGTGCTAGTAAAACTATTTACATGGTTAGTGCTAAGTAATTTCACATTAGTGTACTAAACAGTAACGATAGCACTATCATACTTTAGTAGTTATTAATGAATAACTCGTTCGGAGCTAACTATAGATTTTTCAACTTTTACACATTTTTTTTAGTAATTGTGCCATAAAAGTGGGACTAACACCAGTGGGTAGTGCATTAATAGAGCCCTACTAAACACTGATTGCTGTCATAGTTTAGGAGTTATAAGTGAATAACACATTCCGGGCTAAATTTAAATTTATCGAAGTTTACAATTATTGTCTCACAAAGGTGGAATAATCGTCAAAGGTTAGTACAGCGTTAATACTCCAAAAAGCTCTAACGTTAGTGAAATTGTAGTTTGGGAATTATTAATGAATAACTCGGACGAGACTGAATTTAAAAGTATCGAAAAACACTAATTTTCTCACAAAGGTAGGTCAAACTTTAAAGGATAGTGCATCCTTAACACTTCAAAAAATAATAAGTACTAACGTTAGTGCTATCATATTTTTGGACTTATTAATGAAAACTCAACCCGGTCTAACTTAAGGTTTTTCAACTTAAACAGTTTTACACTAATTGTAACAAAAAAGTAGGAGAAACACAAGCGCTTACTGCATTGCTAGAGCTATAAAACATTAAGCATTCCCGTTAGTGCTTTCATGAATAGTCCGGATAAGATTGAATTTAAATTTTCGAACTTCACACTAATTGTCCCACAAAGGTGAGATAACCGCCGAAGGTTAGTGACTGTTAGTGCTTCATGAAACACTAATCACTTAACGTCAGTGCCGTCACAGTTTAGGAGTTTTACCAAATAACTCAAGCAGGGCTAACTTCAGGTTTTTCAATTTTTACACAATTATTGTAAAATTCGATAAATTTTAATTGAGTTCCGTCCGAGTGATTCACTGATAACTCCTAAACTGTGACAGCACTATCGTCAATGCTTAGTATTTTTGAAGCACTAAAAAAGCACGATCCTTTAGCGATTATCCTACCTTTGGATTGACAATTATTGTAAAATTCGACAAATTTGAATTAAGGCTCGTGCGTGTTATTCGTTAATAACACTTAAATTATGATAACACTAGCATTAGTGCTTATTCCGCGGAGGACTAAACGCTGGTTTGGTCCATTTCTGTCAGACAATTAGCGTAAAATTGTACAAAATTTAAAGATCTAAAGAACCCCCCCCCCGAGTTATTCATTTTTAACCCCTAAACTAAGATAGCAGTAACATTAATGCTTAGTGTCTTTCAGAGCACTAACGATGTACTAACCTTTGACGTTTATTCAACCTTTGTGAGACAATTATTGTAAAATTTGCTAAAATTAAATTTAGCACAGAGTGAGTTATTCACTTATAACTCCTTAACTATAATCGCGCTAACACTAATGCTTCGTGTTTCGGGAAGCAATAAGGATGCACTAACTTTTGACGTCTATCTCACCTTTGTAGGACAATAATTGTAGAATTAGAAAAATTTCAATTTATTCTTGCAAATAATGATCACTAATATAGAGTTGAATCAAAGCACTAACGTTACAGTTTAGTGTACTAATGGGTACTAACGATGCACTAACCATGTCAAACGTTTTTTTAGTATTTGAGATGCGTGCGGGCCTAATTTAGACACGTAGCATTTTCCATTCTGTAAAATTCTTTCACCAAATTTAAAAGCACTAATAACAATATATTAGTGTAATGGTTACTATTACGTTCGGGAATTTAACACAATGAAAAATACCCCATGTATTTCTTATGGGAGTTTCGTGACTTATAATTGGCTATATCTACACTAATAGTGAAGCACTAACGAAACTATTAGTATTTTCTACAAGCACTAACGATGCACTATCGAATGGTAATAATTTTTTCATTAGTGCTCAAACTGGGGGGCCAAGTTCACGATAGGCTCAAAAGTTTTTTTTACTTGTAGTTCCTACACTAATGAAGCACTAACGTTAGGGTTGGTGCGCTAAGAATTACTAACGATGCACTGAAAGAGATCATTAGTGCTTTTGAATTTGGCGGTAATTTAATGCAATGAAAAATTCCCCATGCATTTCTTATGGGAGTTTCGTGACTTACAATTGGCTATATCTACACTAATAGTGAAGCACTAACGAAACTATTAGTATTTTCTGAAAGCACTAACGATATACTAACGAATGGCACTAATCTTTTTGTTAGTGCTCAAAGTGGGGGGGGCAAGTTCACGCTAGGCCCAAAGTGTTTTTACTTGTAGTTCCTGTACTAATGATGCACTAATGTTAGGGTTGGTGCACTAAGAAGCACTAACGATGCACTAAGGATTGCACTACAAGAATTCATTAATGCTTTTGTATTCGGTGGTAATTCGAACAATTAAAAATTCCCCATGCATTTCTTATGGGAGTTTCGTGACATGTAATAAGTCATAACCACACTAATATTTAAGCACTAACGAAACTATAAGTGTTTTCTAGAAGCACTAACGATGCACTAACGAATGGTACTAATTTTATCGTTAATGCTTGAAGTGGGGGGCAGCGTGAACTTGCCCCCCCAAATGTTTTTTCTTTATAACTCCTAAACTAATGAAGCACTAACGTTAGCGGTTTTTGCAGTAAGAAGCGCTAACGATGCACTAACGATTGCACTAAAAGAGGTCAATAGTGCTTTTGGCGGTAATTTGACGCAATGAAAAAATCCCCATGAATTTCTTATGGGAGTTTCGTGACTTATAATTGGCTATATCTACACTAATAGTGAAGCACTAACGAAACTTTTAGTATTTTCTAGAAGCACTAACGATGCACTAACGAACGGCACTATTCCTTTCCTTATTGCTTGAAGTGGGGGGCCAGCGTGTACCATTGTTTTGGCTCTAGAGCCTACACTAATGAAGCACTAACGTCACGGGTTGGTGCACTAGGAAGCACTAACGATGCACTAACGAATGGCACTAGTTATTTTGTTAGTGCTTGAGGGGGGGCAGCGTGAACTTGGCCCCCCAAAGGTTTTTTGCTTGTAGCTCCTACACTAATTAAGCACTAACGTTAGGGGTTGGTGCACTAAGAAGCACTAACGATTGACACTAATTTTATCGTTAGTGCTCAAAGTGGGGGCCAAGTTCACAGACCTTTTTATACCTATCTTTTACGTGAAATATTTTTCACTTTCAAATTACTACAAAGGACTTAGAACAACCTCTTAATCCCTTAGGTCACAGAGTTCACACGTCTGTTTCCATGGTAACGTTATATTTAAATATGGAAATGTAAACTATACAAGACTATAATCTGCCTATTTTTAATAATCATCGGATTTACTAATTGAGTAATTTTGAAATTATTTATCCTAATTAAAGAAATCAAATATTTAGAATACGATAGTCCTAAAATGATATAAATTTACATAATCTAGAATTATTTCCCTAAATATATGTATTTCAATGGATTAAAAAAATGATCATCAGTATTACTACTCCCATGCGTAAGCTAGTCAAATCAAGATATAACTAACTGACATAAACAAAAAATTGGAAAGATTCAATAAATACTATTAACACACGACTGTTTCCAACAAATTATAATAATAATTAACACTGTAGGGAAAATTAAATATGGAATTCCTACAACCCTTTCGTTGAAGATTAAAAAGAAAAAAAACTTGGAGCGAGTTAGGCTTTTTGTCATCGTCATACAATTCGACTGGAGAACAGCAGCCGGCAACGCCAAATATGTGCCTGTCCCAGGTCTCATTGTCCAACACTCTCAGCTTCTTTTTCGGCCACTAGCCTCGCAAATACAGAAGACGACGACCGGAATGAAGTGTGCCAATACTCCAGCCACAACCACCTCCTGATGAGGGTATCATAGACTTTTGGGCATCATTGCCCATATCTGAAGTTTCAGACGATGCTGTGCTAAATGATATTGTCCTACAATCTTAACCGACTATGGAACATTTTGATCCTTTACAGAACTAATCATTGACTTAGACTTGCAACCTCAATAGTCAAGTGACCTCCACGTGACCCACGTCCTATCGTTTTATACCTTGCTGTTACGATTGCGACCAAACATTGCGATTGTGGTAAGTGCAAAATTGTACTTTATTTATTTTTATTATAACGTATTCAAGAGATGGAAGACTGAAGTCTTGAATTTCAACCGTGCCAATGAACAAAAACATCTCTCCAGGGTTTGAACTGAACTGAACTGAATTCCCGAATTTCTGGTTAATCCTGCCCAATACGGGACAGTTGGGAACCATATTAGACAATTCTAAGAATTATTGTTACAATGGAAAAGGGATAAGAGTTGCAAAACATGAATACCATAACATATCTTTGAGCCGAAATGATCTAAGGATCGTAAATGATTGTCGGGTTACCTAATAAGTAAGGCGCATACTCATTCACGCGCCACATCACATGTTCTATCACGTTCGTAAAATCAACCTTGACAAGGACGTGAAATCGTGCAAGACAAATATGAAACGGACTTCAAGATTACAGATTTCGTGTTCAATAAGGAAGTACCCACAGAGAGAAAAGAGAGAAACGCAGTGCATCACGAATTAATACTAATCAGAATTTACCACTAAAAGAATTGATCAAGACCAATACGTATTTATTCTTGCCTTACTATACCGTATTTGATATGTAGCTATATTGTGATGTGAAAGACACCACGACGACACAAGTACATCGGAGTATATAGTGCGTTTACTGAAATGAAATGAAATTTGTAAGTTTTGCGTCCCACGGTTATGCCGGTTAGACTAAAGGAGATGGTGATGATGAGAGATGAGTGAAATGGTGGAATAAAGAAAGTGGGAGGAAACGGGAGAACAATCTCCAGCAAACGTGATATGATAACGTAACAGAAAACGTATGTCTTATATGTACTTTCCTTATAAGTGTTCGAAATAAACATACTTTGCGTACGAAAGAAAGAACTGTATATAGGCGGTCAAGATGTCACATACAGATAGACGTAAATAACATATAGCTTATGTGATGTATAATCTATTATAATGTGATATTTTTATTATCAATATGATTTAAATAAAGCTGAGTTTCATTTCATGTTGAGCAAGTACCATAAAGTTTCAAATTACAAGGATCCAATGCTAAAATTAAAAGATTTATCACGTTGTTTTAATAATGATGGACGTGACATCTACTATTGGGAAACTGAACTTAAATCAAGAAATAATTTCTCGCTATCTCTAAGCGTTTTCACACTCTAGATTAATATTGAAACCACAAGTGTCAGATTCCTACCATTTACGGTTTTAATCTAGAAATAAGGACTGAGATGAAATCTAGTCTTCGAACTTAACATCGTATCAAAGAACCATTTCGCCCTGCAACAAACGGGCAAATAGGACTGTTCTACAAAGACGTCCCATATTTATGCATTGAAATGTTCTAAATTCTAAAGAAGTAGAACAACCGAGGACGTGCACAGAGGGATCCTGGGGATCAGGACCCCCTAAATTCTGACTTTCTGTAAATTTTAGATTCGTCGGTCCATGGTTCTCTCTTCCATTGTTTAGCGTTCTAGTCTTTATTTTATTCTTCCTCACGAGTAAGTCTCTGTAATATAAGGCCTACCTTTTGGAAAAAATAGTTTGTTTACTGCAATCCTATCCGCAAAACGGAGGGCACGGTGGCTCAGTGGTAGAGCGTTTACTTCCGGTGCCTGGGGTCCCTGGTTCGATCCCAGCTCGCGCCGTCTGGACTTTGTGGTGGACAAACACCGTGCTCGTGGGTTTTCTCGGGGTTCTCCCATTTCCTCCCACTTCCTGCATCCCACCATTTTCATTCAATACTCATCACCGTCTCCTTTAGCCTAACCGGCATAATCGTGGGACGTAAAACTTAATCTTTTTTCCCTATCCGCAAGACCGTAGATTTGAAGACCTATTTCATGCCGATTGAAAAATGGTTCTTCCATATTTCTATTGATTCTTTCGGAGCGGCTGTCAATCCCTTTTGCTTGTTTTTCCACTAATCATTACCTTAAGAGAAGTTATTATTTTTGGACTATCACTGGGTTTCCATGTAATATTTTCATCACTTTGTGACTATCTTTCAAGAGTCCAACGCACTGCTCTGCTCGATCACTGAGCAATATTTCGCAGAGAATGACTCTCTTCTCTCAAAATAACCACTTGAACAAGTGCTTCGACTCTTAATTAACAGTTTCTCTTCCGCATTTCATAGTATTTACATGTTGTTCACACTATTGAATTGGTTTACGCGAATGAAAATAGTAAGATCGCATTCCATAGGTTTGCACCCAATTTTGCCTATATTACGACACGATTGAATAGCGCATTCATAAATGTTCGTTAAAGTAATGAGACAACTACTGACAAGGGTTCATATACATCCACTGGGTGTCATTGAAACGATGCATCATCAAATACAGCATTACGTTACCTGTTCATTTATCTCGATGTCAACAAGACTATTAATTTTCGTTTTCTCGTATGAACAACATTGTTTATTTTCAAAAACGAGTCCAATGAGCATGGTTTTGAATGGATACAATGACTTTCAATTGGAAAATTCTGAAGAAATTAGTACTGTGGTTTTTGCAATGACTATATACAGGGTGTTCGTGTATCAATGACGGAAAATTCGGGAGATGAATCTACGGATAAAAACAAGCAAAAAATGTCATATGAACATTGGGTGAATGGGGCTTCGTTTGGACGCTAGAGGCGTCTGAAATGTCACCTTCCGAGGCGGCAATTTGCAATATCGCAAGAACGGAGAGAAATACGAATGTCGGATCAAAAGATATCAGAGGAAACCCCATAAGAAGAATCCAATTATGCATAAGTGATGGCGAAACAGTGGCGGCGCTAGAGGGGGCACAAAGGAAGTGAATAAAACATGGAGAAAAGTGAACAATTTACACTGAAAAATTGTAGGAGTGGATGTTACTTGGAACATGCAGCAACAAATGTTAATGAACAAAGGCAACAATGGCTACGCTGTAGGGACACTATTGGAGGCGGAATGTAGGAATAAAGTATCTTTGTAACGGAGGAAAATTGGAATGTCGGGTCAAAAGATATCAAAGGAAACCCTCTCCGAAGAATCCAATTATGCATAAGTGATGGCGATGCAGTGGCGGCCCAAGGGGCACAAAGAAAGTGAATGAAACGCGGAGAAAAGTTCTAGCACAGATGTTGTTCTCGGATGAAGCATTCATACGGGATGGGATCATAAATGTCCGCAATGACCATCGATGGGCACCCAACAACCCGCATGAAATTGTAGAGACGAAGCATCATCAGCGTTTCTAATTCCATGTGTTGGTTGGTATTATTGATGACGACGTTGAGAAACAACACTTCTTACCATAGTGATTGAACGCAAGCAATATCGTATCTCTAGTTTCTGACCTAGGGCCTACCTATTCTACTTAAAGACGTGCCACTGAGGACACGACAATGTATGTAGATTATGCATGATGGCGTCCCTTTCCATTCATGTCGCACTATTCGTGCATATCTGAACGAAAAATTTCCACGCAGGTAGATAGATCGTAGAAGCAAAGGAGTATGGCCCCCACGTTCACCCGATCTGAATGCCCTAGACTTTTTCTTGTGGGGTTACGTGAAGAGCCTCGTGTATACACGGCCCGTGCATGGCATTGAAGATCTTCGCTAGCATGTATGAGCTGCATTTGCCACACTACGGCAAATTCCAGCGTTATTGCCAAAAGTCAGATAATCCTTACGCCATCTTGTAATTGTCTGTCTCGAAGAACAAGGAGGACATATTGATCACCTTCTTCAAGACAGCATTATGTTGATCACGGTAAGTACGATACCTCTTGTTTTTACAGTACACTGGGCCTCATCTTCCGTACGTGTTTAGTACGATTTGGACGTATCATCACTAAGAGTGTTTAACAGTTTGTTTGTAGCTCCCATGCGCCGCCACTGTTCCGTAGTACGTGCGCATAATTGGATTCTTCGGATGGGGTTTCCTTTGATATCTTTTGACCCGACATTCCAATTTTCCTCCGTTACAAAGATACTTTATTCCTACATTCCGCCTCCAATAGTGTCCCTACAGCGTAGCCATTGTTGCCTTTGTTCATTAACATTTGTTGCTGCATGTTCCAAGTAACATCCACTCCTACAATTTTTCAGTGTAAATTGTTCACTTTTCTCCACGTTTTATTCACTTCCTTTGTGCCCCCTCTAGCACCGCCACTGTTTCGCCATCACTTATGCATAATTTTATTCTTCGGATGGGGTTTCCTTTGATATCTTTTGAACCGACATTCGTATTTCTCTCCGTTCTTGCGATATTGCAAATTGCCGCCTCGGAAGGTGACATTTCAGACACCTCTAGCGTCCAAACGAAGCCCCATTCACCCAATGTTCATATGACATTTTTTGCTTGTTTTAACCTGTAGATTCATCTCCCGAATTTTCCGTCATTGATGCACGACCACTCTGTATATACTTAACTTTCGAAAATGTTATAGTTGAACAAATATTAAAATTTGAGAGTTAACTATACAGTTTGGCTATAAATCATTTATCACACTGTTAATTCTCGTCTTTGCTAGTATTATAATGAAAACCATGACGAGAGCATAGTTCAGTATGTTTTATTTTAAGGGACGCAGTGGCTCAGTGGTAGAGCGTTCACCTCTGGTACATGGGTTCCTTGGTTCAATCCCAACTCGCGCCAAGTGAGCTTTGTGGCGGACAAACACCGTGTGTGTGTGGATTTTCTCGGAGTTAACTTGTTTCCTCACACTTTCTTTGTTGCACCATTTCATTCATTTTTCATCATCACCCCATCTTCTTTAGCCTAGATGGCATAACCATGGGACATAAAACTTAAATATTTCATTTTCGTTTTATTTCAATACATGGCATGTTATCGTACAAGATCAACTTTTATTTTTACAATAAAAAAAAAAAAAAAAAAAAAAAACAAGTTTCTCAATTTTCCGAAAACTATTCATCAAGGTCTACACTCACCAATATAATTTTCTTACCTCAATGAGATCTATGAACGGATTCGTGTAAAGCATTTGGATATTTTTTTTTCGTTATATTCCAATATAAATATAGACTATATTTTCTTACCAAACTAAACTTTAAAACATTTAAAATGTTGCTATTGATCTCCTTGTGCGTTAATTTGTATTACCGAGAAATATTTTATTTTGTATATTTTACGAAATTTAAACTAGCGGCAGTGATTTTATTACAAAAATATATCAATTTGAATGAAATTCGATACACTGTACTTATATTTCTGTTTCGAATGCTTTTCTCCCCAGTTACAAATTTACCATTGAAACCAAAAGACGAAATATGTATAGGTATACAGCAGAGAGACAATGCGTGGTAGTATGGAGGGGGAAGGGGAAATAATTACCTATCGCTATATCTAGGCAGATGATGCAGTTATGTAACTTTGCCTCGTGCACAGATATTGAATATGAACATAACTAATCCCACGAAATTAATTTTCCATGCGTTACGCTATGGTTTTCAGGATGAAATAACTTCATCTCAGCTGCTGCAACAGGTTGTTCAATATACATACATAGGGAAACAAGGTAGAAAAAACGAGGAGAATGGGGTAAACAAATGAGGGAAGAGCAGAACAGGGAGTTTCGATCATCCTACAAATAAACTCCACTTCCCCCTTCTCTTTCCTTTTAGAACAGACACAAATACAAACACAAAATTTCAGCGCAGAACAGAAAACACAAAGCAAGCTGTTGCATGTAACGAGCTGAAGAAACATGTTATTACTTGCTTTAATAAGCAGACAAGACGCTTTATTGTATAGTTTCAATTAAAAAAAAAAAAAAAGTAGATACAAGATGATTCGTAACAACAAGCTATTATTCTGGAGAAAATATGACAATGGTAGATTGTAATTAGTATTAAAAGATTTATCGTTTCTTTCTAACATCGTGGTAAGAGTAAACTTTAGGAACAAATATGACTGCCTTAACTGTACCTAGGTATAAAAATTCCTCAGAATATTGGTTACTTCATTTAATCCAACACACACATACAAAAAAAAAAACTTCATTATGTATGTTGCTAGGACGTGAAAGCGTAATAATTGTATAAGATTTGTATCAAGTAATCCTTTTCATTATGGAGTTATTTATTACCACAAAGAGAGACTTTGAGAGAAGATTGCAAAGTCAGTATATCGTTTGCTGTGCTCATTGACAGAGATTCACAAATAAGCATAAAGAATAAATGGATAAGAAGGATAAACTAAAGAAGAATAAACCGCAATCAGTTGAAGACACTGTGCACTCCCAGTATCAAGAAACATTTCAAGCGTATGAAATAAAAATGTAGAAACAATTCACTGTCAGATACTTAGTGTCAGAACAATCAGATAGTGTTGCCAAAATGTTCACACACAAAGTTGCTAAACGACAGGCGAAAAGACCAATTTGAGGTGAAAAGTAGCTAGAAATTATTCGTGATATTCCTTGTCCATATGCACTATTTTAAGCTTTCAGATGTGATTTATTGGTACTACTCAACATGTTTTCAAACAATGTCAAGTTGAGCTGATTTTGAGTTTAACGTCCCGTTCAACAGCGATGCTATATGAGACGTGGACCTACTGATAAACGTGGAATCCGAACCACATGAGCTCCCGCCGGGAATCGAACTCGGGTCTCTCACGACAAAGGCGCGTACGCTAACCGCTTAGCCACGGAGGGGCTCTCAAACAAGGTCAATGTATACTATTACTACTACTACTACACAATATATTCTAGTGATATCTATCTAGAGGCTGAAATCTACCCTTGAATTCTGAGTTCGTTGCCTGTTTTCTATATTTCATTTTTTTTTTTAACATCATACGTTTATGCTCCGAGGCTAAGGGAGACGATGATAATGAGTTGAGTTGATTTTGAGTTTAACATCTCTTTCAGCAGCGAGGATATACGAGACGGGAACTACTGATTAACATGGAATCTTAACCACATGAGCTCCCGGCCGGAATCGAGCCCGGATCTCCCACACCAAAGGCACGGACGCTGAGACAATAATAATAAGATGAGTGATAATGGCATATCGGTAATGCTGTTGTATTATTTGTGTCTCTCAACGAAAGATTTGCAAAGTATTCAATATTGAAGATTTGAATTGATTTCTATTAAGGGACAAAGGGTGACAGAGAAAAAACCGGGATTGTGGAAGAATGGTAAAGTTGTTTACTTGCCCAACTCCTCGTCACATCCGCTGATTAAAAAGAGAAATAAAGGTATATCAACACTGCTATGAACCCGAAGTGCTTGATTATAGAAGGGCAAGTTATTCTCACGGCAAAACTCACTAGATTTGTAAGTCGAAAAATCACCAAAAAAGTTGCCAATCAGAAACGTATTTTCTTGTTGCTATCTTGGAAGTGAATCCCCTAGATTTCACTCAAATTGACAACATTGCTGTCAGATGATTATGTTCAGGAAGCCGTAAGAAAGGGGATAAATCAGAAGAAAACATCACCGTAGCACAGTCAAGTACAAAAAGAATACACGAATGAACAACAAAGAAGAAGCAGGAACACTAACTAAGAATACACTAAGATCACATACTATTAACCACAAATGGACCAACTCCATCTGACACTTCGCCACACACACTAACGTAGGTCTTTAAAATATAGATTTCAAAAAGAATTCCTTACATAAATAATAGTAGAAATTTCTTGTTGCTTCGGAACAGGATGCTGACCGCTCTGGATTCTTCAAATCTTTTCACCAGTTTATCTAGAGTATGTGGCATATATCCTGTCATTTTGAGCACTAAAATCTCCTCAACGCTGAAAATCTTTTTATCAGTGAAAAGGATTCGATGGTGCCCATTTGCTACGTAACACTTAAGAAAGGAGCCTATAGCGCTTCAGTTTATTTACCAGGAGTTGTCTTTTGCGTTGTTTGCAAATATGGAGTTCCAAGTCACTGCTTAACGTGCAAACACATTGACATTAGTGCGGTAAATGATTTTTTAAAATTAATTTGCAGCTTCTGGAAGGTTTTGAAAATCTTCTCTGGTGATTTGCCTACCTTGTGCAACCCTATGACGGCCACACGAATTTCATACTCGCCCCATTCCATCTTTAACGCTTAGGCCTCGCACACACGTTACGATATACCTGTCAGGTAACCTCGCCGGTATACCGGAAAGATATAACTGTGCAAACATAAGCACACACACACGCAGTGAAATGAAATGAAATTTTTGAGTTTTATGTTCCCACGGTTATGCCGGTTAGGCTAAAGAAGACGGTAATTATGAGAAATGAATGAAATGGTGGAATGAAGAAAGTGGGAGGGAATTGAAGAACCCCGAGGAAACCCACGAACACGGTGTTTGTCTACCACAAATTTCACTTGGCGGGAACAGGGTTTGAACTCGGGACCCCATGCACCAGAGGTGAACGCTCTACCACTGAGCCATCGCGGCCCTCTCACACATGCAATGGTAAACTTAAATATTTTAACTCAGTCGTGAGATGGCGAGCAAACAAGGAGACGACGACCGACTATCACTATTCAAGGAACTAGCTGCAGCTCACCGAAACAGTGTACAGGTGTGCCAGAGTAACTCACACACACACTCAGGTCTACACGCCTGCGCAGATAGTAAGAATTGAATTTCGATTCTTCTCAGGTCACCTGCACAGGTCGCTATGCCTGTGCTGTTTGGCCTGAAGCGGCTGGCACACACGCTCCAGTTTGCCTGTACAGGTAATCCTCACTGGTATACGGGAACGTGTGTGTCGGGTCTTATAACTGACACCTCTACCTTCTTCAGCCCATCCAGCAATGACTCACTTTTCAAGAAATCGCTTTTGACGTTGCTCACTTGTACGGGCGGAAGAAGAGCCACCCTCAAAAATTGAGACAGTATTTATGGTAAGATTAGGTACTTCCGCCAGGTTGAACTAGAACAACGAACTAAATTTAAAATAATAATTTAAAAAAAAAACTACAGTTTCAACATTTATAGTTTTAAGGACGCGATCCAAATACTAGGTCCTACGCACACGGTGCTGTCCACCACAAAGTTCACTTGGCGGGAGCTGGGATCGAACCCGGGACCCCAAACACCAGAGGTAAACGCTCTACGACTGAGCCACCGCGGCCCCACGGACTAGAAGCATTTGAAAATAAAATCCTTAGACAAAAATTCGTACCCAAGAGGAACGAGAATGGGGAATGGCGGAAACTTCATAAGGAGGAACTACATAATTTATATCGTTTACCAAACATTGTTAGGATTATCAAATCTAAGAGGCTTAGCGGAACAGAATAGAAGGAAATAGGAACATTTTCAAAGTATTGACTGGAAATCTAATCGGAAAACGACCATTAGGAAGAGCTAGGCGCAGATAGGACTACAATATTAAGTGGAACTCGCAGAAATAGGAATAGTGCGTAGAACCTAGATCTAGCTGGTTGAGGATAGAAATTAGTGATGACTTTTGTGAACACAGCACTGAATATCCGGATTTCATAAGTCATAGAGTAAATATACACAGATGCTAAAGGTTAAGACTCAGATGTTGCACTTATATGTTGATCAACAACTATTTTTTTATTCTGATTTTAAGGACCCTAAGGAAAATTTCTAAGTGGCAAAAGTTCCCCGGTGGGGGGGGGAGGGAGGAGTGTCATCATTGCTTGGCCCTTGGTCTAGTTAGCGAACGCAGCATTTAGTCGAAGGGCTGTTCAAGCTTCCAAATTTATATAATTTCAGAACTTCGCATCGCAACACGGTAAATGTTTATTATTTTATACTATCTTATTTACGGGAAGAGGGAAGTAAGTTAAAATTCTTTGTGTATGCCATTTGTTTAGAATATCTTTACGAAATAACAACTGGATGCACGTAAAAACAGAAAAAAGTTTGACATTCAATATTCCAACCTATGGCCATATCCAATGATATATTATTTGTCTAATGTGCACACATGAGAGATATTTTACACTGAAACCGGTTTTATGAGCTTGTATGCGAATGGTTAACATGAGTGTGAGTTCCTATTAGTCGCTAGGGAGGAACAATAACGTGTTCCTGAAAATGGGTTATGTTTCCCGCAAAGCAACCACACGTAACATATTTTGTTCTGTGTTGTTGCCAATTACTTGCTGAAAGCTTTCAGAAGATAGAATATTATCCGTATAAAATTAATACAGTATGTACAGTTACGTTTAAAACTGATGAAATTTTTATTTCGGTAGATTCTAAACGTGAATTGTCTAATTTTAATACAATATTCTTTGTTTTAAGTAGCCCACTCTTAAAACTACATGAAATTGTTCTGCAATCAATGGTACACTTCTGGTCACAAAAAGTAAAACTGCTTTACAGAAGTCCAAAAAGTTGAACCTAGATCCTTACGTCACTTAGATCTCCTCACAAAGGAAATCTATTTTCCTTCGATTCTGTTACAGAGTAATGTGCGTATTCTGTAATAGAAATAGACCATCTTGGCATTACCTCGAAGTAAATATTCTTGTGGTAGAAGAAAACAATAATAAAATATGACAAAAAAAAAAGATAAAAGTAAAAACTGGCATACTACAAGATACGGGATCAAATCCTGTGGAAAGTACATCGTCAACAGATAGAGATGGGGTGGGTCAATGAAAATTTGAACCACAATCCACCGTGACCCACGACCCACCATGACCCACTACGACCTATTGTGACCCATTCCAACCCAGCAAACCCATCGTCATCAACACTGACCCGTGATCCACACCCTCGATTCTACTGACTAAAGAGTTTACGCTTGCAATAAAACTAGGCTGTGAAATTCTCAATAATCGGAGTTTAAATTTCTACGATCAATCGCTCAAATACCGCTCTGTTACAATAACGGTGGATCTGACCTTTACGATATAAAATGGTAAAGTGTTTGTCATGAGCCGAATTAGAATGAATTTCAATTAAAATATCATGGTATAACTATTTCCTTGTTGAATTATGGACACTCTTCAGTGGAAGAAAGGATGAAATTTAAAAGTCCCAAACCAAAGTAAGTAGACCAACGTAAAGGAAAAAAATTGTCCATATAATTAAGTGTACATTACAAACTTAAAATCTACATGTAATTAAGCTTACAAATTTTATGTCTATTTTTCTCACAACTTTACGGGTTGATTGCCTTGCGCTCTGAGTGCTCCATATAATAATAAAAAAACACAAATTTCAGCAATTATTGTAATAGAAAGCAGAGGATATATAAAACGAAGCACTGTATCTTTTTGTTTCTCAATTAATAATTGTTTCTTAATTTGTTTCTCAACTAACATCGATCGTTTTTGATTATTTTTACAAATTAACCCACTACCAATTTCCCATATATATATATATATAGAAAGTGTCATCCCCATAAAAGAGAATTTCAAAAACAATCATAGAACACGTTCTGTTTATTTTTAATAAAGAGTCAATATACTGAATTTCAGCTCCCTAAGTTGAACGACTAGTGAGATACTCAATTTTTTTGCAAAGATTCTGACCCCACTACTCCCTTAGGATGTATTATAATGAAATCGATAACATCCTACTTTGGATTAAAGCCTAACTATATGCCAAGTCATTTGAAAGGTACACAGGATTAACGGTCTAAGCTTTTTTTTTTTTGGTGCGAATTTTTGCTTTTATTATAGTTTTATACAACGAATAATGGTCTTACTGTGTATTTCCAAAACATGACTAATATCCCTGGAATTCAGGTTGAAAGGATCGCGTACTTTGGAACAACGATCAAAGTCCACAGGACCATCGGAAAAAACTATCTAAGTCCTCAGTTTCATAGTCCCATTGATTCAATGCAAAGACGAGTTGATACACTGGTTCATCTTCGAAAGTCACACTTTGGTCCATATGAAACATACAAAATCATAGAAACCTTTCAACTTCGAGAGCTGAAAACAGATTCATTGCCTCCACAAAAGCACGGACACCCGATAGGAATTTCCCGTGCAAAATTTGAAGACTCAATTCTTGAAGTAAGTCTGTGGACCAGAAGCACAACAGTATTTCAGTTAATTCCGAATACGTGAAAATGAGGTGGACGAAAACAGTGAATAGGTCCCAGGAAAGAAAACCCCCACAAAGAAGAGACAAGGTGAAAAATTATTTAGATGAATGTATTGTTTATTCAAGAAAGGTTCTGCATTTTTGTTCTGTAACTGTAGTTTTTATTTGTAACGGTTAATCATTGTAATCTAAATGACTGTAGGATTCAATAAAAGTGTGCATTACTGACGAATATAAAAACAGACGTAATAATTATCGAGTCAAAAATGTACTTTTTCCTGTAGTTAGCTCCTCTAAAAACTCACAGGCTGTGTATCTCGAAAGACAAGTAGTAAGTTCCATAGCTATTATTACAATTACAAATATCAATAGTCAAAAGTACCTGAAGTTCTTTTTTCGCTTAGATATAGGGCCTACTCATCTCACTAGGGAAGGTTACGGGGTGTTACTCTGTCTTCATATCGATACTATGTTCAATCGATTCCTTTTTACATATGAAATAATTATGCAAACGGAGAAATCTTCTATCACAACCGTGTTTGAAATAGAAGAATCAAAAAGTTCAAAACTGAACAGATTTAGCAGAAAATTTGAAAAAACTATTTTTGAGATAGACGTTTTATTTTTCGTATCAGGGTGTTTTGTTGGGTTCCCAGCTCAATGGTGAGGTCAAAACGTACGCATTTTGCAAGATGAGGACAGTTCTTAGGGAGGAGGTGAAGGGTAATAGCGTCTTACAACTTGAAAATTGCCTTCTGTTTGGCAGACCGGGTTGATAGGCTGACAAAATGTATTTGTCACCCCTATTCCACTGTATTTTCATTCAAATGTCACTTTCCTGTGTGGCCACCTTCAAACTGAATAATGACATTTGTCTCCGAAACTGTTGCCCGCGGAAATAATTTGAATGGGGCTCTGAACCCAGTCGGCTTCTGCTTATGCATTTTAGAAGACGGTTTTTCAATATCTCAACGTTAGCTTTTCTTTTCTTTTCTTTTTTAAAAAAATTCAACGGATTTTAATTTCGATTGTTAGAAAATAGTTGCAAATCTTTAGGGAATACTTTACGATATTCAGCAATAAATCTCGCCAAGAAACAAACAATCGGCTAGTGACGATGTATGCAAATATTTTTTTTTTCAGAATAAAAGCCATATTGTTTACAATTTTGATTGCACATCCCGCTATTTATTTTCTAAAATTTTTCCGCCTATTTTGTCACTGAATATCTTCAAATATTCCCTGAAGTTTGACCAATATTTTCGCATAATCGGCATTTCAATTCGCTGAAAAAAAATGGCAAACGATGATGTATTGAAAGACAATGAATAAGCATACGCCGACAAGGTTTGCAGTACCGCTCAGGTTATTTCCGCTGGCGCTGCGCGATCTGTTTGAAGAAACAGTTCCTCGGGACTGACTACAAATAAAATGACGATGGTGTAAATTGATATTCGTATTCACTGTCAGAGCCAAGCTGTGGTGGATAATTTATTTAGTTTAACTTCATTTTAACCTTAAACTGATTTTTATTTTCCACATGTGATACTATGTTGTAATGCGCAAAGTGCAAATTTTTTATCCTAGACAGCTGATCCGGGCAAGACAACATATTGATGACAGAGTCTTTTGAGAAAATAGTGGTCGCACTCCTACTTACGAAATGCAAGAGCATCGCAATATAAATTATCACAAAATTAATTATGAATAACACAATGTTTTTTATTGAATTTCTCACGTCTTATAAAGCGTTTCGGAAACACATGTCTTTGTTCAATTTGAAGGTGGCTATACAGGAACGTGATATTTCAAAGACAATATACTTGAATAGGGGTAGCAAATACATTTTATTAGCTTATCGACACGGTGTGCCCAACAGGAGGCAATTTGCAAGTTGTAAGACGCTATTACCCTTCACCTCCTCCCTAAGAACTGCCTTCACCTTGCAAAATGCGTACGTTTTGATACCATTGTGCTGGACACCCAAGAAAACACTTCAATACGAAAAATAAAACGTCTATCTCAAAAATAGTTTCTTCAAATTTTCTGCTAAATCTGTTCAGTTTTGAACTCTTGATCCTTGTATTTTAAACATGCTTGCGATCGAGGATTTCTCAGTTTGTGAAATTGTTTCATATGTAAAAAGGAGTCAATTGAGCATATCGTCGATACAAAGTCAGAATAATACCCCGAGACCTTTCCTAGTCAGATAAATAAACAGAAACAAATGAGAAAGAAAGAGAAATGGAAGTCTGGGAAGTAAAATGTAGACACATTTAACAGGGTTCAGAAGATGCTGTCTACAATGCACTGACCAGAGTGAGTCGGTGGGCCACAATGGGTCATGGTGGGTCGGTGGATCAGAGTGGGTCACGGTGGGTAGTGGGTCGCAGAAGGTCACATCCTGTTAGTTCAGGACCTACTGACCCGCTCAGAAATCTTGACCCATTTGACCCACGGACCCATTTCATCTCTGAACAGTAACAAAAACAAACGGAAAAGTCTAATAATAGTCACACACTCTTGATTTAGTAAATAATGCAATGGAGTTTCATGCTAATGTTTATTTTTAATATGAGTTCGAATCCTGGCTAGACAAGTTTATTTTGTAAATAAAGGATTTGTATTTTCGACAAAGAACACTCATGTTTGAATGCAAGATAGTTATAAATATATATCACAGCTATATAATACAGTACGTTAGAATTTAAATGTATATTGCAAGGATCCCCACATCACAACAGATGCACGTGTCAACCCAACACGTGCTATTATTTATAAACATCCTAGCAGACAGCAAGCCAACACGGAGGACATCGAGGAACGCCGAAAGCAGACGGACCTCACGGAAGGACTCGAGGAGGACAAATAAAAGGAGGACCACCGAGAGACCCAGCATCAGTCGACCAGCTGATCGCCTAACCTTTACCTTCATATGTCGCTGTGGACTAGGAGCACCTCTTCCTTACCCTATGTCGCAATGGGCTAGGGATCCATCTTAAACTTATAATCCAAGCCTAACCTACAACCTGCTAAAGTGTTCTGGAAACTGCCATGAGTGGAAGGGGCACCCGGCAAAACATTTAGTATCCCTTCACTTGGTCATTGAGGAAGAGACATTGAATTAGAGACATTTGTAGTTATTATTATATTATATTTTGTAATAAAATTTGGTTAAGAGGAAAACCAAACTCTCATTTGACTCTACCAAACATTACAATATATATTAAACAACTCCTCCTCCTCTTGTTTCTAATGCTTACTCCGACGTGAGAAATCTATATCCGATTCCCGGCAGGAGCTCATGCGATTCGAATTCCACGTTAAACAATATGTCGAGGTCTTAAGTAACTTCGGTCTTGAAAGCGACGCTAAACCCCAATAAAATAAAGGCTAATGTTTACTTTTGAACAGTAAGCAATATGAAAAGATTTTCATCCTTGAAACTAATTCTTTAATAATTCGCGCAAGCAGGGTGTCATTTCTGGAAGACTGGCGGGCAATTCCTCATCCTCGTGAGTTTGAGACGTATATAGAATTTAGTCAATTCTATAATAACATAGGGCTACTATTGAACAAGAATTTTAGGAATGATCCAAAAAAATGGATCAAAAGATTGCGATATTGACCAATAATTAGATGTTGGTTCAGCAGCCACAAAATTTTTGAACAGCCTCTATCAAAACTGAATTAAGTGGTAATTTTGGTTTGAATGCACTATATACAATTCTCCAGATATAAGACGCACAAGAAAACGTTTGGTTGAATGAAATATATTGGATTTTTTGGATGAGGGACCACAAAAATTTTGAATTGGACCCTAAATCGAGATTTCATATTTTTTGTGAAATAAGTCATGCCGAGTTACTGAGTTAAATGGTAGGTTTGGTTTGGCTACAGTATATGTGGTTCTCCAGATATAAGGCCTACAAGAAAATTTATAATTTAATGAAAAAACATTGGATTTTTTGGATCAGGGCCCACAAAAATTTTTAATGGCCCCTAAACCGAGTTTTCGTATTTTTTGTGGAATAGGCACACCATACTGAGTTAAGTGCTAATTTTGGTTTGGCTACACTATATGTAGTTCTCCAGATATAAGACCTACAAAAAATTTCTGTCTGAAATATATTGGATCTTTTGATCCAAAAATGAGAAAATATGTATGTCGAAGAGTCTCCCCCCTTTAAGCAAAACCTGAAATAACTACTACAGGCAATGAGGATCATTGTGTAACAAAATAAATGGTCGCTAAACTTTATTAACACGAACAAGAGTGTCTTTTCTACGTACAGGAAGATATAATAAGAATAAAACCGGAAATTTGAATAGTGTAGAAATTGTCCTTCTCTTTCCCTTCAAGTATGAATTTTAAGAAATACTGAATCACATATTTTTAATGAGTAGATTGTGTACCGCAGAGCACATTTCCAATTTGAGTAAATTCCAATATTGACCATTTTCGGAGTACAGAAAGATAAATTTAAGTACTTCTTGGATCAAAAGATTCAATATATTCCAGACAGAAATTTTTGTAGGCCTTATATCTGGAGAACTATATATAGTGTAGCCAAACCAAACCTACCACTTAACTCAGTATGATGTGCTTTATTCCGTAAAAAAATACAAAAACTCGATCTAGTGGCCATTCAAAATTTTTGTGGGCCCTGATCCAAAAAATCCAATATTTTTCATTCAATTATAAATCTTCTTGTAGGCCTTATATCTGGAAAACTACATATACTGTAGCCAAACCAAACCTACCACTTAACTCAGTATGGTGCTCTTATTCTGTAAAATATACGGAAACTCGATTTATCTAGAGGCCGTTCAAAAATTTTGTGGCTCCTGACCCAACATCTAATTACTGGCCAAGATCGCAATCTTTTGATCCATTTTTTGGATCATTCCTAAAATTCTTGTTAAATTTCTCTCTTTTCTTGCTTAGAGAGGAGTTTCCGAAAAGTGTGTTCTTGCTTTTAATTAAGAGTTTATATGTCGAATTTTACACTTCCAATTTGAGCATGCTTAGATTGGTCATTTTCTGAACAAAGCAAAGGAAATTTGGATATCGTAGAAATGAATTACTTAATACCCTAAGAACTGGAACTTCTAGAAACAATAAAACACACATTTCATTATTTTTAATTTAATTATTATATTTAAATTTCACATCTCCATGGTAAACGAATCCTTACATTCAGCACTTCCAAAATAAATGAAAGAAATGAAAATTTGTATATGGAAATGATCCCTTTAGAAGCGGATTTTTTTTTTGAAACAGTGAAACATATTTCATTACTTTGAATTAAAAGTTGATACGCAAGATCCACACCTTCAACTTAAGTGCATCTATAATTTTCTGAATAAAGAAAGAGAAGTTTGAATATTAGAGAAACGATATGTCTTTTCTCCTTGGAAGTGAAGTTTCGAAAACGATGAAACACAGATTTCCTTGTTTTTTGTAATGAAAAATCTTTCTCCTTTCAGAGATGTTTGAATGTCCTTCAAGTTCCCTTGATTTATCAAAATGCGATTATTTATCCTATGAGCTATTTGAAGCATATCACCTACTATCACCGACGCCATACTATTAGGGAAACGCGGTGTTTATTATTATTATTATTATTATTATTATTAGATAATTTACAACAATTATCTGTAAAATTCACTTCGCTGATTCAAATAAGCTGGAAGGATTCGTTGATCTATTTAAATTTTAAAGAGACGGGACACTAAATACTCATAAGATACGTCGAACGGTTCTAGGACTTACGTATAAAGTAGGGATGGCCAAAATTTTCCGGAATCCGGATTCCGGAAATTTTGTTTTCCGGAATCGGAAAATTTACTTTCCGGATTTCGGAAAAATTCCGGAATTCGGAAAAATTCCGGAATTCAGAAAAATTCCGGATTTCGGAAAAATTCCGGAATTCAGAAAAAATCCGGATTTCGGAAGAATTCCGGAATTCAGAAAAATTCCGGAATTCGAAAAAATTCCGGAATTCAGAAAAATTCCGGATTTCGGAAAAATTCCGACATTCGGAAAAAATCCGGAATTTAGAAAAAATCGGAATTTTTCCGAGATCCGGAATTTTTCCGATTTTACTTTCCGGATTCCGGAAAGTAAAAATTCTGGAATTGGCCATCCTTAGCTAGTAGCTGTTAAAAGAGAAACACAATAATGAATAGGCTATATATACTGTATTAATTTCTTGTAGTTGGATATGTCTTTATCATTTACGTAGACAATTGCTACTGCAGTTATTTACTACTTTATGAGAAAGGTCTTATTTTCACACACAAAAAAGTCGCCGGTATGTCTCAAACATTATCGCGTTCCCACCTGCAGCTGCTCCAAAGCACTGCAAACTACTTTTTAACCAGGCGAAAGGCAGTGAAGGAAAATAAGTCTCAACAAATATTCTAATAACATTCGCTTATTGTCAACATACCTACAGTAAGCGCAGAAAGTGTTCGTACACCGTGCATACTTTATATTGAAAACAGCTAGCATGAGAACGGGAGGTGGAAAATATATATATATAACCAGAATTAAGACTACACATTCATACATTTTATTTCTATATATTAATACAAGAGAAAGGCCAAACAAACACAATCACTGTTTTGTTCAGAAGAAAAGAGAGAATTCCTTTTTTGTAAACGCAAAAAGTCACCGTACACTTATGCTTGAATTAATGCTTATAAAGTATATTACGTTATTTAATATTTTGTGGGATTACCCTGTGCGTTAATGATTATCTGTAGTCTTCGTGGCATTGATTTGACCTGTAGTAGTTCGTAGTTCTGTAGCTTCGGGACTGATTATGTCCCATTCTTCTTGAATAGCTTTTCTTAGGCCTTCTTTAGTAGACAAGCTGTGCCTTCTGATTCTTGTCTCCAGAACAGATCATAGATGTTCTATGGGGTTCATGTCTGGGGATTGGGGAGGTGTGCGAAGCTGTTTCAAGGTATTATAGAGTCAGGGGCGGATCCAGAGGGGGGCGATCGGGGCGATCGCCCCCCCACAAGAGGAAACTTTCTTATATTTTATATATAAATAAATCCATCCATAACAAGTTTGGAGCTCTTAAAAGTAGCAGTATTACCGCCGACCGCCCCCTCCCAGAAGTCCGTCCTGGATCCGCCCCTGGCAAACCTTGCAGACAGGCCTTGTTCAACAGTACAAACAATAATTGCGATGTATAATGTTTCTATCACTGTGCGAAACCATAAAAAAATAATAAAAAAAATAATAATAAAAAAAAGAACAGGAAGACCAAGAGTATTGAGTGAACAAGTTAAACGTTACATTATTAGGGAAAGAAAAAAGGTTCCAAAAAGTAGTGCTGTGCAATTGGCAACGGATCTGGAAACACGCGGTGTTAAAGTATCAGCCAGTACAGTGCGGAATATTTGCAGGGTATCATGGTCGGATAGCCAGGAAAATGTTCTGGGTGAACAAGACAAATCGTATAAAGAGACTAAAGTTTGAAAAATAGTATAAGGGATCAGGCTTCTTTCTGGAATAGGGTCATATTTTCGGACGAAAGTAAATTTAATTTTATCGAGTCCAATGGGAGGCGTATGGTATGGCGCAAGGTGAATACAGAGATGAATCCTCAAAATCTCGTCCCTAAAGTAAGACATGGAGGAGGGTCCGTGCTCGTCTGGGGTTGTATGAGTGCCTCAGGAGTGGGTCGTCTCCACCTTATCGATGGAGTGATGATCCACAACACTATGATGATTAACATATTAAAGGAATATCTCCATACTAGTGCGCAGAAGATGGTTCTTGAAAACAATTTATTGTTCAGCAAGACAACGACTCCAAACATACAGCGGAAAATACTCGATTGTGGCTACTCTATACAGGGGCGGATCCAGGACGGACTTCTGGGGAAGGGGCGGTCGGCAGTAATACTGCTACTTTTAAGAGCTCCAAACTTGTTATTATAACAAAATACTTTGGATTGAGTAATATTTACCTGTACCTTGGGCAGAAAGTGCTCATACATATGCACTATGCTTCATAGAATGTTAATTTAATAATAACAGAAGAAGAATGTTTTTGAGATATGTAAGATATTATTATGGAATAGTTGTTGCTATGTACATGTTTATGGATACCGAGTCAGCAAGTTTCTGTGCATGACAGTGTTAAAGAAAATATATTCTAAAATATATCATCTAATAAACCATTTTTCGCACTGTTTATCGACGTTATCATTCTTATGTAAAAGGTGAGAACGATAGTATATGATTATTGAAGATTACTACCACTCGAGATTTATATATCTTACTAAGCCGAACCAGGTTGACGACTACCATCGATAGGTCGTTATAAAAATTTTTGGTGCCTTCACACCGGGATTAGATAAAAAATTTTGGTTTACCTCACCCGGGATCGACTGTAAATTCACGTCCCGAAGCAAAAGTAAGGGTGAATTTACTTTTATAATTAAGTGAATGAATACGAATTTGACCATATTGCGAAGTGGTAAAGTAATTATAAGAAAAATGGACAACGAAACAATGCAGCATGAATCAAGTATTAGTAACGGTGAAACTAGTGTAACACCAGGATTGTCATCGGAGGACCGAATCTTGTTCGCTTTACAGCGACAATTGATTCAGATGTCTACCGAGCTAAAGCAGACCATGGAACAGAAGTTCAACGAATCTAACCAGACCATGGAACAGAAGTTCAACGAATCTAACCAGACCATGGAGCAGAAGTTCAACGAATCTAACAAGCAAAATGAAGAATTAAAGCAGACCATGGAACAGAAGTTCAACGAATCTAACCAGACCATGGAACAGAAGTTCGACGAATATAACAAACAATATGAAGAATTAAGTAGACGGATAGAACGGATAGAACAGAAATCAGATGAAACGAAACAGACAATTGTCCAGGTGGTGAATGACATATCCTCACAGTTTGAGGAAAAGTTAAAAAGAATATCCGATGATTGTCAGGAAAAGCACAATCACCAAAACCAAGAAATCAGTGCTGTAAAAAAAGATTTAGAAGTAATAGAATCTTCCGTTAAACAGCAAAAGATCCAGGTCATCAACAATTCTAACAACATACGTGCGAATACGCAATTATTAGCTACTATACAGGAAGAGATTAGAACGTTACAGTCTAAAGACAACATTTACCGTAATAACTTGGGTAGTGATCGCTTGGAGTTTCCTCACTCAACAGAGATGAACTCACCTTCGCCGAGGTCTGATGAGGATATTCTATTGGAAGAAAATTATCCGAAGAGTACAGATGGGCGAAACATAGATGGTGTGACGACACAGCACGTCATGGATAGAAATTATCACTCAACAAGTACACGGAACGATAGAAAGAAGGTAAAATTAAGTGTTAAGATGAGTGAAATCCGAGCTATGAGTAAATTCAGTGGTAAGTGTAATGAAAATGCCACTTCTTTCTTAGAGAAATTCCAAGACGAATGCAATATAATGTGTATAGATAAATCACAATATATGAAATTAATACCCCATGTATTACTCCCACCTTGTTCCTTATGGTTTAAAGCAATACGTGATCACATTAGTACATATGAGGAATTCAAAGCGGCATTGATCGCAAATTATGAAAATGACTTTTTGCTGGCAAATAGAGATGCCACCCTTAGAAATCAACACTTCAATCCTCGTTTACACAAATCTGTTGTCGAGTTTGTTGTAAATACCTACAACGAATTAAAAGTTGTAAATCCATTGCAATCAGAATCTAGAATAATAGCATCCATTCGAAATTTGCTACCATTTAAATTACAACAGATCTTGTTTTCTACACAGTGTATGAGTTTCAATCATTTGTTAATGCTCGTTCAATGTTATGAAACTCAATACCATGCTTTGAATCAACAAGCAGAAGTGAGTAAAAATAAGAATAATTCAGATCATCGTGTATCTGTTCGGAATCTAAATATCCGAAGTGTGAACGGTACGGAATGCAACCCAAGCCGAGTAAATTCTAGCAATCAAAACGAACAATATAGGCAAAGCTATGTAGGGAATCAACCTAATCTAACCAAACACAACAATAATTATGTCAGATCCCCTAATCGAAATAGGTTTCAAAATAGACGAAACATTTGGCGAAATTCCAGAAATACGACAAATTACATGAATAGACGTAATTGTGGGTCAAGAGATGACACTTCACATCAAGATCCAGATATTGAAGTAAGTACTGTACAGAACAGTAATACCTGTCATAATAATGATTGTGCAGTACAATGTACTTTATTAGATTCATATGCAAGTACGAACGTAACCTGATTACCGTTAATGAAATTAGGTTAAATTCATATCAGTTACAGATTCTTGTGAATTTTTATTTTTAAGTTCATGTGTTAATATCAATAATGAAAACGATTCTTGTAAATACTTGAAGTGCTCAAATAGAGTTTTAGGTAGACTGAAAAGCTAATTTTCAAATGATTTTTATTCTTTCTTGTTAATGTTTTTAATATATGTAAGAATTATAATTCGATTTATAAATGATTAAAAGCAAAGGTTATTTATATTAGATTGATTTGTGTTGAAAACCTAACTGTCAAAGATTATGTTAAGAGTAAGGTTCATTCTATTAAGCTAATTATTCGACGACTGTCTTCATGCCCAATCTTATATGTTTATTTTAAAATATCACCTAAAATGATTATCATATAATGCGCCCTGACTATTTATAACTTATGTTTGTCCCTTACGATTTTTGAATTAGCACCCCTCAGCGATTAAGTAAATGAACGACGATATTTTTAATAAGAAATATAATAATAATATAACGAATGTAATTGAATATAAGTATTGATGAATTGTAATACTTGTTATAAAAATATATATGTGAAATGTAATGAAGAGATATTCAAGGTGCGATCAAAATATAATGGACATATGCAATGTAAAGAACACTATTGTAAACGGACCAGTGGTTCTTGAACATAAAAGCCAAACTCGCTTATGACTTTTATATTCAGTCCATTTGTCGGGCGACATTTTATGTAACAAAATACTTTGGATTGAGTAATATTTACCTGTACCTTGGGCAGAAAGTGCTCATACATATGCACTATGCTTCATAGAATGTTAATTTAATAATAACAGAAGAAGAATGTTTTTGAGATATGTAAGATATTATTATGGAATAGTTGTTGCTATGTACATGTTTATGGATACCGAGTCAGCAAGTTTCTGTGCATGACAGTGTTAAAGAAAATATATTCTAAAATATATCATCTAATAAACCATTTTTCGCACTGTTTATCGACGTTATCATTCTTATGTAAAAGGTGGGAACGATAGTATATGATTATTGAAGATTACTACCACTCGAGATTTATATATCTTACTAAGCCGAACCAGGTTGACGACTACCATCGGTAGGTCGTTATATTATGGATGGGTTTATTTATATATAAAATATGAAAGTTTCCTTTTGTGGGGGGGGGGGGCGATGGTCCCGATCGCCCCCTCTGGATCTGCCCCTGAGGTTTGCTATCTTTCTCAAAGACTTACCCTTCTTATGCACTTTAATAATTACTTTTCTTGTCTCCTCATTTGTTTCTGTTCGGTTGCTTCCCATTTCGACAGCCCACCGTGCAGTTTTTTCACTCCTATTCACAACTAAACTCATTCTGTTACTCGTCATGCTATACAGAGGTGTATACTCAGGTGAATACTAGTGAACCCCAGTTGTGGTATCTTTGTTTCGTATTCGTACGTCAGGTGTACGATCACTTTTTGCGTCTACTCTATACATTTTCTACGGAATTTATTTACTTTCTGACCATTAAACTTGTCTTTGTGGTTCTTTATTGATATATTCATAAAGCTTAGTTTTCATTATTCATATTGTGTGTGTTATTACACTTCTTAAATTTTCTGTTTCTTTTTCGCAGGCATTCTCGTTTCAATAGCATAGGTGTACGAACACTTTCTGCGCTCACTGTATACAAATTTATAATTTTTGACTTTACGAAGTATACAATGTAATTGTTCAATAATTAACATAAGCAGGCATTCATTAATTTATATTAATATAATAATTAACAAAACTAATAAGCGGGTGATTGATGACTCAGTGGTAGAGTTTTCATCTATGGTATTCTAACCCAGGACATGTGGGTTTTCGATGGCTAATTTTGTGTTCGAAAATTTTCCCGGTGGTACTCTTGGTTCCCTTTCTTATATTTGTTCCATCATCACTCATTAACGAATTTAGTTTATCAAAACTCTATAGCCATATATTCATTCTGTCCGTCAGTGAAACAAACAGTCTCAAGAACTATCTGATGGATTACCAATCAATTTTGGCCATGATGTACAGAGTCAATAGTTAAGAATCGAGTTCCCTGATGAATGTAATATTCAAACCGGAAGCGGTACAAATCAACCATTTCCGGTTTTAACGTTAATCATTATATAGTAAATATGGTAATAGATAGCGAGAAGCGGTTTCCAGTAATCGACATATATAACATTCATGTAGATAGAATGTTACCCAGTTTGTGCATCTGCTGAAAATAATGAGCTTAGGTATTTAGAGAGCATTTTCTGCTTTAGAAAGTGTGTGCTTGGTAAAGAATGTAGAGAATTAGCTGAGTCAGGCACGTAGCTAGAATATGGTAATAGGAAGGGGGGGGGTCTGTCACGAAATACTGTGGTTATTTACCAGGGGCTCAATCATTCTAAACTATTTTATTGGCAATATATATTGGTTCGTTTAGCCAAGATTTCTAATGGGGGCATGAGATGAAATACTGTGGTTACACACCAGAGGCTCGATTAATCTAAATATTTTACTGACAACATACCCATATTGATTGGTTAGGACAATAAAATGAGGATATATTAGTAAGTATTTTAATAAGAAGCTATGAAGAAATCTCGAGTAAAAGAATATAAAAAAAAAGTATTGAAAAAGATATCGTCTTCCGAGGTCATTCGAACGGTGTCGAGAATTTTGCGTCTGGGAAATTTGCGCCCTACCTCAAGAACAGGGAAAATTGCGCCTGCGAAGTACCTCCACCGGGAAGTTTGAGCCCTGCGAAATAAAAGAACCTATTGGAGCTTACGCATTTGCTCGGAGGGGCTGACATTACAGCATAAACAATCTTCCCCCCACAACCATGCCATTTGTGATTTATTTTCATTGTGGCTATATAAGGGGAGAATAAACTTCAATATAAGCAAAAAGAACATAACGGATCAACGCAATCACTGCTTCTTCCAGAGATGATTTTGGGGGAACACTGGCCTCCCCAGAGCTCTCAGAGTGACCCCTCGGAGGAGACCAAAATAATACGTCTATGATAAAATAATATATAGAATAGTACCAGAAGTGACCCCCCTCCGGAATACTAAATGTGCCCCCCGGTACATTTTTCCTGAAAGAACGACTGAACGCAATTGTGTGTTTGAAGTGTAATTCCAGCAAGTAAACACACTGTACATAGTTTTCTGGATAATATTACTGAACTGATTTTACATTCACTTTACATTTTCTTTTCTATATTTTGTGTCCTGAAAAGCCAAACAATTCGCAAGGATTGTGAACAGAGATATCTGGGTAGAGCCAAACAGCCTTTTGTAGATTAAATTATACTCTTTGATTATATTAATAAATAATTATATATCAGTCATTTATACATTCATTGTAAATTTTGTAGTATAATGAAAAATTGTATTTGTATGGATTGCCCTTTAGTGAACTAAAATTGTATTTTTTTCATTTGTTCGGAATATTATAACGGATGGAGTAACTCACTGAGACGATGAGAGGCAAACCTAGTTCAAGTGCGAGTGGAAGTTACTTTACACAATACAATAATAAGTTGAATTGTAGGGCGCTAACATCCCAGTGCAAATATATAGCCGGCGCATTTTCCCCTCTTTTTGGGATAGGGCGCAAACATCCCAGTGCAAATATATTGCGAGCGCATTTTTTCCTATTTTTGTGGTAGGGCGCAAATTTCCCGGGCGCAAAATTCTCGCATTCAAGGAAAATATAATGTCCGTGAAGTTGACAAGCCACTTATGTCAGACTCCAATTTCGACTTTAAACGTCGCTAGTGCTACGTTAGTGTTCGATAGTGACGCAAATCGTTAGTACTCCAACTGCATGCCAACACGCCCACTTCTAAGAATCATCTCAAAAATGAGGTTAACCGTTAGAGCAAGTAAGTGCTCATTGGTGCCATTAACATTAACGTTAATGCCTCCATCGTACGGCCCTTTGAGTAATAATAACACCACGTTTTTTGCTAGTCTCAATGCGTCCCTATATTCTCGCGAACATTCTGACGTGCCCAAGTTAGTTACTTTTTTTTGCAATTATTGTTTATCTGTTATTGTTTATTGTTTATTGCTAGTCTGCAGAGTAGTCCTTACATTAATATGCCATTGTCCTTGATAATCATTGCGTATTTACAAGCAATTTGTTATTATTGTTAGAAGATATCAAAAAACAACAGATAAAATCTACTACTTAACGGTTCATATTTTTCTTTTACAGTACATAAACAATTAATAATAATAATAATAATAATAATAATAATAATAATAATAATAATAATAATAATAATAATAATAATAATAATAATAATAATAATAAGACTATTCCAGCATAAAAGTTATCAATTGCATCACACTGGCAACAAGCGACGCATATTTTAACTTCATAAAAAATCGTTTCTCACGATTTTCTGGAAAACTACGTATGATAACATCTTCATTATGTCAAGTTGTTTATCTGAGTGTGATATATGTCTTACCTCTGGACAATATCACAGTAAAACAAAAATTAAATATTAGGAGTACATCGTACTTTTGGACTACATCTCATTAACCATGGGAAGATTGAGTAGTGTATACTTTAGGATGTAAGTTTCAGCTTAACTTGCATCATACATTCTTAGGATTACAAAAAGGAAATTTGTTCGTTTGCATTTGAAAAAAAATCTTAGGATTACAAAATAATAATAATAATAGTAATAATAATAATAATAATAATAATAATAATAATAATAATAATAATAATAATTTTTCCGAATTCCGGAATTTTTCCGAATTCCTCAATTTTTCCGAATTCCGGAATTTTTCTGAATTCCGGATTTTTTCCGAATTCCAGAATTTTTCTGAATTCCGGATTTTTTCCGAAATCCGGAATTTTCCGATTTTACTTTCCGGATTCCGGAGAGTAAAAATTCCGACATTGGCCATCCCTAGTATAAAGTAGTTGGTTGATGCCGGGTAGAAGCGATGAAAACTATGCCAAAAAAAAAAAAAAGAAGCTTGTGACACACTGTGTATATATCGGACCGGGATTTTTGTCATGCTACTTTGATTAAAATGCATACTCAAGGGGAAGAAAGGGGTTCAATTTTTTTTTCCAAAGTAAAGTATCTCACAAACTCTCATGTTAAAAATTTGAAACTTAAAGTATGAAGTCCCTAAATAAATGGATGTACCAAGCGTTTCAGAGAATTCCGCTTCTAAGGAAGAGGGAAGAAATATTTCTCTCAATATATAAAAATGATATCAACGCTGTCTCTCTTCAGTATCACGAGAAAGCGTTTGGAATATTTAAGATAAATTTTGGGAAGTATTTATTTGGATTTGGACCGAGCTAGGTTTTATGATTTCAATTCAAATACGTATCCTAAAGAGGAGAAAAGGGATTCAGCTATAACTTTCAAATATTTCGCAGAAATCAAAAACTTCCGGTTTCGGCGTTGATAGCCATACAACAAACATCTTAAATGGTAGTGAAACGCGGGTTTCTATAATTAATCGTCCTTGGAAAATGTTCCATCTTCACTATAATCTCACTAACTAATCCGGAAGTGGTAGATATACCACTTCCGGCTTTGATGTTAATTAAAAAATACCATAACAGCCATCATGCACTGAGAAAAATAAGTGGTAACCTAGTGGGGGTTAATGGACAATTTAGCTGCTAGAACCAGTTAATAATTTGTAACAACCCTTCTGAGACAAAAAAGGTTAATTTGACGAGGTCGCCGGTAATCAATCAAGAAAGGTTACTAGAAAATGTGTAGAAACAATCCAGTGTTTGGTTGCTATTAACCTATAAAATAGGTTAGAAGAAGGTAACCAATTCAAGAAGGTTAATTTAATTTAAAACACTGTGTTGTTATCAACCGATTTTCACACAAGGTAAATTTAACCCTCTGAAACTTGTTTACTGGTAACACTGCATTACTAGAAGTACAAACAGCAAGGTCGCCATTTGCAATTTTAAGAACGAAAAGTTTTAAGAATTATGAATACATCCGAAGGAATAGGAAAACAGTTATTAAAATATGGATTCTACATAAATTAATAGAGAAATGTGAAGGAAAGTTTATTTACGGAGGTTTTATGCATATTCTGAGATTTAAATGAATAAAATGTTATGTGACATGTTTTTAGTACAAATATCCACACTAGATGGTAGCACTACTAGTTATGTAATTGTCGTCAAATAATTCACACATTCGTAACAATAATTTTGTAATGTGTTCAGGAAACATAATGCGTTTTACGTTGCTTTACGGTACAAATATCAAAATCCTTTTACGTCTTTGCTTATAGGGAAGAGTATCACCCAAACAAATTCTCACTGTTAGTTGTTAAATACTTGTGATATTGGTGGCGTATAAGGGTAGGGCGTTACCCTTTGAACGGGATGACGACAAAAAAAAAAGTACATATTAGAAATGAAAATAAATTTAGGTAGTTATTATCTATTTTAGTAATGTATTTTTTGATGTGCTCGTGGCTGAGTGAATATCTGTTACTGTTATTTATTAAATAAGTTATACTAATCAAAATACACGGTTAGAAAGTTGTCGCACCCTGTTTCGTTAACCGAGCAGTCGGTTATTCCAACATACTAACAAGGTTACCGGTTACAGGCTATGATTGATAGTGGTAACTACGTGATCGGTTAGCGTACCCCTGTGAGTTATTACACTGTAACCTGTAACGCAAGGTTACGATCACCTTCTCTCGTTAACCTTTTTGGCTTGGCTGCTGGGACACACGACTCTGTTGTCTATATATTGACAAACTAACTTGGGTACTGTCCACCTTTTTCTTGTTTACTAGTAACCTTTCTTTTTTTTGCGTGTGTGATATACATGTGACACTTCTATATTTTTTTAAAGGAACCCTTTAATTTCCGGGCAACCGTTTGGAATATACTCAGTGAGGGATATTTTGCTAATCAGATTTAAGTTAAGGGAATTGTACATTTAACGATGTAAACGCTTTATTTATGGCTTAAATCTTTAGATTAAATTGGATGACATGTGACACACTACAATATTACATAGACCTCTCTGCAAAAGTATATTAACTCCAGGGGCGGATCCAGGATGGATTTCTGCGGGGGACGGTGGGTTGTAATACTGCCACTTAGAGCTACTTTTAAGAGCTCCAAACTCTGGGATGGGTTTTATTTATATATAAAATAAAAAAAAAATCTCTTCTGGGGAGGGGCGATTGCCCCGATCGCCCCCCTGGATCTGCCACGAATTAACCCATCATTTCCTTAGGAGTCAAGTATGTCGATATTAAGCAAAAGCGAAGTCTATTCTGAGATATGCTTGAAATTAAGACTCGAATTACGGCAGAAGTGTATAAATCTTTTTGGATGTCATATTAAAATGTAGATTCATGTTTCAATGACGCTAAATGGTCTTTAACATAAAAGGCAAGCAAAGAAATTAGATTTCAAAGTACAAAAGTTCTAAAAGAAAGATATTAAATCATTTTGTTTCTAATCAGATCTGGCAAAAAGAAAGAAAGAAAGAAAAAAGTTGGCTAAAGTTGGTTATAGATTGTTTTATTCAACAAAATTACTCTTGTTCGTAAATCATACAGAAAATAGTTAAATAAAAACTGAAGTAAGTTTACTAAAAATTCTTCTTCTGTTTTTATTGTCAGGATGTTAAAATATGGCTTCTCGCATCAGTTGACACATCTGCGGATCTATCACAAAAAGAATCTTTGAAAAAAAAAAAAAAAGTCTCTATCAACATCAAGTTCATATTCGGAGATTTTGTTATAGTTCATATTACCGTCAGCAGATGGCAGGCAGTTCGCGGCCTTTTCTGCCCTCTGGTGAGCAGTTGCTGGAAACAATGAATGGAGATAGTCAAACTCGACAGTTGTTGAAGTTGATGACACACGCTATCGATCTTCCACTGTTCGGAATTAATGAGAGAGGTGACACCATAAGAACAGGCTCTAAAGTTTAGTGTCCTCGCTCCCATAAATCGTACTGGCAGATTGAATCTTGTTCCCCAACTTATTAACTGACAGGAATATCAAGGGAATACGAAAAGTGACGCGCGTTATTTGTTCTTAACGGGTTTAAAACCCAAAAACTTCTTGAGTTAGATTTCCATCTCATAAATGATATGACTCATTTACTCAACTCCATTAGAGTTCGATAATCTTCCATAAGAATTAATTCAAATGAGATATATATACCTTCCTTTTTGTGTTTCAGTATGACTTTCTAATGTTAGACAATCTCTTTCTCATAAAATAGTTGACTATAGTATTTTGAATAGAGGCATAGGTTGAGATTAGCATACCAAACTCAAGCTCGACTATCTAAAACGAACTTTATTTTAACGATTAAATATATATTATTAACAATTTTATAAAATTAATAATAAAAACAGAATTATTTTATATTTTTTTAAAAAAATAATGTTAACTGTCAGCATAATTTCGTTATACGATTACCATTTTAAAGCAGTTTCGCTTCCCAATACTCCTAGCTTCCTTGTGGCTAAGCGATTAGCGTATCCGGCTGTGGCGTGGGAGATCCGGTTCGATTCCGGACGGGAGTTCATATGGTTCGGATCCCACGTTAAGCTGTAGGTCGACGCCTCATAAAGCCTCACAGCTGTAAGGGAACATAAAATGAAAAATCAAACCAAAACTTCTTTGTACAGTATTCTGTCCATATCTCCGTCCCTCCGGAAGGCCAAAAATCTCGAGGACTATTTGATGGATCACCAAGAAATTTGGTCAGGATATAGAGCAGCGTTTCCCAACCGGTGTGCCGCAGCACACTGGTGTGCCGCGAGGAAATTGAAACAAAATTATTAATTCTATAGCAACCAAATTGTAAGACATAGGAAAAAATGTAAATTTTTGTATTTCACATTACTATGAATTTCTACCATGAAAAAATTTACTGTAATTGTAATATATTATTCTACATCTATTACTGTGTAGCAGAGAGTATTTCGGCTCGTACACATTTCCACGGTTAGCTGCTATGTTACGTTTCGATTCAGAGTCATAACTAACACCGAGAAATGGAAGCACTTGTACGGTATGCATCAAGTGAACGTTCGTAGAACACTCATTCGCACGTGAATGACAGAACAACACTTTGTTCAACAGGTGTGTTTTGACCTTGACGCATCGCAAGCTGTGTGATTGCAATAATATGCACCGGTTTTCGTTAAAACAGCAAAGTTAAAAGTACAAGACATTTGTTTGTTCGTTCGTTATTTAGTGATCTTCGTTCTTAGTGAAAGGTTGGATACAGTTTTCGAAAAAGAAAGCGTATTTTTAACAATCTGAGTCCTATATTTCATTGCAATTGTTTTCTATTTTAAAATTAGAATAAAAAATAAGCATAATGAATTAGCATAGCGAAAACCAGTGATCAAGCTTTCATCTCTGTGAGAAGGAGATCAGTAATCACAGAAAAAAAATACCATGGTATTTTATATTTGCAAATAATAATAATAATAATAATAATAATAATAATAATAATAATAATAATAATAATAATAATAATAATAATAATAATAATAATAATAATAATAATATGAGTGTGCAGGGAGAATTCAAGTTACACCCGTAGTGTGCCGCAAGTTGAAAAAGGTTGGGAAACGCTGATATAGAGGCTTAAAAGTTAGGAATGGAGTTCGTTTGACGGAGATGATACAGCAAATAGTTCATAAAATACTCAAGCAGAAAGTCTGAGAAATCTATCATTTCCAGTTTCAACTTTGGTCTATATAGAGAAAAGATGATAACAGATAGCGAGAAGCTGTTTACTGTAGTCGATTAACCATCCCAAGAATACACTTTTATTTCCATTCTTAGCTATCTATTAAAACCGGAAGTGATAGAAATCTACTGCAAATTTTAATATCGATCTAAATAGAGCAAAAACAATAAAACAAACCGAGTAGAATTTTTATTAGCGTTCTAAGAATATGTACCACCTTCTCTTCTAATCTTCTATTCAGACAAGAAATGACAAAAATCAACCACTTCTGATCTTAATTTTGACTGATAGCCTATCGTGTAAACTTGGTAATGATAGCGAGTTTTGCGGTTTTCTACAGTCAATTACAGTGTCCCAAGCATATATTCCATATCCACTCTAATCTCTCTACTAAAACCGGAAGTGGTTGAACTACTAGTATTTCCGGGTTCAATATTAAACATGAAAGTACTGTATTAATGCCATACAAACCTAACTCCTTCACGGAGTGTACAGGTAACGCTCCTACTTTTTTTTTTTCTTTTTAAACAAGGAAACTGTTTAGAAATTCTGTTACAATGCAGAGTTAGACAATGATTTTAGTCTTGAAAGAGAAGCGAAAAGTCAGTGGAATGTTTACAAAGAACTTTTGGAAAATGAAATAATTTCGAGAGGAAGAGAGAGAAATGAAATGAATTGAAATCTTTCAGTTTAATGTCCGATGATTATGCCAATTAGGGATTATTAAAGCAGTAAATTATGGAAGAATTGATGGAGTGAGAACGTAGGAGGAAACGGAAGTACTCCGACAAAACCCACGGACAGGATGTTGTCCACTACCAACTTATTTGGCCGAGGGTCGAACCAGAGACCCCACGCACTAGAGGTAAGTGCTCTCCCACTGAGCCACCGTGCTCTCCGAGAGAGAGAGGGGGGGAATAACCTTTGAGAAACTGAATAATCCATACCTGCATAATAAGTACTCGTGGAAGGAAAATCATTTTTCTGGGAGACTTGAAACTACTTCTATAAATAATAATAATAATTAGCTAAGATGATTAGGTTTCTAGTTATAGCCAACATGAGCATTGATTCGTGATTTTTAGTTTTGAATATTCTAAAACCTTTTTTTTTTTCGGACAAACCCACAGGAAAATTGCCAAAAGTGAATATTTTTAACTTTTAGGTGGTCTAAAGAGGGTTGAAGAAATTTCCCATTTTATTTAAATGACTTTTTTTTTTCTTACTTATAATCTCATGTTTTAGTTACTTGGAATTGGAATAATAACTTGAAATTCGATATGGTTTTGTACGTTTTCCATAGGATTATTTAACAAAATCACTAACATTAGAGCTTCCAACTTTAGAGTGGTTTTATAGTTAACTGAAAAATCTATTTATATGGGATACCTTCTACATCTCAAAATTATTGAGCACTTCCTGTAGGGTTACAATGATTTTTGGCATGATTGTAGGTTTTTGGGACTAACGACAAGAAAATTGCTAAAAATGAATATTCTTAATTTTTAGGGAGTCTAAACGAGTGATGAAGATTCTCCCTATGTTATTTAAAAACACTTTTCTTTTTACCTATAACTTCATCAGTACTTTGAATTGAAATAAATACTTGAAATTCAGTATTTTGTACATTTTCGTTACCCTTACCTAAGTAAATCACCAAAAATGAAAATTTTCATTTTTAGAGTGGTTTTATGGGGAACTGAAAATTTCCCCCCATGTTATTTATATAGAACATCTACATCCCAAAATGTTTAGGCACTTCGGGCATTGTTGGAATGATGAAATTTGGAGTGATTGTAGCCTTTCGGGACTAAGCCACAGGAAAATTACCAAAAAGGAATATTTTAGTGAATACTTTCTCATGTTATTCACTAAAGGGGGATGAAGAAATTTGTTATATAAATGGGTCGTTTTCTTGGGATACAAAATCTTATCTTTTAGATAGTTGAAACAGAAAAAGGAACTTGAAATTCGGTAGAACTGTGGGTTTAAGACATGCGAAGCCGTAGATCAAGCAAACGCAGGGGTCTGGAGCAAAGCCCCCAGCTGACCAAATTCAGAAAATAGAGGAAACGCACTAAATTCACTGTTGATGCAAAGGCTGATACATAAAAGATGCGTGAATCTGGGTGCGAAGCCCCCAGCTAGTCAAAGGCTAGTGTGTATATAAAGTTACAGTAATATGATGGTAGGGTTAAAAATATAGCGTACTTTTGCATATGCTAGTTCTTTCGTATGCAAGAGATCTTCTGCAAGAGTTAAGCCGATTTTGTGTCAACTTAAGGCATTAAATCACTGCAGGATAAGTAAACACACTAGAAAATATATTCTAACATTAATCTTCGTGTTCAGTCTTTCTGAGATACAGAAGTACAGGCGCTATTTACTTTACGGATTTCCATTATTCACTTCTCAGTAGCAACTAACTACATTCGTGTTTTCATTCTTGTTAAAATTGCTTTGTTCAACGATGTCAAAAATATAATACTTTTAAACTTCTAAACTATGCTTTGCATGAGTGTCGGAAATCTTATAGATCTGCTTCAAAGCAAAAACGGAAAGAGACATCGAAAAGTGTTTTTTTTTTTTTTTTTTTTTTGCTTGCAATCGATTAAAAGTCTCAAGAATACGCTCTATCTCCTCTCTTAGATCTCTATTAAAACTGAAAGGGAAAAAATTAGTCATTTTGCGTTTCAATGTTTATCGCCATAGAATGAAAGCGGTAACAGGTGACGAAAAGTTTTTTGCAAACGATTTAGCATCTCAAGACCGGATGTAGCTCAAATTTCGGTTTCATTACTAATTTTCATAGAACAAAAAGGAGTTATCGAGACGCGGTTTTCTGCAATCGATTCATTGTCCCAAAAATAGGTTCCATGTACTTTATTAACACTACATTGAAACTGCAAATGGGTTAAATTAGCCATTCTCGGCTTCAACACTTATCGTCATAGAACAAAATTAAATAGATAGCAACAGGCTATCTTTTTATAGCAAACGATTTAGTATCTCAAGAGAGTATATATGTCTAACAATCCAGAACACTCTACTCAAATTGGAAGTGGCTGAAAGTGATTTATTACTACTTCCGGTTTCAATACTAATTTTCAGAGAACCAAAAAAAAAAAAAAAAAGGTAAGATATATTGAGAAGTGTATTCTTGCAAATGATTTAGCTTCCCAATAATAGATTCCATCTTCTCCATAAACCCTCTGTTTAAACAGGAAGAGGTTCAAACTAAGCAGTTCTAGCTTTCTCATTTATCTTCCCTAGTAGCAGAGACAACTCACAAACCGCTTGTTGTAAGCTTGAATTGCAAGCCGGCCAAGCTTGCATCCAGCAAGCATGCCGCAAGCTGGATTCCAGTACCGAAGTTATATGGGGACAACCTTGCATTCAGTGTTGCATTCAAGCTTGCCGCAAGAGTTTCACAAGTCAAGTCAATAGCTAATGAACAGCCAGTGATGCTATGACACTCTGCGAAGGATCTAAAACATTGCTTACAAGAACAAAAGGCAGATTGTATGAAAGCATGTGTTTCAATTGCAAGCGTAGAAAGCCAAAAGCCACACACGCGCCAACTGACCCAAAGCTTTTTTGCCACTAGGGTTCATACAACAAAATTCTATTAGATAGCGACAAGCGGTTTTCTGCAACCGATTCATGGTCTTAAGGGAAGATACCACCACAAGACTTTATCAAAACCGGAAGTGGTTGAAATTTAGTTTTACTTCCAGTTTCAACACAGATTTCCATAGAGTAAAAACACTAAGAGATATCGAGATGTGGTTTTTGAAATTGATTGATCTTTCGAAGAATAGTTTCCGCCACTTCCATTAATTCTAACCATGTCTGGTTTCAATATTTATCGGCATAGAACAAAAATATTGTAATATATATAGCGACAAACAGTTTTATGCAATAGATTCAGGGTGTCAAGAGAACATGTCATCACAACCCACTACACTATACCTAAACCGGAAGTAGTTGAAAATTGCTACTTCCTGTTTCAATACTGATTTCCGTAGATCAAAAACTGTAAGATATATATAGATTCACTTGTTCAATCTATCCAGCTTTCCAAGAGTAGGTCCTATACCCTCTCTATTAAAACGGAAGTGGTTCAAATTAACCGTATCTAGTTCTAATATTTATCGCCATAGAATAAAAATGGTAATAGATAGCCTCAAGTGGTTTTCTGCAATCGATTCAGGGTTTCAAGAGTACACACAATCACAGCTGTAACACTCTACTAAAACCAGAAGTGGTTGAAATTTGTAACTACTTCCACTTTTAATGCTGATTTCCGTAGAGCAAAACCGTTATAAGATATCAAGATAAAGCTTTTTTGCAATTAATTGAGTTTTCTAAGAGTAGATTCTATCTTCTCCCTTAACTTATCTATTAAATCCGAAAATAGTTCAAATTAAATATTTCCGGTTTTATACTTTATTGTCATAGAAGAAATACAGGACTGTATAGCTAGTAATGGCTCTCTGATATGGATTCGACGTCCGGGGAACATGTTCTATCTTCGATCTTATTAAACTACTGCAACCAGTATTTACAGATTTACTACTTCAAGTTTAAGTATTGGATTCCCATAGTTTGGAAGTCTATCGTAGTTTCACACTGTGAAATGGAACTACGTTGCACAGATTCTGCGTTGTGTTGATGCAAGCCATTGCAGAATGGAGCTCCTAGTTAAAATTTGTTTATATCTGTTTACTTGCAGGCATTTGTTGTCAAACCAAGAAGATTTCTAAGAATGGACGTGATTAGAATTGCAGGTTCAAGGAGACGGTGATGATGAGAAATGAATAAAATGGTGGAATGAAGAAAATGGGACAACCCCGGGGAAACCCACGCACACGGTGTTTATCTACCACAAAGCTCACTTGGCGTGAGCTGGGATCGAACCAAGGATCTCATTTACCAGAGTTGAACGCTCTACTACTGAGCCACCGCGGCCTCGTCCGGTGTCCGGTACGATCTCAAAACCGGATGTTAAGTGCCCGGTAATGTTTCTCTTACTAGTCCTATTTTCTGTTCTATTCATACTATTTTGGGATAACGAAAGGAATCGTTTGTCGATGAACATGGTTAAAGCACAGCTTACACTTCGCTTTGATATCGACCTGTTGTGCGAGGAATTTGCTAAAGAATTGGACGGACTCAGGGTAAAAGGTAACAAGTCATTTTTATTCATTTTTCAGGAGAGTCATCTTATTCCCTTTTACCCAGTGTGGATTCCATTGTAGCTTAATTATTCCCTTTTGCACGTCCGTTGTACTTGTTTTTGGTCACTTTTTTCATACAAAAAAGCGCCATTTAAAATACTACAACTCTGTGTTAAAAACCGAAAATTGTAAAAAAGTGACTTGTTACCTTTTACCCTGAGTCCGTCCAATTGAAGGCAGGAAAATTTACTGAACTTATCAAAAGTGCTAAAGGTCAACAAAAGTACATTTTCAAGAGCGCAGCTAGCACTCACTGCTTCACCCTCAGCTCAGCTACATCTTTCAATTAAATAATGCATTCAGATCAGTAAAAGTGTGTAGGGTTATGAGATATTACCAGCCCCAGTGAAGCTGGTAAGGCTTTTTTCCAAGTATATTTTGTGCTTGCTATAATTATATTGTAAATTGCATTTGCTTTTCTGCTTTATATACAATGTATTATTGATTATAGACTACAAAAATTACATGTGCTGACTCAACCAAAACTAAAATAAATAAGTTTAATAAATGCTTCAAGAGTAACTGAGTTATTAAATTTGAATTCTGAATCGTTCAATTTTATGTGAAATAATCACTTTCAGATGTTTACATTTTTGTCAAACGTTAATGTTACAATCTTAAGAGTATACGTACTCCAGGAGAGTGTCTGGTATTTTCATTTTCAAAAGTTGGTAACCCTATCAAAGACGTGTACAGTAGAAAGTAAATAAAAAAAGTACAAGAACTTTCCTATTTGGTCCCTTGTTGGATGCCCGTTGCGAATACTTGCTTCGGATACACCAGAATAGTGAAACCTAATTTCAACAGTAAGTCCCAAACCACACTGAATCCATGTTTTAAAAAAAGGAACATTTTAAAGTTCCAATCATTCACCCAACCAGATAGATATTACGTGTTAGTTTCGTTATACATGTATAGTTGAGTTGAATTTGAGTTTAACGTTCCTTTCAGCAACAAGGCTATATGAGGCGGGACCTAGGTATTAAAAAGAAACAAAGGGACACTTGATTTACGAAACAATGGATTATTTTTTTTATGTAATTTCTAAACATTGCTTTTAACTTATACGTTGACCTAGTCTATTTCCTATTTGTCAGAAGATGAAATGAAGTGAAATTACTAGCTTTATACACAATGTTTATGCCTTTTCAACTAAAGAGGACGGATCAGATTTGCCAACCCCAGAATAAAAATTATCGACTTTTATCTTTAAAATTATCATATATTACAAAAAATGTCATATATTCGTTATACACGTAATAACCGTAATAATAATCTTGTCTAGTAATCTTCAGTTTCGAACTGCAAATCGACTTCACGGTCCTCACCATTTCTTTTTATCTTTGTTAACACCACTCTAAACAACAAAAATATTTCCACCTCCTCATTAATGTAATTCAATTTACAGAACGAATTTAGGGATGCTATTTGCAAATTCTCAAATTATCATTGATTTATTTTAGCGGGAATGACTGCCAAACATCTCAGTGTGTGCACTGTAAGCAATTATGATTACATTTACTGACCAATTACCGTCAATTCTGGCTGACAACTGTTTACTCCAAACTTTACGGTATTACTGTAAAATTTATGGTTATAGGCCATAAAAAGGCCGTAACTAGCTACAGAAGTTTGGGGGCGGCATGAATATCTTAGAGAGAGCAAGTCATTAAAAATTCTCTTACAAATATCTAAATTGTGCATTTTGTATTGAGGTCTAGAAGTGCCACGAAACCTTTAGGGGGCCAGCCCCCCTATAATTGCGGGTCTGGCCGTATTTATGCCCTATAACTTTAACACTAATACCGTAAATTTTAGGGTAACCGGTTGGCAGCCAGAATTGACGGTAATCGGTCAGTAAATGCTACCATAATTGTTTACAATATGTGTATTTTTTGATTATTAAACGGACATCTATAATTTATTTGCAATTCAAAAACTGCAGAAAAAAGTGTGTCTTCTAAAACTATCGTATGTTCACCTACTATCGCTTGGCAAGCCTGAGATGGATCATTAACGAAAGTGAATTATTATGAAGTAATTAGTAGGACAATACGGGAGAGCCTCAAGAACAAGATAAGGTAATATTTCTAACAAAAGACCACATCTCAAATTTCTAAATATACTTTTGTTACCAATTTTTGATAAAAACACAATGACATATGCGGTAATGAAGGAGGAAATGATTATCTGTCTTTTATTGGAAACTATCTTGGGAAACCCTACACAAGCACAACCACAAGCCACAAAGATTACGGTACCTACAGCTTGTTAAAAATTTGATCCATCCACTCAGCCGCATTTTTCCTCTCGGCTTTCCGCGCTTTAAAGGGAAGAGGTCGAGCTCTACGGTCATGGCCATCACATATAATAAGCTTTACATTATTAGTAATATTGATTTTTGAAGTAAAGGTCGGAATTCAGTTGAGATACAAGCTGCAATAAGAAACAACGTACACTTGAAGAAATTTAAGCAACTATATATATATATATATATATATATATATATATATATATATATATATATATAACCCTCTGTGTATATATACATATATACACAGAGTTGATAAATTCGTGTGTCAATTTCATTTGTTCACTGTGCAAAAGTCGTAGAAGGTAAAGCCATGCAATGTGGTGTAAGTTTAGACGAAGGACATAAGTTTTGTTTCGCCTTAGAAGCATGTAACTTGTACTAAAGATTGAAGAGATATAGGGTCAAAGATCAAATTTCGATTTTTTCCTTATGGGACAAAAAAAAAGCAACGATAAACTCTGAAAGAGCCTGAAAAAACGTAAATCGAAGTGATAAAGAAAAAGCTGTATGGTATGATTTACGTCGCAAGTCGACCAAATATGCGTCAATCAAGTGTCAAGGTCAGAGGTCACGGTCAGATCAAGGTCACAGGTACGCTCATGTCCAAAATTATTGTCGCATATCTACAATTGTCTTCTTGTAAGAATATAATTTGATAATGATTTTGCAGGGTACTTTTAATACTGATACTATGTGTATAATCGGGAATTGTATATTTGTGGTTAATTTTATAGGAAAAGAATTATAAATACGAAAATTAGAGTGAGTAAAGAAAATGTTGCTAAATGGACAAGAAAGTTTTATTTTCGTTTTATTGTTCTTATTTACTGGTCTTTTGACATGAAATTTGCCATATACATGTCTGCCGATTATACACATACTAACATTATAAGAAATACTGGTCGAATTCGTTATCAAATTATATTCCTTACAGAACTTGGAAAACCGAGAAAGCTAATTTGATTAATTAAGATATGTTTAAGTGAATCCCAAAGTAAAGTCCGGGTAGGAAAATTTTTGTCCACGAGCTTCCACGTCGAAAATGGCCTGAAACAAGGAGATGCGTTGTCGCCATTATTATTTAACTTCGTGCTGGAATACGCTATAAGGAAAATCAAAGATAACAACCAGGGCCTAGAGTTGAACGGCATTCACCAGGTTATGGCATACGCTGATGATGTAAATTTAATAGTGGATGATAGGAGAACAGTAGAAATAAATGCAGAGATCTTATTAAACGCTTGCAGGGACATGGGTTTAGAAGTAAATACAGAGAAAACTAAATACATGGAAGTGCGTCGGGACCGTAATACGGCAAATTATGGAGGCGTTAAAATATTAAATAATGCTTTTGATAAAGTGGATACTTTCAAATATTTAGGATCAATATTAACAGTCGAAAATCATATTCACGAAGAAATTAAATGTCGACTAAAAGCAGGGAATTCGTGTTACTATTCGGTTCAAAATATCTTGTCGTCACGAATTCTGTCGAGGAACTTGAAGCTTAAAATATATAAAACGATAATCATGCCTGTTGTTCTGTATGGTTGTGAAACATGGTCGCTTACTCTGAGGGAAGAACATAGACTGAAAGTATTTGAGAACAGGATCCTGAGAAGAATATTCGGACCCAAGAGGAACGAGAATGGGGAATGGCGGAAGCTTCATAACGAGGAACTACATAGTTTATATGGTTTACCCAACATTGTTAGGGTCGTCAAGTCTAGGAGGCTTAGGTGGGCAGGTCATGTAGCTAGAATGGAAGAAAGTAGAAACGCTTTCAAAGTCTTGACTGGTAGACCCATAGGAAAACGACCATTAGGAAGACCTAGGCGCAGATGGGAGGACAATATTAAGATGGATCTCGCAGAGATAGGAATACAAAGTAGAAACTGGATGCAATTAGCTAAGGATAGAAGTCAGTGGAGAGCTTTTGTGAACGCGGCACTGAACCTCCGGGTTCCATAGGCCATAGAGTTAGTTAGTTTAATTCCTACAACATATTTATAGACATGCGACAATAATTTTAGACATGAGTGTACCTTGAGAACCCATATGAATACACTAAAAAAACGCAATGTCCGTATCTCATCATGTCAAATGGGTTCTGAAGGTGACCTGTGACCTTAATCTGACTGTGACCTTTGACCTTGACACTTGATTGACGCATATTTGGTCGGCTTGCGACGTACAACCATAGTATACAGTTTTTTCTTTATCACTTCGATTTACGTTTTTTCAGGCTCTCCGAGTTTACCATTGCTTTTTTTTTTTTTTGTCCCATAAGGAAAAACTCGAAATTTCGAACTTGCACTTAAATCTTTAGTGCAAGTGACATGCTCCTGTGGCGAAACAAAACCAAATTGCACGGCTTTACCTCCTACCACTTTTGCACAGTGAACAAATGAAATTGACATGCGAATTAATCAACCCTCTGTATATATACCGACGTTTGGGAGATGATTCCTGACACCGAGATAAGACAAAAAAATATAGACGAACCTAGGTGCACAAATGCTTCCTTTCAGAGTTATAGGCTGCCGAAAACACTAAAAAAAAATGAGTTTTAAAGGTCCATAACTCCAAAAATATGGGACCTACCGCAGTCGAGTCAAGACTTCACTTAGGAATTAGTGTGTGCGCTACCCAAAAATACATGTTTCAGAATCCTAAAACACTCACGCAACAATTATTGTATAGGGAGTTTGGCTATGGGCATATAATTTGAAGTACTCACCAACTGTCTGGAAGCATTTGTGCACTCACAAGGAAGGGTCACGCAGTGGCTCCGCTGAGAGCCGAACGAGACAAATGTGTTTGCATTTGATATGTCATAAGTATATGAATTTTAAAGTTATACGTGCCACCGGGCGGAATATCATGAGTTACGACATATTTTGTAATGTAAGAACTAAAAAAATACCTTGCAGAATAGTTAGAACCGAATCATTTGTTCGGAAACGGTTGGATAGGTGGAAAACCCGGCCAACACGTATCCCATCATTTTCAACGACAAACCTTTTGGAGTAGAAAAATTTGTCCCAGAGTCCCCCACATTGTCCCAGATGGGGTCCAACTCAAACTTTTTAAATGTCAAGGGGGGTTAAGTGGCACATCATTTGAAAGCTGTTGTAAAATGAAAGAAAATGCAGCAAGTTTGTACTCTCTACAACCACCTTGTGCAAAATGGCGACGGGTCAAAGTGTAACAGTGAGACAAATGTGAAAACAGGAAAGGAAGTATGGAATTATTTTCAAAGTACAACGATTTAAGTGAAAACGTCTTATCCCAGGGTCCCCACATGATCCCAGGTGGGGTCCAACTAAAAAGTTTCAAATGGCAAGAGAGGTAGGACATCGTTTGAAAGCTTTTGTTAAGTGAAAGAAGATGAAGCATGTCTCGACTTTCTACGACGACTCTGTCCAAAATTACGACGCTTTATCTTAAATTGTTATACTTTGAAAATAATGTCACACTCCCTTTCCTATTTTTATATTTGTCTCATCGCTTCCGATTTATAGGGGTGATCATGGACTTTTCAATTAAGTCTTTCTTTACATTTTGACCCTCCGCCATTTTTCACAGGGTTGTCGTAGAGAGTCGAGATGTGCTGCATTTTCTTTTATTTTACAACAGCTTTCAAACGATGTGCTACTTAACCTCCCTTGTCTTTAAAAAAAAATTGACTTGGAACCTGTCTGGGACTCTGCGAGGACCCTGGGGCAAACTTTTTTTTATCCGAAAAAGTGTGTCCTTGAAAATGATGGGATACGTATTGTCCGAGTTTTCAATTTACCCAGCCGTTTCCGAACAAATGACTCGCTTCAAACTATTCTGCCAACTTTGTCATTTTTCTTTACAAAATATGTTGTACCTCACGACATTCCGTCCGGTGGCACGTATAACTTTAGGATTCGTCTAGTTATAATATATCAAATACAAACACAATTGTCTCGTTCGGATCTCAGCGGAGCTACTGCTTGACCCTTCCTTGTGAGTGCACAAATGCTTCCAGGCAGTTGGTGAGTACTTCAAATTATATGCCCATAGCCAAACTCCCTCTACAATAATTGTTGCGTGAGTGTCTTAGGATTCTGAAACATGTATTTTTGGGTAGCGCACACACTAATTCCTAAGTGAAGTCTTGACCCGACTGCGGTAGGTCCCATATTTTTGGAGTTATGGACCTTTAAAATTCTTTTTTTTTTTTTTTTTTTTTTAATGTTTTCGGCAGCCTATAACTCTGAAAGGAAGCATTTGTGCACCTAGGTTCGTCTATATTTTTTTGTCTTATCTCGGTGTCAGGAATCATCTCCCAAACGTCGGTATATATACAGAGGGTTGATTAATTCGCATGTCAATTTCATTTGTTCACTGTGCAAAAGTGGTAGGAGGTAAAGCCGTGCAATTTGGTTTTGTTTCGCCACAGGAGCATGTCACTTGCTAAAGATTTAAGTGCAAGTTCGAAATTTCGAGTTTTTCCTTATGGGAAAAAAAAAAAGCAATGGTAAACTCTGAGAGCCTGAAAAAACGTAAATCGAAGTGATAACAAAGAAAAAACTGTATACTATGGTTGTACGTCGCAAGCCGACCAAATATGCGTCAATCAAGTGTCAAGGTCAGAGGTCACAGTCAGATTAAGGTCACAGGTCACCTTCAGAACCCATTTGACATGATGAGATACGGACATTGCGTTATTTTAGTGTATTCATATGGGTTCTCAAGGTACACTCTTGTCTAAAATTATTGTCGCATGTCTACCCCGGTATTGTCGCATGTCTTGTCAGCTTGGTCTACCCCGGTATATATGCTAGTGTCAATAGACGTTGGCACTAGCACCACTTATTATCTTAACAATTGATGTAACTGTTTGATGGACTTGTAGAGCAATACTAGTGGTTCTAAGTTCATATGCGATGTTGCCACATAGTGAAATTTTGATTCCCCATAGCGGCTGAAGGAGGCCCTAAAGTGCACTTCATCATATATTTTCGCTTTATTTTGACCTGTAGAATCAGGGCCGTCGTTTGGGTTGTAAGCGCCCGGGGCGAGAATTCCCACGCGCCCCCTTTCCCCCACTGTATTATGACAAACAACAAGAGTTTATTCTGTACTCCGAGATTTAAATATGGAATGTACGTAAGATCATAATGTAAGATAAAAGAAGTTGGTATTATGTCAATTTTTTTAAATGTAAATGGATTTTGTAGTTAAAACATAAAATTTTGTAGAAACATGGTTTTAAGCTGTTGTAATCGAGTGTTATTCTTCTTTATTTTGAACTAGATACACATCAACATAGTAATAGCATAGAATATACAAATAACGATACAAACATAAAATTTCAAGATAAAAAGAAAATCTTCTCGCAGAGGGCTGGAGAATAATTCCAGTTGAATAATCCTAGGCGATGTTTTACATTATATTGTAAAACGCTATATATTGTCTTTTAGTTCTCGGCAGTGGAAATGAATATTAAACTTTCGTAAATTTATCAACCACAATGTGCTGAAACCATAGCAGCAGCACTTGTTGGCCTAAAAATTCCGCAAGTTGAATACGTATGTGTGGTTCTAAGTTCCATTTTGATCTGATTTGGCGCTCAAACTAATCTTGTAAGTGATCGACAGGGTTCAAGTTACAGCTCTGAACGTTCTATTTCAGTAAGAATGGTTGCTCTTCTGTCAATATATACTGCTTAGAAGCTATACAAACCTGGGTTTATGCCAGGAAAATCAGTTCCTACCCCACCAAGGCAGCCTACGACACGAGATGAAACAAAATTTTCGTGACGAGATTGAACTCTTCCAATAGGAACTAATACTTTCACGAAATTCTTTCAAAACAAGATAGTCTCAGCTCTTGTCTGGTAGGCAAACCCTAACCTCCACCATATTTCATGTTAAAACAATGTATTCTGAAAGCAACTTTTCTCTCGACAAACGTCACATGGACCCAAAATTCGCCCATTTTCTCCTCAAAAATAAAATCTTTTAAGTTTTACGTCCCACGATTATGCTGGCTAGGCTAAAGGAGACGATGATGATGAGAAATTAAGGAAATGATGGAATTAAGAAAGTGGGAGGAAACGGGAGAACTCCGAGAAAACCCACGCACATGATTTGTCCACAACAAGGTTCACTCGGCGCGAGCTGGAACCGAACCAAGGACCTCATATACCAGAGGCGAACGCTCTACCACTGAGCCATCGCAGCCCCCATTTTCTGCTAAGCGATAGATGTTAATGTTAATTCAGTAATTCAAGAACTGATATTCATTACTTTTCCGTCCAGATCCAGTACTACTGTAGAAAAGGCTTTTGTCTGGATTTGTTGATATTGGGTTTGTATGTTCGGAGTTTGGCAATGAGTTTAAAGTATTCGTATACAATATTCCATTGGAAATTGACGCTACCTGAACTAGTTGAAACTTCCGGAAATGCCCTAAGTTCGTGAACTCACCACTGTATTTGCCATTGTACCTTCAAGTACATGTCTGTATCTCTTGACCCCATATTACAACGGATAAACTGTATTATATGTATTAAAAGCCTCGAAATGAGCTACAAAATTTACTGTTCTCATCTAAGTAAGGAATGAAATGCCGTCTATACGCTTTTTCGCATCGTTCACACAGTACCTACTCAAGATTGTATTTAGAAGAAATATTGAACATACTGTAATTGTCTTTACATTAGTTAATAAGTTATTTTCAAATTTCTAGACGAAGCATTTTTGTTTCAATACACAAAATTTACCACGAAACTTCTTGAAGATTACCTTGCACCTGATACTCAAATAGATTGGCTGAAAAAAATACCCCCCCCCCCACACACACACAAAAATTAAATTATAAAGACTTGTCGCTTATTTGTATGCATCAAATCCAGTAAGTCTTAATAGTTTTTTTCTTTACTTTTACTTAGTTAAGAACGTGAATGAAATATTGGCAGCTTCTATTTATTTTAATTTATTGTTTTTACTAATAATTCTATCCATGACTAAATGACCTTCAAGTTGAAAATAATTGAAAAGATGATTAATGTGTTTTTTTTTTTAAAAAAAAATTCAAAATCTTTTAAAAAGTATGTGAAACCTTATTGCTTTCTCGTATGCACTTCAATTTACCAATTTATTCTTAATAAAACTTGCAAATAAAACATGATGAAATATTCGCAGTCAATTTTCTAAAACGATTTTAACGCTGGATTGAAGAACAATATTCCATTTCAATCTAACGACGTCAGGCAATTCGCTAGCACAGTAGATCAAAACATTTATCTATTGAAAGAAGACAAATGGAAGTATTCACGAAGATAAGGCTCCACTTACAGAGAGAATATATATATATATATTTTTTAGAAAGCAAGATCCCTTCTACAGCAATTTTTGAACACATACATCAATCATTTTTTGTATATAACGTATTTTTTTGTATTCCAATCTCTATACATAAATCTAATATAGACAGAAGGCTTAGAACAGTGCGATCAGTGCTACTGTCAAAATTAGAGCTACTGCTTTTTTTTTAAGTGATTAGTTTTCGATCTCCTAATACGAGTGGTTTTGAGTGTTTATTCCAATGTAATATGATAACAAGTAGGAATTTGATTTCTTGAACAGTCACGCAAACGTTTAGTGTACAGGATCGCAGAACACACTTCTTATCGATGCTCGCTTCCAAATAAACACCACTGTACTGCAGGAGAGAGATATGAGCAGACACTCCGCTCACTGCATTACATCAAACGTTTAGACTTAGCACATGCAGATATTATGGATAATGTTTTCGGGAACCGAGACTGGGAACAGAATATACGTTACGCTTCGTTTACTAATCTAGTAAAAGAAATAACTTACACTATAAACTTAAAATGTGCCCGGTCCTGCATTACCCCATTGTATGGTAATGCAAGCTTGGCAAATACAAGGTATGTTTCCTCCGGGAAAGAACTTCCTTCCCCGAACAAATTCTTTCCTGACAAAGACCAGAAAACGGAAACAACTTCTACATTATAAGCAAAATGTGCGCGGTGTAACATTTCGACAATTTATGTATTTAAAAATAGATGTCAGACAGTTACGAAAATTAACAATTTAAAATGAAATGAAATGAAATCTTTGAGTTTTACGTCCCACAGATATGCCGGTGTCACAGGGATTTTTTACCCCTGGAAACTTTTACCCCCTGGAAAATTTTACCCCCTGGAAATCTTTACCCCCTTGTCGGTTTCTGCTAACTTCAAAGGAAAAGTCAAAAGTCACATAAAAAATTCATATAATTGAATGTGATCTTTCAGTGTATGCACTCACTTTGGTCAAGATGGCCTTAAATCCGAAGATTTGGTGGGGGTGTAAAAATTTCCTAGGAAATTATTACCTCCCTGTCGGTTATTGGTTACTTCAAAGACAAACTCAAATGTTATATTATAAATTGATACCACTCTGTAGTAACTCTTAACAGACACAGTCACTTTAGGCAAGATGGCTTTAAATCCGAAGATTTGGTAGGGGGGTAAAAATTTCCTAGGAAATTATTACCTCCCTGTCGGTTATTGGTTACTTCAAAGACAAACTCAAATGTTATATTATAAATTCATACCACACTGTAGTATCTCTTAACATACACAGTCACTTTGGGCAAGATGGTTTTAATGAAATGAAATCTTTGAGTTTTACGTCCCACGGTTATGCCGGTTAGGCTAAAGGAGACGGTGATTATGAGAGATGAGTGAAATGGTGGAATGAAGAAAGTGGGAGGAAACGGGAGAACCCCGAGAAAACCCACGAGCACGGTGTTTCTCCACCATAAAGTTCACTTGGCGGGGGCTGGGATCGAACCCGGGACCCCAAGCACCAGAGGTGAACACTCTACCACTGAGCCACCGCGCCCCCCAAGATGGTTTTAAATCCGAAGATTTGGTAGGGGGGTAAAATCCCCTAGGAAATTATTACCCCTGTCGTTTATTGGTTACTTCAAAGGCAAACTCAAATGTTACATTATAAATTGATACCACTCTGTAGTATCTCTTAACAGATATAGTCACTTTGGGCAAGATGGCTTTAAATCCGAAGATTTGGTAGGTGGGTAAAAATTTCCTAGGAAATTATTACTCCCCTGTCGGTTATTGGTTACTTCAAAGACAAACTAAAATGTTACATTATAAATTGATACCACTCCGTAGCATCTTTTAATAGACGCAATCACTCTGGCCAAGATTGGTTTATGTCCGAAAATTTGGCTTCATAACCCAAAACTTGATAGTTGAATGCTTTCCTAGGAAATAATTGCTTTTCCAGTTTTGCACGTGATTTGCTGTCTGACGAGGGTGTCTTAAGAAAAAATGAAGCACCCCAAACACCGGAGGTGAACGCTCTGCCACTGAGCCACCGCGCCCCCAGTTGTCTTAAGATAGTTACAGTGTCAAAGTGTTAATTTCTATTAATTGTTTTCTTATTATATCCATGAAATTTGTATAAGCTGCTCTTCAAGAGGAACAATTCAAATCTTACATTTTAGCGGCCTAGTATAAAAGGAGGAAGAAACTTTTCTCTGAAACACTGGACTGTTAAAAAATATTTCATAGTTTCGTTCGTGAAAGCAGCTCTTGACTTGTTCTACTAGTAGCCGAGATTTTAGTTTTCAGTTGCGTCGAAAGGAAAATATGATTTTGAAACTCGATTTGATTCTTTTGACAGTGTGGAACACGTGGGAAAAAATATCAGTGTTACAAGCTAAACATATTATGGTATCACAAACATCCAAAGTTTGGAAGCTTCTAACGCAGACATAGCACAACAGAGATGCACAGGACAATGTACATCGAAAGAACTTTAGTGCTGAATACCATGGTCATGGTATGACGTTTTTCGAATGAATAGAAACGAAGTTACAGGGGTTGAAAATTTTGAATTTTTTGAAAGTCTTTATTTAAGAAAATCTTAGGTAAATATTATATCTAGTTACACTGGCGTCTCTGGCATGTAAAATTTGGGGGGGGGGGATCAAAGAAACAGATTTAAACGGTACTACCTAGCCCAACCTGTTTATTATCTTTGATTCCATGTGTTACCTTTCTGCTTACCTTCACGGACCCCCTGAGGTATATCAGGAACTCTGTTACCTATTATATTGCAAATAAATAAAATAATTATTGCTTATATGTACTTATGTCGTTAGTAAATAAATTAAATTAGAATAAAATATTGAATATTTTGCACTCCAAAATATTGGGGGGACGAGTCCCCCCGCCAGAGACGCCCATGTCTAGTTACATGTATGGTTTGCAATGAACGTACAAATTATTCTACCGTTTACAGCACTTCGATATCTCAAACCGTACCGGAGATATAATAAACATTGATAAAGTTGTCAACACTGTTCAAAATGGCGTAGCTAGCTAGCGCGAGCTAGCCACCAGAACAACGTACAAGGCTTGTAAAAGGAAGATTCTCAAGTCGTATGTACAACCGCTGAAGTTGCAAACTTAAAGCTTGGTCAGTACATAGGATCTGAGACGTAAGATACCACAAAGAAACGATTTTTGGAATTTCGAAGTGGAAGCGAAGAACACGGGTGAAAATTATCTTATAAAAACGAGTACATTTTCGGACTCTATTAAACTCCAGTCATCAAAGTTAGTATTTCAACATCTCATTTAAAATAAAAAGAAGTTTTAGCTTTCTTTATATATTATCTCCCTATGAACTTTCCGAAAATAAAACCATAGTTTATAGTCCCCAAAGTGAGTGCGTCTGTTAAGACATAAAATAGTATAACCTCAATTTATAATGTAAAAATTTGACCTTATCCTTGAAGTAACACAGAACCAATACAAGAGTATAAAGTCCCTAGGGAAAAGACACCTTATAAAATTTCTGATATAAAGACATCTTACCGACAGGCAGTGCGTCTGTTAAGAGATAACAGGGTATAATATCAATTTATAAAGTAACAATAGATTTTGTCTTTAAAATAACCAAGAAGGACAAGGGAGTATAAATTCCCTAAGAAAATATTACCCCCTTTAAAATTTTGCGAATAGAAAGCAATCTTGGCCAAAGTGACTGTGTCTGTTAAGAGATACTACAGAGTGATATCAATTTATAATGTAACATTTGAGCTTGTCTTTGAAGTAACCAATAACCGACAGGGGGGTAATAATTTCCTAGGAAATTTTTACCCCCCTACCAAATCTTCGGATTTAAAGCCATCTTGCCCAAAGTGACTGTGTCTGTTAAGAGATACTACAGAGTGGTATCAATTTATAATGTAACATTTGAGCTTGTCTTTGAAGTAACCAATAACCGACAGGGGGATAAGAATTTCCTAGGAAATTTTTACCCCCCTACCAAATCTTCGGATTTAAAGCCATCTTGCCCAAAGTGACTGTGTCTGTTAAGAGATATACAGAGTGATATCAATTTATAATGTAACATTTGAGCTTGTCTTTGAAGTAACCAATAACCGACAGGGGGGTAATAATTTCCTAAGAAATTTTTACCCACCTACCAAATCTTCGAATTTAAAGCCATCTTGCCCAAAATGACTGTGTCTGTTAAGAGATACTACAGAGTGATATCAATTTATAATGTAACATTTGAGTTTGTCTTTGAAGTAACCAATAACCGACAGGGGGGTAAGCATTTCCTAGGAAAATTTTACCCTCCTACCAAATCTTCTGATTTAGAGCCATCTTGCGCTAAGTGACTGTGTCTCTTAAGAGATACTACAGAGTGGTATCAATTGATAATGTAACATTTGAGTTTGTCTTTGAAGTAACCAATAACCGACAGGGGGGTAATAATTTCCTAGGAAATTTTTACCCCCCTACCAAATCTTCGGATTTAAAGCCATCTTGCCGAAAGTGACTGTGTCTGTTAAGAGATATTACGGAGTGGTATCAATTTATAACGTAACATTTGTGCTTGTCTTTGAAGTAACCAATAACCGACAGGGGTAATAATTTCCTAGGAAATTTTACCGCCCCAACCAAATCTTCGGATTTAAAGCCATCTTGCCCAAAGTGAGTGCATAGACTGAGAGATCACATTCAATAATATGAATTTTTAATGTAATTTCTGACTTTTCCTTTGAAGTTACCAGAAACCGACAAGGGGGTAAAGATTTCCATGGGGTAAAACTTTCCAGGGTGTAAAAGTTTCCAGGGGTAAAAAATCCCTGTGACACCGTTTAGGCTAAAGGAGACGGTGATGATGAGTGATGAATGAAATGGTGGGATGAAGAAAGTGGGAGGAAACGGGAGAACCCCGAGAAAACTCACGCACACGGAATTAACAATTTAAATTTACAAATTCCTTTACGTTACAACAAATAACAGAATGGTCAATTCTGAACAAGTGTTTTGATAGCCAATAAACGTGTTTAATTATGTTATAACATCTTAATAGATCGTAATCCTATTTTCAACTATAAGTAGGGTCAAGAAAAGCTTACCAGCATTTAAAAACATTTTTAAAAATTGAATTATATGTACAGTGTGAGCTAAATTTCACTTTATACTAACAGCTTTTCAGTTCTTATTTGACGAGAATAGCAGTTGATGGACGTATACACGTGTTATGGTGTAGTACTTTTACAATAGGTGGCTCATGAGTAACATGTTGTAAGAATCTTTTCTTTAATCAGTTATTAAAATCTTGTTAATATTTGTAATCAAGTAACTTTACAATGAATAGGAAGTTTGGCTTTTAATTCCTCTTAATTTATTCCTTTTAATTCCTACTAATTTAATTCCTATTTTAATGGATGGCTTGGTAGGCGAGGTACTGCTGAATGGCCAACGCATTTAATGAAGTAGGTCGAACAGACTTCTCGGTCTGTGAGAAATAGTGAAAGATCTTGTTCAAGGGCGCCCATCAGGTGGGGGGGCAAGGTGGGGCGCTTGCCCACCTAGAGAAAATTATACTTCAGAATATCGAAAATCCAATAGAATTTTTACATTAGTTACAGCAAAATTTGAAACTATTTTTGAAACGTCGCTTATATTTGCCTTCCCCTTGGAAACCACAACATGGGCTCCCTTGATCTTGTTTACAACAAAATTTAGATGTAGTGCATTTAAAAGACTGTATTACTTCCGACCTTTATAAATTATCATAAAAACAACATTAATGATGTATGTAATAATCGTACTCTTTTGTGTTCAAGAAATTATGTGAGGATACTTTGAACACTTGATTTAGGTAACCTAACTTTCTAACTTGCCTTAATGTTATGATACACCTTGTAATAATTTCATACTATCGTTCTTAATACGTAATTAATTTCAAATGCACTTTGTGAAGTGACTTTTGTGTGGGCCACTCTGTATTCTACACGTTAAAATATTGTCATTTAGTTCATAAATGAAAATATTTTCGAAAACGTAATGTAGCTACACTGTAAAAGAGTTTTTAAAAAATGACAATCCTCATATGTGATACCAGAACATCATTATTAAATTTTTATCAAGCATTACAGTAGAAATCAATTTCTAAATTAACAGTAAATAAAAATAAAAATCAACTATTGCCAATTTCTAATATTAACCGTGTTTCCTGTGTCATGCGTCATTGTGATTTCACAATATTTGTTAGTACATTTACACTGCTTGATTTTAAGTTTATACAAAAAGAAAGTGAGTTTCGTTTCACAATGTGGAACTACGGTAGACGTCTAAACGATGTAAATTCAATATTGAAACCGGAAACAATACACCTAAAACTTCCGGCTGTAATAATGGAATAAGGTTATAAACGGAACTAGTTCATCGGACCCTTAACTCATACCAAAAACAGTTTCCCCACTATCTCTTAATATAATAATCAATATTAAAACTGGAATTTGTATTAGTTCTTACTACTTTTGGTTTCAGTAGAAGAATAAATTTGAAACGAAATCTATTCTTATTAGATTACTTCGGGTTTAAATATAAGAATAAAGACTGAGATGAAATTATTCTTTTGGGACACTGAATCCACACCAAAAATGTTTTTTCTATCTGTTACTGTTTTTACTTATTCTTGAGACTGAATCCACACTAAAATGTTTCTTGGTTTCTCTTACCGCTTTTACTTATTTTTGGAACACTGAATACACATCAGAAAGTTTCTTTGCTATCTCTGACCGTTTCTGATTATTCTTTGGACACGGAATCCACACCAAAAATATTTTCCACTATCTCTTACCGTTTTTGCTTATTCTTTGGACACTGAATCCACACCAAAAATATTTTCCACTATCTCTTACCGTTTTTATTTATTCTTGGAACAATGAATCCATACCAAAAATGTTTCTTGTTATATCTTTCCATTTTATTTATTCTTGGAACACTGAATCCACATAAAAAAGCTTCTTTGCTATTCCTTACCGTTTTTGCTTATTCTTGGGAACTGAATCAACAAAAAATATTTTCTACTACATCTTACCATTTTTTCTTATTCTTGGGAAACTGAATCCAAACCCAAAATGTTTTTTAATAACTCTTGCCGTTTTTACTTATTCTTGGAACACTGAATTTACACCAAGAAATGTTGTTTGTTATCTCTTACAGTTTTTGCTTATGCTGGGACACTGAATTCACACCATTTCTTTTATCTTTTACCATTTTTGCTTATTTTTGGAAAATTGAATCCACACCAAAAATGTTGTGTGATATCTCTTACCGTTTTTGCTTCATCGAGGTAAACGTTGAAGCCGGAAGTAGTAGTAAATCTCTACGAAACCCAGTTTTAACAGAGATATGGGTGGATTTGGTATCTTTCTTTGGTACGATGAATCGTTTCCAAAAGATACCTCTTGTCTCTCTCTATTAACAGTTTTTGTTCTATGGCGATCAATGTTGAAACCGGAAACGTTGTTCCATTTCATTAGAGGATTAACGAAGGAGACGGAACCTATTGCTGGTACTTCGAGTACCATTTCCGTTTCCATTAGAGGATTAACTTGGGAGATGAAACCTATTATTGGTACACTGAGTACCCTTCCGTTTCTATTAGAGGATTAACGAGGAGGATGGAACATAGGGGTGTTACATTGAATTGATTCCAAAAACAGCTTCTTGACCTCTCTTACCGTTCTTGCTGTGTACCTGTCGACAGAGGAATAGACGGACATAATCGGTCTGTAAGACTTCCGATATTTATGCATAGCATAATTTTGAACTTAAAATTTCCACCGTATTTCAAGTCACCCGCTACTAACTATGTACTTATATTAAGGAAAAAAGTGTTTGCATAGTACGTGAATAAGTTTTTCTCCCTACTTCAATACTCTCAAAAAAAAGTAAGTATTGGAGTGAGTCCAAATGGAATTCTAAAAATAAAATAAGTTACAAATGAAGTAAAAAACTTTCTCCCTGAATGAAGGAAAAAAGTAATACACACACAGGATACAAAAGAGAGGGAGAAAAATAAACTTCCATAATAGAGTTTTCAAAGTTGAAAGAAACAAGATCAAAGGAAGACGAGGGAAAAAGTAAACGAAATGGTAGCAGAAAACAGAACTTGTGCAACTTACTTAACCTGGCTTGAGAAGTTCAAGAAGAAAGCGTGTGGTACTAGAGATCAAAGTATGAGGTAGAAAGGCTAATAAAGAATACATAGATTAAAGAATTCGTTTCAAATCTCGGATTGAATAGAATATTTTCAGTAAGCCAACAAATCAAGCAAACAGAGCTTGTTGACAAACAAGATATATCCAGTAACATTATTATTTTTTTTTTCAGGGGAGTTGCAACAAGAAATAAGACATTCAAGTTGACAGACGTTGAAAGACTGATAACGTAAATTTTCTATTATGGGTTCTGAGTCTTGTAAATTTTCTATTATGGGTTCCAAAATTTCGTCACGTCCTATTTCTTTCATGAAGTCATCTTCTTGTAATTTGTCCCTATGTTGTACAAAAGATTGCCAGTCGTTTTGCGTTATGCTATCAATTTCTTCGTTTATCAGTCTTTCAACGTCTGTCAACTTGAATGACTTATTTCTTGTTGCAACTCGTCTCTTTACTTGAGCCCATATAAGCTCGATTGGGTTGTATTGACAATAATAGGGTGGTAACATTACTATCTCGTGTTCATTTTCGTTTCCCAGTTGGTCTAGTTGGTACATTTTAGATTGGTTTTTGAACGGCATTACGCGCTGCAATAGCTCAACCTTAGTTTCTGTTGCCGAAAATTCAACGCCTTTTTGGTGTAACCATTCAACAATGGCATATTTTCTAGTTGATGAATTTGGAATTTTATTAGTGACGACTGAATGATATGGGGCATTATCCATTATTATAATGCTACCGTCCTCTAAATAATTTAGAAATCTGTTCAAAAACCAATCCTTAAATGAAGCACTTGTCATTTCTTCGTTATAGTCGGAAGTTGATTTAGACCGAAATATCCATATGTGTGGTGACTTAAAATGCTTTCATGTTGCCAAAGAGGTAATTTGTTTTGCTTTTAATATGTGAAAAACTTGCCTCCCCCTGAAAGTAATGTTCCCCTAGAACAACCTGCTGGCTACATCCCTGATTATCCTGTAATAAAAGTTGTGAGTTCTATTTGCCAATCGAAACAAAATCCATTGGAAATTAGACGCGGGACTCAACGCTCGTTTTACTAATTGTTTTGTACGGAAACCTCTCAAAGCGTGTATCATGACAACCAGTTGACATAGAAAGATGTAGTTTTCAAGTATGTGTTCGTAATTCTTTTCTCTACTTCCTAAAGTGAGCAGTTAATGTGCTAATACAATATTTCTAAGTAGCGCCTCTGATATTGTCAAGATTCGCAGTAACGCGAGAAGTCAGCGTGCAGAACTACTTGTTGTGAACTGTCAACACCGCTCAATGCCAATTGGACGCCGTGTGAAGCCAATTCAAGGCCATGTCGGTTTTTATTTGAAACCTGCAATAGTAGTATTATATTTATTTCTACAATTATCACGTACATAACAAATATACGATAATTGTTTGTAATTTACGATAATTTCGAAGATGAAAGTCAATAATTTTGTTCTTTGACGTTGGCAACTCTGATCAGCAATAGCATGTTTAGGGGGGTTTCGGGCGTAAGCCCCCCCGAAATCTTACTTACTATAGTAAAATATATTAATTATCTTGCTGAATTTTCACATTTTTAGGCAAAGCCTCCCCCGAAACAAAATCGTAAATACGTCACTGTAGCAATTAGTGGAAATCATGGTATTATAGAAATGACTACCAATTTGTTGGTTTATAAGACATTCGTTTTTAAGATAACATTTGTTTATACAAAAATAATATTACTAGACATTTAATCTTCGATAAATTACTCAAATAATAACATATTGTATTTGATTGATCAAATTACTACTCGAATAAGTTCAAACATTCTCAGCAACGTTGTGAATAATTGTAATCAGGTAATGCAAATAATGTTACCATAAAAATGAATGCTTATTCGCTGGTGTATAGGACGCACTCCATTTTGAAACATCATTTTCTGGAGGTGGTGGTGGGGTAGAATATTACTACACTTCTAACCTACCATACAATGCTCAAATAATACAATATTGTATTTGACCAATTGAATTAGTACGTACTCATGCAAGTTCAAACATGCTCAATAACGTTGTAAATGCTTGTTATCGGCATAATGATGTAGCCCAAACGCTAAAAGTTGCTGACCCAATCAGCCCAAACGAAGTACTACCCAGCCCAATAAAAATTTCGTCTGGAACAAACACTTGGGGGGCTAAAGTGAAGTTGGCCCCTCAAACTTTGTGAGGCTGTAACTTTGTTTGCAGAGTAGCCCAAACGCTAAAAGTTGCTAGCCCAAACAGCACAAATGAAGTACTTTCTGGCCCAATGAATATCTCGTGTAGCCCAAACTTTTGGGGGGCCAACTTCACTTCCTATAATAGTAATGTAGGTAAAACGTTTGCTAGTAATTTATAGCCTTTCGCATAACGATGTAAATCACACACGTTGGAAATAACTGTGTCATAATTTAGATTTAGCTTCATGGGGAGGGAACAAGTTTATTCACTGACGTAAGCAGGATTTCTCGTTTTGCATTAGTATATCAAATATTGATTGAAACATAAATATCTCAAGCTCTTGTGGCCATTTCGGTTTGAAATGGATTGATTTTAGCAGCAGTTTTGCGGAAACCAAAGGAACGGTAAAATGTTTAATATTTTGAAATGTATTAAAAGATAAGTATTAAAAACAACATGAAGATACAGTACTTTCTGCAAGTTTGTTCACATTAGAAGTCAGAATTACAGAACTGATACAATACCTTTTCAAAAAATAAGTTTTTAGAATATTTAAGTTTATGAATAATTTTTAAAGCAAGCTAATCAGCATGTCTTACGTAACTAAATAACTGGAACTTAAAATATATCCGAAAAATCAAATGCACTCTAGAAGGAATATTTGAAACTTCCTTAACCTTTTATTTACTAAAGATATTTTAAAGCACCACCGGAAAGAAATCATTATGGAAAAGGACTCGTAACGTTGTGTTCGAACGGTACTCCTTGAAAATTATTTTCTCTGTTTTGTAAATCGACTAATAGGTGGCAGCACAATGTAGAAGAAAGATATTTTCCATTTTGTTTCCGATACTCGAAAGGGCTGAGTCGCTGTTCTCACTATCCAGTGTTTAAGAGACCCCACTAACTTAATCTAATCAAGTTAGGTATTCGGATATTTATTTTATTTTTATCAACACGCTTGGTAGTCATGTATTCATTGTTAAGTTTCGGAATCATTTGAGTGTTGTGTGCGAGAGAGCCAGTTGCTTTTCTTTGACTTAGAGGTACCGTCCGGGCTGAAATGGTACACTTTATGGCTCTTTTTACTTTCCTTTTTGATTTTTTTTAAGGAAGAACTTCGCGTACCCTTCTCCAAGAATTGTGTTTGAAACTTCTTTGAATAATTGAAGCAGACATGTATCTGAGTCAGATATAAGCAGTGGCATATGTAGGCAGGGGTAAGTGTTTATTTCTCTCCATAAAGTTTTCTTTTTTATCACATATAGTCTATATTTGGAAATGATCTGAAAAATGGATACCAAACATGTAACGTGAGGGGTATCAGAAAAATGAAAGTAAATATTCATATTATTTAGTCGTAAATTGATGCATGTGATAGATGGTGGAATAGGGCATTCTTCTCCTATATTTTATTATAGACATGAGATGGATTCAGCGGTAGGAATAAGATTTCCCATTACTTTTGCGACATGTTTGTACCGCTGGATCCATGTGATGAATTTTGAGAATTCTTAATACACTTAGATAGAAATAACTGCAATCTGAAGAAATGTTACGGAGCACCATACCGTGTAAGAAATCGTGTTATCTCAACGATATGCATATGTGTTAAAATATAACACAAACAGGTGGTTAGATCAACTCACTCTCCATTTGGAGTTGTGTCACATGTCATTAGTTGAAATAACACACAGTCTCTGTGTTGAATTAACACAAGGTAGAATTTTCAGTGTTGTTTTCTGCGTGATTGCCAAATGTGTTCGGCATCTATCATAAAGGCTTATGTGTTGAAGCTAAAGACAAACACAGGAGAAAGAAATACTTAAACAAATCCAGGTATTCACAAAGTTTCTACATCCAAACTGCGCGATGTGTTATCAAGTGTTTTACATACTGTTTCTAAAGAAATATGTCAACGGCGAGAAACAACAGAGTATTACTGTGTCATTTCTACACTGCACTAGAGCTCACCAGTCAGCACCGGGGACTGTCTCAAAAATGGAGGAAAACAAGTAGAAATAAGATTAAGAAGCAATCATATTATAAGGATATAGGTAACAGTTTAATATCATTTTTGAACAAGATGTTGGTCAAGGTTGTGTTCTGTACGAACTGTTGCAGTTTTTTTTCGTTAAGTTCGTTCCTTTCCTTATTTCAGAACGCGATGAAATTGTTGTCCTGTTTACTAGCTGGTATTGAAAGATGGCAAACCACCGTAAGCGTAAGCATGACCACCACAAGATTTTCCAACACAGGAAAAGGGTTACATCAACACCGCACACGGAGTTATTTCAACACCGAAGTAGGTTTCATAGTAACACAGAAGTAGAGTACAGTTAACACCTAAAACAGTGTTAATCTAGTAGTCTGACCTTGAATTTTAACACAGGGGGTGTTGAATTAACACTAAAGCGGTGTTAGTTATATGGTCTTGACCTGGAATTATGACACAGATGGTGTGTTGAAATAATAAGAACATGGTGTTGAAATAACACAGGGACAGTGTTATATTGATACTTGACATGGTGTAATATTAACACAAAATAATTAACACACTATACACTGTGTTACTTTCTTTGTGTTGGTGCTACACCGTCACAAAGTAACACACAGCACTTTCCCCATAGTATCGACTCTGACATGGTGTAGAATTACCACAGAAAATATTAATACAGATCGATATTTAACACCGCTCAACACCGGTTGTGTGTTAAAAACATAACACACCCTTGTGTTAAAGGCTAACACCGCGGGGTCTGTCTTGAATTAACAAGACATAGTGGGAGTCACGCAGGAACCACTGCCATGTACTAAAATTGAGTTGAACTACCACAAACATTTTTTACTGTGTATATTAACAACTTATTGTGAAGAATTATAGGAAACAAGAATAGCTTAGGCGTAAGAAAAGCGTATCTGTAGAGGTATGGAGCAATTTTTCTCAGATAATCCCTTATTATCAATATTAAAAAAAAAAACAGAAAAACAAATATCAAAAACTACTCAGTATAAAATATTGCAGTCAATTTTTAAATATGTTAGGAAATATATGTCGCATTCTTTGTTAGGAATCAAAATGACATGTGGAAGGAAGCGGCAGTATGTGTGTGTGGGAGGGGATACGTGAGAATGTCCAGCAGCAAAATAAATTTACTTATACCATATTTATTTAATTCTCGTAGGGTCGAAATATGGTCGAAATTAATACTGAGGTACATATTAAGTTCAACATCATTGCTGTTGGTATTTAGGCTACTTTAGCCCCTTGGTAATGTCCAAATTTATTTCTAAGTGCTAATAAAGGTCAAAAGTTCATCTACAATGTAATAATTTAGTTAAGAAATACAGAAAAATGTTTATAACAATTTCCTCACACGCTGTACATTTTGGAAAATTGATATTTTTGACCTGACGGTACTTTTGAGTCAAAGGGACTTTCAAATATTCAGGAATGACTTTTTTAATTTTTAAGCAAAAACATTTCATTGTGACCCAATTCAAGCAAAAACACCTCACAAGCTCTTATTTAACTCTATCTTTAAAAAATGATTTACAGAAAAAAGTTTATTGTTTGGAAATTAGAACTCCTATTAAAGTTTCCAAACTTCGATTATTTAGATTGAATACGGTCTTTCTTAATACTAGACAAAGGTCAATTACAAGGATAATGAAAAATGTGGTTAACATATGTCTTCGGCGGAAGAGACTTGGGTTCGATTTCCGATAGGTGCTTATGTGGTTCGGACCCAATGTTAAACTGTCGATCCACTCTCATATAGCTTCGGTGCTTAAAGGATCTATATTCGAAAATCACCAAGAACTATAATTGAAAATGGTTATATAATAAGAATACCGCTATTTTATCTAACCGTAAGTATTCTATACAAAGCTAGGTTGTAGCCCATTTATCCTAGTACATCTAGGTAAGGCACGTTAGCAGAGTGAAAGAAGATGAAAGGAAGAAGGATACATCTCTTGAGGTCGAGAACTGGATAATATTCTTTGATAAATGGAGCGAAATGATCACAAGGTTCAAAGAGTTAATACTCAATCACAAACCTTCATTTTACTTAAAACGATAAAGAAAATTTAATTTCTTTCTCTGAATAATTATACTCATGATATATTTACAGAGGAACCGCTTGATAGTCAAGGATATAACGAGTTTCTAAAACCATAAATGGGGTGAATTTTAGGGATTTGTAGTCGACGAGAATATGAGAATATACTTCTCTCTTTATAGTTCCTCTTTGTGCTGAAAAGTATGATTTTAAGCTAACAGCTTAAGACTAACTGAGTGTACACTACTGCAGTATCAGTAAGACACGTAAACGGGAACCTATACAAATGAGTGAAGGCTATATTATTCTTCTGAAGAAAAGGATAGATAAGGGAATGAAAATGAATGAATGAGAGAATCAGAACAAAGAAAGGAAAATAAGAAAAAGCAGAAGATAGAAAAGGCTGGTTGGAATTGCATTGAAGGTAATTAGACTTGATAAAAGACTTGGGTTACTCGGAAAACCAAGAGATGGGGACTAAGCTAAAAACGAAAAGGAGAATCCTCCCACAACCATCTTTAGTTCTCAGGGTGCGGGTGGGGGTAGGTGATCAATAATCCCCAGAGAGAAGCTCTCTCTGTTTTTCAAGGGACAGAAGCTAATCCACAAAGATCGGAAATTGAGATACCTGATGAAATGTATATATGTGTGTGTCTGTTTTCATTAAAATGAAACATTTCCTATCCACTTTCACGTATTGTAGAAGTCCCAAAAGCAAATGGGAAAATTTAAATTCGTCTCGTTCCCAAGTTTGAAAATATCGCCAAGCGCAAACGTATGAAAACTTTGTCATTAAATATTCCCTCTTTATTTGTATCTCTGTATTTAGCCATTTGATAAATTCCCTTTACCAATTTAATTGGTATCACTTTAGCCCAGTGTTTCATTATTTTTTTCCTTTCTTTGCAAAATATTATGAACGAAGGAAATTTTAACTAAAATAATATTCGATCCCAACTCCAATAACTTGATCTATTTAACGATAAGCACATTATTCTATTTTTTATCCTCTCTTTTATTGAGTATAGACTTTTTTGTTTTGTTTCTGGCAAGTGGAGTTACTGTATATGTTAATACCGAATTCGCTTTCTAAAGCGACAAAGGTTTATAGTTTATTGTAGAGGCGCAGTAGTGAAATATTAGCCAATTTATTTTAACACATTTGGATGAGTTCGAAGTTATTTGGTTGGTTGATTAAAAGTTTAACCAGAACACGAGCATCAATATTATTTGTTCTTGTCATGATCTTTCACGGTAGATAGATAGATTGATAAAGATTGCAATGGGAGCACCAATATCGAGCCTATTTCTTCCAATCGTGATCTGTCACGGAAGATTGATTGATTGAGTATAATGGAGATGTCAGCATTGGGAATAACTGTTCCAGTCCCGATTCATCACGATAGAGCTTTTCATTATGAGTTTAATAGAAACGTCAGCATCGATACTCTTGTTTCAGTCGTAATTCACAGCAATAGATTTATTGGTTGATTAGGCTTTAAATAGGGACATCAGCATCGGGAATATTTGTTTCAGTCTCTATCCGTTACGATAGATTGTCTGATTATGGGTTTAACAAAGATGTCAGCATAGATGCACTTGTTCCCGTCACGATCTATCACGATAGCTTTATTGGTATATTAGGATTTAAGAAGAGATGTCAGCATCGAGAATATTTGTTCCATTCACAATTCATTACGGTAAATTGTTTGATTATGGGTTTAATAGAGACATCACCATCGATGCACTTAAATGTGTTCCCGTCATGATAAATTTATTTATTGAGTAGGCTCTAAATGGGAAGGCAGCAGGCCCGTATCCAGGGGGATCTAGGGAGGGCCGGCCCCCCCTAAATTTTCGCTGGCCACCTCTAAAATTTTCACGGAAGGCTTGCAAATGCACTATAATATGGAGATGAACTATAAATGATTGGATTGGGCCCCCCCTAACTTCAGCCGCCCCCCTAACTTCAGCCGGGCCCCCCTACATTTTTGGGCTGGCTACAGGCCTGGAAGGCAGCATGGAGAATATTTATTCTAGTCTCAATTCGTTTCGATAGATCGTTTGATTATGGTTTTAGTAGAGACGTCAGCATCGATGCACTTGTTTCCGTCATGACAGATTTATTGATTTATTAGGCTTTAAATTGGGATGTCAGCATCAAGAATTCGAGAATATTTGTTCTAGTCACGATCCGTTATTATTAACAGTTCGATTATGCGTTTAATAGAGACGTCAGCATCGATGCACTTAAATGTGTTCCCGTCATGATAGATATATTTATTGATTAGGCTCTAAATGGAAAGGCAGCATGGAGAATATTTGTTCCAGTCACGATTCGTTATGATAGATCGTTTGATTATGGTTTTAGTAAAGACGTCAGCATTGATGCACTTGTTTCCATCATGATCCGTCATGATAGATTTACTGACTGACTGATTAGGCTTTAAATAGGGCCATTACTATCGAAGAAATTTGTACCAGTCAGGATCCGTTACGATAGATTGATTGATTATGGATTTAATAGATACGTCAATATCAATGCACTTGTTTCTGTCATGATAAATTTATTAAGCTTTAAATAGGTACTGTACGTCAGCATCATCGAGAATATTTGTAACGGTCATGATTTGCTCCAATAGAAATCAATGGCTTGTTTTTTTAAGGATTAAAATATACCATTGTTTTTTAAAAAAGCTAATAATAAAAGTTGGGAAGTTGTAATAAAGTTAAAACGAGAACAGTAAATTTTAAAAATGATGAAATATAATAAAATACATATAAAAAAAGCTAGTTAATATACAGTGTTAAAAAATAACCCGTGCTAGGTAAAACATAGTAACATGCAGGGGCGGTTGCAGGGGGCGATCGACCCCCGAAAGAGGAAACTTTCTTATTTTATATATAAATAAAACCCATCCCCGAGTTTGGAGTTCTTAAAAGTAGCTCTAAGTAGCAGTATTACAACCCACCGCCCCCCAGAAGTCCGTCCTGGATCCGGTCCTGGTAATATGAGTTAAATGAAATATCGAAAACTAACAAGAAGAACGAAATACAAGACAAAAAATTAAGTTATTAAAAAAACATGCGTAAATTCAGTACTAGAATCACGAATATACGTTAGAACAGACACAAGGAAAACTAATTCGTCTCTCGTGACATAACTAAAATCACGAGTCTTCTGAATGTACTGAGAACTCCAAACATTTTTCAAGAATGTGTCGAACACTCAGTGGGAGGATGCACTTGTCATAACAGACACATTGCCTCATGCTGACAGGAATTGTTCACCTGTTTAAAAACCATTTGCTAATGAGAGTGCATGCAGTGACGATAGCTAGATATAGGAGCAAGAGAGAGAGTGTTACAAGGCAATTGTAGCTGATGTGTGGCGTAATCGGCTGTTGTGTTAGCACTCTCGTAGCCTAGAATTTCACCATATCTTTGGACCCATTAGTCAATGGCAATAGAAATATGTCGTTTGCAATCCCAATGTCTTGTATTGAGCTGTCTTTAAAAAAAAAAAAAAATCTCTAGTTTTAAAAGCACATCAGTATGTTTCACTACATTTCGGTACATTATTAACGATCACTTAATGATATTTTGCTACAGACTGCTTTATCTAAATCATGTATGGCCTTATTTTTATAGTTAATAGCTTCTCAATTATTAATGAAATATACGCAAATCCTTCACGTATTCTATACATAAGAATTATCAACGACGATTCTAATACAGTATGTTTGTCGGAGACTACGGTGTTGTTAATAAAGGTATCAAAATAATTTCAGATTAATATATTTGTAATTTCAAAATAACATTCCTTATTGATTACTACTGGGCTAGATGCACATGTAATTAAAAGAAAGTAACAACACGAAAAATTCAATATATATATATTAAGCCTGTACCTTAATTGTTATTAATCTAAAAAGATCTAACGTAAGATCAGTGAACTATGTCATCAGATACACGCATTTCTTTATCAGAAAAAAAAGAAGTCCTCTACCTAACCTTGGACAGGCCGTTCCCCATCCTTAATAAAAATGACATAATAAAATCCCAGTTTATAGTAAATACTGACAATCAAGGGCCCCGATTACTCTGTAAATTTGGGGGGCCCATTCAAATCCAGAAGGTATATATATTAGGATTTTAAGACAAATTGCACTCAAATCATGCCAAATATTGTATATTCATAAATATAATAGGGGGGCTCGGCCCATCAGGATCGGCGCCCTTGCTGACAATGTTCAAATATTCTTTTCAACATGATTCTCATGCATGAATTATGAAAATATCACTCTTAATGGACGATGAAATGTCGTCAAATGTACACAATATTACTACGTGTTTCCTAGAACACATTATGTATGTGTGCTTTGCTTGAAAAGCATACGATTGTGTTTCCCACTTGCACGAATTTAATATGGGAAACTCTGAATGAGGGACCGCTAATATTCATTCGCAGGAACATGCAGGTATATTTGTTACTATATTTAAATCTAAGTTACGGAAGGCTTTCAAAGTTTGTTGAAATTACACATGAACATTTGAAGGTAAAACTATTGAGTTTCTATAGTGAATTTCTAAACCACGGATTAATGTTTCCCAGAATGAAATCATCCAATCACTATTGGAGTTCAAAATAATTTCCCTCAGCAGAAGACTCAACTACAACTTAGAAGCCTGTGCTATAGAGCAATGGTGGCCAATTTATAACACACGCCGAATGTTTGTAAGATACATTTTTCGAAGATTTTCTTATTTCACCTATCTAGGCCAATTAGAACCTTTCTACAGTGCATCATGTTCATTCATTTAACACAGTATTAGTTTCCACGTTGTACCTACAGTGCGGTTAACGAAAGCTGGCTTCTGACAGATAAGTGGACGTGCTGTAAATAAAATGAAGGGTAGAGTTATTCACCAATCACTGCAGTACTGTACCACGATATTTCTAGCCAATCAAAGTCCCTGACCGCGCTGTTGCCCGTAGTTGAATGTTGAATCTTTTATCAAATCTTTCAAATGTTATTATTTGGGAGTCATACGATTCAAACATATTGTCATGCTATTACCATTACAGAATTAACGACTTATTAAACATTCTAAGCTTGTCGCGAGAGTCACTGTCCGTATTGTAGCAGAACCTTTGAAAATGACGCCTCCAATGCATGACGTTCGGTCTAACTTCCATATGCTAGCTGCACAGTAAAACATGATCATATCCAGAAAAATCTTGCCGGGATAGTAGCATGGTCCTGTGATCCTGATCTCTTAAATAAGAGTATGGTGGAGAACACCCAGTATTGTAGGCCTCGACCTTGCGTGATGGCCTGCGCACTTGCCAACTGTAACAGACTTAACCCTTGGTTTGTGTTCGGAGTTCACATTAGTAATAAACTCTGTCCTTCATAACCTTGGTGTTCTAGATTTGGTGTAACAAATACAAGAATGTGTATCAAAGAAAGTTGAAAGACAGTTTGTATTGTAATTCCATCTTATCAGGTATTAACTTCTAGAGGACTTTCTGACCCCAATTCTTCCGTCGTCGCTGTCGCCTTGACCTAAAACGTCTTGAAGTAAACTAAAAACAAAATACATTAAAGAAATTTGTGAAGATGAGCTTAGTATTTTTGTATAAGAAGCTCACTAATATCTATCTGAAAACTTCCCAAAGCTTTAGCTGTTAAGACGCCAAAGCAATGAAGTTTTAATTAGGTTATGAATACCTATCACATAAAGGCAGTAATTGAATTTATCCTGTCTTTCACAATTAGCGCAAAAGAGAAAACAAGTTTTAAGCTGAAAATTAGCTAGGAGTAATCCCATTTACAGCAGTTAATGCAGCCACAGCTGTCTCTGAAAGAAGCAAAATGAAGTGGAGCTCGCGAGCAAGGATTCACAAGTTCAATACGGAGTATTAACAGAAATTTCAACAATAACAACTACTACTCGTAAGCTTTTAGTTATTTTCTTCGGTAAGAACGTTGTGAATGTATCTCTTGTGTTCATCTGATACAAAATCAATTTACATGCACGAATTATACACAAGGTGGTCCAGAATTGTAGAAATTTTCATGTAAAGTACATATACCAAATTTACGACATTTAACGTAATGTTCCAATACATAGTGAAGACAACATTACTACTACTACTACTACTACTACTACTACTAATAATAATAATAATAATAATAATAATAATAAAAATAATAATAATAAGATCGTTTCAGGTTTGAGGTAACGAATACCACGACGATACAAGTTGTTGTGCTCGTTTTCAAGCCCTGTCGTTTAGCCATAGCTCTCAGTTTCACTTTCGCCTGATGGAAACTGCGTAGAAGCACAGTTTGATCAAGTCCGATACATTCCACTTAATAAACATCCCAAAGACAATCGAAAAAATTAAATGAAATCTTTAAGTTTTACGTCCCATGATTATGCCGGCTAGGCTAAAGGAGATGGTAATGATAAATGAATGAAATGGTGGAATTAAGAATGTTGGAGGAAACAGGAGAACCTCGAGTAAACCTACGCACACGGTGTTTGTCTACCACAAAGTTCATTGGCGCGAGCTGGGATCGAACCAAGGACTCCGTGCGCTAGAGGTGAATGTTCTGCTATTGAGTCACAGCGGCTCATTCCAAAGACAGTCGGATGTGCGCAGCTGTCGAGGGCCCAATGCTCGTTTCAACAACGCAAATCTACAAAATACATCTTCATCAGAAAATTTCACAGACAGGATGTCTGTCAAAAGAACTTCGTGAATTTCCGCTTCATGTGCCATTTGCTACGTCATTATTGACTTCATTATGACTGGAAGCTTTATCCTGTTGAATAACAACACGAGAAATATCGCTGCTATATACAGATGGAATATAATTGCGGTATAATGGCTCAAAAATTTTCATCTGGGAATAAGCTGCATTGAATTTAGCCTTTTTCCCCCCCTACTGTGCATAGTTTAAGTTTGCGATTATAGCAGAAACCACCAAAGCCTGTGGAAAATTGTCCACAACTTCACATACGACTCTGAAATTATTTGGACGATAAATAGGGTTGCCATAATTTTTTGATCCAAAATACGGACAAGCCTTAAAATGACGACCCATCCAAGATATGATGCCCAAACACAGAATAAATATTTTGAAATTTCTTACCTAAAAATCACCTTTTTTAGGTTATCACACAATTGTTTACTGTAATACTTAAAACACTATTGGAAACTAACAATTTACTTTTTTCGTTAACAAATATAACAAATCATGGTATTAGATTACGTATATTAAATCTAACCGAATAGAAAAAATAGACTGTTTTTAGAAAGATAACCTACTTTATTCATAGTAACTAAAAGTTGTATGATGAAAACGCAATTCTTTAATATTAATTTAGTAACTTCGGTATTTGCCTTTATCACACCAGGAGCACCAAATAATAATAAAAAGACAACTAAAAACTAACAAAGATTGTATCAAAAATGAAAAAGAAAACCTATTAAATGATTATATTGATACTTTAGTAAGGTTTTCCGAAATAACTTCTTTTTATTGCATATGTTCATGCTGTTTATGTGCGTGAAGAACATCATTCACTGTTTTTAGCGGCGCTACGGCGGTTCTGATCTGTCACGGTAACAGTGGGTAACAGTGTTGCCACCAACGTCAATAATAAAAACTAAATTTCGCCCGGAATTTTAGCGATTTTTGACTCGGGAATTTTCGGGCAGCTCCAAAAACTCTCAAATACGGACATTTTTATTTTGCATGATTTGTACAATACAGACACGGACACGGACCCAAAAATACAAACAGTCCGTACAAAATATGGACATATGGCAACCCTAACGGTAAAAGTATTCTGTTTTTACCACATTCTGATAGATACATCAGTGTATCATTCACAGTCATTACAAACTTCTACCTGTTCCCTGCAAGATAGTGTTAGTATCGCTTTCCGACATTTGTCTTCTGCATGATATATGAGGGACGGAGCACATTAGCTCGTGCCCTATACCAGATGTAAATCTTGCACAATCATGCAATTTAACTGTCGCGGCGGAACGTTGTACTACCCTGCTATTGTTCTTTGAAACAGTCAAGTCTCAAGTAGCACCAAAGATCGGACTATTTGTGCTACATAGCGATGCGCTCGAGATTCCGTATCCATGATGCTCAATATTGTAGAACCCACAATAGTAGGCATTCCCATTTTGTTGCGACTCAAGACAGCGTTGATTCCTTTTTTCATAGATACACGGAAACCTATTATCACACACTGTTTATTTCTTTGGTTATAACTATAATCAACATTAAAATGCACACAAATGTAGCCCTTAAACTACCTTATGTAATACTACTAATAGTAAGTTACGTGATGTCAGCAACACTGCAGCTATCTTAAATTCATCCATCTTGAAATTTACTTAGTTCTAATGTGGAGTGCAAAGTGGGAGGGGAGAAAATAGAACAAGTGAATAGTTTTCGATATCTGGGTAGTATTATTAGTGATGATATGAAGAGTGAACGTGAAATAAAAGCAAGGATAGGAATGGCGAAAGAAGTCTTTAGGAGGAAGAAAAGTCTTTTTTGTGAGACCTTGAATAAAGAGTTGAGAAAAAGACTTCGTGTGGAGTGGGTGTGGAGAAGAATGAAAATAATTAGTTTGATCGAGAGGAAAACGAATGAGAGGGTGTTAGAAATGGTGGGGGAGGAAAGAACACTTTTAGATATTGTTAAAAGGGAAGAGAAATTGGTTGGGACATTGTCTAAGAAGAAATTGTATCATGAGACCCGTCCTAGAGGATATGATGACGGGCAAGAGAGGGAGGGGCAAAGGAGACTACAATTAATGGCTTCCTACTATCGTGGGGCCCTATATGACCCCAAGCTAAGTTTAACAGTGTGTAACTCGCGTAATATATTACATAAAAAAATGAAAAACATTTGATTTTCATGTTTGCTTTGGAACTTCACTTTGGTACATTGTGATATTTTTTGTGTGTATGTGAGCGCAAGTTTCTCTACTTCCTGCACCGAGTACCATTGGGGTCATATAGGACCCCAACAATTATTAATAACTTTTGTTCTTTTCGATACATGCCACTGATTATTCGGAGTGAAATTTGACACAAGTCACTCTTCAATTGTTTTCTCGAATGTATGAGAAGCACCATGGCATCAAAAAATCTATCTTGCGAAGACGTAGAAAAAAATTGCATGAAGAAATCACTGATTCTGACTTTTCGCCAGAAGATCCTGCAAGTGATGATGTTTCATCTGTGACGATTGTGAAATAGATGAAATTTTGGACTATAATGACATAGATGAATATGATTCAGATTCATATCTAGATTCTGAAGATGAGTATATGCTTGAAAGAAGCAAAAATGATACCTCAACATCTGCACTTACAAGTAAGTATATTCTAATGGACTTCTACTTTTGTTGCATTTGTATTTTTGTCAATCATTGTTGTCAATTGATTTTATATTTTATGGAAATGGTAAAATACAGTCCGATATACTATCATGTAGTATAAAAATCTAAAATAATGATCTCCTTTGTTTTGAGTTTGACGTCACTCGATTATGCTGTGTAAAGTAAAGGAGACGTAGGCGAACTGAGTGTAGGGGAATCTGAACAATTTTTTTCCTTCAACTGTACTGCTACTAGGAATAGAAACCGGCCCTGGGTCGAAGGTAAGTGTGCTAGCCTCTAGATCCAACGAGGTCCTGAAAATAATGAGAAATAGCTCCTAGTTAAAATCGTAGCCTTGCAATATCTGCTGTATTTCTTGTCCTGATCTATTACTTTTCTGAACTTTCATGAAAGACACATTTCAAAATTGTTCTTTTATTTGATAATATGATTCCCCTTTTCGTTATTTCCTTTTTCCCATCCTTATTCAATATTGTAGAAAAAGGAATTGGAAAAGAGTCCACGGTTATTCCACCTAGGCTAAAGGTGATGATGATAATGAGAATAAATAAAATGGCTGATAGAAGAAAGTGGGAGAAAACGGGTAAACCCCAAGAAAACCCATGCACAGTGTTCATTCACCACAAATTACACTTGGCGCAAGCTGAGATTGAACCAGGAATCTCAGGAACCAGAGATGAAGGTGCTACCAATGAGCTACCACGGCACATTATTCAATGTTGTGTTTCTGAATAATCCACTAAAATTGTTCCTAATGAGCACGATCAACTACGATGATAAACATATTTCTATCCTTGTTCTGATTTTGATTCTGATTTCTGTTAGTCATGTTATTGCAATGTTGATTTTGCCTTTCTTTTATCTTATGAATCCGCATTTTCTTTTCAAGTCGAAGAAGGGACAATAGATCTACAATAGTAATCCACTAAGGACTTCTCAGGACTCAGTTTCCGTCTCTAAGACTCCGTTTCGCAATATTATCAAGACTGGAAACAGGGCTTACACGTCACAGTATCAGGAATGTGGATACGGTTCAATCTCCTTTCGAGCACTTTATGAGACCCAATATTCTTGAAACTACTTTGAAATTTACAAACAAGGAATGCTCTATTACATATGGATATAAATGGGCGTCTGTTGATAAGGGTGAACTTCAGTGTTTCATATTGCTTCTTATACTGGCGGAAGTATAAAAAGCACACAATGAATGTATTACACATTTGTGGAATAAAGAAGATAACAGGCCTATTTCCAACAAATCAATGTGGAGAAATAGATTTACACAGATATCTCGATGCTTCCGGTTCAATGACACTCAACAACGAGGCAAAAAGCATAGTTCGGACAAATTATTTCCAATTAGAGACGCTTTTGATGCATGTGGAAGTATGTTACAGAACGCATATATAGCGGGTAACATTACTATTGATGAACAATTAGTGTCATTTTGAGGACCCTGACCCCTCCGTCATTAGCTTCAGTGCTCTCAACGTTTTCATCATTTGGTTTTCACTCAATCCTGAATGGAACAGTAGAAGTAATTACAGATGGAGAATATTTCTTCTTGAGCTAGCTAAGTCTCTAACTACACAAAACCGACTTCGGCGTTCAGAGTTCCCGTGTATATCTTCAAAAGCTAATAAATATCGAAAACGTGGTCGTTGTCATTTCTATGAGTGGTATGTTATGCAAGACATATGAAAAGATGCGAAACATACGTGTATAAGCAACACTCAGCTATTCTTTGTGTAAAATGTGACAACGACTAAAACGACAGTATAATTTTGTACTAGTTATTTTGTGAGCAGTTTGTTTCTTGGAGATCAAAATTTCCTGAGCCAAAAAAACTTTACTTCGCAGGTAAACAAAAATTTAGAGAACTGTTTTAGAATCGAATTGTATGTCTAAAATAGGCAATTAGACTGGAAAATTCAGCTATACTACTAATCATCATCCAAATTATTAAGTTTTCCTATGTGCATACTTGTACTTAATTTATATAATTGCACTATGTTATCAATTTATCAACACATTAAGCATATTACGTGATCAGAAAAGCTAAGTTAATAACAATGTATAAACAAACACGATAGAATGTAAAAGTGGGCACCATTAAATGTTTTTTAAACAAAGAAGGCTGTGTTTCTTCATTAAATGAAATGGGGTCACCAGTGACCCCAACGGTATTCAGTGTAATGAAAAAATTCCGGTAGTAGCAGGGTTAAAACAGAAAGGTCATAGGTGAAGACGAAGATGTTAGCGGAGGACCGTGAAGCAAAGAAGCTTCTCAGCTGCGACAAGTGATCTGCCAGTAAGGACAAAATATCAATGATGATGATGAATGTAGGATTGAAGAAACTTAAGTAGTGGTGAAATCTTTGACAACATTTTGCGAATATGTACATAACAACGTATTTGTTATTTTTTAAAAATCAAATCCCTATTTCAACCCTGGCCCGGGTTAAAGGGGCAAAGTGTTTTGGCGCCATTTTCAGAAAAAAACTCCGTGTTTTCCGGATTTTTCCCATTCTGGTGTATGATACGGACATGCGAGTGGCACCGTTGGAAAGGGCTCGTTATACTGAAGAACACTGCGTTTGAGCCATGACTCTAGGTCAAACAATAATGACGCAGTACATTCTTGAAGTATTTTTATATGTATATATGAAAAAAAAATGGCTCACCTTCAGACTTTCAAAAATTTCTTACGCTCTCAGTTTTTAAGATACAAGATTGAAATTTTGCATACATATTACGTACGTAACAGCATATTTTTTAAAAAATCAGATCTCTACGTGAACCCAAGCCCAGGCCAGACGAGCGCAAAAATTTAGAAAAATCTCACTTTTTTTTTATTTTCCCGTTTCTGGTGTATAATACGGACAAGCGAGTGGTACCGTTGGCAAGTATGCTCTATCCTGAAAGAAGAAGAAAAAAACGAGGTATGAACCATGATCCTACGATAAATAGTAAGCAGTTGCTGTTTGAGTGAAAGTCTCAAATTTATCTTAAAAAGTAGAAATCTTAAAACGGTTAAGTGGGAGTAGTTAGCATGATTTTGGACCTAAAAAAAAGAAAAAAAAAGAAAAAAAAGAACAAGAAAGTGTTTGTTAAATATAATTAAATATAAGTGGTGTTTATGTTCAGTTATTTTCACGGAAGGCTTAAAGGCTAATTTCAACTGGATTTTTTTAAATATAGAGAATTGAGGGCAAAGATTAAAGGTACGTGTTATACAAATTTATTTATATACCTGAGAATAGAGTATAATATGTGGCCAATTTATTTTACGAAGTTTTCTAATTCATCTGTGCGTATAAAATGTGGTTAAGTTGTGTTTACAGTTGATGTTTTATGATTTATAGAAGGTACGTATGCGTCATATAACATCATACACAAGTACTTGGCAAAGTAGCATTGAATGAAATTAAATTAAATATTTCTATTTAACCTCCAATGAAATGCCGTTTATGCTTAAGGAGATAATGGTTAAGGTGAATGAGTGTTGACGGAAGAATTTGTGAAATGGAAAAAAGTGGGAGTATTCCGAGAAATCTCATGGATACGATGTTGTTCACCACAAACTTCCTTGGTCGGGGATCGAACTACGAACCCTACGCTTCAGAAGTAAGCACTCTACCACTGAGGCACTTTGCCCCTTACTGACTCTTATTGTTAGATATCAGTCCCTTTTTAAATCCAAAGCTAGTTTGACTCTCATTTTTATCTTTTAGTACGAATTCATTTCACGTTGAACTTTCACTAACATTCTACGATGTGACTTGGTATGTGTTTTTAACACTGTTGACTGTGTGTACACAAACATTGGATTTTTCCGTGGCACGTACTGCATTTCAATCAAGTAGAGTTGAAAGTAAGTTTGTCTCTTCCATTTGTTGCTCCAAGTTCTCCACTGTAGTGACAAACTGTAACCAAACTTTTATTCGCTCCGTTATGCAGAAAGAAACTTCCCTTTCAGAGCACTTACCTTTAGGTGAAAGTTCAAGATGCCCCAGGTAGAAAGGGCCTTGACGAGTGACAATCTCGTTCACGATGATGGCGAAAGAGTAAACATCTCCTTTTTGAGTGCCTTCAAGAGGAGGGTTTGGCATCCGCAAAAGCTCTGGCGCTGTCCATAACAATTCTGTGAAACGAAGACAAAAATAAAATGTTATTCCATGTCTGGGTGTATTACGAATCACTTACCAGAACATCAGTCTCTCAGTAAACTTGCTACGTTTTTAACAGCAAGAATTTAGAATAAAACTTTAGTGAGATTTAAAATCAAATGTGTACATGTTCCCACTCAGTATATATTACTGTAATTTAAAAGTGACCAATTTTATATACGCTTCTACTTAGTAGAGATTATCGTAATTTTCAAGTAATTTCACAATTACGAAACACATGTTTCTACTCAGTCTAGATTAATGTAATTTTAAAATAACCGTCTTCAATCAGCATAGATTACTCTAATTAAAAATATAGTCAATTTCACAAGTAGAAATCACAATTTCCATCCAGTATACATTACTGTTAACTTAAAGGTAATCAATTTCACAAATACAAAAACGTGCGTTTCCGCTCAGTCCAGCTTGCTGTAATTTAAAAATAATCAATTTCACAAATACAAAGACACGTTAGTAGTAGAAAATGGATCGATCTGGCTCATACTTGCTCAACTCACGAGCCCCTGGGAAATTGACCACCGTGCACCGTGAGCCCACGGTCTTTTACGACCTCCATTTTAGGGGTGAATTTATTCCCTTTTATGAGCACTTTTAAGGGGGTGTATTCGTTCTCTTTTACGAGCACATTTTAGGGGGTGAACTCGTTCCCTTTTATGAACATATTTTCTAACCCCTATTTGAACATAGCAGAAATTACATAGCACAGCTAATAAAAGAACATGGCATATTTTTCAACCCTTATTTGAACATAGCAGAAATTACACTGAGACTATGAACATACAGCAGAGCAGATTGAACTCGTTCCCTTTTATGAGCATATTTTTCAACCCCTATTTGAACATAGCAGAAATCACAGCTAATAAAAGAGTATGGCATATTTTCCAACCCCTATTTTAACATAGCAGAAATTACACTGAGGCTATGAACATACAGCAGAAGAGATAATACATAAGACTCGTTCCCTTTTATGACCTCCATTTTATGGGTGAACTCGTTCTCTTTTATGAGCATATTTTTCAACCCCTATTTTAACATAGGAGATAACACATAAGATTACGAACACATAGAAGAGAAGATAACACATAAGAGTACGTAACACACAGCAGATTAGATAACACATAAGAGTACATAACATAACAAGGGTGTACTCGTTCCCTTTTATGAGCACATTTTTTCAACCCCTATTCTGAACATAGCAGATAACACATAGAAGAGCAGATAATACATAGCACTATTTTAGCATAGTTGGTAACATAAGATTACGAACACATATAAGAGCAGAAGACTACATAACACTACGTAACACACAGCAGAACAGATAACACAAAAGAGTACGTAACATAACAAGGGTGTATTCATTCCCTTTTATGAGCATATTTTTCAACCCCTATTTTAACATAGGAGATAACACATAAGATTACGAACACATAAAAGAGAAGATAACACATAACACTACGTAACACACAGCATAGCAGATAACATATAAGATTAAGAACACATAACATAGCAAGGGTGTACTCGTTTTCAACCCCTATTTTAACATAGCACATCAGACAGAGACTACGAAACATAGTGAAGATTAGATAACACATAAGAGTACATAACATAACAAGGGTGTATTCATTCCCTTTTATGAGCATATTTTTCAACCCTTATTCTAACATAGCAGAAATTACACTGAGACTATGAACACACAACAGAACAGATAATACATAGCACAGCTAATAAAAGAACATGGTTTATTTCCCAACCCTTATTTTAACATAGCAGAAATAACACTGAGACTACGTAACACACAACAACCTCCATTTTAGGGGTGAATTTATTCCCTTTTATGATTACTTTTTCAACCCCTATTTTAAGACAATGAATACCTATGTAACAGCGATTCGATATGCTCTTTGAACCGATTTGGATGAAACTCGGCATATGGGGGTTTTCGAACATGCTGAGTACGAATATCATACATTTAGCAATAGGTCATCAGGTACTACATGTCCCAAAAATAGTGGTCATCGAGGTCAAAGGTCAACATACTTAAAACCTAATCACTCGAAAATGGAGCCAAATATCGAAGTGGTGTTTCCATATTTAGTAATTAGTCATCAACTGCTACAAGTTCCAAAATAGTGGCCATCGAGGTCAAAGGTCAACATACTTAAAACCAAATAACTCTTAAATGGATCCACATATTGAGGTGCTGTTTCCAAATCTAGTAACTGTTCATCAACTACTACAAGTTCCAAAATTAGTGGTCATCGAGGTCAAAGGTCAAAATACTTAAAACCAAATAATTCGAAAATGGAGCCAAATATCGAAGTGGTGTTTCCATATTTAGTAATTGGTCATCAACTGCTACAAGTTCCAAAATAATGACTATGGAGGTCAAAGGTCAACATACTTAAAACCTAATATCTCGAAAACGGAGCCACATACTCAGGTGTTGTTTCCACATTTAGTAATAGGTCATCAACTACTACAAGTTCCAAAATAGTGGCCATCGAGGTCAAAGGTCAACATACTTAAAACCAAATAACTCTTAAATGGATCCACATATTGAGGTGCTGTTTCCAAATCTAGTAACTGGTCATCAACTACTACAAGTTCCAAAATTAGTGGTCATCGAGGTCAAAAGGTCAAAATACTTAAAACCAAATAATTCGAAAATGGAGCCAAATATCGAAGTGGTGTTTCCATATTTAGTAATTGGTCATCAACTGCTACAAGTTCCAAAATAATGACTATGGAGGTCAAAGGTCAACATACTTAAAACCCAATCACTCGAAAATGGAGCCAAACATCGAAGTGGTGTTTCCACATTTAGTAATTGGTCATCAGGTACTACAAGTTCCAAAATAATGACTATCGAGGTCAAAGGTCAACATACTTAAAACCTAATATCTCGAAAACGGAGCCACATACTCAGGTGTTGTTTCCACATTTAGTAATAGGTCATCAACTACTACAAGTTCCAAAATAGTGGCCATCGAGGTCAAAGGTCAACATACTTAAAACCAAATAACTCTTAAATGGATCCACATATTGAGGTGCTGTTTCCAAATCTAGTAATAGGTCATCAACTAGTACATGTTAAAAAATCATGACCATCGAGGTCAAAGGTCAAAATATTTAAAACCTAATAACTCAAAAACTGAGCAAAATATCGAAGTGGTGTTTCCAAATATAGTAATTGGTCATCAACTACTACAAGTTCCAAAAATAGTGGTCATCGAGGTCAAAGGTCAAAATACTTAAAACCAAATAATTCGAAAATGGAGCCAAATATTGAGGTGCTGTTTCCAAATCGAGTAATAGGTCATCAACTAGTACATGTTAAAAAATCATGACCATCGATTTCAAAGGTCAAAATACTTAAAACCAAATAACTTTTAAATGGATCGACATACTGAAATGCTATTTCCAAATCTAGTAATAGATCATCAACTAGTACATGTTTAAAAAAGTACAGACTATCGAGGTCAAAGGTAAAATATTTAAGCCTTAATAACATGTAAACAGCGTGTCGGATAAAAAACTTGTGTGACCTATTCAGTTTTGTACCAAGCAGAAAAAGTGAAGAATGAATCAATTTGAGTGGTTTATTTGCTATTTTACTAACGAGGAATGCCATTTTGTACTACTCAAACAAACGAAGGAATAAATTTGTATTAACCTAAGAAAAGCGAAAAATGCTCATTTTAATTAAACGAATTAATAAATTTATACTAACTAGAAAAAAAGCGAAGAAGGACTATTTTGTACTACTCCAATAAACGAAGAAGTATTCAGTTTTGTAAAGAACCAACCAACCAACTGGAAAAGTGAAGAAGAGCCACTTCAACAATCTTAGAATTTTATATCATTAGGTACTGTTTAAACAAACGAGAAATGACAATTTTAACTAGCTCAGAATTTATGTAACAAAAGAACAAATTTGAATGTTCTGTTTTTGTATCAAACCGGAAAAAACCTAAGAAGGACCATTTTAACAAGTTCATACTTTTTCGTGCTATTCAAGTGAAAGAAAGAAATAATTTGTGTCCTCAAAAATGAAAGTTCAATTTAACTAGCTGAGTATTTTATATCATCTTGTAGTATTTAAATATACGAAGAAATAAATTTGAGTGATCTATTCAATTTTGTACCAACAAGAAGTGCCATATTTAACTGGTTCAGAAAAAGGCGAAGAAGGGCTATTTTAACTAGCTGAGATTTTTATGTCATTTTGTACTACTGAAATAAACGGTGGAGTATTTAGTTTTGTACCACCGAGAAAAAAAGAAAGAAATCGTACCATTTTGGAGTATTCAAATAAACAAAGGACTTATAATTTGTATCAACTCTAAAAAGAACCATTTTATGCAACTGTGCATTATTTCAACAAACAAAGGAATACATTTGTATGAGTCGGAAAAAGCAAAATGTACCATTTTATATCATTTTGAACTAGTCAAATAAACAAAGGAATAGATAAAAACCGAAGATGGATCATTTTAACTAGCTGAGTATTTTATACCATTTTGTACTACTCAGATCTTTATACCATTTTGTGCCATTTCCTTTTGTACCAACGAGAACCATTTTTAACATTCTTAGATTTTTATGCCTTTTTGTAATATTTGTACTAAACAAAGGAATAAATTTGTAATAACCACAAAAAGCGAAATCTCATTTCCAGGCCATGTTTTACTATTTAAACAAACGAAGAAAGCGAACATGAACTCAGAATTTTATATCATATTGTAATACTCAAATTTGGATGGATGATTTAGTTTTGTACCATGCAGAAAAAAGAAACAAAGGTATAAATTTGCACTGATCAGAAAAGCGAAGACATTTATTGAGGTGTCCTATTTCCTTTTGTACCAACGAGAACCATTTTGAACTGGCTTAAAATTTTAGGCCTTTTTGTAAAATTTGTATCAAATCGAAAAAAGCAAGGAAATGCCATTTTTAAATAGCTCAGCATGTTATAACTTTTTGTGTTTTTGGTCTACCCAATTTAAACAAACAAAGGAATAAATTCGTGTGACCTATTCACTTTTGTTACAAGCAGAAAAAAGCGAAGAAGGTAAAATTTAAATAGCTCAGTATTTATAACGAAGGAATAAATTTGGGTGTTCTACAGAAGAAAACGGGGAAGGGCCATTTTATTTAATTTTGTAGTACTCAAAATATACAAAGATATAAATTTGTGTGACCCATTCAGTTTTGTACTAAGCAGAAAATTTGTTGGTTTTTTTAGAAAGACCATTTTATCTTTTTGTGCTCTACAAATAAACAGAGGAAAAGCAAAGAGAGACCATTTTATGTGCCTTTTGTAACGAAGAAACAAATTTGAAGGAGGTTCATTTTAACTAATCCTGCTGCGAGTAGATCAATATGACATTATTGCGACTTTCATTTTCAAATACATACGGATTAAGCCACTATGGCAAAAAATACTACTCTCTCCTTATGCTTATTTGAAGCAGACATAAGAGGGCCAAGCATTAGAAACCCGCTAATAGGGCGTCGATTCAGTAAACTCTACATCTAGTAAAAGAAAACGAATAGATAATTTTGAGACAGTTCCATATGGGTAAATACAGTATTAGTAGAAACGATAGTTTTTAATTAAGTAGAGATAAGAAGAGAGTGAAAAAATGGAAAATTAAATTTTAAATCGTTATTATTATTATTTAGAGGTCAAAAGGAAGAATAAATGAATTTGAGTGGCATATGTACGGAATTTAGTTTTTTACTGGGCAAAAAATTTGAATGGAATATTTTATTTTGTACCAGCTGGGAATTTAGTGTTGTACCATTGTATCAATTTAAGTATTTTGTACTATTTAGTACCACCGAGAAGGTGTAGAATATTTAGTTTTGTTGGCTTCTTTATTTTGTATTAACGACTAAAACCTTTAACACATACTTGGTTGTGTGCATTACAATGGTCGAAGTTTTTCATTTCCCTGTGGTACAACGTAATGGTCTATAATTAGATATTTTCGATTGGATAATGGTATAAAGCCATGTTTTGTTGAGCACAATGCCCACTATAACGATGTGGTAGACAATTATTTGATGGATAGATATTTGTTTAATAGTCGCTATAACAAATGGTATATGATACAATTTGTTAAGCATTTATCGCAGGTAGATATTAAGATAGACTTTTTGTCGTTAGTTACTCATTTAACTGCACACAGTTCTCTTTTCCAATCAGCTACTTTTTTGCCATGTAAACTAAGGGTAATAGTTATACCGTGACAGCTTTCTTTCGCTATGGGGGAACGCAGGACACTTTGGATGAGTTATTAAAGTTCTGGAATCATGTGTGCGAGTTCAGGCCAAGTATCCAGATTGCAGATCTACTTGGTTGCTTTACACGATGTGGTAAATCTGGCCTTTTTGCGGTATCTCCTGATACCTATCTGTTGGACCTCGCGGTATTTGGAAACTTGGTGAAAAAGAATAACAAATTGTTTTTCTCACAATAAAGCTATACATACAGAATAATCCATTATGGCAAAAAAATACTACTTTCTCCTTATGCTTAGTTGGAGTAGACTTCGATAACAAGAACGATACATTGTGTAAGAATTTCCAATTAATAGCTGTATTGCACTGTACTTATAATAGTCTGTAATAGTGCAGTTTATTTTTCGAATGAGAGTAGGTTTTAAAGGTGTATTAGGTAAAGATAACAATTTGTTAGTGGCGAACCAATTATATCGCCATTCTGCGAACACATTTATACGATCCAATTTCTCAGATTTAAGGCTAAATTAAATGGGCAAGAGATGTACAGTATTTGGGAGATATAACTAAGAAGTACTAGGATGTGCCAATAGAAAAATTTCAGAACTTCTATTTTAATTTTGGGGTGGAAAAACATGCCTATTAACACTATTTGTAATAACGATGATTCCGTGGGTGTAGATTGTCTTAGATAGAATACAGGTAATTCCTCCATTAAAATTTACAACTATCTAATTGATTTTCTTCATTGTTCAGACAAGCGTTTATAGGGTATTACGAGATGTGAAGCAATTATCTTTAACCACTATACTGATGAGTGGATCCAATTTTACACACTAAAGAATATTTTACAGATGCTTATTGGGTCAATTTCCAAGTATCGAATATTAATCTTGCTGCTCTTGGTCTAAGATGCATGCCGAAGACCGTAGAAGAAAGCATAACGGGCTTTTACTGAATCGACGCCCTACTAGTGGGTTTCTAATTGTTGATCCTCTTGTTTAATCCGTATGTATTCGAAAATGAAAGTCGCAATAATGCCACATTGATCTACTCGCAGCAGGATTAGTTAAAATGAGCCTCCTTCAAATTTGTTTCTTCGTTACAAAAGGCACATAAAATGTTCTCTATTTGTAGAGCGCAAAAAGATAAAATGGTCTTTCTAAACAAAGCCAACAAATTTTCTGCTTAGTACAAAACTGAATGGGTTACACAGATTTATACCTTTGTATATTTGAGTACTACAAAATTAAATAAATGGCCCTTCTCCGTTTTCTTCCTTCGTTTATTTTAGTAGTACAAAACTGAATAGGTCACCCAAATTTATTCCTCCTTCGGTTTCTCTTTTTCTCTTTTTTGTTGGTACATAAGAAAATAGTCCATCCAAATTTTATTTGTTCTTCACTGCTTTTTCTTATTTTGCTTGGTACAAAACTAAATATTCCTTCATTTATTTGATTAGTACAAAATGTTAGTTCTTTCCTTTTTTCTTCTTGCTACAAAATTGAATAACCACTCAAATTTATCCCTTTGTTTGTTTAAATAGTACAACATGGTCTAGAAATTCTGAGCTAGTTAAAAATGCCATTTCTTTGCTTTTTGTGGTTATTACAAATTTATTCCTTTGTTTATTTGGGTAGCTTTTTTCTGTTTGGTAGAAATATTACAAAAAAGGCATAAAAATCTAAGCCTGTTATAAATGGTTCTCGTTGGAACAAAAGGAAATAGGAATGGTAAAAAATGTATAAAATGGTTCTTCTTCGCTTTTTTTTTCGAATGAGTACAAAAATAAAATAGACCACCCAAATTTATTCCCTCGATTATTTGAATAGCACCAAAAGGTATAAAATTAACCTTCTTCACTTTTTCTGGTTCGTACAAAGCTAAATAGCTCACTCATATTTATACCTTCGTTTATTAGACTAGTTTAAAATGGTCCCTTTTTTGCTTTTTCTGGTTAATATAAATTTATTCCTTTGTTTGTTGAAATAATACAAAATGGTATAAGATGATCCTGCTTCGGTTTTTCAAATTAAATAGCTCACTCAAATGCATTACTTCGTTTAATTGATTTTTGTTTATTTGAATACTCCAAAATGGTGCAAAACTAAATACTCCATTGTTTATTTGAGTAGTAAAATTCTGAGCCAGTTAAATGACTTTTCTCATTGGTACAAAATTGAATAGGTCACTTAAATTTATTCTTTCGTATATTTGATTAGTAGAAAATGTATATAAATTCTGAGCTAGTTAAAGTAGCTCTCCTTCTCTTTTCCAGTTGGTACAAAAGAAAATAATTCACCTAATCTTCGCTTCTTTTTTTACTGGTATTCCTTCGTTTATTGGAGTAGTACAAAATGGTATAAAATTCTGAGTTAGCTAAATTGGACCTCCTTCGCTTTCTTCGTTTACTTAAACAGCATAAAAAGGCACAGAAATTCTCAGTTAGTTAAAATGGGTCTTCTTCACTTTTTTCTGATTAGTTCGCTTTCTCAAATTTAGCCCTTCGTTTTGTTTAGAAATTCTAAGCTAGATAAAAATAGCATTTCTCCTTGGTACAAAATGGAATAGATCACTTAAATTTATCCCCTCGTTTATTTAAATAGTTACTATGACATATCTTTGCTTTCTTTCTTGTTACACCATCCAAATTAATTTTTGCGTTACAGAAATTCTGCGCTAGTTAAAAAGGTCTTTTTTCGCTTTTTCTTTCGTTTATTTGAGTAGTACAAAATGGTTCTTCTTTGTTTGGTATAAAAATAGAACACCCAAATTTGTTCTTTCGTTCATTGGGCTAGTATAAAGGTATTCGATTTTTCTGGTTAATACAAAAAACAGGTCACTCAAATTTATCTCATCGTTTGTTTAAATAGCACAAAAAGGCACAGAAATTCTCAGTTAGTTAAAATGGGTTTTCTTCAATTTTTTTCTGATTAGTACAATTTTGTTCTTTCGTGAAAATCCTTTGGTTGCTACAAAATTAAATAGCTCACTCATATTTATACCTTCGTTTATTAGACTAGTTTAAAATGGTCCTTCTTCACTTTTTTTCTGGTTCATACAAAACTAAACACTCCATCCAAATTTGAGTATTACAAAATGAAATGAAATTCTGAGTTAGTTTAAAAAATGGTCCTTCTTGCTACAAAATTGGAAAGCTCACTCAAGAGTACAAAATAGTATTGAACTTCTGAGCCGGTTAAATTTATCCAATTGTTTATTTAAATAGTACAAAAAATGTATATCGTTGCTTTCTTTCTCGAAGTAAGCCAGTCATATTTATTCATTCTTCCCTTCTCTCTGCTTGGTACAAAACTGAATAGATCACACAGGCTTTGTTTAAAGTTATTCGCGTTCATTGGGCGTTCATTATTTTTGGAACTTGCAGTGGTTGATGACCAATTACTAAATGTGGCAACAGCACCTCAATATGTTGCTTCGTTTACGAGTGATTGGGTTTTAAGTATGTTGACCGTTGAACTCGATGGTCATTATTTTGGAACTTGTAGTACCTGATGACCTATTGCTAAATGTGGAAACACCACTTCGATATTTGGCTCGGTTTTCGAGGTGTTAGGTTTTAAGTACTTTGACCTTTGACCTCAATGACCACTAATTTTGGAACTTGTAGTAGTTGGTGATCGATTACTAAATGTGGAAACACCAACTCAATATGTGGCTCTGGTTTTGAGTTATTAGGTTTTAAGTATGTTGACCTTTGACCTCGATGATCATTATTTTGGAACTTGTAGTAGTTGATGACCAGTTACTAGATTTGGAAACAGCACTTCAATATGTGTCTCAGTTGTCGAGTTATTAGGTTTTAAGTATGTTGACCTTTGACCCTGATGATCATTATTTTGGAACTTGTAGTACCTGATGACCTATTGCTAAATGTGGAAACACCACTTCGATATTTGGCTCCGTTTTCGAGTTATTAGGTTTTAAGTACTTTGACCTCAATGACCACTATTTTGGAACTTGTAGTATTTGATGACCTCTTGCTAAATGTGAAAACATCACTTCGATATTTGGCTCAGTTTTCATGTTATTTGGTTTTAAGTATGGTGACCTTTGACCTCGATGGTCATGATTTTGGAACTTGCACTAGTTGATGACCTATTGCTAAATGTGGAAACAGTACCTCAATACGTTGCTTTGTTTTCGAGTTATTAGGTTTTAAGTATGTTGACCTTTGACCTCGACGGTCATTATTTTGGAACTTGTAGTATTTGATGACCAATTACTAAATGTGGAAACAGCACTTCAATATGTGGATCCATTTTCGAGTTATTAGGTTCTAAGTATGTTGACCTTTGACCTCGATGGCCACTATTTTGGAACTTGTGGTACCTGATGACCAATTGCTAAATGTGGAAACAGCACCTCAATATGTGGATCCATTTTCGAGTGATTAGGTTTTAAGTATGTTGACCTTTGACCTCGATGGCCACTATTTTGGAACTTGTAGTAGTTGATGACCAATTACTAAATGTGGAAACAGCACCTCAATATGTGGATCCATTTAAGAGTTATTTGGTTTTAAGTATGTTGACCTTTGACCTCGATGGCCACTATTTTGGAACTTGTAGTAGTTGATGACCTATTACTAAATGTGGAAACAGCACCTGAGTATGTGGCTCCGTTTTCGAGATATTAGGTTTTAAGTATGCTGACCTTTGACCTCGATGGCCACTATTTTGGAACTTGTAGTACCTGATGACCAATTACTAAATGTGGAAACACCACTTCGATGTTTGGCTCCATTTTCGAGTGATTGGGTTTTAAGTATGTTGACCTTTGACCTCGATGGTCATTATTTTGGAACTTGTAGCAGTTGATGACCAATTACTAAATATGGAAACACCACTTCGATATTTGGCTCCGTTTTCGAGTGATTGGGTTTTAAGTATGTTGACCTTTGACCTCGATGACCACTAATTTTGGGACATGTAGTACCTGATGACCTATTGCTAAATGTATGATATTCGTACTCAGCATGGTCGAAAACCCCCATATGCCGAGTTTCATCCAAATCGGTTCAAAGAGCGTATCGAATCGCTATGTTACATAGGTATTCATTGTCTTAAAATAGGGGTTGAAAAAGTAATCATAAAAGGGAATAAATTCACCCCTAAAATGGAGGTTGTTGTGTGTTACGTAGTCTCAGTGTTACTTTTGCTATGTTAAAATAAGGGTTGGGAAATAAACCATGTTCTTTTATTAGCTGTGCTATGTGTTATCTGTTCTGTTGTGTGTTCATAGTCTCAGTGTAATTTCTGCTATGTTAGAATAAGGGTTGAAAAATATGCTCATAAAAGGGAATGAATACACCCTTGTTATGTTATGTACTCTTATATGTTATCTAATCTTCACCATGTTTCGTAGTCTCTGTGTGATGTGCTATGTTAAAATAGGGGTTGGACAAGGGAACGAGTTCACCCCTAAAATGGAGGCCTGCTATGTTATGTAGTCTTCTGCTCTTATATGTGTTCGTAATCTTATGTTACCTACTATGTTAAAATAGTGCTATGTGTTATCTGCTCTTCTATGTGTTATCTGCTATGTTCAGAATAGGGGTTGAAAACGAGTACACCCTTGCTATGTTATGTGTTCGTAATCTTATATGTTATCTGCTATGCTGTGTGTTACGTAGTGTTATGTGTTATCTTCTCTTTTATGTGTTCGTAATCTTATGTGTTATCTCCTATGTTAAAATAGGGGTTGAAAAATGTGCTCATAAAAGAGAACGAGGTTACCCCTAAAATGGAGGTCATAAAAGGGAATGAATACACCCTTGTTATGTTACGTACTCTTATGTGTTATCTGTTCTGTTGTGTGTTACGTAGTCTTATGTTCTGCTGTATGTTACGTAGTGTTATGTGTTCGTAGGGGTTGGAAAATATGCTCATAAAAGGGAATAAAGTCACCCCTAAAATGTGCTCGTAAAAGAGAACGAATACACCCCCTTAAAATGCTCATAAAAGGGAATAAATTCACCCCTAAAATGGAGGTCGTAAAAGACCGTGGGCTCACGGTGCACGGTGGTCAATTTCCCAGGGGCTTGTGAGTTGGCCTAGGTTGGCCCAGGTCTGGCCCAGATCGATCCATTTTCTACTACTCACGTTTTCATACAATCCATGGTATACTGCGTATATATAAAGCTGTTAAGTTTCTACAAATCGTCTTCAAGAAGATTTTGTAAACCTTTCTACTGTTTCCTAATAATACTATACAAATTATTTTTTTATTCAAATATATTATTTCGTTTTGTAGCTTTCTTAACCCATGTAACTAAGATGACCCCGTGTTTAAAGGTCCATAGTTGCAAAACTATGGAACCTACCGTAGGCGGATCAAAACTTCACTTAGGAACTAGTATGTGCACTATCCAAATATCCGCGTTTTCGAATCCTGCGGTACTCACGCAACAATTTTTATAGGGCAGTTTGGCTACAGGCATATAATTTGAAGTACTCACCAACTACCTCTACAAAAGCTGTTGCGGAAGTACCGTAGGATTCTGAAACCTGAATATTTCAATAGGGCACATATTAGTTCCTAAACAAAGTCTTGAATATATAGCGATTTCGAAAATTTCGCTCCTGCAAGAACTCCTGGACACTATTATTATACTATTACTACTATTATATATGCGAGTGAAATTTATTTACTAAAATTTCAGGCCAGAAAATTTGTTACAAGATCAATGAGTAAGAAAGGAATATTTTACATAAAATATTCAATGTGAAGGAAGATAAAAAAAAAAAAAAAACTCAAATGCTTAGTCCAGAATAGCCTACGACATAAATTCCTGTAGTTAGAGAGATGAAACTCGGCATATACACTTCTCATTAAAATTAAGTGGACATTTGTCCCATCGTTTTTTTTAAAATCCTGTCTTAAGAAGAAAAAGAGGGCACTAAATATTTCTTTTTCCTCTGGATAAAAAAAGAAGTTGTCTGTTGTTTGTGATCAAATCACGCGAAAATGACTGAACACTTTGAAATGGATTTTGGAATATACTTAGTATCTACCTTGAGCTACGTTTCAATCACCACTTTCATTAAAGGTATGGGGCATATTGTAAAGTTATATGGCGTTCAAAATCAATGCAAAAAATAGAGTATCTCCCGAATATCTCAAGCGAGGAAGATACTAATCTGTATATAAACTTCTCATTACAAATAAGCAGTACTATGGTGATCTTTTCGTTTCAGTGAGTCAGAAAAAATGGGATGCCTTGGTCCGTAGACAATGACCTAGGAGTACTTAGGATCGCCCCCTCTAAAAATTTTGGCAAAAATACCTTAACTCGCCTCTAAACTTTGGGAGGGATGCATGAAACCACCCTTTAACTTTTGGAAATTAGTAAATTTAAATATTTTGTATGGTAGTATTAGATCGAGGTATGTGCTGTATAAGTTTGGTTGGCCTAACTTGTTCCCTTCTAAGGATTAAAAAAAATGACAAAAATATAAATTTGGAAGGTTTGTAACCTAATGCATTCTCTTTCATGAGGCTTTATTACCTTACGTAGCTATATAGCTGTATATAGAGGTCCATTCTATTTCATAAGATGTGAATACATTGATGCATTCCTCTTAAACTTCGGGAGAAGTAAACAGAATTGTCAAATAAATAAATAAATAAATAAATAAATAAATAAATAAAATTTAGTAAATATTCTCTAGGAAGAAATATATCTTTCTATAAACGTGGTTGATTCACTCTAGCAGCTTTCACGGATGAAAAATTACCAAAAATATACGTTTTGTCAACCTAATTTACCTTCATTGATGAGCCTTTATTACAACATACAGTTATACAGTTGAATACAAGAGTCCATTCTTTTTTATATATAGAACTTGGGTATATATTTTTGTAAATTACCAAAATTTCTAATTTCTGAGAGATTTGATTTCACCTAAGACGAGACATTTTATTTTTACATATAATTGTATGGAGGGATGAAGGGCGTAGTGTAAGATTATTAGTGGAAAACTATCTTTGGTAAAATAAGACTGGTTGATTCCTGCCTCTAACTCTAAATTTACAACTTGAAACCTGATGGATAATTATTATAACCTATTTTTATACATCAATCCATTGGAATGTACGTCTGGGCCTAAGGATGGGGGTCTGATGAGGATCTTGGCTAGAAGATCGAAAAGTTATGGGTAAATGTACTTTTATTAAGTAAGTGCAGTTTTGTTCAGCAGTGTGTTTATTTTTCTGATTTTATTTGCAAGACGTATGACTATGATTATGTGTCACATAGAACTAAATATGACGACTTTCAAGCAACTGATATGAATCCAATACTTCGTGCTTCTGTACCTCAATTGTCTTTAACTCCGATAACCAATAATATTCCCGGGTATTCTATCATCTACATGACCCACCTCATAATATACTACTCTTTACATACAATTTTACTTACATTCTCAAACCCTAATAATTTCCCAATCTGTCAGAAAACTATCTAGGTGCACAGACTTACAGCTGATTATTCCCGACCACAAGGCATGTGCATAGATAATATTTAAATATACTCAGTCCATAACTACAATTCATTTCCCAATATAAATGAACACATTCTTTTAAATCATTATTATCTACTTATTCTCTTTTATTCTGATTTTACTGATAGTACTTGCAGTATTATGTAGTATCCACTAAGTGAGTGTTTAAAGTATATTTTCTCCTTACAATAGTTTGTATTATCTTTGCCCTTCTAAAGACTTCCACCATGGTTTTTCGGCTTATCTACTTTATATTCATTATTCTTCTTAAGCAACAAACTTCAACAGACTTTATCCTTCTTATCTTATTCATTTTCAAAATGCATGTTTCTTTGTCATTTATGTAACATTTTAGCATACGTAACCTCAAACTAAAATATAATTTGCTTCATACAGTAAGTTTCTTATTTCTTTTTAAATTTTACTTTCTGCAATCACAGTTTTCCTTAGAATTTATGTATTTCTGCTTATTATCTTCATAGACAAATTTCCCTAAGTAAATTACTTTTTTTTTTTTTAAAAAAAAATTGTTTTTGCTAAATTTTATATCAAATGACATTTTTTATTTACTTATGGACATGATCTTGGTTTCGGTACTACATATTTTGAGGCCTATATCTTCACTTTGGCTGCTATTTTATTCAGACGACTCTGTACGCATACTGATCATTCAAAAGATGTGCTATATTATAAGACTGTTAACGAAATACTTACTTATCAAATACGAAAAATAGTCTGAGCCATTAAAGAACGGGAAAAGTGGTCCGATAAATCACACATCAATCCAAGTTGGATTACTACAAGAGAAATGAGTCATACCGCTACTTTGTACTAGTGGTAAATGTGGAATTTAAATTGGATTGTGTATTGCGTTAACCTGTAAACAGTATGATGAAAGAAAGAGAATTGTAATTTTTGTGGAAATTTGCAAAAAGAAGAAACTTTGAAGCGTAAGTAGATCAAAGAAAAGGAAAGTAAAGGAGAGATGGCCTCAGTGAATTAAAGTATGAAAAATATTCTTGTCTATTATATCTTTATCTCGCAGTCATAATGCTTGGAACTGAAAATGCAGCTTCTAAAGTCTTACAGTTTGCCATAGGAAGTGACGAAATTACTTGGTTAATATACTTTTCTCGATCTCTGAATATTTGTATTTGTGAGGAAAAATATTTCCTTTGGAAGTGGTTTCCAAAAAAGGAAAAGAGATGGTCTGAAAACCATTGTAGTTACAATATCTTCAGACCAAAAAAAAAAAAAAAAAAAAAAAAAAAAAACTGTTTAAGATAACAGAGACTGCGTCATTTTGTTTGAATTATATTCTCCTTAATTAAGCTAGTAGCTAGTATAACTTTGCCAACATTGGAATAAAGGATCCTCAACAACATTCAGCATAACTATGCCAGATTAAAGGCTTGCTTTTGTAGAATTTTGTGCTAATGTTTGTGTCGTTGCCAATTCCCTTGAATTTCAGGAAAATTCCGGAGCTTTTTCTTTTGGTACAGAGAAAGAGAACATGCATATGTCTGTAAGTACTAAGGTTCTGATAAACAATTCTTTCTGGGCAGTCATAATGGCTATATTCTATTATTTCGAACACATATTTTATGGCAGTACAGAAATCTTTTTTTTTTTTTAAATGAAAACTACAGTATAACTTTTATTATATTGCAGAGGTGCAACCATAATTGGATATATATATATATATATATATATATATATATATATATATATATATATATATATCGGGTGTTCTAAAAATGGCTCCCACGGACCACAGAGCACTATTCTAAAAGTCATAATAAAGCAAAAAATATATATATTTGTATACTTTTCGGATCCTTGTCTAGAAACACGAATTGCAGTATGTGGTAACGTCGCTAATAAAGAACCATAGAGTAGATCTACTAATCTATCAAATAGTTGCATCGATTCTTTCCAGATGGCCTTTGTGGTGGACAAACACCGTCTCGTGGGTTTTCTCGGGGTTCTTCCGTTTCCTCTCACTTTCTTCATTCCACCATTTCATTCATTTCTCATAATCACCGTGTCTTTTAGCCTAACGGGCATAACCGTGTGACGTAAAACTCAAAAATTTAATTTCTTTTTTTTTCCATATGGCAGCTAAAGTCGATATAGATTGACACCAGCATCACTTCTTAGTGTAGTAATCGATTTAAATGCATGATGTATTTGTAGAGTGATGCTAATGGTTCCAAGTTAATCTGCGACGTTGCCACATTGTGAAATTTTGATTTTCCCATAGCTGCTGAAGGAGGTCCCGGAGAGCAAAACCATCATATAACATTTTAGCTTTATTTTGGCTGTAGAATAGTGATCTGTAGTCCGTGGGCGCTATTTTTAGAACATCCGATATATATGCAGGGTGTTTCAGATAAAACGTCCAGTGCTTATAAATCCCAAACGGCTGTGAATAAAAAGATGAAACAAAAACTGAGATAGGAAAATGTCATAGGGCGCATCACATGGTGTTGTTGTGGTGACTCCCAGGGCCCTCCTTCAAGGGGGCCCAGGGGCCAACTTCAAATTTTCAAATGGGAACACGTATTGAATCATACTTCATTCAATAATACTTGAAAAACGAAACAACTTTTGTAGGAACCATTTTCGATTTGGGCCACCGTTTTCAAAATGGCCGCAAAAAGTGGGTTCTGTATCAGATAAAACGTCCAGTGCTTATAGGCCTAAATCAGAAACGGCTGATAATAGAGAGATGAAACAAAAACTGAGATAGAAACGATGATAAAGCATATCAAGTGGTGTTGTTGTGGTGACCCTCATTAAACTCAGTGAAGGGGGCCTAGGTGCCAACTTGAAACTGATACAGGACTTTTTGCAGGCATTTTGAAAACGGTGCCCCAAATCAAAAATTGTTTCCTACAAAAGTTGTTTCGTATTTCAAGGACTATTGAATGAGGTATGATTCAATACATGTTCCCATTTGAAAATTTAAAGTTGCCCCCTGGGCCCCCTCGAAGGAGGGCCTTGTGGGTCACCACGACAACACCATGTCATGCGCCCTATGACATTTTCCTCTCTCAGTTTTTGTTTTATCTTTTTATTCTCAGCCATTTCGGATTTATAAGCACTGGACGTTTTATCTGATATAGGACCCACTTTTTGCGGCCATTTAAAAACGGTGGCCCAAATCGAAATTGTTTCCTACAAAAGTTGTTTCGTTTTTCAAGTACTATTGAATGAGGCATGAATCAATACATGTTCCTATTTGAAAATTTGAAGTTGGCCCCTGGGCCCCCTTGAAGGAGGGCCCTGGGAGTCACCACAACAACACCATGTGATACGCCCTATGACATTTTCCTATCTCAGTTTTTTTTTTATCTTTTTATTCTCAGCCGTTTCGGATTTATAAGCACTGGACATTTTATCTGAAACACCCTGTATATGTAACATGACTTCTTGCGGTCAAACATCTTAGTTACGTAACAGCAACATTGTCTCACGGTTTGTGCTGCAACTGACATACAACATTTTGAGTCGACCATCACTTAAAGAAGAAAGTATAAAAACTTACAGACATCTCACAGCGAATGAAAGGCAGGGTATGAGTTTTGACTTAATTAGAGGCATAAAAAGTCTCTGTGGATTTTTTCAAGAACTACACATGAAAATTTGCCTCAAGCGAGTTATTTTGTTCATCTCGGTGCCATTTATTGACTCATATAGGTCTCATCTTTTGATAATATTATGGTTACACAGAAATTAAAGAGTTAAAAGTCTTCATCCCGGCGAAATTAAAATACCTCTAATTTTACAGTAATTATGTGATATCTTCAAATAGATAAAAGATAATTGAAATATGGAACAAGAGCACCCTAGACAATATTATTTTGCGTGAGGTACCGTTATCATAAGTCACCTAGTGGCTTTCCGTTTTCAGCTATTTAGAAACGCGAAAATAAATGCCGATTTTCAAAATGGCTCGAAATCGAAAGCAGATAAGTGAGTCGTGATAACGGTATCTTATGCAAAATAATATTGTCTAGAGCGCTCTTGTTCCACATTTCGACTATCTTTTTATCTATTTGAAGATATCACATAATTACTGTAAAATTAGCGGGATTTTAATTTCGCCGGAATGAAGACTCTTAATCATATTGTATCTCACTAACCGTGCTACTATGCACTGTTCTCTTGCTCGTATCGTAATTAAAAGTTTTATGAGGGTATTCTTCAGCTTTAATTTCATCTTAATAGTTCTCGTGGTTCTCGTACAACACCAATTTTCAGGTTTATCAGTTCCCTCAAAAACTACACATGAGTATTTCCTCACCCATATAATTTCGTTCAGCTCAAAGAGTTCTCTCGATTCTCTTTCTGCTCTTTTATACCATTATAGAGTTTGTTCAAAATTATTTCTTCGATTTACGTCAGTTTAAAATGTTACGTTTTTTTCTCTGCTAGTCCTGGGAGCAGTGGTGATTTCTCTATGTTACCGCGTTTACCTCCGGTAAACATATAATTAGATAATTAATATTTTTCTGACTAGAGTATATACTTCTTTATTAAAAATTAAGATATTTCGTAACAGTTTCCATAACGTAACGTTATCTTCCTCAGACATTAATATGTATGTTCATATTAATGTACACTGTTAAAAATACTTTCTTAAATCTGAGAAAGCGTTTCTTATCTGTGCATCGAGAATATTTTTTTCTTAGAAACAAGAGTTTGAAACTCTCATTAATGAGAAATGAAGAAAAGTAGATAGCAATTTAGGCATATGGTTGGTACCTTGAACATGGTTGTGGTTGTCTAAGGGTCCAGAAGAAACTAATTTCAAAGGCATAATAAAGCATAATTTTAGAAAGTAAAGCATAAAGCATAATTTAAAATATATAGTACAATTCTTGGAAAATTATGAACTTTAAATTTAACATACTGTATTAATATTTTTAAAACCAATATTTACAATGCAAAATCATTGAGAACATAACAACGCAACAATGAAAAGCTTATTTTTATTTCTGTAAACTTTTCGGTGTAAGCCTTCGATGTGGAGAAAAGAAAAAGGAAAAGAAGGAAACTTTCCGCCAACAATGAATAGTACACAAGAACTCCACACTATATTGTTATGTGTACCTTTTGAGCTTGAGCACTTTTTGGTGTCATCTTCTACTTTCCCTTTCTGTATATATGCACCTCTAAGGCACAAAAAAAAAAAAAAAAAAAAAAAAAAACTGACTCGAGTAAAGCATATCTCTTTACAGTGCATTAAGCAGAAGGTTCATTAAATACGAAAGAAACTAGTTGCATAAAATATTAATAAATATACTGAGATATTTAGAATATTTAATGTATAGTAAATATTATACATTATACACGATTAATATAAAACAATGATTGAAATTATCAATAAAGCATAATAAAGCATAATTTGGAAAAAAATAAAGCATAATTACACAAAAAATAAAGCATAATGTGTGTTACTCTATAGATGAGGTTGTATAAAGCAAAATGAGAAAATATACTGTTACTTTCCTTACGAATGAGAATTGCCAAATGTAATTTCTAAGAAAATATTGTCCTGGTGCACAGATAAGAAACGGTTTCTCAAATTTAAGAAATTATTTTTAACAGTACTCTGTAGAGAGAGAAAATAATATTAAATCATTTATATACATTTTCAATTAGTGTTCATTATATATTTGGTCTAGGAATTAATTCGTGCGGGTGGACAAGAGATGGCGCAACGAACGGAGCGTCCCACAGTTCCGTGTATCCACACATGTGTTGCAAACCCCTGTCATCGCGTATCGTTCGTAGTATAGGGCAGTGGATTAAACCGTCAACAACACCAGTTTGTAGTTAAGTGAACATGGCGCAATTTGTGCCTGATAAAGTGTTTTTGCGGGGTGTCCTGCTGCATTACTTTAACATGCAGAAAAGTGCGACTGAAAGTCATCGTATTTTGGTGGAAGTGTATGGTGACCATGCTCTAGCTGAGCGAACGTGTCAGAAGTGGTTTGCACGGTTTAGAAGTGGTGATTTCGGCTTGGCAGACCAAGAGCGAGCTGGACAGCTCAAAAAATTTCAAGACGAAGAATTGACAGCATTGCTCGAGCAGGATTCGTGTCAAACGCAGGAACAACTTGCAGCAGCATTAGGCGTTGATCAAACAACAGTCTCCAAACGCTTGAAAGCCATGGGAATGATTCAAAAGATGTCACATTGGGTTCCACATGAATTGAAAGACAGAGACGTTGAAAGACGAAAAAACATTTGCGAATTGCTGCTTCAACGACAGAGCAGAAAGGGGTTTCTGCATCGAATTATTACGGGTGATGAGAAGTGGATCCATTACGAGAACCCTAAACGAAAAAAGGCCTGGGTGAAACCAGGTGAACCAGGTCCATCACAACCAAAACGAGATATTCACTGTGCAAAGGTTATGCTGTGCATATGGTGGGATATGAAAGGTGTGGTGTACTATGAGCTGCTGCAACCGGGTGAAACTATGAATGGAGAACGTTATCGACGACAATTAATGCGTTTGAAGCAAGCTCTGGCCAGAACACGACCAGAATGGGAGAACAGACATGATAAACTTATTGTTCAACATGATAACGCTCGCCCACATGTCGCAAAACCGGTCAAAACCTATTTAGAAAATGTCGGATGGGAAGTTTTACCCCACCCGCCGTATTCCCCAGACGTTGCTCCTTCGGACTACTACTTGTTCGATTGCATGAACAACGATTTGATTGGACAGCGGTTTACTTCTTCAGAAGATATCGAAACATGGGTCTCTGACTGGATCGCTTCCAAGGATGAGGACTTCTTTCGCCACGGAATCCGTACATTGCCTGACAGATGGGCGAAAGTGGTGGCTAGCGATGGACAATATTTTTCTTAAGGTATTTATGTATTTTGTGTTTGTACTACAGCTTCAATGTGTGCGTACCAACCGCACGAATTAATTCCTAGACCAAATAATTTTAATATAACAATTGTTATAATTTACCGTTACATTTTAAAATTTTATATTATAACTGTTTCTATCAGTACATATAGAAATGATGATGCATTGTAAACATTTTATCCTATATAGGTAAGCTACGGTAAACTCGTTCAGAATTTCAGGATACGCCTGTGTGTGGAAGTCAAACTTCACCAGTAAAGTACATTATGCGCTCCAAATGTTAGCTTGGCAACAATTCGGTTAGTTGTAAGCCATCAGAAAATATAAAGTACATTGGTACGAGAAGTGTTTACTGGTTCGTTTCTTTCTGTCACTTCCTTCTCCATGCAACACTGAGGTTTTTTTTTCCTTTTCTTCATTTTTTGTCTGGGAGATGATCTCCCAGAAGTCCTTTTAGATTTTGCCTCTGGAAGGAACCAGTTTTATTTTCTCGAAAGAAGAACTACTTGAGAAAAACGTATAAAATGTACAATAAATCTAGCCGACGAATCTGACGAAGCCCGAAGCTTGAGAAAGGCTACAGGCTTTCATCCTAAAGTTTAAAGAATCGCAACAAGATTTATAGTATTTTACATTATTCATGGAATTGGCACTCACATAAAGTATATATATATACTTCGTACAAGGCAGGTTCCATTTGCTGTTTTGAACAACTACAAAGAATATGTCTGTTCCTTTCTTTTCCAAGAAGAAAAAAGTGTGTCTTCAGGGGAAAATGTATTTTAGGAGCTTGAACGAGAAAATACAATCCATTTGCAAACCCGAAGATTTTATAAAAAGAATAGTGGCAGCTGTGGTTATTTGTCGATGGTTAGGAGCTAGTGATAACTATAGAGGAGTCTGGTCATTAACCTATATTGTAGACTACCGTCGGTATCCCTAGAACATTGCGTAAGAAAGTAATTATAATACGTATAAACTAATTTAGGCTAATAATTTTAAAGTTTAGTTTCCTCTTTAAATGGTACAACTTTTTAGAATTCTTTACGAAAACATGAATACGTGATTAAAATACACCCACTGAAAACTTTGTGTGTATTTTATTTCGCTGTGTACCAGGCACGCACCCAGAAATTTTTGTTGGGAGAGGGTCAAATACGTCCATGTAGCATTGATTTTGTGTCATATTGCATCCGAAAATACGATACGTTATTGTTAATTACTGCCACATATACGCGTATTTTCAGAAAAAAATGACAGAACAAGATTACTTTTACATGAAAAGAGAGCACAGTTAAAATGTAAAATAAAATCTTTACATTCATAATAAATAATTTCTCGGTTCAACGAGTATAGTTGAGTTAAGAAAGTGTATAAACGTTAATCGAGTTATGGGGGTTCCGGATAAAATGAACACCCCCGTGGGTACGCCCTGCTTTGTATACAGCTTTCTAGACTGGAGATGTAACAACGTTGTAAAAAGTTGGCTGGTAGCAACGGAAATCATCTTTCACTTTACAAATTTAATTCTTTTACCAGGCAAGAAACACCGTCCAGCAGTTATTAAGTGTATTAAGCATATAAATAAATTAATGAGAGCGTATTCCATTGTAAAGTATTAAAAGTAGTTAGTGGAAAAGCAAAAGATGAGAGGTGTTTACTTCCAACGCCATGACACGCAAAAGAACGGGAATCATAGCATGCGCGGTATTTACGTGTGCATCATCTATCAATATTATATTGGGCTGTCAGATTAGCCAGTTGCCGATTGACTTATAGATTTCTCAGATATCCATGGATGTGTGCCTCGAGTCACATCTAGCGGCAAAAAAATAAACGTTATGAACAATGGAAATGAAAGAGAGTATTAATGGTTTGCTTTGGTATGAATTTTTGATACGGAATAGAGTAATCATATGCAGTTTATTTGAAAGCCTACGAAACGCTATCATAATTATCTATCGAAATAAAGATCACATAACAAAATCGGAATGAAGAACGAAAAATGTCCGTGAAATTTCAGTGACGCCATTTGAAAGGCGAGTTCTTTGCTCAGAAAGAGATTGAATTTTAAAGTGATTTATTGAGCTGAAAGACACGTAATCAAGTTTACTTGTGTCGCGAAATTGACAAAAAATAAATATTTGTACAAGATTCCGGAGATTTCTGTTGACAATGAGTCAGAAGCTTACCACAAGGTTCAGACCCCCCATTCCCAAATCTATAACTCTACAAACATTTACCCACTTTCTTAAGAACACTTGTCCACGTTCATCTTTACTCTAGAAAAGAAGTGATTTATATATCTTAAAGATTTGATTTTATAGTACATTTGCACTTTATTTTCTTATACCTAAAAATTACTTATCGTTTTATTGGATGTAGAAATATCACCAATATCACATACGTCTAGACATAGTGATTAGTAGTGTTGGAGTCCCTAAACTTGAAACGCCCCTTAATAATGATTTCTGGATGCGCGCCTGCAAGTGGTTTGAAATTTTATTAGACTACGTGCTCATCGGCACGCGTGCTGATCGGCATAGTCCGATTTTCATGCACATCCCCACGGTATTTTTATCTTCTAATCTCATCGTACTCATCCCCACGCTACCAGCTGTCAAGTACGGACACCTGGCTTCATGCCTTGGGGGTGGGGGTGGAAGCCTTGTTGTCATCTTGACGTTCCCAGAGGCCAGGTGTGCACACCTGATTCCGTGGCCTTGGTGCTGGGGGTGGGGGTGAAGAAAACTATAAAAGGCCAAAACATGATGCTGGAATTACAGTACCACATTGATCTGCAATGGAGTTCACAAAGACCGCTATGGGCAATAACAGTTACAGAAGGATATCAGTATCATTTCCAGAGGAAGAATAGAGATTCTACAACATGGGTAAGTGAAAATCGTTCATTTCCATAAGTCAATTATAAAACTTGTAAACAGAAGGCTTGAGAGTTTATAGTATGACTGAAAATTGTAATTACATTTATTTTGGAAAACTTTATTAATCAAATCCATATGTATTATTATTATTATTATTATTATTATTATTATTTGGTACATTTATGAAGTAAAATGTAATTAATCAAATCTGCATCTTTCTTTCAGTTGTGTGTGAAGAGAAGGACTTCGAACTGTCGTGGCAAAGTGAAGTTGGTGGAGGAAACAGCAGTTGAAGAGAGAAATCACACATGTATGCCAGATGTCGCTGCTTGCGAGATAAGAAAACGACTCGCAAATTGCAAGAGAAAAGCAGAGGAAGTCATATTTACACCGGTAAGTCAGATCTTCAAAGACGAAATGACAGTACAAGTAAACCAAGGTTTAGATTTGGTGACAACAATTCCAATGTACAGCGACAAGAAAGACTATTTGAACAAAGCAAGGAGAAAAGCTCTCGGCTTGAAATAGGACACACCAATGTCTAGCAACATCTCCTTCCCTGACGATATTCTCCTATTTGAGGATGGATCCTCATTCCTGTAATACGACAGATTAGAAGAAGACAAAAGGATTTTGTGTTTCAGTTATGAGGGTTAAAGACGAGTACTAAAAACAATGCGGAATGGTTCTTGGATGGAACTTTTAAGTGTTCCTGTAAACATTTTACACAACTATATACCTTACATGTTGATATTGGTAGTATACATAGCAGTACACTGTTCTTTATGCACTGCTGCTCGACAAACGTGACGTCACGTACAGACATCTGTTTTCATTCGTAAAATCATGGTGTGAAGCTAACCCAAATTGCTGAAAGTCGACTTCGAAGATGCTGCTGTGAATGCTCTGAAGGCTGTTTCCCCGCTGCTCAGATCTCAGGGTGCAACTATCACTTTAACCAGGCAATTTGGCGGAAGGTACAGGCTCTCGGCATGGTGGAGGAGTACACAGAAAACTAAGATATACGCAACCATGTGCAGATGTGTGCTTCTCTGGCACTTGTGCCTTTGGAGTGCGTTGACGATGGTTGGTTGGTCATCATGGAGGACTGTCCAACAGGAGAAAAGGTTGAGGCGTTTAATGAATACTTTATTGAACAATGGCTGGAGAATGCTAACGTACCTAGAAAAATGTGGAACTGCAGTGGGCAAAGGCACAGGACGAACAACGTCGTTGAAGGTTGGCATCATCGATTGAACAGCACCATATCAAGAAATTCACCCATCTCTTCTCTCTTATAAAGGTGTTGAAAGTAGACGTCACATCCAGTTTCCATATCCTTAACAGACAGGAAGTGTTTGGCAACAGACAGAAGAGGAGAAGGTTGACATATATGAAGCTGGATGATAGGATAAATCAAATACTGGAAAATTTTGGAGAAGATGGTGGCTTGAAGAGATGTCTCAGGATTGTTATTGGAGATTGTTATTGGAGATTGAGGTACGTGCATAAACTCGAGTAGGCTAGATATTGTAATATGTAAATATTCAAAAGTTTGTAGCCATGTATTATTTTCGACGAGGTGCAGTTAGTACGGATATACTCGACAAGGCTCCTATCGGAGCCGCCTAGGAGTATGGATCGAATGCGATATAATTATGTAGTCATTGCTTTTCTCCATGCTCTTGAGCGGCATGTTATAGGTCGTCCAGACGTATCAACATATATTTTTATATGTTTTGCGTAAACGTATTTTGCATAAGTTTGTATCCAAATAAATTTTGTAGCTGTGAAGTGTTGCTTGAATATGCGTAACTTTGTACTGATGTGGTTTAATTTTAATATTTCGTAAGTTTGTAACCAACTGTATGTAGTTATTAAGTTTTGCATGAATGTGCGTAATGTTGTACTGGTTTTGTTTTATTTTCATATTTTATAAGTTTGTAGCCAGTTTCTTATAGTCAGTTCCCTTTTCTATGTAAACTGGTTTCCACCCCTCTGCGCATCTCACCTCAGGAAGATAGCGGATTAACATGCTAATAAATAAAGAAATACCGTGCCGATGTGCACAAAAATCGTACTGTGCGGATGTGCACGCGTGCCGATGTGCGCCACACCTTTTATTGAATATGCCTTTAAACCATCATTCATACAATGAGAATTTTCTAAATTAAGAAACTGGGCAGAACAGCTACTGAATTAAATTTAAAAGTATGCGCTATTGTAAAATTTGAATTTCTAAAAAAAAAAAATGAAATGAAATCTTTAACGTCCGCCGATTATGCCAGTTAGGTAAAGGAGACGGTAATGATGAGGAATGAATTATATGAGAATGAAGAAAGTGAGAGGAAACGGAAGAACACCGAGAAAACCTACGAGCACGGTGTTTGTCCACCACAAAGTCCACACGGCGCGAGCTGAGATCGAACCAGGGACCCCAAGCACTGGAAATGAACGCTCTACTACTGAGCCGCCGCGCCCCCTAATTTGAATTTGGAGTGTTATTGTTATCATCCTTATGCATCATCGCGTTTAAGAATGACAGGACCTACTATTAACGTAGTCTCTGATTCGTGAATGGAGCTTGAATTTGAGGTAGTTAGTGGGTACGCGGACCATAATGTATTGTGACATCTACACCCCACAAGTTGCGTCTCACGAAGAGACAAAGCAAGAATTTTGGATGGAAGTAGATAGTATTCTGAAGAACTGTTCGTTATATGAGGAGCTTGTCTTAGCAGAAGATCTAAATGAAGATTTAGGGTGATCAAGATCACGATATGAAAGGATACATAGAAAATATGGATTGGAATACAGAAATAAGAAAGGGGAAAACATATTACAAGTGGCGAAAACATGTGATTTTGCTATCCTGAATACGTTCTATGCGAAGATAAAGGAACACTTCACATATTACAATGGCACCTCAAGGTCCCAGATCGACCTCATCTTATGAAAAAGACAAAACCTATGTGATGCGAAGAATTGCAAAGTAATACCAGGTGAGAGTGTAGCGGAGCAACACTACCTCGAAGTAGCCGATATTTGCATAAAATGCTCCCATTCATTCGAACGAAGTGGTGGAAACTAGAGGGGACAAATGGTGAAAAGATTTGAAAGGAAACACATCGCAAATACTGCAAATGAAGAAAAAAAGAGATGCATGCGGAAGAGGAGTGGATCAGAGTATCAGTAGCACTCAGGGAAACAGTAAGGAAAGTTGTGGGGAAACAAAAGAAAAGAGATCTCAATGATAAGGAAGCGTGGTTGTGGAATAAAAATGTTCAAAACAGCTGTGAAAGAGAAAAATGAATGATACAAAAAACTGGCAGAATTCTGGGAATCAACAAAACCTGAAGGATTTTAAGGGAGCGAAGAAGAACTCTAAGAATACAGTTAGCATAGCAAAAGGCCAAGCTTGTGATAAGTTGTACAACAACCTGGAAAGAAGACAGTGGGAAAAGATGATATACAAGCTTCGAAAGGAAGAGAGAGAGGCAAAAGGAAGATATATGTATCACGTGCACTGCATTAAGGATGAAAACAACGAGATTCTGACATGTGAGAAGAAGATAAAAGAAGCGGTAGAATTAATATTTTTAGAAACTTCTGAGTGAAGAAAACTCGAGGGAAATTTGCGAAAAGCCATCAGGGATTGGGTCCGCCTATGACTATGATAGGTAAAGAAAATGCCATGGAAAAGTTCAAAAGTGCTGTGGAGAAACATTTGAAGACAAAATACTGGAACGTATCTTGCGGGAGTAAAACTACCATCTTCATGTTTGGAAATCAACCAAGGGAGCTGACATGAGCATTTTAAAGCTCATTTTTGCATTAACCATTGGTAAATAAATTGGCACAGTTACTGATTACATGTGAAATAGTATCTTATTTTTACCATTTATAAATAAAATATAAAAATTTAAATTGTTAAAATATTTTAAATCACTGAAAAGCCCAGTTGAAAAATTAGGAGTGTTTTCTTCCTTCTGAGTAGCCTTGTATTGAACTGGAAATATACATTGAAACTAATATCTACGTGTTCGTAGAAAAAAATTACTGTTAAGTTTGATAGTGAAATACTTACTCTTCCAATAGGCATGTGATTCTTCGTTTTCGTTTTCGTCATCTTCTCGTCGTAAACTGTGGAGTCCGAAATCTGTTATTTTGAGTACAAATCGGCTGTCCACCACGCAATTGGACGACTTCAAGTTACCATGAGATCGAATTTCGCTTGAATGAAGATAACACATGCCCTAAGGAGAAAAAGAAAAAAAAAAGTGAAATTTTAGTTACATAGTTTAACTAAATTATTATCATCACTATACAAGAAACAATACGTTTGAATGCTATTAAATTTTATATATACAGGGTGGCCCAAAAGAAGGTATACATTCCCATACTGATCAATTCATTGCTTTTTATACCATTTTTTATTATTATCTATCAGGTAGACTTAGTTTCTTTATTATTTGTTCTTAATGTGTTTTTACTTACATCTTAAGCTCGGAACAGACGAAACAAAGAAACCTATAAGCTAGAATGTTATACTTGATTAATGCAGGGGTGTATACCTACTTTTGGGTCACATCATTGTAAAAAAAAATGTTTTTGAGACTGTTTTCAACCCCTTCAAAGCAAAAATTAATTAAATCATATTTTGTTGTTGTTGATGTTGTGCTATATGTACGTGTACGGTCAGCTCTTACTCGCACGATGAAGAAGGTTTTTGAAACGAAAGTAAGAACTGAATGTAGAAAAGTTACTAGAGATATACGCACTCGCTAAAGAATATAATGCGGGTCGCACAACGTTTTTTTTAATAAGAGAAGTTTTGGTATGGGGAAATGATTTGAAATACTAATTAGACAAATATAATAATTGTTTAAAAGATATTTAACAATAGCTTTATTTCTGTGTTATTAGTCGCAAAGCAGTAATATATAACCTTTTACTTCCATGGAATAGAAAAAAAACAAATATTTTCAGCGGTTATGCAACCACATTCAACATTTTTTAAAATAAAAACAGATTAAAGTGTCTTCTGAAAATATTACTTTGAAACCTTCTGAAGGGCCATATTTACTAAATTACTTTTATTTAGAAATAAAACTTACAAGAACACACGATATTTAAGAATCCGACAATCATTTCAAACTAAAAATGCGTAATATTGTCTAATTGCAATATAAGCAATGGTTTAAAAGTATATACATAGGAAAGATAGAAATACGATCTTTGAGGAAACTGGACTTGGGTTTCAGTAAGGCAGAATATTTAATAATAATAATAATAATAATAATAATAATAATAATAATAATAATAATAATAATAATAATAATAATAATAATGAGAGAGAGAATGTAATTTTATATACTAGTCATTTTTTTATCATCCATTTCCAACCAAGATAAATGATAGATACTTCTTTACCATAAACATGCAAAAATATTATTCTTAATTTGATTTACGTGTAATATTGGCGCATATAAATGAACTGAACACTTTACGGAATTTTCATTAGTCCAACTTGAATTTACAATATCTCAAAGAGATTCTTGGTAAAAAGAGAATGTTTTAATAATAATATTTTTATTTTATTCGAACAAGCTCTGTTCGACTTTTTTATATTTATTTCGAAGATGATTTCATGGCACGATATCACTCGTCCACCTATAAATCGAATTTCCGAGAAATATTGCTCCACGGAATAATAGGTAAAGCAAGTTCTTAGAGGTTTCCAGGAATATGTCGTTACTAATGAAATATGAGGTTTTGGAAAGGTCAGAAAGCAAACTGGACGAAGGAAGAGTAGGTAAGAAATACTGTGACAATGATATTTTTTGTTTTAAAAAAAAGCCTTCTACAACGTTTTGTAATGTAAGAAACGATCTTGGGAAGAGTGCATTTCAAACCGGCCAAAGATAATTTTCTTCTTCTTTATTCTTTTTCCTCACTTTGGAAAATAAGTTATATTACGACGAAATACATCAAAGACCTCTTTTAAAGAAGGAAAAATTGAAAATTCCAGTACAGCTTTACTTTTGTTCCATAGCTAAACGCTGTAAAAGGAAAATTATTTCTGACAATTTAACATTTTTTTTTTTTCAAAATTAAGAAACTAGTGTTTATTATCTTTTCCTACTAGAACAACTATGCAATGAATAATAACTTGGTACTTTGTTAATACGTAGTAGAATTAGTGCTAGTACTACAGTACTAGTAAGAATGATTGTAATACGTAATGAAATCAGTAACCCATAGAGATAATTTGTTCTAGTGACAGAATTAACTTGTAAGATATATATTTATTTATCACAAACTTGCTATTACTCGAAACGCTTTAAAATTCCGCAAAGGCTTCGAGCTATTGAAGTTGAACCATATATCTAGGTAAGAATCCTTGGAGGGCTATAATTCTATCTTAAGCTTCAGGTTAATAGTGGACAAAATGACACTTGAGGCATTTGATCGCAGTTTACATTTTTAAATTCACCATATTGGAATGAGGCCAAATTTCTCAAATGGAAGAGTAGAAATAAGGAGGAACGAAATAACACTAAAACGTTCTTCTGAATCCATTTATATAATGAGAATTTATCTTATTTCTATCTGTTGTTATTTGGGAATTATGAGTACTAACACAACAGAACTTTCACTGTTGCTGTTCAACAATGGTACTGGGCAGCATTCCCAGAGTCCAACGCGCAGTTAACACCGTCTGTCAGTGCAAATAGGGGTAATCCAAACGAATTATTCCATGCAACATGACGATTTCAAACCAATTTTCCCTGGAGATTTTATTACACAGGAGGTTAAGATAGTATTGAGAAAATATTGGTAACATTTAATGAGCAAGATCAGAGATTTGCGCCAGCAAGAAATTCGTAACTGTAGGGGTATCCCTCCAGGTCACCTCAGAAATTACTACTGATTGTACGGATTCTACATTCAAGCAATTGACACCCATTAAAAATCCAAATGCAGCAGAAACCTTCCTAGTTGAGTTGAGTTTGTGTTTAACGTCCCTTTCAGCAGCGAGGCTATATGAGACGAAAACTACTGATTAACGTGGAATGCGAGTCACAGGAGCTCCCGCCGGAAATAGAACCAAGGTCTACGCCAAAGGCGCGTACGCTAAACGCTTAAGCACGAAGGAGCTCAGAGAAACTTTCCGAGTACGACCTTGATAGGCGTATAAAGTTTTACACTGGGTTTTGACCGATGCGATATAGATTTCAGATTTCGAAAGCATATCTTTGTCAATGATGAAACGAGTTTTTCTTTTCTTTTTTTTCTTCAGAATCATACACATTAATGTGACAAACTCTCACTGGGTGGATATCTCCAAAGAGACTGCTTCAGACAAAGTTATAATGTGGTATGGAATATGGCCTTATTGGACCAACATTCATCGATTCCACTCAATGCTGAGTGCTATTTGGAAATGCTACAGGAGGTAATGTTCCCCTTAAAGCTAAATAACGATGAGAACTTTATCGGTTATTTATTCCCAACAGGATGTGGCGCTACTGTACTAGGGTATATCAGTTTCGTGAATAGCATGTTCATTCTATATCAAATGAATATGCATGCTCATTTGATTGAGTATTAAGGTTCACTGCCACCCAGGCTTCAATCAACTGACTTTTATGTCTGGAGCCATTTTAAGTCAACGATATACAGTATACAAATGAGGGACAGACACCATCTCCAAAATGCATTTCCCAGAGATTGTTTGACGAGTGCAACTCGAATGGATCACAAACCTGTAGTTATATACGTTATGCAAGATGGATATCACATCAAACACCCTGGAATTGTGCACTTACATACATCAATGGTTGTCAACTACGCTTTCCATGAAATTACTTTTGGATGACAACAGTAAAAGTTATGTTGAGTTTCAATGCTCATTAGCCTCAAATGATAACATATATGAACAATTTCATTTATACAAATGCATTTAGAGAAAGTCTCACTTCTTCATCTTCCTTTATAAATGGCACTTGGCATGGGGAATATTTTGTACATAATGCCTAGGTATAAAATAACTTTACATTAATTAAAATAAGATGTCAACCATTGATATGTAATAGCCTATGCACTTTATTAAAACTGTGTCAATTTTGAAAGGTTTGCATATATTTAAACAACTGTCAGAAAGTCAATAACTGCACATTCAACACCCTCAGCTCAGCGTGTTAGGTAGTATGCAGGGAGCAATTTACACAGCAATTAGGTAGTGAAGCATGGACAAGCAAAAGAGATCATGTGGAGAAACGGCACTATGCCTCGTCAACGTCAAAGAGTGCAATATAAAAGACTGCCTTCGAACGGGGCCATGTTCAGCTTACAAGTAGGAAGCTATTCGAACCACAAAATTGTAGCGCGTAACAAGACATGGGCAATAACAATAATTTGTGTATGGAAGTAATAGGTAGAAGAAAACCATACACACGATCAAGCAGTGAACCACGAATATAACATACACCATGAGATGACAAATATTTTGTTCTCGTGGCCACAATGGATTTCACAACACCGTACGTAGGGTTAGTTTATTGTAATGGGTATAAATGCGTCGAAACTTCTGAAGTGTCTGCTGAACACTAGTCTGGTTTTTTAAAAAAGAATTTCATCGGATTAAACTGATCCCGAGTCCTGAAAACCTGAAGTTACAATGGTCGTCTACACACTTTCGCTGACATTATGAGTGGGAGATGATCGTATTTAAGAGGAGTCCCTCTTAAATATGTTATACTATGGTGTTCAAAATGCGTTAGAGTCTAGCGTGTTGAACGGAATCTGCCGCCGTATATTGGTAAGTTATAGTGACCGAACGGCAGGCGTGTAGGTGTGAAGCGTCACTGGGAGCAAAACGTGAACCCTAATAATAGGCACCTCACATACTCTCCCTAAGAGGGAAGTTCTAAGAGTTCGAGGTCATACTGTCCTTTGATATAACTTCGGACGCCAAATTTAAGCAAGACAATGCCTGGCCTCATCCCAGGATGCACAATCATTCTTTGAGAAACGGAAATTAGCACTGATTCTTTGACTACGATCACCTGGGATGTCATCCCTCAAACAAGTGTACGATGTGGTTGTTCAGCATGTCGCTCGTCATGGTTGTCCGACAATTAATGTCTTGTGGACTCGTTCAAGCATTATGGAAAAAAAAAAAAATCTCAAAAGAACATCCAATGTTTATTTGATTCGATCCTACCATATTTCAAGGCTCTAAGTTAAGAGTGTGTAAACCTCACGGTGCATTATCAAGGGCAGAGGTATTCTACACTTCTGAACTTACAATAGCCTCTGTATAGTCTTGTAACGAATCTGTGGTACAAATTTTAATCCAATTACACCTATCTTTCTTAGTGTTGCCATATTTACGAACCGTAGTGAAAGTATTCTGTTATTACTAGGAGGTCATTTGCCGCCAATAGCAGAGTTGATAGAAAATTTCTTCGCCTCATGAATATAAGGCATAATTGACATGTGTTAATGACTAATGAAGCCAACTAATACTAGTAAGTAAACATCCAGTTGCATATCGAAATTAACGCAATAGTAAGCACACGCATTTCTTAAATATTCTTTCTTTTTATTTTCTCTTTACTCTCATCTGAAGCTACATTTAACGTTTGTCTTGAAGCAGGCGATAACTGAAGTCTTGGTTTTGTGCTCTACAACACAGACAGAGCCTTTCGTTAATCGATGAAAGACGCAGGTGACAAAAGATTTTTCTCCGCTCTTCAAACAGGATTAAGAATTACTTTTACTGTTCAACGTCTTCTTCTTCCTTCCTATTACAAATGATTTTTTTTTTTTGAATCGTCAATTTGGGCATTGCCTAGCTTGAAGAGGTTTCTGTTGCTGTCCTTTATTACTGACGTTCTTGCCAAAAGTTAAAGACTGTTCTATAATTAGACATTATAATATACGTGATAAAGTCACAAAGACAGTCCCTTTTATTTTTACTTTTTTGACACATATCTCCCCCCTCTCCCTCCTTCGTTGTACTGTAAAAGTGTGGTGAAGAAAACATCTCAGGACCGAACCTTATCTATGTTGAAAGTTTAATCGAGATCGGGCGGGTGGTTCAAGAGTTATTAAGTTTTATTCTTTTTCATATATTTCCCCTCCCCTAAGATCTACTGTCAAAATAAAATCATAAAAAACTTCTCAGTTTGAACTTCATATTTGTTGTAAATTTGATTGAGATCGATCCGGTGGTTCAAAAATTATTGATTCACGAACATAGTCACTTTTATTTTTATATTTATTGATTTTTGTATATCTTCCTCTCCACCTCCTTCCCCTTCGTTCCTCCGTCAAAGTGAAATGATAAAAATCATACCAGTTCCGAACCTCATCTACACTGAAAATTTGATCAAGATCGGTCGAGTGGTTTAAGAGTTATTAAGTTTTATTTATTTTATTCTATGGCCCCCTCCTCCTCCTCCCCTAAGTTCTACCGTCAAAGTAAATAGCTAAAAACACTCCCAGGCCAGAACCGCATCTACGTTGAAAACTTAACCGAGATCGGTCGGTCGGTTCAAGAGATTAAGAGTCACAAACATAGTCACTTTTAATTTAATATACTGTAGATTTTACGATTTTTACGAAAATAACATACATCTTAGAATTAATACAAAATGTGATTAAGAAGCAAACTAGGTGGTACTTATTACGTATATACATTATTGAAGTATATAACAAAACGATTATATTGGCGTCTTTTAATCTAACCGTGGAAGCAAAGATTTTTCACAACTGTACTATTGGCATGAAACTAAACAGATCCACGGAAGTAAGCTTTGAAATTCAAGAGGTAAAAGCTTAAAAGTCTGGTTACCCACCAGACGAGACGAGACAATTTCACTGACAAGATACGAGACGAGACAGAGCTTTGCAATAGAAACAGATACACTTTCTGAGAAGAGAGACACCACTTTTACAATATATTTTCGAGACGAGACAGTTTCTTATCTCGTAGGAAGTCCTTAACTCCTTAACGCCGATATTACGCAAAATAATTTGAAACAACTATTTAATTATATATTCTACATGAATTAGAATTACTTAAGTTGGATCAACTGAACAATATGAGAAAAGCATTTTATTACTATGTCTTCCCAGTGGAAAAGCGACTAATCACATTCTTCTAATATCTCGAGAAACATCTGGCTCAAAATTGGCATTATTGCGCTCCTCAACCCTAAGAAAATCCACAAGTGTAATATCTATTTTTTTATATACAGTATATAATACCTGGTAAGTACTGTTTTCCAGTAGAACAAAACATGAAACCAGGAAAAACACAGCGACATGTTGTTCTGTTGCCGCCAAAATCCTCACATTCACAGCAGTAAACAAAATCGTCAATAAATAGCGAAGTAAACAAGGATGAGTTGAGCGAGTACGTCGCGAATTCGTCGTAATCGGTGTCTGTGGCCACTGTTATACATCGGCTTCTAGAAGCGCGCATTAGTTGTCTGTCACGGATTCGCGACAGTTGTCCGAAAGGGGTTAAGATAATATCGAATATGAGCTGCTTCCATAAAGTTAGTCCTGTTTTTCGCAGTGCGTGTGTGATTCTATTTATCCTTCCAAAATCACGCAATTTTTTTAGAGAAATTGTAAACTTTCACTTACGAAGCTCATGCTCGTATCCTGATTACCTTAGATTTATGGTTAGTACGTCATTGTCTTCACAATGAGTCGGGTTCACGAATGAAGCCATACACGTGTCATGTCAATGCTCCCCTCAAATTCACTTATTGTCAGTGCCGTATTTAGTGGGTGGCTATCGGGCTTAAAACCCCCTCGAAATAAATCTGTTATGTGCAAAACTTCATTAAAATTTGTCGGCATCCAAAAGGAAAAATATGAGTGCTTATTCACGTGTTGTGCATAGTCCCCCCGAAACAAAATCCTAAATACGCCACTGTTTATTGCAAATCACATTTTCTTGATAAACTAAATGCATATTATGATTCTCATTCTGAGGATATTCAGAACAGCGATGGCGGATCTTGAAGGAAGACACATCGTTAAAAAGAAACAAAAATTGTTGCTTGAAGCTATGACAAGAAAACTTATGTCATGTAATGTATATAGCTTTTTGAAACTTTCTTTCGTTAGCTAAGTTTTTTATCAATCTGACTTCCTTCAAGATTAGCCACTCCAGAAAAGAAAGTGGGGCCGCGGTGGCTCAGTGATAGAGCGTTCACCTCTGGTGCTTGGCGTCCCGAGTTCGATCCCAGCCCTCGCCAAGTGAACTTTGTGGTGGACAAACACCGTGTGCGTGGGTTTTCTCGGGGTTCTCCCGTTTCCTCCCACTTTCTTCATTTCATTCATTACTCATCATCACCGTCTCCTTTAGCATAAACGTGGGACGTAAAGCTCAAAAATTTCATTTCATTTTCCAGAAAAGAAATTTTTTGCACCAATGAACTTCCAGCGTTGTAGAAAAATGTTTTAAAATCTCATACGAGTGTAACGATCGATCTATGTAAGACGCACAAATCTTACATTAGATATAAATTTATAAGTAGCAATATTAGGAACTTATTCGTTTGCTTTATAAATTACGTTAAAGAATTCAAACAAATACGAGGGGGAAGGGAGTAGAAAGTTCTTACCCTCGCCATGATAAAATAACGAGATAGGAACCTGTAATTTGGTGCATGAACGCATGCTTCTCTAAATACTCATCTATAGTACCGGTATTCCCTTATATTTCAAACATTTATGAAGTAGTTTTTTAATATCTTCTGCATAAAAATCTGTGAAGTTGGAAACAAACTAGGTTCCCACTGCATTCATGGTCTACTCCTACTCCGCAAATATTTTTTCATATTTGGGAAGAGGAGGTAATTCGACGGAGACAGATAAGATAAATATGGTGGATGCGGCAAAGTTTCGTATCAACATTGGCTAAAAAAAGTGAGTGTTTCTTCTGTTTGATGTGTCGGTGCATTATCCGTTAGCAGCATCATATCTTTCGAAAGCAAATCCCGTTTGTTTGCTTTGATAGCATCTTGCAACTTTTACAGCAAGTTCCTGTAATTGTAGACAATTTCTGCAAGTAATCAGTCAAGATCACACTTTCTATGGATCCAAAATACAACCTTGCTGGATAAATGGGGCACTTCGGCCTTTTTTTGAGTGAAACGCAAGATAATTCCATGTTTTATTTATTTCTTTGGTTTTAGGGTCAAGTGATACCCATTATTCATTCATACTCACTAATCTATTTACAGAAGCATAGTTGTCCTCTGGTATAAGCCCAAATGTTTTATGTATCCTCGTCGCCAAAAGTGCCTTTACATCGCCGTGACGGGTATGTGACACCGCAGTACTCTAAGGAAGGGATGGTTGCATAAGAAATTTTGATTAATTTTGAAGAGTTTTTATTTTGACTAGGGAAATAACGTAGGTATAGGGAGTAAGGGCATAGATTTAAAGCATCAGTGCACTGTCATCTCTGAATTTTTTGTATTCTCAGTTTTTCAAATTATTGTCTTATATGTTAAGTTAAAAACTGCTAACAACTGCTACTAGCGCTTTTCACTCTTCAGGAATTTACTACGACATGTTCGGGCTTGAATTACTTCATTCGCCTCACTGTAATTATTTGTGAATGGAAACTGATTACGCTGAACATGAATATGTTTCGTTGTCGTAAAGCAAGGGCCGTAATTAATGTAGATCAGGTTCTTATTATTATATAAAACACATAAGTATTTATTCCGTGTATAGAATAATATAATACAGTAACTAAGCAACATCATAATCACTAACGCCCGCAGGATTTTTTCTAACGAGGGGGGGGGGAGACCGATATAGAGTTTTTCGTTTTATTCCCTATATATATTACGTTAACAGTCATAACACTGATGACGTATATCGTCTTTCGCCGCTGTAGGCTATTAGTCAGAACACTGATCTCCAGATATGTCGAAAGAAAAAATAAATTGATATGAAAAGTGATGTGATTAATTTTACTGCGCCCTGGATCGATCTACCTTCGATTTACTCATACTCCCCCAGGCACCCTGCCCCAGGTATTTCAGCTGCTGCGTTATATATACGGTTCCATGTCAAAAGGGCCTGACAAAAGGAAAAAGACCGAAAGGCCAGAGTCAATGTGGCCCGCAACAAAAGGACCCGAGTCAAAACGGCCCTGCTTCAAACGGACCCGGATTGAAAGAGGCCACGCTACAAAGGGGCCTGAGTCAAAATGGCCCATGTGAAAAGGACCCAGGTCGAAACGTCTCCGCAACAAAAGGGCCCAAGTCAAAAGGGCCCGAGTCAAAATGGACCATGTTACAAAAGAGCCAGACCACAATGACCCCGCAACAAAAGTGCTCGAGTCAAAAGGTTTCCGCAACAAAAGGGCAGGAGTCAAAATTGCCCGAATCAAAACGACCCTCATCAAAAGGGTCCATGACAAAAGGGCCCGAGTAAAAAGGGACTTGCTTCAAACGAGCCCGGCTGAAAGAGAGCCCTGCTACAAAAGAACCCGAGTCAAACGGCCCGGGCTAAAAGGCCTCCGCAACAAAAGGGCCCGAGTCAAAAGGGGCCTATCAAAACGGCTCTCATAAAAAGAGCCCGGGTCAAAAGAGACCCACGACAAAATAACCCGAGTCAAAAGGCCCCGGGTCAAAAAGAGGCATCGCTGCAAAATGGCCCGAGTCAAACGGCTCGGCTTCAAAAGGGCCCGGTTCAAAAGGTCTCCGCAAAAATGGGCACGAGTCAAAACGCCTTTCATTAAAAGGACCCGAGTCAAAAGGGTCCCACGACAAAAGGGCTTGAGCCCGAAGCGACCTGCGTCAAACGGGCCCGGTTCAAAAGGTCTCCGCAACAAAAGGGCCCGAGTCAAAAAGGGCCTAAACGAAACGCCCCTCATGAAAATGGCCAGGATCAAAAGAGTCTCGCTACAAAAGAGCCCGAGTCAAAACTTTCCCACGTCAAATGGGCCCGGGTCAAAAGACCCCCACAAGAAAAGAGCAGAAGTCAAAAGTGGCCCCTCTACAAAGGGCACGAGTCAAAAGGGACCCGCGAAAAAAGGGCTTGGGTCAAACTTCTCCGCAAGAAAAGGTAGGAGTCAAAAGGGCAAGAATCAAAAGCTCCGCGTCAAAAGGGTCCCAAGACAAAAGAGCCCGAGTCAAAAGAGACCTGCCTGAAATGAACCCGTGTCAAAAGGTGCCGCGCTACAAGAGGGCCCTAGTCAAAATTGCCCGGGTCAAAACCTCTCCGCAATAAAAGGGTTTGAGTCAAAAAGACCCGAATCAAAACGCCCTTCATTTAAAGAGCCCGTGTCAAAAGGGTCCCACGACAAAATGACCCGAGTCAGAATGCCCCGCGTCAAACGGACCCGAATCAAAACACCCCTCATCAATAGTGCCCGAGTCAAAGGTTCCCAGTACAAAGGGGCTCGAGTCGCAAGGGCTCTGCGTCGAACGGGCCCGAGTGAAAAAAAGCCCCGCTACAAAATGCCCGAGTCAAAACAGCCCCGCGTCGAAAGGGCCTAGGTAAAAAGGTCTCCGCGACAAAATGGCTCTGCATTAAAAGGGCCCGGGTCAAAAAGGATTTGCAACAAACGGAGCCGAGTTATAAGGACGCTGCGTCAAAAGGGTCCGAATCCAAAGGGTTCTGCGACAAAAGGGCCAGAGTCAACAAGAAACTTCGTCAAACGGGCCCTGATCAAAAGGAGCACCATTACAATAGGGCACGGGTCAAAGGCGTCAACTGGGTGCGAGTCAAAAGGGCCCTGCGTCAAAAAGGCACAAGTCAGAAAGACCCCGCGTCCAAAGGGCCCGGTAAATACGGTTCCACGTGTAAAAAGCTTGAGATCAAAGCAAGAGTGGAGATCAATCATGCAAAAGAGGATTGTGTCCCCTTAGTAAGTTGAAGTGTTTATGCAAATGAAGGAAATATATCTGTGGTTATTAATAACAAATAGGAAATTTGAATGATAATATTAGTTTTGTTTGCTTGTTGATTGTTTTGGAACAATCGCTATCGCTTAAGTCATTCTCCATGAAAGTTTGCTTGCACTCCCGTCATAGGCGGACTGGGTGTATTAGGGCCTAGGCCGCGGTTACTATGGAGGGAGCTCAGACTATAACACCAATTTCTAAAATAACGTACAATCAGTGGCGCAACGAGCTATGAACTCGGGGGCCCATGCCCTCTCCGAAGCAAACCTGATCTATCTTATACAGCAGCGTTGCAGACAAATTTTGGTGAAATTTCAAAATAGATCAAAGCATAAATGAATATTGAATTAAGTCAAAGCACTGTACGAAAGGAGAAATACCTAGTGAAAACCCCTACATTAATTTCTTAGAGTAATAAATGTTAGTAAAGAGTGCGTCATTTTATGCAAAAATAAAGATGTTCAAAATATTTATTATAGCGCAAATTTTAAAACTTGTAACTGTTAATAATAGGGAATTTGTGAATTGGAATTTTCATTTTAAGGTTTTTTAGCATGTTAATAATAAGGATAACTAAATTGCTTGTAATGAGGAGAATTCAAAATTTCAATTTTGTCCACATCAAATGGTGCAGCACGTCGTTTGCAGACTACTGTACTGGATATTCTTGGCCCCTCCAGAAATAAAATCCTGGTTGCGCCACTGCGTACAATGAACATCTGCGATGAGCCATCGCGTTGTGCAGTTGTAAATTCGTTGTTACTTGATAGTTTTTGCAAGCTATAATTTATCATTGGTCGTTGAAAATTTGATGACACAGCAAGCACAGAATTTCCAGAAACAAACTTTCAAGAGAATATTTTATAATTATTATTGCATTGCCACACGGGGTGTCTAAAAAGTCCCCTGACATGGATAACTCTGTTGTTATCAGAGTTACAACAAAATGTAAGAGAGGAAACCGCCTACAAATATAATGTTTTAATAGACAGTAACTTCATTCATTTATGTTGTGGGTCCGGGTAAATGGTAACGTTGATTTTCATGTAACATTGGGCGCATGTAGAGTGTACAGCCCAAACGGCTTGTCCGATTTGAAAAATTCTTTCACTTTAGATTGAAAACATCATATTTGGAGACCGTTTCCCCGCCTATATTTTGTTGTAACTCTGATAATAAGAGAGTTACCGTATGTCACGGGACTTTTGAGACACTCTGTATAGTAGCTGAAACACTAAAAAAATAATAGCGAATAACTTTTACTATGGAATGAACAGGGCAGCTTACTAAAAATTGTAACACTAAACAACTAATAATAACTTTTGACTGTGGAGTGAACACGACAGTTTTACTGAAAATGATAAACACTGCTGAACCACGAAACAACTAATAATTTTAAAAAGTTAAGATTCTTTGCAGTTCAGCTTATGAATCGCGGAGTTTCTGAATAACTTCGTTCACAGACACTAAATTTAACATGTCTCTTTCCATATTCATTAGCAAAAATGTGTCCAAATGTCTTCACACAAACTAGCTCTGAGATTTGTTTACTCTAACTTTAACTTTGAGAAGCACCTTCCACATGTCACTTGTGTGCATGGTAGAGACAACGCATGTTTGTATACAATGTATAAATTATTAAAGCAACTAGACTGACGGAAATTTGTGCAAAATTTTCCCTGCACATGACAAACAATTTTTATACAAGGTGTTTGCAGCATCATTATCACTCTTACCGTGAATCCCGTCCAAAGATGTTCCATCTTCCGCAGCATGCTCAGATGCATAATCATCATCATCTTTTACGGATTCAGGGGCATCATTCTCTTCAGGATCATCAAAAACGAGAACGTTTTGTGACAGTGAAATACACGACAGAGAACTGCTGGAGCTCTTTGTATATTTTCTCCTGTTTTATATTTAGTTTTTTTTTTCGGAAGAACTCTGAAAGCTCTTGCAGATACACCATTCTTCTTGATTTCTGAAAAGTCCTTAGGTTCCAGTATTTGGAGTTCTTTCGGCTGCTGAAATCTATCACTGACACATGTAACAGCTGTATTCAGAATTTTCGTTGAAGTTTTTTTATTCTGAATAAATCATTTTCACTTATATGTAAGTTCTTTTCCAGTTCATCTGCTCTCTTGGCATTTTCTTTTTCTTTAAGATTCTTCTGTGCAAAAAGTTTTTTTCCATTGCTATCTCTACACCAGATTGCGCAAGCTGTTGATTTATTTTCACACAAAATATTTTTGTGTTTTCGTAAAGCACTAAACATACATCTTTTGCCTCTATTTTCTTCTGAAGCTGCTGCTGCAAATTATCTAGAAATCTCCAGGTAGTAAGATAGTCCAATCCGTGAGACTGCAGGTATTTTGAAACAGGCTCCGTTTCCGTAAATAAGTCGTGAAACATAGAAGTCCTCATTACAGTGTTAAATTCTGTCCATTTATTCAGCAAAGTTTAGCTTAAAATTTTCATTTCGCATTGAAACCCCTGTTCTGTACATCATCACTGAGGAACAATAAAAATGAAAGAAATCTTGATGATAGACAGTCATCCTCGTCTTGGTTTCATGTTTCGTAGCGAAACTCATTAGTGTCCACTACTGCATTCAGTGCCTTGTTTCTGCTACACCATCGTGTTGCACCAACTTGTTGAACTTTTCGTAGTCTGTCATGTCCCTCGTGGCTTGCATCAATCATTTTCTTACAAACATCCTTTCTTTTGTAGTATTCAGACAGAACATGGCACTGGTTTCAAATAAATTTGCAGCTTCAGGTATCTACTCAGTCGAATTTGTCATAACGAAATTAAGAGCATAAGCCATGCATTGGGTGTAAATGATTTCAGGATTATCCTTCTCCAGTAATGCTTTAACTCCTTAATAGCATCCACTGAAGTTAGCAGCTCCATCAAAAAAGCAACTTACAATATCATCACAAGCATCAAAACATTTTTGTCACAAAGTACTCTTTTGATTTCATTATAAGTTACTTGTCTTGTAGTGTCATTGCTTACCACTGGCGTCTCTGGCATATACAATTTGGGGAGGACATCAAAGAAAGTTATTTAAATGGTACTATCTAGCCCAACCTGTTTATTATCTTTAATTCCATTTGTTACATTTCTGCTTACCTTCACGGACCCCGTGAGGCATATCAAGAACTCTGTTACACAGCCTGAATATTATATGACAAATAAATATAATTATTATCATTTATATGTTATTCTGCCGTTAGTAAATAAATTAAATTAGAACAAAATATTGAATATTTTGTACTTCAAAATATTGGAGGGACGCGTCCCCATCGTCCCCCCGCCAGAGACGCCCAAGCTGTTTACGACAACTACTAACAGCCGCTCAAATACTTGACCGTTTATAACGCAGAGAATTACTATAGCCAGCTGATTAAGCCCTGAAACATCTTGGATAGAATCAACCATTATGTTGAAATGCCCGCTTTTTTGGCGTCTTCCACTGTTTTCTCCTTTTATTTTGTAAACTTTTTGATAGAAAATAAATTTTTAAAAATGCGTTGTTTTCCCATTTTTGAATTATCAAATATAGACCTACAAGGTGTATTAACATCCATAAAGAACCAATCAGCCTGTGGTTAAATATGAACCCAGCTACAAACCAGGCACCAATCTTCAACCTTGAAAGGGATGCAACTACCCTACATTATGAAAAAAGGTCCCAGGTCCCAGCAGCTCAACATGATGAAAAACATGCCTAGGACCGCAACTGCTCAATGAAATGAAAGAAGGGCCCCAACTGCCCAATATAATGAATAAAGGGCCCAGGGCCCCAACTTCTCAATGTAATGAAAGAAGGACCCAACTGTCCAATATATTGAAAGAAGGGCCCAAGGCCCCAAGTACAAACTAAATCACAGTTTCTGATAATAAAAGACCATAGTGAAAGATGGACCTAGCCACAAATCTAGTAACGAAAGTACCCTATTAAAAAAGGTAACTTACTGATTGATGGAAGGGTGGAAGAGGAGTGTGTGTTGGTAGCATAATAACACTGAGCTACCGAATTATTTAGCTCTCTTTTGTTTTAGCTTTTCTTTCTCTTTCTTTCTTTATTCTTTCATCATTGTTTTCTTAGAGGGCCTAGGCCGCGATTGCGACCTAAGGGCCCTGGCCAGTCCGCCCCTAACTACCGTCTTTCTGAGTTTGTATTCTCGTGACATAGCTCAATCAAACTTTATCTATTGCTGACTTTTCTCTTACTTCTAGAATTCCATTTCTACTCCTGGATCAAAGTATAAAAATACATATTAGTATGAAAAATATTCTGTGGAAAACATTAGATTAATTTTGCTGTGAGAAGACATGTGGATCTGTATACAGGGTTACTGAAAAGTATTGGGACAGAACAATAATAACGACATAAATGATTTAGTGCACATCATGGCAGCCATGTTGAATTCAGAATATTGTATACCACACAATATTTTTAAATAGAAAGCGGTATGTGTTGAGTTTTGATTTAGAGTTTAACGTCCCGTTCAACAGCGATGTTATATGAAAAGAGGTATGTGTGTCACATAAATTGATGCTAGAATCTTCGTACAAACTACATTCATCGTCCGTTTGAAAAGCATCGGAGTCTACATTATTTATTATTTCCATAATTTCTCCGGACGAAAATACGCCACTATCATAAGAACCACGACTTGTCGCGGTGGTATTCATTAGGGATGGCCTTTTTAAAAAATCTGTTTTTCGATTTTCGGAAATTTCATTTCTCGTTTTTTCGTTCGTTTTTCGAAAAAAAAATGTTTTTCGTTTTTCGGAAATTTTTTCGTCTTTCATTTTTCGAAAAAAATTGTTTTCCGTTTTTTCGAAAGATTTTTCGTTTTTCGAAAAAAAAAGTTTTTCGTTTTTTCGAAAAGATTTTTTTCGAAAAAATCGTTTTCCCTTTTTGATGATTTTTCGTTTCTCGAAAAGTTTTCGGAATTCGTGGAATGATAATGTGGGAGGAAATGGGAGTACCCGGGAAAATACACGGACACACTGTTGTCTGCCACGAACTTACTTGGTCTGGGATCAAATGCACAAGAGGTAAGCGTTCTAACACTGAGCTACCGTGCTCCTTGGATTTTGATCTAATGAAAGGTTGAATTGATTTTGAGTTTAACGTCCCGTTAAGCAGCGAGGCTATATGAGACGTGGACCTACTGATTAACGTGGACGTTCACCTCTGGTGCTTGGGGTCCCGGGTTCGATCCCAGCCCCCGCCAAGTGAACTTTGTGGTGGACAAACACCGTGCTCGTGGGTTTTCTCGGGGTTCTCCCGTTTTCTCCCACTTTCTTCATTCCACCATTTTCATTCATCTCTCATCATCACCGTCTCATTTAGCCTAACCGGACGTAAAACTCAAAGATTTCATTTCATTTCATTGATTAACGTGGAATCCGAACCACATGAGCTCCCGCCGGGAATCGAACGCGGGTCTAACACGCCAAAGGCGCGTACGCTAACCGCTAAACCACGGAGGAGCTCGATCTAATGAAAGGATAGTGTGTAGTGCTACTATTGACGAAACTCATCCAATCACGACCAAAATTAGTATGGTTATGGACTGCAATGTATTTAGTACACATGTTAAATATTATGGTGTTTGGGACTTTGGTTCCAGAGTTATTGCTAATCAAATTTGTGTTTTAAGTTAGTGATATCAAGAAATTTCACTAAGTCGCATTTGATTAAACTCAAATGATCTTGACTAAAGTTGGTAGGATCGTAAATATTGACAAGCTTGGTATGCATGGAAGCTCATATAAAATATTATGATGTGCAGACTTTTTGTTCCTGAGTTATTAGCTATCAATGTTAGGTTTGGAATCAGTGAAATCAAGAAATTTCATTAAAGCGCGAAAGATGGAACTCACCCAATTTTTACCAAACTTGGTAAGGTGGTAGATCTTGACGAGCTTAGTAACTATAAAGGTAACCAAGAAAGATCTGTCGCTTTTTCACCCAACACCTTCAAACATCGATATTTAACCTAAGACATACCTGGAAGATCAAAAATAGTCTCCTTCTGCCAACCTTTTGGAAGGCCATGCATTCCATCGCGGTAGAACTTGGTGGGCCGTGAATCGAAAAAGGTATCAAGTGCATTTTGCACCTCTACTAGGGATTTCAACTGGTGTCCTCTAAGCTGATTGTCCAAGGAATGGAACAGGTGGTAATCGGACGGTGCAATGTCCGGGGAGTATGGCGGATGCAATAGTGTTTCCCATCCAAAGTATAGAATGGTGTCCCGGGTTATCCTAGCCACGTGGGCTTAGCTTTGTCCTGTAAGAGGAGGACCCCTTTGCGATTCAGAAGTGCTGGCTCCAGAGTCTTGTTTTTTTTTTTTTTTTTTTTTTTGAACACTATACTCTGTACTCCCAACTGCTGACAGTACAGAGTTGCATTGATGCTCTGACTAGCCTGTAGCAGTATTTTTTCTCAAAATACTGTTCAGAAAATTTGGACTTGAACTTAGTTAAATGAATAAATTTCATTAAAACGCGTTAATCTCATCCGATATTGGCCAAAGTTGATATGGTCATAGACTTTAAAAAGTCTAGTACGTGTGCGAGCTCAGCATGAAATGTTGTGATCCACAGACCCTTGGTTCTCGGTTCTTGAGGGATATAAATTAGAAATAATAATTCACAAAGGTAAACAGTGTAAAATTTATATTTTACAGAATATTAAAAAATAATTATTTACTAGTGATTATTAATGTGTTATCGACAATATGGCATTACTGCTGAATCACCGGATCAATTTGAAAATCGAAAAACTGGAACAAAATATACTGCATTCGGTTATATTTTGTTGGATTACATTAAGTTACGTTAGATTATGTTATTAGGTGCGCAGTTTTACTATACGGATCCATAGTATAAGTAGGAGTAGCAGTAGTAGTAGTAGGAGGAGTAGGAGTGGGGGTAGTGATAGTAGTAGGAACGGATTAGAAGCCCCACAGGGGTTTGTTGGTTTCTGTTCTCGACATGAAATGGGCAAATTAAAGATTTGCTCAAATTTATCTATACATTTTACAATCTATGGATTCGTATAGTAAAACAAGTGTACCTCTCCGCGAAATAGTCCATCCGTCTCCACATACAGTGCCGCTTACAACATCAAAAACAACCAGCAAATGCAATCACTATCTGAGCTTTTGCTATTCCCCTTACCTGACTTTCAATCACTCTTCCTCATAAACTTAAATAAATTCTCCAATTGACCCGGTAAATTTCCTAAAATTAGTCCGGCGATACAGCAATTAGCCCGACATTATATTTTATAATGTAAAAAAAGACTAATAAATTACCAAATAGAAGGATGCTGTATAAACTGATCGTGATAGTATCAGGCAACTCTGTAATAAATTGACTTTTAACAATTGATTTTAACAAAATATGAAACATGAAGTGATTATATGTACTGATACTAAAGACTTCTCAGTAAGATCCCCCATTCATTTATCTTATTTTCTATAACTAATTAAGTCAGTATCAAAAACAATTTGATTCCTTTCAAAAATAGGCAATTTAATACTAACAAAATACTATTGAATGGTTTATTTGTTCTAAAGATGTTTTATATACGGTAGCACAAAGAACTAAGTATCTGACTATAATAATCTCATCAAACGAGAATTCAAATTTTAAATAGGTGGGTCTTCGTTTTCGTATTAGTTTTTACTGCTACTAACTTCAGTAGAAGAATACTGCTAAGATGAAAATTTTTTATTTGGTTGTTTGTTGAAGTTCAGCGTCCCTTTTCAGTATCGAGCAAGACTATACAAGACGTAGATCTACATTTTAAAGTGGAATCCGAACCACCATAACACGTCCTATGTTTTCCCACTCGGGACCCTGTGCATCAAAGGAATACGCGCTAGCCACTAGACCAATGGCAGGGCTTGAAATCTTTTCTTGGAATAATGAAATTATGTATTTAAAAGAAACGTTTGTCGCTTCCTAGTACTTCTCTCGTTCTATGAGAAAAAAGATTGTACCCAGATATGTAGTAAGTATTTATCACTTTCGGTTGCATTAAACTTAGAGATGGAAACTACCATTGTGGCACAGAATCCATATCAAAAACTGCTTCCGGCTATCGCCTTTTCTTTACTATGAAATCGGAAATGGTAGTTTCTCACTATTTCCGGTTTACATAGAGGGATAGCGATCGATATGACAATCTTCGAATCCTGGATTCATATATATAAACATACCTCATTATCTCTTATTAGTTTTGCTCTATGGTGATCACTATTGAAATTAGAAGTGGTAGTAAATTTCTACCACAGGATAAAACTTGGACATAGTCTATTGCGAAGGTACTGAATTCATGCTTCTCGCTTGCTCTATGGTGATCAATACTGAAACCGGGAGTTGTGATCAGGGGCGGATCCAGGACGGACTTCTGGGGGGGGGGTTGTAATACTGCTACTTAGAGCTATTTTTACGAGCTCCAACTCTGGGATGGGTTTTATTTATATATAAAATAGGAGTGTTCCCTTCTGGGGGGCGATCGACCCCTGGATCCCCCCTGATTGTGATACATTTTTTCCTGTTTTTGTAGAGAAACAAATGAGTTTCGTTTCACAGTGTAAAACTGAGGCAGACTTGCAATCCATGCGAATTGAATATTCAAAACTTCAGTACAACAAGTAGCACAACTAAAACTCTTGGTTGGAATAGGTTAATAAAATCAAAGACAGAATCTGTTCCTCGGATGCTGAATCCATATCAAAAAGCCATTATTAGCTATCACTTATCGTTTTTGTTCTATGGCGATAAAGATTGAAAGCAGGAATGGCTAATTTGAACCACTTTCGGCTTGAATAGAGGGTTAAGGGAGGAGACGGAATCTATTTTTAGGACGCTGAATCGATTTCAGAAAACTTCTCGATATCTTTTATAGTTATTGTTCTATGCATATAAGTATTGGAACCAAAAGTAGTAGTAAATATCAAGCATTTCCGTTTCAGAAGAGTGGTGCCGGTTATGAAGATATGTTCTCTTAAAACCCTGAATTGATTCCAGAAAATTGCTTGTCGCTATCTATTACACTTTTGTTTTATCGCGACAAGTGTTAACACCGGAAATGGTTAATTTGAACACTTTCGGTTCAAATAAAGTGTTAACGAAGAAGGTGGAATCTATTCTTGGGATGTTGAATTAATTTTAAAAAATGCATCTCGATATCTCTGACCGATTTTGCTCTATGGAAATTAGTATTACCTATAAAATCAAAAATAGTAATAACCTTCAACCATTTCTGCCTTTGTGGAGTGTTGTGGATTGTAATTGTATTTCCTCTTGAGAATCTGAATCGATTGTAGATGAACCACTTGTCGCTATCTATTACCAATTTTGTTCTGTGGCGATTAATGTTGAAACTTGTAATCGTTAATTTTAACCACTTCTGGTGTGAATAGAGATCAAGGGAGAAGGTAGAGCCTATTCTTAGAACGCTTAGTCGATCGCAAAAAACCGCATCACTATTTCTTCAATCTTTTGCTTTATAAAAATCCGTATTGAATCCCTATTGAATATACTAGTAAATTCAGCCACTTTCAATTTCGATAGTATTGTGCGTTGAGATGATATATAGCTTATATACTCTTGAGACACTGTATAGATTAAAAAAAAAAACACTTGTGGCTATCTATTACTATTTTTGTTCTATATCGATCAATGTTAAACCGAAAATGATTATTTTAAACAACTTTCGATCTGAATAGAGGATTAATGGAAAAGGTACAGCTATTTCTAGGTAGTTGAATCGATTGCCAAAATCTACATCTCGATATCTCGTAATGCAGTATTAAAACCAGAAATAATAGTAAATATAAACAATTTCTGGTTTTGATTAAATGTTGTGGATAGTTGTATGTTGTCTAAGACGCTAAATTGTTTGCAACAAATCGCTTCTCGCTATCTATTATGATTTTCGTTCTATAGCGATACAAATTGAAACCAAAAATTGTATTAGAACCACTACGGTTTTAAATGGAGGGTTAATTTAGGAGATCGAACCTATTTTAGGGGCTCTAAATCGACCGCAAGAAACGACTTCTCAATATTTGTTACTGTTTTGCTCTAACACCTCTCGACAGACAGACGGACAAAGCCATTCTCAAGACTTTCGACACTTATGCATAGCTTAAGCTGCAAGTGTAATAAGGGCGAAAATTGAATATATTCTTGGGACACTGAATTGGTTCTGGAAAATCGCGTCTTTCTATATGTTACCGTTTGTGTTCTGTGTTGATCAACAATGTAGCAGAAAGCGATAGATCTCTACCACTTCTGGATTATTAAATAAAAGTAAAATGCATTAGATGAATCTATTCGTGTTGCAAACTTACATGTATGCTTCTCGCTATTTCTTGCCGCTCTTGCTCTGATCCAGCTGACAGACGAACGGATGGATAGGCAGACAGATGAACATAGCCCTTGTATAAGACTTGCTATACGTATGCATAATATACTATAGTTTGGAAGTACTAACAAATGAAATAAACTCAGTTTGTTTTACAAAAATTATCCGTTTTCCGTTTCTCGGTAGTTTTCGTTTTCCGGTTTTCAGAAAAATTTCGTTTTCGTTTTTTCGAAAAAAAATCGTTTTTCGTTTCTCGAAAAATTTCGTATTTTCGAAAAAATTTTCGTTTTTGAAAAATTCATTTTTCGAAAAAGTATTTTTCGAAAAAATGTGACCATCCCTATTATTCATAGCTGAAAGCTCAACTAAAACGAGGAAGTGAAAGTGCTAAGCAAGCTACAAGAAGGATGTTGAAACAACGCTTCCACTGGCTAATAGAAAAAGGAAAACAAAAGTAGCTACAGGTTTTTGCCTTTTGAGTACTCATATCTTTTTGGGAATATATACTTGACACAGCATGCCTTTTAAATGTACGCCAGACGTGATCTGTACACATGAAGGTGAAAAATATTCGTGAAAAGTAAACAGATGAGACTAGTTATATGCTTCTGTACAGTCAACTTCGTGTTCAACTGCAGGAACTGACCTTGATACTACCTGACTCAACACCTTGTAACAAGAGGGCAACTGTAGTTACCCATAGGTCTCTTGCAGCTACACTGCGAGGTGTGTGTTCTGTGTGTGTCTCTCTCTCTGCCCCTGGCTGTGTTTGCTGCTTTTCATGCTTTGGGGGAAGGGGTAAGACACCCATGCACACCTTCGAACATAAAATGATCGAAAGACGACCTATGTTAATGTAGAGTTCATAGTTTCAAACAGTGGCGTATAGTGGTTTGAAGGCATGGTCTACCACTGACCTTGCATATTATTATTAATAAAAATGGTAATAATAATAAAAGTAATATAATAATAATAATAATAATAATAATCACAATATGCATAACAATGAACAAAAAGTGATTGATATGTTTTGTTTAGTGATGAGCAAATGCAAGGTCTTGGTCTGAGCTCATCCGTGGCTAAGCGGTTAGCGTACGCGCCTTTGGCGTGGGAGACCCGGGTTTGATTCCCGGCGGGAGCTCATGTGGTTCGGATTCCACGTTAATCAGTAGGTCCACGTCTCATATAGCCTCGCTGCTGAAAGGGACGCTAAACTAAAATCAACTCAACTCAACGCTAGGTCTTGGTCTTGGTCTTGCACATCGAGCCTTGGTCTTGGTCTTGCACATCGAGTCTTGGTCTTGGTCTTGCACTGGAACCCTTGGTCTTGGTCTTGGTCTTGCATGCAAGAGTCTTGCAAGTCTTGCATTTAAGAAATCTCAAGCTTTTCATAGGTAAATTTTACTATGGATATAAGGGATAATAAACTCTACAAAGCACCAGTAGTAACGGAAATACAATGTATGTTTCTAAATGTAATATAATTTAACGTCGTGTAAGTATGATAGCGTACAACATAGGTTATGACCTTTATTTTTTTTAATGGGTGCCCATGCTTCACTACTTATAAGATATGCCTAAATCACAGGGTTTCGTAATCTGTTTATATATTTTTTTTTACAGATCCAACATTCCACTGGTTCCCAAACTGAGGAGGCTACCCCTGTTTCGCATGAAAGAAAATCAGACGGCACAGATTATTGAAATACCATGAATTGCAAAATTATTTTTACACTCTAAAGGCGTCAGATTTTTCTTTCCAACCACGATTAGCTAATTCTTGTATTAAACAAACTTCCAATTAAATATTGAATTTTTGTTTTACTGATTCCAATATGTACTCCATGGGGCAGAGACATTCACATTACGCAAAAGCGATGAAAAAATTGCAGACTTTCGAAACATGGGCATGGAGAAAAAAGGAGAGAATTAGCCGTGTTGAACGAAAACGAATGTGTTAGAAATATTAGCAGTAGGAGAAAAAAAGAAGAATTTTAGATATTGTTAAGAGGGGGAAAGGGAACTGTTTAGGATATTGGCTGACGAGGAACTGTATTACAAGGGACGTGCTAGAGAGTATTGTGGAAGGAAAAAGAGGGAGGGAGCGAAGCAGACTATTTGAAGGAAGGTATTGAAACAGAAAATTGCCACGTCAAGACGAAGAGACCAGCTGAGAACCACCGAACGTCAAACCTTGTCTGTTGAAGCAAATAACCTGCCAATAATAGCAGAATAGCTATTATGATGATGATATGTTTAGCAATATTGACAAAAAAAGAAAGAAAGAAAATTAAAATAATAATTATTATAATCAAACCTCTTAATATTTTAGAATAATTTGAGGGAAAACTGAAAACGACTCAACTGTCTATGTCTTTTGTGTAGACTCAATTTATATAAATACTGTTGACCTGTATTAGAAATACAAAATAAGGGCGTCAAACTCCAAGTTATTTGAAGTCTCACTTGTGAATATGGATTACTAGCATCAAGTATCTACTTTGTTGGGTTAAACTAAAATAATATATATATATATATATATATATATATATATATATATATATATATATATATATATATATATATCGTTAGTCAATCACTTTTTTACTAAAGCGCTCTCTAATATCGGTCATCTTCGATTATTTTTATGTTTCCCTCTCTTCCTCCTCCCCAAGTTGCCGGGCTGAATTTGGATTTAAACGGCATCACAAGTGTCACTGTTCGTGTCAGAGACCACGAAACTATGGATTCGGCACTAATATTTGGTCATTTTTAATCATTATTATGCATCTCCCTCTTCCCCAAATTACGAGGCTGAATTTGGTCGTAAATGGTGTAGGAAGTCTCAGTATTCAACTCAGCGACCTCGAAAACTATGGATTCGACACTAATATTCGCCATTTTCGATCATTTTTTATATATCTCCCCTCCCCTCCGCCAAGCTACGGGGCTGAATTTTGATTTAAACAGCACCGGAAGTATCATTGTTTACCTTAGCGGTCCCCAAAACTATAGATTCCATTTCAATGTCGGTCATTTTCCATCATTTTTAAATATCTTTCCTCTCCCTCTCCCCTAAACTTCAAGATCAAAGTGATATGATAGAAACCATCTCAGGCCCGATCCTCATCTATCTTAAAATAAGATCGAGTTCGGTCAGGTGGTTCAAGAGTTATTAAGTTATTAAGTTATATATATATATATATATATATATATATATATATATATATATATATATATATATATATATATATATATACCCTTTCGCTCTTCTCCCCCTAGGCTCTACTACCAAAGTGAACTGACATATAACATTCCAGGCTTGAACCTCATGTATGTTAAAAATTTGATCGATATTACTCGTTTGGTTGAAGTTGTTAAGTTTTATTTATTATTATATAACTCCCCCTTCTCCCCTCTCCTAAGCTTACCGTCAAAGTGAAATGATGAAAACACTCCCAGGCTCAAACTCCATCTGTGTTGAAAATTTGATCGAGATCGGTTGGGTGGTTCAAGAGATTAGGAGTCACAAAAATAGTCACTTTCAATTTTATGACATAGATTTATTGTTGTAGGATAATGTTATATCACTCAACCCTCGATGTGTCGTATACCTAAGGATGCTAAAAGTTATATTGATAAACAATTATTCAACGTATAAGCATCCGCCCATGAAATCAAACTTGCGGTTACATGCATTAAGTTTTTTCAATGTCATGAAAATGTTATTTCGATATTAATTTTATGAGCACACATTAAAAATTCCCAACGGATGCTTGAGTCTGGGAGCCAAGGCCATACCCATGTAGTCGACACCTATGGTGTACGGTATCACCAATGTTCAATATACATTTCACTTTAGTTTTGGAAGAAAAACACCACTAATATGTTTTAAAACGAAACGAAATATCTAGTTTAACGTCCCACGATTATGCATCGGGGCTAAGGGAGACGGTATTCATGAGAAATGAATGAAATAGTGGATTGAAGAAAGTAGGAGGGAACATCAAAACACCGAGAAATAGAGACCTGCACGGGCCGAAGTTTTCGGCCCGAGCCCAATCCAGCCCGACTGTACGTAGGCGCGGCCCAGCCCGGACCCGAAACATTTTGGAGATTTTCGGCCCGAGCCCGGCCCGGCCCTATAAGTTTTTTAAAATTCTTGGCCCAAGCCCGGCCCGGGCCCGATAAATTTTTGAAGTTTCATTTTATAACATTTTTCACGGGCACACTTCTTCAACGTTTGCCTTTATTCTAATTATCGTTTAACGAATGTCAATAATTATTAACTCTCGAGTAGTCGCGCCGCGGTCAAAAGCACCAAAATTATTTTCGATCGTGTGTCCATTCTGTTTGTCCGACAGACTTCTCCGTCTAGCTAATCTTGCCACTCACCTTCCCAAACATTCCTGCTCAATCACTCCGTTATCCGTTGTTGAGTTTAAGTACTAGTGATTGTTTAGTGATTCTGCGGTGCTTTCCACCGCGCGCGACTAACCGTGTAATGTTTTTTCTCAGTGTTTCGCTCTGCACGTGACCTTTGCTTTGGAGATGTTTTAAGCTTTATAAACATAAATATTATTTTAATGGACGGAAGAGAGGTCGACAGAGTTAACAAACTGATACCAAGTATGAGAAAAGAGAAAATTAGAACTGAACAGCTTAAAACAACGGAGGGAAATGTTAGAGATTGACTATTTGGATAAATCAGCCGACATGATCTCGTGGAAGCTTTGTCTGAGGAAGATCATAACAAATATTTATATATGAGTGAACATGAAAGGTCAAGTGAGGAGTCTGCGAGCGAAGAGTTAACAAACTGATACCAAGTATGAGAAAAGAGAAAATTAGAACTGAACAGCTTAAAACAACGGAGGGAAATGTTAGGGATTGACTATTTGGATAAATCAGCCGACATGATCTCGTGGAAGCTTTGTCTGAGGAAGATCATAACAAATATTTATATATGAGTGAACACGAAAGGTCAAGTGAGGAGTCTGCGAGCGAATCTGAAGACCTTAAACCCAGAAATGACCAGCGACTCCCCGAATGTAGTCAGAGCAAGAGGGGACGAAATAAGCGACGACGAAGTGTAGAACAGTGTAAATTTGAAGATAACCTAAAATAATTCAATGTAGTGCTGTATAGGTGAAGTTTCAAAATAACAGGACCTTAAAATAATTCAATGTAAATTTGATTTGATTTCAATTTAGCGCCCTTTTCAGCATCAAGGCTATGTAAGACGTGGACCTACTGCTTAACGAAGGATCCGAACCACATGAGGTCCCACCGGGAATCGAGCCGGCAGTCCCACGCCAAAGGCGTGTATGCTAACCGCTTAGCTAAGACTGAGCTCTAATTCAATGTAAAATGCGCTGTGAAGCTTTGTTTTATTGTTATGTTTATATAGTATATTTTTAACTAATTTACTATTGCATTTCTAATTTTAGACGAACCAAAGTTGACAAAAACAAAATATCATCATCAGGTTTAGAATTTTCAATAAAACCAGTGCGTAGCTATCTATCTAAAGAAATATGTAACGACAAAAACATTTTATTCCAAATGAGAAATAAAAAAAATAACATGTCTAATTGTAGGTTTCTCTAATAGTTATTACTGTAAAACTTATTATAATAATAAAAATGTTATTCCCTCTTAATCAGAAAATATACAAAATTACGTTTCTAATACAAGAAAACTGTTTAAAACGATTTTTGCAACACATTATGTTCGTTCGGTCCATTTGACCGCGCGCGACTACTCGCGTTACTTTTCCAGCGCGACTTCTCGAGGGTTAAGGAATTGCAATTAATCGGCCCCAGCCCGGCCCGACCTGAAAAGAAATCAGTGTCGGACCGCCAAGCCCGACCCGGCTCAAAGAAATAATAGAATCGGCCCGCCCAAGCCCGGCCCGCGGGTAGGGTCGGGCTTCGGGTCTCGGGCAAGGCCCTGCCCATGCAGGTCTCTATCGAGAAAACCCACGCACACGGTGTTTGCCCACTAAAAAGTTTCCATGGCGCATGCTAGAATCCAACCAGGGACCCGTATAACCACATGTGACTGCTCTACCACCGAAACGATACTTGTGCAAGACTCTTGCGCAAGAGTGTTAGTCTAGGTCTTGGTCTTGCAGGTGTGGTCTTGGTCTTGGTCTTGCACCCCTTGGTCTTGGTCTTGGTCTTGCGTCGGGATTCCTGGTCTTGGTCTTGCATGCAAGACTCTTGCAAAAACTGCAAGACCAAGACTCTTGCGCTCATCACTAGTTTTGTTTGATCTTTTGTTTTGAGACCGTTAATGTTTTCCACCGTAAATGAAATTCCATCATACATTTGTGCAGTTAACTTCTTGTGGATTGCGTTCGTAAAATGTTAATTTTTACCAATGTCACTTCTCTCAAGAGTCGCCTCTGTTACTAACGTTGGTTGTCATTCCGTACCAGTATACACAAAAATTCTGCAGACATCATTATAATTGTTATGTTTATTATCGCTATCTAAATCTCAAATTTTTGCGTTGTGTTAACAAACGATTCTCAGGCCCTTTTGTTGCGGAGACATTCCGACCAGGGCCCTTTTGATGAAGGGCGTTTTGATTCGGGCCTTCTGTCTCGGGCCCGTTTGTTGAGGAAATATTTCGACCCGGGCCCTTTCAACGCGGGCCCGTTTGACTCCGGCTTTATTTGACCCGGGTCCATTTGACGCAGGGCCTTTTGACTCGGGTCCCTTTGTCGTGGAACACTTTTGACTTGGGTTCTTTTTATGAGGGGCGTTTTGAGTCGGCCCCTTTTGACTCCAGCCCTTTAAACCAGCACCCTTTTGACGCACGGCCGTTTGACTCGGGCACTTTAGTAGGGGGACCCCTTTGGACTCGGCTCCTTTTTATGAGGGGCATTATGATTCGGGCCCTTTTGTTGTGGAGACCTTTTCAACAGGTCCCTTTTGATGTGGGACCGATTTCACTCGGGCCCTTTTGTAGCGGGGCCCATTTCGACGCAGGCGCGTTTAATGCAGGTCCTTTTGACTCGGGTCTTTTGTCGTGAGACTCTTTTGACTATGGCCCTTTTGATGAGGTGCGCTTTGATTCGGGCCTTCTGGCTCAGGCCCTTTTGTTGAGGAGACCTTTCGACCCGGGCCCTTTAGACGCGGGGCCGTTTGACTCCGGCTTTATTTGACCCGGGTCCGTTTGACGCAGGGTCTTTTGACTCAGGTAACTTTGTCGTGGAACCCTTTTGACCCGGGCTCTTTTTATGAGGTACATTTTGATTTGGCCCCTTTTGACTAGGGCCTTTTTAATCCGCGACCTTTTGACTTACGGCCGTTTGACTCGGGCCTTTTCGTAGCGGGGCCCCTTTTACTCTGCTCCTTTTTATGACGGGCGTTTTGATTCGGGCCCTTTTGACTCGGGACTTATGTTGTGGAGACCTGTTGACCCGGGCCCTTTTGATGTGGGGTCGTTTTTACACGGACCCTTTTGTGGCAGAGCCCCTTTTGACCCGGGCTCATTTGACGCAGGGCCTTTTACTAGGATCCTTTTCTCGTGGGCTCCTTTTGACTATGGCCCTTTTTATGAGGGGCGTTTTGATTCGGCCACTTTTGACTCGGTCCCTTTTGACGCAGGGTCGTTTGACTCTGGCTCTTTTGTAGCGGAGTCCCTTTTGACTCGGGCTTTTTTATGAGGGTCGTTTTGATTCGGGGCCTTTTGACTCGAGCCCTTTTGTTGCGGAGACCTTTCGACCCGGGTCCTTTTTATGAGGGGCGTTTTGATTCGGGCCCTTTGATCCGAGCCCGTTTGACGCAGGGTCTTTTGACTCGTGCCCTGTTGTTGCGGAGATCTTTTGACTCGGGCCCTTTTGTAGCGAGGGGGCCATCTCGACCCGGGCCCTTTTGACGCAGGGCCCTTTTGACTCGGGTCTTTCTGTCTTTGCCCTTTTGTTTGGCCCTTCTGACATGGAACCATATATATAACGCAGCAGCTGAAATACCTGTGGCAGACGGCCTGGGGGAGTATGAGTAAATCGATGATCGATCGATCCAGGGCGCAGTAAAATTAGTTACACTACTGTTCATATCTATTTCTTTCTATTCTCTCGACATCATGTCTGGAGATGAATGTTCTGACTAATAAGCTACAGTGGCGAAAGACGATATACGCTATCAATGATAAATGTTATGACTGTTAATATATATAGGGAATAAAACGAAACATTCTATATCGGACTTCCCCTCCACCCGTTGAAAAAAATCCTGCGGGCGTTAGTGATTATGATGTTGCTTAGTTACTGTATTATATTGTTCTATACACGGAATAAATACTTATGTTTTATATAATAATGAGAACCTTATTTACATTTATTACGGCCCTTGCTTTACGAGAAACATTTTCACGTTCAGCGTAATCAGTTTCCATTCTAAAATAATTACAGTGAGGCGAATGAAATAATTCACGCACAGATTTAGGACTTATAATAATGTTTTGCGAACATGTAGTAAATCCCTGAAGATTAAAAAGCGCTAGTAGCAGTAATTAGCTTAGTCGTTTCCTATAGTCCCTTAGTGAATTACATAAATCTTACAGATGTTGTATCTCTTTCTTTCTCCTCTCTATACATCATGTCTGGAGATTAATGTATGGACAAATAGGCTACAGAGGCAATTTTAAAAACTAAGATGATCTACGCTATCAGTGACAGATGTTGTGGTGTTTAACTTAACATATAAGGCAATAATACGAATCTTTTCAGAGATGACAGTGCACTGATGCTTCAAATCTGTGTCTTTACTCCCTATACCTACTTTATTTTCCTAGTCAAAATAAAAACTCTTCAAAATTAATCACAAATTCTTATGCAACCATCCCTTCTTTAATGTATTGCGCTGTCACATACCCGTCACGGCGATGTAAAGGCACTTTTGGCGACGAGGATACATTGCTCACGTTGATGTTCCATCTTCCCGGAACTTTGCTCATATGGAGAATGCCACGTAATTATGTCCGAACGGATCCCTTACTAATGTTCACTTCATCTGCTGAGAACAACCTTCTCTTGGGCCATCTATAGACTTGCATGACCACTCCAGATTTTTCCAGCCAATTACTATATTATAAGACAAGCATTCCTCAACACATATAGCTGTTATTTTGTCAAATGTCATTTGTGAAGACTTTCTTTGATAATAAATTATCCTAATAAAGCAGTAATAAATTTTTCGTATCCAACATTCTGCCTCCACGTTTTCTGACCGTAACACCAATTCAACAGGTCCTCTACAAACATAAATTAAAACGCACATATTACTGAGATGCAAATTTATTATCGCGCAAATATTTATATTACTAGCACATCTCTATCATACTGAAGATAAGAACTTGCTGGCCTCCTCTCGTAGGAGCAAAAAAAAAAAAACATATTGAAAGAAATTTAGAATAATACTGGAAACAAAGTAGATGAAATGTTTTGTAACATGTTGGTAATGTGATTTAAAAATTATCGTCATTTCTAGCAGAGTTCTTGTTTCACGTGGACTTATCTTCCATATGTTAATTTTCCCACGGCACTTCATAGAAAATATGGGTTCTTGAAACACAGTGGAAGCAAACTACAAACAGTAGAGGTTTTGAAGAAAAGTAACAATTGCAGAAATCGTTATTTTATTTTTAGTGCTTTCTGTGAGGAACTACTTACGCTACCATACAAATGCTACAATTATATTGTTCGTGAATAACATGTGTATGCGCGGGGTTCTGGACTTGATCTCGAGTGGGAGTACTCAGCCTCGGATATAAACACGACTAAAAGTTTAGGTCGCACTTTAAGCAGTCTTATATAGCCTAAATGCTGAAAGAAAATGTTAAAATACAAAGCACTAATCCTCATTAGAACAACTACTGTTTCATATACTTAATCCACAACATTAACCATTAATATTCAATTTTTATGCGTTTTTTTTTTTTTTTTTTTTTTTTGTAAGATTGCATGTTTGGATTGCAGTGATACCCAAATTTCAAATCTCATTTTAATAGATGGTCAGATGCTTAAAGAGTTAATTTCTTGGAAAGTTATCATGCAAAGTTTCTTGCCTTTGTAGTAATTTAACTACCAAAACGCCGGAGGCCGAGTCTAACTTGTTTTTTTTTTTACGTAATAGCCTCTATGTAAGTTATTATGGGTTCTAGTCGGTTTCCGGCCATACTAAATACTTACTGAGACTCAGTTCTTGAAGAAATACTATTCATCTGACATCCAGCGAAGTGTAAACGAACTTTTGCAGGTTGATTGTTGTGATCAACTTTCTGCGTTTGACTGCAGCACGTTCGATAATATAGTGGAATATTTTGTTTCGAAAATTATTTAATTTTACAGAAGTTGTCTTGTTTGAAGCAAACAAAATGAATATAGAAGAAATATCAAAGAGTTTAGAAGAGTACAGTTTAGATCCCGTTCGGAAGGTGAAATTGATGATTCAGATTTAGATCCTGATTTCGAAATTTAAAAAGCAGCTGAGTACATGGGCAGTGCCTTGCCATGGAAAATCAGCGCCCGTGGCGAGAGCATACGACAGCGCCCTCCCCCTTTTTTGTTTTAGTGCGTTTATTATCATTTAGCAATGCGCTATGACTTTTTTTAAAAAGGTCTAAAACCCACAGGATACCAGAATAAACAAGGTCAGACTAGCCCAAAATCGAAAGTGTTAAGTATACCATACACACAAGAAAAAAAAGTCATTATACCTCTATTGCATACCATAGATGATTGGAATTAGGGATACTACGTACACAAGAATAAAGATTGTATGTTTATCACATGATTAAGAATATGGATAGATTAAGGAGGTACAACTTCGAACTGGTAAAATTCTGAACACACTACGTTTTTGACCCGATTTTTGAGTTACACAAGTTACCAACACGGATTGAATAATATGGCATTGATATTTAGGGATGTGATATGTTCCTGGTAAGATTATATGTTTAGCTGTTTGTTGAGGTTGTACAAAAATTATTCTTCAAGCAAAAGTAATCAGCCATAGAAAATGTTGTACTATAAAATCACTTACAGTTTAAAGTTGTGTCGTTATTTAAAAATGCGATACGTTGGTTGGTAGTTTATTGTATTACGTTGCATGATCTTTGATGGACATAAGTGTGATACAGCAAATCCCATTTATGAGCTATGTTTTATGAGCCAGGAATGCCAGAACTTACCATTCTTCCGGCTATACCAAATCCCCCCGCATCACAAGAAAATGTTATGGTCTGTAACGTCCTCGAAACACTTGAGAAAAATCCTTCTAAAAGTAAAAGAAAACTTCGTGCTTCAGTCCATCTTACTAGCAAAGATCGTATTGTTGTGGTAAAGACTAAGAAATCGTCTGTCGTTAACTGCTTACGCCAGGAACGAAGAAGCTAAGTCAGCAAAATCTTCGCAAAGGAAAAAGAAACTCGGTACAACAGAGGTTATATGTGCCTTCTCTCACTTGGGCAATTACACTGAAGAGTTCCTGGTGAAACACGATTGGATACAAGTGCAGTCTTACAATGTACGGTATCACGAAGTATGCGTAAGTACACAATCAAAATTGTACCTACCAGTGTACAGAATCTTAACCTGATGTGATACATTTCTGAACATTTCTCTCCCAATCTAAAATTTATGTTTATAGACAAAAAATATGAGGTTTCTGTTCATATTTCTATAACACAATACATACATTTGGACCTTTGTGTTTATCACAAATAGTCATTTGCTTATGTTTTGTTTATTCAAAAAAATAAGAAAGTTGCTAAACGTTAGAAATTGTACTCTCCTACTCTACTACACCCACAAGAAAAAGTGATTATGGCTTCATTACGTTAAACAGTAGGATTAGATATATTACATACAAATGAACAAAGTTATTATACCTTTATTGCATACGTAAGACGTCAAATTTATTCTTTCAATATAAATCTCACTTATTTTAAAAGTGTTAATATTTCGAATTCCTACAGAGGTTGAGACGGAGCAGTATGTGCTCTTTCTCACTATTCATTGTTTTCGTAAAAATAAATACGTGAACTTGTTGAACGTTACTCTGTATTATTGTCTACTGTTCGATGAAGTTGAAAACTTGACACGAAGTAGGACTAATGACAGTTTCATTAGTTTGAAGTAAAAAATGATGAATCCACATGGGATTTTATATCTTCTCAAACAAGAAATATGAGCTGCTGCTTGGTCTCCATATACGTTCATCGAAGATATTGAAGCCACGACGTTCTACACTCAATATTGGCTCCAATTCCTTCTGGGAAACAATGGGATGAAAACTTGTACTGAATTTTTTATTAGCGTTCCTGTAGGGCTACAGGAAAGAGAAAGTACATTTCGTTTCAGAATAAATAACAGTCTTCGATTTCTCACATGTTATCAATATTATTTTTGCATTATATATATATATATATATATATATATATATAGAGAGAGAGAGAGAGAGAGAGAGAGAAGAGTTCGCAGACGTTTTCGGAAAATTCACATATTTCTTTCACTGCAAAAATTAAAGAATAATAAATTTTAAACTTTAAACATTCTTAGTTCTTAGAAATTACCATATGAATTGATCTATGGCTTAAATCTGAGAATTTTCAATATTCTTCTAGTCCTTGACATACTAATTACGTGATTTAGAATCCTACAGCACATCTGTTTGTCGTAACTAATGCCAAATTTCTATTTCATTCTTCAATCTATATCTTTACTTGCGTTTTTTTTTTTACAATGCTAGCCAAGGCTAACTACCTTTTTACAGGGTTACGCCCTGTTTTAGGGAAGTGGTGTGGGAAGACTTAGGTTTCAAGGTCTGTGGATGGTCTAAGTGCTGTAGTATATCTTTATTCATTGAATTGCTGGACTTAAGGAACTTTACGTTCCCTAACATTTGGCGTGGATAAGGAATGATCGCAACTGTCAAATATTAAATGCAGTGATACATGTTAATATATACAGTCAGGAAGTTGTTATGAATTACAGAAAAAAGAATAAAAATAATGAAAGTGAGGTTTGCAGTATGTATGATAGTTACGGAAATAACATACATAATAAGAAACATAATAGGAAACAACTAGTACAGGTGTGAAAAAGAGACAAATTTTGAAATAAAGACAAATAGAGAAAATATATGTCTTAATATATGAGTCTGTAATTATTTGTTGATGGGAGTAAAGGATGAAGTGAGGTGCGATGCATAGGACAACACAAAGGATTTAATGTTAGCACACGAATGTGGTTATCTTCTTGCCTAGAGAGACTCTAGGCATGAAATACGCTGACAAGAATAGGCATGAAATACCGTGCATACACTGACTGACAAGACGACTTACTGAACTGAAACTCACTAACTTGAATAAAACTTTGCATACTTGTAGAACATCGAAAAATAATCAACAGGTATTTTTTATATATAGATATTGGCAATGGTGCGGGTTTAAGAGTAGAAACCACGCTTTAAATGTTAGGGATTTCCCTTCAAGCATAGAAAAACATTTAATGTAGAAGAAAATATACTGCCAGAGGGGCTTTAGGACAACTGATTCAGAATCCGATGTCAAAATTAGAAAATTAAAAATGGCGGATCCAATATGGTGATTACAATTACATAAAGTTACATTACATAAGAAAGTATTCTGGTTTGAAATGCTCTGCAGTTAGTCAAGAACATTATATTTGACAGGGATTACTGAGAGAAGGTTGCAGAATGATTTCACACCTCTTTCTGTACTGATTTTAACGGAATACTTGATTAACGTGCGTCTCTGCATCTCTTACTATTCAGGGCGCTTGTATAAAGTGAGTCCCCTCCAGTGGCGGTTTTAGCGGGTAGGCTGAGTAGGCTTGGGCCTATCAAAAATGTTGAAAAATACATAAACGCTAAAAGATACAATAAAGAGTAAATATATTTTCCAATATTTATATTAACAGTAGATAATTATTGAACAAATAGCATCAACCACTACTGAAAAAGTAATTTCCTGCTGTCATTAATCAATCAAATGTGTATATGTATCCACAAGGGAGGTAGCGGCCTACCCAAAATTAAAATCCTAAAGCCGCCCCTGGTCCCCTCGTCTCTCACATTCAGGGTACTTACTTATAGTGAGTCCCCTCGCCTCTCACTATTCGGGATGCTTATTTAAAGTGAGTACCCTTGCATGTCATTATTCGGGGTGCTTATTTAAAGTGAGTCCCCTCGCTTCTCACTATTCAGGGTGCTTATTTATAATGAATCTCCTCGCCTATCACTCTTCGGGGTGCTTATTTAAAGTGAGCCTCTCGGCTTTCATTAATCGGGGTGCTTATTTAAAGTGAGTTCCCTCGCCTCTTACTGTTCAGGGTGCTTATTTATAATGAGTCCCCTCGCCTCTCACTTGTCGAAGTGTTTATTTCTTATATTACATACATAGCCTTTCGTATTTTACATATGTATGTTAAATACGGGCGTCTCTACATCTCAGCTATATATTATATACGTCCATCTGTATGTGAAATCCTGACTGCCTATACTGTATAGGGGAGACCGAAGCTGGTTGGCAGCAGGGGCTGGTTGACGAACTGTACATAACTCCTTCATTAATTAACATAATGAACTGTTGCTGCTGTCATAAAAGAGCGACCTATGGATGCAGTTGCCACCTTCATATGGAATTTGTAACTTGCGGATTATGGCGTCTATTAGATAAAGAGTGTTTTTGCCAGTCTGAAGTATTTTTTTCAGTTCTCCGTTACGTCATCACAGAATCGTCACTACTTGGAGTACGTTGGTAAGTAATATAGCATTAGATCTGAACTTTGTTTTTTATGGATATTCAAACAACAAAACGTAAATGCCAAACAATTGCTGAGTAATTACGACTTTATTGCACAACACGGGCTTGGGGTTAGTTGGCGTATAGCATTTGGGGTTGGTTGGCAAGTTCGCCAAACAACCTCGTGTGAAATTTTATTTCATTTTACTTTTATTGTTACATTGTTTGTTTTGTTATGTAGTTTACAGTACTACCAATATTTTATTTCAATGTTATAAAATAGCATGCACGTATTGGATTACTGTCAAAATTTAGAAATAGGGGTGTTCCGAATTGAGATTTCAATTCCGGAATTCGGAATGTCGTTAATTCCGGAATTTTTCGGAATTCCGTTTTTCGGAATCTCGGAATTTCGGAATTTTCGGAATCTCGGAATTCCGGAATTTTCGGAATCTCGGAATTCCGGAATTTTCGGAATCTCGGAATTCCGGAATTTTCGGAATCTCGGAATTCCGGAATTTTCGGAATCTCGGAATTCCGGAATTTCGAAATTCCGAGATCCCGGAATTCCGAGATTCCGAAAATTCCGAGATTCCGAAAATTCCGGAATTCCGAGATTCCGAAAACTCCGGAATTCCGAGATTCCGAAATTTAGTATCGTGTTCTGGATTCCGGAATTCCGATCTTCGAAATTTCAGATCTTGTTTCGAGATTCCGGAATTCCGAACTTCCGATATTTGCGATGAAGTTCCGGAATTCCGATTTTCCGAAATCAAATCTGTTAGAGGCTTTATATTTTAGTATAGATATGTGGGAAATACCAACTGAAAATGTTCGTTATGTAACAACAGTAGTGCCAATATTGTAAAAGCCATTGTTGACTTGAGCGATTTCCAACATTTGAGTTGTTTCGGCCATACTTTGAATATTAGAGTAAACAAAGTCCTTGAGCTACAGGGACCTTCGGAAACAGACAAATTATGAGTCAAAGCAGGAAAATGAGACATGCGCTGCAAGAAGAGTAAGATGCATTAGGCCTTCTGCGTAAAATACTTCCGTCATGCACGCCAACAAGATGATTGTTTACTTTCCTTTTGATACTGGTAGTTTTAACACGCCAAGAAGAAATAGCAAAAGTTCTGTCTCAAACAATATATAAAAATCTTATCCTTCAGAACGAAGAAACAGAATTATTAACTATGATTATTAATTAGAATTATTAACTATTATCGCCCTTACAAATGCTTTGTGACAGTATGTCAGCAGAAACATCTGTTACAGCGTCGGACATATTGCCATCATATGAACAATCATAACAAGATAAAGCAAGTACGCAGGAAACACATCTTTCATTCTATGACTTTTTGACTGAAGAGGGAGATAGTGAACAAATCTTAGAAGCAGCCTCAAAGAAGATGAAAGAAGCATGAAAATGGAAATTTTGTCTCTTCTGAAATCGCGATTCGAGAAGCATGAAAGAAGCAGAATTCTGTAGAAAATTTGTGCTTTCTTAGATCTCAGGTTTAAAGAAGATAATTTGGTAAAAATATTGAGATAACAAAAGGTAGAGTACTGTATAAGTTGAGACTTATTCCAGCAGGAAATCCTAAAAAAGATAATCGAGGGAATGTTGGTACTAAAAGATTAGACAGTTGCCTAAAACGAAGGACATTTGGTGACAGGATAAAGAAGGCAGTCACATAGAATAACTGAACCTGTACCTAAGCCTTAGGGATGCAGATTTGGAGGAAGAGCCACTACTTTGGTGGAATAATCATTCCCACCATCTTTCAAGATTAACGAAATTAGCGAGAAAATATTTATGTACACAAATAATCTTACCGCTGAACATGCTGGGCAGTTAATATTTCTGTCCATAAACAAAGCTATTGTCCCAAAAACATTTTAAAATATTATTGAATATAAGCTAAATTTTCTCATTGTTTCACATCTCTGGCTTAGTATAACAGGGGATTCATAAATCAACACGAAGTACAGAGTCCGACATAATTATTCTAACATAAACATGTTTACTAGATTTATCATTTCTATAGGTATGCAAAGAAAGTAGACAAAATTACAACTGCTACAAAATAAATTTGAGTCTTCTACTAAATATATAAACTCATGAAAAGCATCGGATACTTATTTCCACTACCAGAAAGGATGAAAATAGTTTGTTTACATCTGGATATCAGCATTCAACAGAGAACAGCTAGTAATTAGTTATGTTACCCTTTCTATGGATTACTACGATAATTACTACGATAATTTTTTTAACATGACTGTACTTTTTTGTGCTGACTGCAGAGTTCATATTTCTCCACTCTGAAGAAATTCTTTCAGATGGTCCTTACTTCTAATGTGATGTTTCCTAACACGATCTTCGAGCTCGTTCCAGATGTTCTCTGTAGGATTTAAATCTGGTGATTTGGTCGGTTTAATGGCATCCATCAAATATATAGGATATTATTTCTAATTTTTAAAACATTTATTCTTTTGAAAATTGTCGCAAACATAACTATCCTCTCACGAGTCGGGATCGAAGAACTGATTTTATATATCAGAGTCCGACGAAATAAAGGTTGTTCTATAACCGCGAGTACCGTGTTCAGAAAAGTATTAAAATGTTGTACAATGATAGTATTGGATTTGAGGTAATGTGTATTTTTTTAGTTTTTGTAAATTAATTGTAATAATGTATATTCTAATCTATGAAAATTTATACGAAATTTATATTGCATTAACCAACATCTTTAAACATAATAAGATATTTTTTGTTTATTTTATTGATCTTATGAACAGGTAGCCTAACTTATAAGAGTAAGACTCCGCTATTATGTAAAGCTCTGATAGAAAAAATTACGGTAGAAACTAAAATTATAGGTTTCCTTTAAATTAAAGAAATTTGAGAGGATTAACATTCTATTGATATGGCATTTCATTATTACTTGATGTTGAAAGCTAGATTGATTGTATATTTTTCCACTGCTTTTACAAATATTAAATACAGTTATTACAAATATATTACATTGTATTTCCAATCTTCCGCAGTTCAGATCTATCATATTTTTATTTCATCTTTATATTAACGCAAAATACATTTGACATTAAGGAAAGTTTTCATTTTGTGTATTAAAAAAGGTATCATGGTATAATTGAATTAATTTTCGTGCCATGCTATCTACAAAAATTACATAATTATGGTATAGCATTATGCAAAACCTACGTCATGAAAAACTGTTTGCTATCAGCTAGTTACGGGACCGACTACGTATGTGAGCTCCGAACCACATGTTTTCGTTGAAAAGTTGTTTTCCTATGAGGGAGAAGAGCTACATGCTTCGTCTTATAAAAATGGATGTGTGTTTGTTCCAGCATAATTCTGGAACACCTGAAGCAATTTCAACCAAACTTGGTACACATATGACTAAACTAACCAACTAATTCTATGGCCTATGGAACCCGGAGGTTCAATGCCGCGTTCACAAAAGCTCTCCACTGACTTCTATCATTAGCTAACTGCATCCAGTTTCTATTTTGTAATCCTATCTCTGCGAGATCCATCTTAATATTGTCCTCCCATCTGCGCCTACGTCTTCCTAATGGTCGTTTTCCGATTGGTCTTCCAGTCAAGACTTTGGAAGCGTTTCTACTTTCTTCCATTCTAGCTACATGACCCGCCCACCTAAGTCTCCTAAACTTGACGACCCTAACAATGTTGGGTAAACCATAAATATTATGTAGTTCTTTGTTATGAAGTTGGCCATTCCCCATTCCCGTTCCTCTTGGGTCCGAATATTCGTCTCACGATCTTCTTCTCAAATACTTTCAGTCTATGTTCTTCCCTCAGTGTAAGCGACCATGTTTCGCAACCATACAGAACAACAGGGATGATTATCGATTTATATATTTTAAGCTTCAAATTTCTCCACAGAATTCGCGAGGACAAGAGATTCTGCGCCGAATAGTAACACGAATTCCCTGCTTTTAGTCGACATTTAATGTCTTCGTGAATATAATTTTCCTCTGTTAATATTGATCCTAGATATTTGAAACTATCCACTTTATCAAAAGTATTATTTAATATTTTAACACATCCACAATTTTCCGTATTACGGTCCCGACACACTTCCATGTATTTATTTTTCTCTGCATTTACTTCTAAATCCATGTCCCTGTAAGCGTTTAATAAGATCTCTGCATTTTTTTCTATTGTTCTCCTATCATCCTCTATTAAATTTACATCATCAGCATATGCCATAACCTGGTGAATACCGTTCAACTGTAGGCCCTGGTTGCTATCTTTGATTTTTCTTATAGCGTATTTCAGAACAAAGTTAAATAATAATGGCGACAACGCATCTCCTTGTTTCAGGCCATTTTCGACGTGAAAGCTCGTGAACAAAAATTTTCCTACCCGGACTTTACTTTGGGATTCATTTAAACATATCTTAATTAATCTAATTAGCTTTCTCGGTATTCCAAGTTCTGTAAGAACGTTGTATAATATTTCTCTCCTGACCGAGTCGTATGCCTTTCTAAAATCTAAAATCTCTTCGTGCGCAGAACGAGCATTTCAGCTACGTATCCAGAACCTGGCTTCTATACATTAAGGAGTACGAGGGTGAATATCGGCTCAAGTGTGCAAGTAAATATATAGGTAATGAATACGAAACTCGCAATCTATGGCTTCAACCTGTTTCTAAGTTTTCCATTTTCTATATGTCATTTTGAAGCTACGCAGGGAAGAAACTGGTCGATACTCTATCCGTATTGCACTAGTGACCCGGCTAGCAACGATGTATAAACATGTTAGAGCCTGCCCTTGGATAGAACATTAGAACAAGACAAGAACCAGTAAATGAAGTCTTTACACTTTGTTCAATGAGTCCTTCTGCTCAGCTCTTTTCGTTCTGCAGAAAGACGGAGTATTGCCGCCACTGACAATGAGTAAAAAAGAGTAAGTTTCATCATTACGTTGTCTGAGTGTTGATGTCTATCTCATAATCATGTTACTTGAAGATTTCAGATGCTGACATTTCAGCGTTCCGAGATTCCGATATGCTGGATCGACGTACCGTTATTGGGAATTTCGAATTTCAAAGATTCAGAAGTGCTGAACCGAAGTCCTCATATTCTGGAATTCATAAATTTCTAGCTGAAGTTTCGAGATTCCGGAATTCCGAGTTTTGAAATTCCAAAATTTCTGACTGAAGTTCCAGAATTCCGAGATTCCTGAATTCCGATACTTCGAGGTGAACTTTCAGAATTCCAAAATTCCGGAATTTAGAGATTTCGAAATTTCGAAATGAACTTCCTGGATTCCGAAATTCCGAAATTACGGAATTCCGAGATTCCGAAATTACGGAATTCCGAGATTTCGGAATTCCGGAATAACTAAATTTTTAATTCCGATTCCGGAATTAAGATTTTCATTCCGAAGTATTCCGGAATCCGGAACACCCCTATTTAGAAATCGAGATAAGACTGTATACCGGACTCTGAATTTTCTGAATAGGCCTAATTCTCAGGATCAAGAATATTTTGTATGTGCTCTTTTGTTACAAAAATAAAGGTCTAGCTATTGTTTTTTTTTCTTTCTTTGTGGAAAGTAGGAAATAAACTGCATTTCTCGATAATTCAGCTAAAACATATCTCAGTTTCTCTTAGCTACTTTGTGAACAGCGGAAAATAAACTACGTTTCTTGAGAGTTCAGTTATTTTAATTACATTTTGAAATAATATGAAGAATTAACCTACACCAAATCACATTAAAACTGATGTGGTTTGATAATCTTGTAGCTTTCAATGTCATGACAACCAAGCTAGAGTGGAAGAAAAAAGTTTTCATATTTCATAATGGTGATTTTTTTTAAATGTTGTGAATAAAAGTCATTTTAATCTTCAAATAGCCTACTTCATTGCAATATATATATAATAGAATTTAGAAAATTAAAGTTTATTTCTAATAAATCTAATTTTTGTTTGTGTTTTGCTATATTTAAAAAGTATGTTAACTAGCCGCACAATATCAGCCAACCAGCCCCTTACTAGGAGTCGATTGGCATACTCCATTTTAAAAGAAAGAAAAATTTATTTCTCGAAAACTATAAGCAACAAAACAAAAACAAAAATTGAATTTATTAGAGGAAACATTGGTCTATCCGTACACATTCATTACATTGCAATACAGTGCACCATCTGCTCATAAAAAATATAAAGAATGAAAAGTTCGCCAACCAGCCATGGTCTTATACGGAAAGTACGTATAAAACACGTTTTCAGTTACACGTTTACTGAAGGATGTTCCAGAGGATTGTATGTTAATTCCAAAAAAACTACAGGAAATACGCATGTAATCTACGTTTTTACGTACTCCAACTACGTTTTTCTTCTCAGTGTAGATTTACGTGTCATATAATCTCAGTGTTGAAGAGTGACGTTAAACTTCAACAAGCAAAGGTATAAACTAACCATCTAACCTTTCCAGTAGTTCTTCAGTGTCTCTGAAGTTGGAAAGCTTTGGATGTTTGTTTCCCTTCTTCAAGAGTTTATGTTTCATATCCATATCATGCCATACGTATTGAAAATGATATGAAAGATATAAAGAGAGGTGATGAAGAGGATAACGAATATGTCATGTATGTTTCACATTAAGATAACTTTCTGTTTATCACTCCTTCAAATTTTATAGCTACTACTATGATTACGTGTTATAATTTATTTTGATCACAAATCAACGAACACATCAGTAAGATTTCTTTAAAAATTTTCAAGTTATCTAAAAATACCAGAATATATGTTTGATAGTAGCTAAAGTACATGTTGCGAAAGGTCTGTTATTTTCGTGATGACGCAAGCTCATAAATGCTGGAGGCTTTGCAAAGACTGTTTACAAACACAACTCTCTCTCCTCTCTCTCACCCCAGCTTTAAACCAGCAAGAGGATCTTAATAAGAGGGAAAACAGCTAAAAGGAAACGCTAGGTGGGACGGGATGAGAGAAAACAGATCGTCTCTTGTTCTTTCTCACAACCTCCGGAAAACTGCTTTCTCTCTCTTGAAAACTTGCTCCACATTCGAGGAGTCTTTCCCAAGGACGAACAGGAACTTCATCCAAGTAAATAGCAACGAGTCTTGTCCTTTCTTCGGTGTAGTAACGTCGACGTAAATTTCTCTTGCAATTCCAAGGGCTTCTCAATTCATTCAATGTTTTGTGAAAATGAAAGGCATGGAAGGATAAGAAAACTTTCGCAGGGACTTCTATGAATAGCTTTCCAAAATAAATGAACATAGGCTTTTTGAAACTAGAAAAAATACCAAATCATCATCATAATTGGCACATGTTATGTTGTCGATTTATTACATTCACTTCCACCTTCTTTGAAATCAAAATAACATATTATAATTACAAGTAGAATAGGAAGAAAACGCATGTCATGTCACTGTTAGGATTATATGTATCATTGTTAAGACTCTTGTGTCTCTATTAAGGGACTGTATATCACTGTTAGGACTCTTGAGTCACTATTAAGAGAAAGTATGTTACTGTTTGGACTTTTATGAAACTATTAAGAGAAAGTATATTACTGTTAGGACTTTTATGTCACTATTAAGAGAAAGTATGTTACTGTTAGGACTTTTGTGTCACTATTAAGAGAAAGTATGTTACTGTTTTGACTTTTATGTCACTATTAAGAGAAAGTATGTTACTGTTAGGACTTTTATGTCACTATTAAGAGAACGTATGTCACTGTTAGGATTTTTGTGTCACTATTAAGATTAAGATGTTACTGTAAGCACTTTGTGTCACTGTTAGGAGTATGCATGTCACTATTAGGAGTACATGTATCCTTGCTAGGACTGTTGTGCCAATGTTAAGAGAATCTATGTTACTGTTAAGGATATGTATGTCACTGTTAGGAGTACATGTATCACTATTAGGACTTGTGTCACTGTTAAGAGTACTATGTCACTATTAGGGCTCCGTGTGTCATTGTTAAAAGAACGTATATCACGGTTAGGTGTACTATGTCATTATTAGAAGAACACACACAACAATGAATACAATCTACTGAATACATTGTATTTTCTTTACATATACAGTACGCAATAAAATAATCTATACAGAAGAGAAAAATTATCAATTATTGCCAGCGAATAGCATACTTTTCAGCCCCAACATTTTTTGAAATTTCTCGAAAATTATGCATGAGGATTTATATTGACCTATATAAGTTTGTTTAGCCCAATGAAATCTATTGATTGGTATACCTCATATTTGGACACTTTTTTTCTTCGTCCAACGCTGATGATTATTGTTGAATTTTACCATTATGAGGATCCGGAAATGCAGGAATTTAAAATCTAAAAATTCTTGTGTAAAGTCATACTAAAACAAGTCGAAACCCCATACTTCTCTTTAAAAAAAAAAAGCTCTACTCACATTCATCGATAGTATAACATGCATAAGGTTCTAATGAACTATCCGGAAAAACTTGAAGAGGTGACTCCTCACATCAGAATAAGAAAATAGTTTCTATGAACCTGTAGGGAAAAGTGCATAGTTTCAGAGTCTAACCCATCCAGAAGCTTTGAAAATTACATTGCAACACTCATTATTTCTCCCACATACTCATTAAACTGCTTTTCTTATCCTGGTGCGAGGAATTACTTCTTATAGTTCGTCAATCTAGTCATTAACACCCTAGAAGGAAAAGTAAGGATAGTTCGCTCACAATTCAACAAACCTGAAGAAAATAAAGGCAATAATAAAGCAATATTATTAAGAATGACGAAGCGTGTAGTTGAGTACCTCGTGCACAACACCAGATCCGCAATCAGTGTCAAAAGTGATTGTGCTCTTAGTGGTAGCCGATTCTCAAAATCCCTATTTCGCGCGATCTTTCCTTCAGGTGTAAAGGAGGTTACGCAGGGATACGGTACTTGAGACCGTGCATGACGATCAAACTATTATTATTATTATTATTATTATTATTATTATTATTATTATTATTATTATTATTATTATTATTATTATTATTATTATTATTATTATTAACTACAGAAACAATCTGGTACAATGAAGAAAATACGTAATACGTTGTAGAAATATGATCTAATGGCGGCAAACATTTATATGTTACTGTTCAATATATTATTTAATATCAGTACTATGAAAACAATTTAAAAGCTGTGTTATCAAAATAACAAACAACCATGAAATAGACAATTACTTAACGGATAAAATTACATTGAAACAAATGTCTTCCTCAGGCCCGTAGACACAACTCTAAGATAGGGGAAGCTGATATCATTTTTGTGGGGTTGACTTGAGTTCACTCCTCATGCATAAGGGCTACATTCCAACAAACAACTCAAATGTTTAAAAAGACAGAAAGTGGTCACAGATGGCCTAAACCAGGCACGTAGCCAAGGGGTGGGTCAAGACACCCCCTTCGAAACCATAAATGAAAAAATTAAGAAACGGTGAAACAAAAAGAAACGAGAAGAAGAAGAATCAGCGTAAAAGTATAAAACTACAGCAAACGTTTGGTTACTCTTTTTTTATGAGGGGCTTTGTGTGGAGGAAACGGAAGGGATTCAAGCTTAAAATGGACATTATTGGAACGGAGTATTCCGAGTTCCATCTAGCTCCATGCTAATCCTATGGACTACAAATGACAATCGATAAACCGGTTCGATCAGATAGACTCTCAGGTAGAACTTAAGAAATACCAATAATATGAGCCTGGCAACATATATTCCAGTTAAACGTGTTTAAAAAAATTTCAATTTCGCAGCAACACTAATCCATTTTATAGGATGTCTTTACTGCCAAAGAGATCTCATTACTATCATTGACGGCATTAAACGAAGATAAGAAAAAGAAGAAAGAAGACAAAACGAATCGAGTTCGAATGACCTCGAAAGACTATATCTTTTTCAATATTTTAAAAATATTCTTTTACTGGAGATTGTTTTATAGTTTGTTATTAAAATATTTACTAACGTATCCTCATTTTATTGTCCAAATAAACCAATATGGGTATATTGCCAGTAAAATAGTTTAGATTGATCGAGCCTCTGGTGTGTAACCAGAATATTTCATGTCACGACTCCCCCATTACGAAATCCTGGCTAAACGAACTAATATTTGTTGCCAGAAAATAGTATAGAACGATCCAGCCCCTGGTGTGATAATCACAGTGTTTCTTCACGGACACCCTCTATTACGAAATCCTGCTACGTGGCTGCCTCAGCCCCTAGCTATCTCCTATTTATGGGTCTGATGTAACTACAAAACACTGTAGTTATTGTTTATTTTCTCATCACTGCTTGTAGAATCGGCGTTCATGAACAACATTATTTATTCTGCATGCACTATCACTTCTATTATTGGGTTTAATGAACGTATGTGCTCTCCTATTTCACAATTGCGCGATTTATTCCCGCCTCCATCTGACTTACACATGAAATAGCCTATCGTGCGATCTGTGCTATGTTATATATTTGTCCGTTATAGGGTGTGTTACACTCTGTTCACAGAATCAGAATTATCGCCCGCATGTAGTATTTATGAAATGTCTTTACTCTTCATTATTAGATCCGTTGGTAGTGTATTTTATTCTTATTGCAACCGGAAATGTTAGAAGGAAACCATCGAAGATTATTGGACTAACTAAGCTTCAATCTACCTTCATTGTGTGTACCAGCGTAGATTGTACTATTGATAAAGTTAATGGACAGCACAAACAGCTCTGAAGACTAATTCGCATTTGTTAGCTTCAGTGACTCGAAACATTGTGTTACTAACATTATTAATGTCTCTGTGGTATTGACGTAATAACTTCAGCGTATGAAAGTATTTGGTTGTTAGTGATAACATTAAAGAACAATATTCAATTTGGTTATGTACAAGAGAGATTCATCTGTTGTTTCAGTGTAAAATGTCTTTAACAGCAAACATAGTTGACACAAAATACAACGCTCAAATTAGATAGTAGATGACCTTTACACGAAGATTTCTGTATTCTGATCCATGTTATGTTTGCCACCTTGTTAACATCAGCTGTTTACTAAATGCGCCAAGTATAAGTTCATAGTTATACAAGTGAGATTATGGTTATTTTCTCTTAAAACTACAATATGTATTTACACACACACACACACACACACCTCCCCCACACACCCCCACACACACATACACACACACACATATTATATATTTTAGACAAAAAGTCCAATGCTAAACAGCTGGAGATAAAAGGATGGCAGAAAAAGTAATATAGAATAATGTTAGCGCACCGAATGAAACGTTCTGCTTGCTGCAAAGGATCCTGTAGCAACTAGGCCGTAGGACTTTGACTTAAAAATTTGAGGTCGGAAGGTATGGCATCAGATACATCATTAAGAAGACTATGGAGAAATAAACGACTTTTGTAAGGCAAAACTGTTCGTGTGAGGACGATTTATGGAAATCAGAAAGACGCTTATGCTTTGGTATTTCTGTGCACTTGTATTCACAAAATTATAGAATATCTTCTAAAGATTAAGTATTAAAAAAAATATATATGGTCTTGGATTCTTCGAAATTCTCTTTATATCTGTCTCCTTTTCTCTGAATTTTTGCTGCAGCCAGAGATGGAAATTGAACGATAATATTGCAGCATGCATATGATGATTTCGTTCTAAATACGAAAAATAGCTACCCTACAGAAAATTAGGGTAATTTTAAGCTACAAATTTGATGCATTATTTATATTTTTAATCTAGAACGATTGAAAATGCGATGGAGGTAGATACAATATCATAACAGCAAATACTGGTAGACTACAATGATTAACCATCTGTTTTACGCGATTTGTTCATTATTTTACTACCAATTTGAGTGTCCCCGAAACATGTCTGTTTCCAGTTACCTTCCTTAGAGCCAAACGAAGAAGCGTGTTGTGAGAAGCCTATCGAAATGACCAGGGTACAAGCAAAAACAGTTGAAAATATTCTGCTGTTTTCTGGTAATATGTGATTCATCTGATCAGTCTTTTGCATAGAAGGTTGAGAGAAGACTAGCCCTTATTTCCAAAAGGCTTGGAGATCTCCAGAAACAAAGTAAATCACATTTACTTGTATTATCAGTGTAATAATTTTCATGCGACAGTAAAGTTATCTTATGGTAGAATATACTAGAGCAGAAAACATTCCGAAAAGTAAATAAATTAAGGTGAGTTGGTTTTCTTTCTTTGATTTTTAAGCTGGTCTCTTAGCGATACCTTTGCACCAAAGCATATACAGACTTTTGTCATTTATTCCAGAGTGAAGAGGAAATATCGATCACGGTTAAGAATTGTTGTCATCCCTGTAGATATTTTTGATACCATTTCACAGCACCATCAGAGAAGATAAATTTCGTCGTCAATTTCCGGAAGAGGATCTTATGTGTAAGTGATTGAAAAGCTTTAGAGAAATCTAATAGAGCAGTAATAGTTATCTGCTCTCTATCCATTGCTATTCTAAAGTCACCAGTAACATAAGAGCTGGAGGAGTACTATGGTGATTTCTAAAGCCTAATTGATATGGATCGAAAAAACTAATTGAGCAAAAATAATTAACATTTACCATATTACAAGTTTTGAGGAACGTTAGGATTTCAGCTGTTTTCCAGGCAGATGGAAAAGTGATGTTCATAAGAGAAGGGTTGATCATAGTATAAAGGCCAAAATTTTCTTAATAAATTGAACAGTAGTCTGGTCAGCACCAGTAGTATTGGTTTTCTTCTGTTGATGGCCTTCATGAGTGTTAGAGGACTGATACATTCAAAGGAAAGTACATTTTCTGTACATTTTGGATTCTCCGTATTATATGTATTTATAAAATCTATTTCTTGTAGTGCCACTGAAAGGAATCACGTTTAGCCATAAAATTTAGAATTTCTTAAGTTATCCAAAGTTGCTTCAGATCTGGACAATAGTTGTCGAGAAATAAAGCATCGCATATTAACGAACAGAGCCTGTCCATAAGCAAGCTCGGACATCGAATATAGCGATCCCTATTCCGAAATTTGATTTATTAGATCCGACCAGTAATTACTGAGAAATGAATACCACACACACACACACACACACACACACACACACACACACACATATATATATATATATATATATATATATATATATATATATATATATATATATATATATATATAGGGTGACCCATAAGTAGGTATACGCCCTTGCATTGATCAAGTATAACATTCTAGCTTATAGGTTTATTTGCTTCGGTTGTTCCGAGCTTAAGATATAAGTAAAACATATTAAGAACAAATAATAAAGAAACTAAGTCTACCTGATGGATAACAATAAGAAATGATATAAAAAGCAATGAGTTGATTAGTACGGGGTTGTATACCTACTTTTATATAGTCCTATACACCTGGATTGAAACTACTATCTACTATTGTCTAACCTTACGTATGCTTACACGCGCAGCTGATAATTAGTATCAATATAAAAAGAAGCAAAACGTTTTCTTCCGTAAGATCAAAACTGACTTCCACGTCAGAGGTCTTCAACGCGAGTAGCCTTTATAGACATATACATCGACCAGTTCAGTTCTTTACATAAGAAAAATTACAGGTGAGCTTCTTCGTGGCTAAGCGGTTAGCGTACGCGCCTTTAGAGTGGGAGATCCTGGTTCGATTTCCGGCGGGAGTTAATATGGTTCGGATTCCACGCTAATCAGTAGGTCCATACATCATATAGCCTTGCTGCTGAACGGGACGTTAAATTCAAAATCAACTCAATTCAAAAATCACAGGCATAATATCTGGGAAACATGAAGGAAAACGGCGAAGTTCACTATCAGCACGGCTGTCTCTTTGTTTGGTAATCTATTTAGTTCACTTCTTATTTCCTTATGAAAATGCATCAATTATTTCCTTAAGACGAAACACGAGATGTTCAGACCAAGCTGCGGAAAAATTCACGGTGTCTCTAACTTACTGCGATCCAACCTAAAGAAACATGGCGAAAAATGAAATGAAATCTTTAAGTTTTAAGTCCCAGAATTATGCAGGTTAGGCTAAAGGAGACGGTGATTATGAGAAATGAGTGAAATGGTGGAAGGGAGAAAGTGGGAGGAAACGGGAGAACCCCAAGAAAACCCACGAGCACGGTGTTTGTCCACCACAAAGTCCACACGAAGCGAGCTGGGATCGAACGTGGGACCCCAAGCACCGGAGGTGAACGCTCTACCACTGAGCCACCGCGCCCCCAAGAACATGGTGAATTAAGATGGATTTACTGTAAATTTGTGAAACTTCCTTTAAAATTTCCGACGTTGCTTCATTTTATCCTTAACGGTAATACTTGACAAATGTTGAGTCTATTTTTTAATATATTAACTAGCCGACAGGTAAGGCAAATCAAATCCGAACTGTTATGGATCTCTCTATATATAATATATATTTATTTTTGTATTTAATCTTCATTTATTTGACCCTTCTTATTTTATACCATTCTTATAATATTGAGCTAATAACTCACTTAATATCAAAAGATCTTTGATATCATTAAATATCCTCCCATACGATATAAAATCTTCGAGTCTTGATCAACAGTGTTGATTGCAGTTACTTCTGTATACGGTCTTGTAAGTGTATGTGCACTTCTGCTGCAAAGAAACTTGCTTTGTCTTTCAGGACTTTTATCTCGATGACACTTGTCTTACTTTTATTGAGACTATTTGGTTTTCGAGTTAAACTTTTGAATGCTACATAACAGGCGAACCACATTTTTGTAGTCTTAATCTTTCTTGTATTTGAAATAGCTTTCTGTACCTTCCGGCCACACTTTGGGAACTGATCGTACTATTCTGTTATTTGGTTGTATTGCCTATTCATCTGCTCATTTCTCAATGAGGAAATAACTTGACACTGTTCATCACCTGCGTATTCAGCTAGGTACTGATGCTTTTCATATCAGTTCTATTCCTAGACTTTATGCTGAAGCAAATAAATCAACGTTAGCCTATCGTCATGAGACTTCTCAGGAATTATACAGTCCACGTAAATTGTATTTCTGACCAGTCTTGCAACTTTCCGTTACGAGGTGGCTAGATTTACGACCGGTATGCAGTACGTCGTTAGGCTATACGCACGTGTCATGTTCGGCTCACAGATCTCACATACGAATTTGAGAGACTGTCTCTTTGCCTATTACATATTTGTGTTCGTCCACCATGGCTGTTTACCAAAGTTCGACCTTTGATTTGCGTCACATGCTAAACAACACACAAGTGACAAGGAATTGCAGCAGACGTGAGGAGCGTTCCTAGAACAACATCCAGATTTTAATGCGATGTATTCCAATGGTTTCAAAAGAGATGATTTCATTGACCATGGCTTCGTCACGGAAGATGAAAGCTCAGAATTTAGACTGCATCGCCTGGATTTAGTATTCATTACTAAAATAGAACAATTAAGTTATCCTAAACTGTGCCCACCAGTTTTGTTACGACTGTACTTATCTAAACTCACTCATAAAGCACTGTTACAATTTTCCACAATGACTTTAGTAACCATGTCCTAGTGCATAACATTTTTGTTAGATAGCATCAGTTTCAACAAAAGGGTTGTGCCGTCGTTGTCTGTTGGGTGCCGGGACATGACTTACTTCTGAGAAACGAGCGTGCTAACACAGCAGCCAAGAACGCCGCATTGGTTGAGGTTGCATTAAAGCCTGTAATCCATGCTCTGACCCTAATAGCTATTTCATATAACGTATGAACTCTCACTGGCAAGTGGAATGCAACCAGGTCAACAGAATTACTTTTTACTCAGTTATTCCTCTTCTGGGGATATAACAGACGTCGCTGCTTACTAGTCGCCGAAATGAACTAATTCTGACATGTTTTGCATATTGGACTTATAACCGCCACCAGGTTATAGAAGTATTTTTTGTGGACACTCTGTATATTTCGTAAAGACAGTGATTATTTTTTCGATTTATACTTCATTCTGCGACGCAAATAAGTTCTTTCTTCGATGGGAACTGTTTTTCTTCCCATGCAATCGAACAAAGAAGTCTTTCATTGTTTTCTCATAAACATATATATATATATATATATATATATATATATATATATATGTGTGTGTGTGTGTGTGTGTGTTTTCTCATAAAACATTGCTTCGCAGTGAGAACGTTTCAGTGAGCGACGAACCTTTACAGTGTTTCTCCCTGACTTATTAATATGCACCGTATATATTCTACTGTTATTTGGAACTGAATTAAGTGATTTCTTTAATCGTTTATGGAAATATTGCAATAGATTAGAGCAGACCAGAGCAGACCGGGTGTTCAAGCGACCGAATGGCACCAACCACATCGCTTTAGCAGTTCCTTATCTGTACTTTCACACGCCCGAGTTATCGCAATGTCTGGTGCGTTGTGGCAAGTGGACTAAAATTAACGTAAATACTTTTCCGTATTCTGTTTGCATGTGCATACAGCTGATTTAACAGAGTGATTTTTAGAATGAACTGCCAACATTCTTCAGTGAACCATTGCAGTTCGTATCTCGAACCTTTTGGTTCGGGGAGTTTGACTCCAGGTTTGGAAGCAGTAACTACGCACGTCACATCGAGCTTCAAGTATGACTTTATGTTAAGGGGCACAAGCTATTAGCCGGTGAAGGACATTTTCTTACGGCTAGCCCCAACTAAAGAAGTCCCAGGTTCACATACCTTGTGCGTATAAGTTATAAACGCGCCCTCCAATATTAGCATTCCACTTTGGAGACTGTGTTATTTTGCTGAAGACTCATCTCAACTCTTCAGGACTGTTTGGAGCGACAACCAGATTACTACGTGGGATTATCCCGCAACTTTTTCTCCAGTGCTAAACCGAAAGTGCGTCAATGGTGTGAGAAAAGCATTTATAGTGAAATCTGAATTATAATTTTCTATATATAAATCAAAGTGATAAAGGGCTACAATATAGTGAAAAGTAAAGTGCGATTGTGATAATGGAAATAATTATGTATATATCTAGTGTTAAGTGTTGTGATCATTTCTGTTCGTTCTTCTTTTAATAGTGTTCTAATAAATAAGTATAGTGTCATTTAACCCAGTGTGTTTTCGTTATGTGTGTGAATGATGTTTGTGTACGTTATGATCTGGATGACCGTCTGATCGTCCGTGAAGTTTTCGAGACGAGACATCCGAACCTCTCGGCGCCTAATGCTCATCTCGTCATTGAGACTGACGAGCAATTTGGAAACAATTTGGTAATCTCTTCTTGGAGAGGTGTTTCATCGTCGTACCCAGGTAAGTCCAGGTCTCCAACAAATACCCATTGGCAGGACCACGAAGGACAGAACCACGAACAGTGACCCGATACACTTGACGGTTACAAATAAATGGCAGTCTGAACAGTGATCCGATCCCCGGGTGGTTACAAACTCTCATAATTCATACATTTCTATCTAGTGCGAGACGTTAACTTTCCGTATTTTGCCACTGAGTATTCGGCACGTTCTTGTAGAATGTCGTGAACACTCAGACCTACATTTAAGCCTACCTACAGAGAACGTTCTGGACTACTTCTAGACCTTACCAGGTTTTGGGGATAATGCAGCTTTTTGTGATTATCTCTCACACTTATCCGTACAATTGGAATGGTTAGCGTGCTTTGAGGAAAGTCTCTTTTTTAAAAATCTTTTTTTCTGTTATGAGTTTTTGTTATTGCTATGTTCTAATTAGGCTTTTTGTTAGATATTTTGTAGTTAGTCATTTATTTCTTTTACTCTTTTCGCGATTATTGTTTTAATATTCATAGTTTTTGGCTTATTCTCTTAATTTGTAGCGCTTAAATTGAAAGTACACTTATTCAGAACTTTTGTTGTGAAATTTTAATTGTGCAGGTTGTCGGCCGTTCACTTTATAGTGACGGGGACAAATAATCTCGCTGCTGATGTCTGCACCAAACTTTAAGCAATCAATCCATCTAAATAGAAATTAGCGTTTTTTTTTATTTCTCAAAATTTCACTAACAAGGAGATTTACGGAAGTGGCACTCACCAATTTGAATGAAACTTTGCACACTTGTAGAACATCGAAAAATAATCGATACATATTTTTTTGTTTCGACAATGGTGAAGATGTAAGGGTAGAAACCACCCTTTGAACGTTAGGGTTGGTCTCCAAGTATAGGCAGGAAACAATCAGTTAATATAGAAAAAAGCATACTGCCAGGAGAGTTTTACGACAGCTGATTCAGAATCTGACGTCAAAATTGCAAACTTCAAAATGGCAGATCAAATATAGTGATTACAATTACAAAATGTCTTCTGGTTTCAAATTCTCTGCAGTTAGCCAAGAACAATTATATTTGGCAGGGATTACTACCAGAAGGATGCAGACAGATTTGAAACCCCTTTCAATTGATTTGAAACTTCTTTATTTTAACGGAATGCTTTATTAAAGCAAGTCTCTGCGCATCTCCCTATTTGGAGTGCTTATGTATAGTGAGTCCTCGCCTCTCACTATATCAGAACTTCATATATCTTCAATTGTTATAATTATGAATTTATTGAGAGAATGCTTCACAGTAATGCTATTTCGTAAAAAAAAAAAGTCTGATACATAAACATTGTTTACACCAAGGTCACCTTATTACAGCAATAACTGTGATAAATCGCAAAATGCAGCACAATCATTTTCCAAATAACTGTTTTTGTATCACGCAAATCTAATAAGATTTGCAAATCTGCAAAAAGAAAACTGATTATGAATGAGTGATTTGGATTTAAATTATATTACTACGAAGATGTAAATTTAATAGTTGTAGAGGATAATATCAGTAAAATGTCTCAAGAAGTTTTCCCACGGCCTAAAGACGAACACATCAAGAGGCTGAATCCTACCAGTCGTTAGTGCAGTTGAGGTACTCTTTTGTTTGTAAAATAGGTTGAAAATTTGATGAATTGTGACCATTCCACGAATCTAATAACGAAATGGACTTTACATTAGACATTACATTACATTAGACAAAGCTCTTGAAACCATGATCTCACAAAACCTGCTGTAAATTTTTCCGAATTTGATGCTTTCACAAGGACATTTTCAGATTAAAAGAGATTGTTTTGGACTATAGGATAAAATGTTCCGTTCTATTCCTCCAAAATAATTAACAGTGTGTATATTCTAGCTATGAGTTATAGATTTATTGACTGTGCCAAACTTTCTGCTGTTTGTATCCCTGTAAACGCTACAGTGAGAGGTGTAGAGACTCACTTAAATCAAGCATCCCATTAAAATAAGTACAGAAGGGGGTTTCAAATTGGCCTACAACCTCCTCGCAGTAATTTCTGCCAACTATAATTGTTCTCGGCTAACTGGAAAGAATTTTAAACTAGAAGATATTTTGTAACTATAATCACTATATTGGATCCGCCATTTTGAATTTTGTAATTTTGACGTCAGATTCTCAATCAACTGTCCTAAAAAAAAAAACCTAGCAGTATATTTTCTTCTAAATTAAATGAATGTTTCGGTCTATGCTTAGAAACCACCCCTAGCATTCAAAGGATGATCTCTACCCTTAAATCTTTACCATTACCGAAAAAAATACGTGTCGATTATTATTATTATTTTTTTTTTTTTATGTTCTACAAGTGTGCAAAGTTTCATTCAAATCTGTGAGTGACACTTTCATAAATTTCCTTGTAAGTCCAATCTTGATGGCTAATATTTCGGAACCAAAAAACTTACAGAGGGTAAAATATGTCATATGCGTACCAGGCAGGCCAGGATAGACTCTATACCATTGTGCTAAGTTTGTTGAAGATCGGATGTATGAAATCTTTGAGTTTAACGTCCCACGATTATACCCTTTATGCTAAGGGAAACGATGATTACGGCAAGTCAAAAATGATGGAAGAATTGGTGGAATGAGAAAATGGAAGGAAACTGAAGCACCCCAAGAAAATCCATGGGCACGATATTGTCCACTACAAAGTTACTTCGCCGGGGATCAAACCAGGGACCCCACCACTAGAGGCAAGCGTTCTACTATTGAGCCACCGTACTCCCTTGGGGATCAAATGAGTTCACCTGGAAACGTTCGATATCTATTAAACCGTCCTTGTGATCAGTGAAGCCGAATTCTTTATAACTTTGTTGGAGTGACATTCAGGTTTTCACATATCATCTAACAAGACATCAATTATAATTTTAATATAAATACGTAGTCCCCCCCCCAAAAAAAATCAATGAGGCCCGAGACCCCTCAGCTGCCTTGCAACAGTGGTCATACTTGTGATGGGTGCTTTTTTTTAAAATAAAGATCAAAACAGCTTCAACGATTATATTCCTATTTCATAGACATATATGCTTAAATAATTAACAGCTCTACAATAAGGCCTGTTAATTTCCTCCCTACAACATTTCAAAAAGAGAAATTTACATGTATGCAGGTGTTTAACTCCAACGAGAATCCATATACGTAGGCTATATATCCCTGGAGAAATCAGAAACGCTGATTTGCTGATCTTCGGCTGAAATTCTCGGAATACTCACATAATTTTGTTCATATGTCACAAATCAGTAGCCTACTAATTTTATAATATGGCACGATTTAAATTTAAGAAATCAGAGCAAGAAATCTTAATAGTGTGGCCGGTAGTTTTTAATAATAAAAATGTTGGCTTTGTTTTCATACCGATTAATAATTGTTGGCTTTGTTTTCATACCGATTAATAATTATTGGCTTTGTTTTCATACCGATTAATAATTGTAATACTTAACCGGGGTTATACAATAATGACATTATTCTATAAAGCGTCTGAACTGTTTCGTAATTGAGCATTCTCCTGCCTTCTGTTTTCCGTATTGTTACACTACCCTCGAACTCTATGACAATTTTACATTAATTTGTTGTTATTCAATAAAACTTTTTACGACTACAGCAGATGAATATTATGCTATCAGTCACGGTGGAAAACTATTTCAAAAACAATAAAAGTATTATAACTGTAGAAGTGACTATTTTATTTTTAACTTTTCATCTTTTTCTAACTCTTGTGTATTCATTCAGTCTTTTTAAAGCTTCTCTCATAAATTTGCTTTTCTTAAATAAAGTATGAGTAAAGTAATGACAGTATAATCTTCATCATTTGGCATGTTTTAAGAACAACACATAATGTTGCCACCTACTGAGAATACTTAATTAGATAAAGATTATACTGAATATGTAGCGATGGAAAAATAAATCTAGTTAATATTGCTAACCATTGTGGTACAGAATTTGGCTAAAAGATGAAGGATATTTGAATATTAAGCCTGAAAGATATGATGATTAAAATAGTTGACTTGTGTGAGACAGTGACGACGCCAGAGGGGGGGCAAGGGGGCGAGCACCCCCTAGTAGCTACTTCTGCCCCCTGACTGCCCCCCCCAGACTCCTACAATTAAACATTCTACATGTAGTATTTTATATCAGTATCATAACCAATCTTATTGTCAAATTGTAGTCTACTTTCCATGCATTTACTGTGTGGCTGATTAGTCCTCAAGCTTTCTTCTTTGAGCGTCTGGGTAGGCACGCATATTTCTGTTTTCTAATTAGCCCCTTTTGAGGTAAATTTTAGTTCTACTTCTTTCTTATGATTTTCAATTATTGTGCCTAGCGAACAATAGTAGATTTGGTCGGCTTGGTTTCTTCTCATTGGATCAACTTCGATTGGAAACAAAAGAAAGGTAAAACTATTTACGTAACTTATTTGTATTTATGTTTGAAGTTTGAAGTTTTCAGTTTCATATTTTGTTTTATTTAAAGGTTCTATACTTCTTTTTTCTGAAACATTATTCTCGGCTTTCAATATTCAGAGGATGTGCTTATAACAGCTTAGTTTGCAGCTATGCCGAGTAAGAATGATGATCTAGAAATTGAAATCCTAGATTATGCAATGTCAGTTGTGTAGGGCAGGGGCTTTATGGACAGGTATATTCTCCTGAAGGAACATAATTCCTTTCTTTTCACTTTCCGCGGCGTTGAACTTTGAATTTTTCTTTCAGTTTTGTAAGTAATGTAGAGATTCTGGATTAAATATCTGACCGTTGCGGAGGTAGTCTATGAGTACCACTTCATACTTATCACAGAAGAATGTTGCAAACAGTTTCTCAACCTACTTCTGAGTCTTGGAGCGATGAAGAACGGAGTGCTATTACTCCATTGATTGTTGTTTCGATTCAGGATCATAAAGGTACAACCATATTTCATCTATGGTTACTATTCGTGAGCGAAATTGATCAGCATTACGGTCAAATTGGAAGAAGACTTCTCTTAATGCCGTCACTCTTATTCTCCGGACATTTTTTGGGAACCCATTATGCCGAGAATTTGAGCATACCCAAGCCATTCTGAATTATGCTACCAACGCGTTTGAGAGAAATGCCCAGAATCTCTAGCAAAAGTTTTGCTAAGGTAAAAATTGAGAAAGCGGGGTGCAGCCAGACCTCAGACTATAACTATATACTCAGACTAGTTTACTATACACTTTAAAAACTATATAAATAATAGCTTAAAATATTTTTGTCACTCAAAAACTAAGATGGCCTAGGCCGTCCGACCCAGGGTTATATCCACCACTGGCTGAAATGCTGCAAGAATAATGTCACAAAATTCCATCCATGATTTCGGGAAGAGTCATCGGTTTTAATCATCCTGGATGCAAAGCATAATTTGTTGAGAAATCGCCACGTTTATACTAAGCCACTTACTCCTTTACCACTGTATATAACGGAGGAGAGTCCCGTGGTGTTTCAATGATTTTCTAATTAATTTACTTCGGTGACTTTCCTTGGTGGAACAAAAATGTTATAACAGGATCTGGATGTTCGTTAAATTATCTGTTTGGGCACACATAATCACTTCAGAGGCCCGAGAAACAATAAGAATTTCATTATTAATATGAAAATTTGTATTTGTACATACAGAGATATGTTTTTCTAAACTACGGTTTCATTTTTCTCTCTAGTACCTACACTCCTTCTGGATTGGACTACATTTTCAGCAGCTCCTTACTTGAAATAAGTTTAATTTATAAAACATAGGTCTAATATGAAAACAGCAACGAAATACACAATGTAATGTAAAATAAGTCAAACATAATAAATATGTCCTTTTTGGTATGGCAAATAGCCGCCCCCCGAAAATGTATCTGCCCCTTCTTTGCCCCCCTAAGAACTTAAAGCTGGAGTCGTCACTGGTGTGAGATAATAAATTATCAAAAGAGAACTATAAAGAATTACTGCTCACCCAATGGTAAAAGTGCCACACTTTGATAAAAATTGTAATTGAGCATTTAATAATACGTAATTTGCGGACACGAAATGAAATTGAGGTATTATTAAACAATCCGCCCATGTGGTCATGAGTAAAATGATCTTAAAGTTAGAATGAACAGTAAATTTGCATATATTACAGATATTATTGATAACAGATTACCTTTTAAGGAGTTAGATTTACAAAAAATTCTCTATATACAGGGTGTTTCAAAATGAATATCGAAAATTTAAGGCGTTGTGGTATTTATTACATTTAACATACAATTATAAATAATGCATCAAATGAAAGAGCAACTCAAACAGTTTTGTACGCACGCATGCGCATGTACTATTTCCTATGCCTGTCGTTAGAAAGCGCTAGTAGCAAAGATGGCGACTGGTGGGCAGAAAGCTTTTCGTAGCAACTGCAAAGGATAAAAAGGCAGTAGTAAGTTACTACTTAAAATTCCCCTCACAGACGTCACTAGAATTCCTAGCTCACGATTAGCCTTCCGAATAGATTTGTTGGGGTTACGTTACAACGATACGTTGTATATACTTATATTTTTGGGGCAATGAATATTTCTTTATATGTACTAACCTTCTTTATATGTACTAACACAGGTTATTTCGAAGAAGTTAGTTAGAAATATATAATTGTCCAATATACAGAAAGATATTCAGATGTTATAAAATAATGAGTTTGTCAATATCTGGTTGGCAGGCAACCAGATAAATAATAAATAAATAATATATAAATAAATGGAATCAAATAGAAATGAAGTGTGTTATTGTTGATGGATCAAGTTTAATTATAAAAAAGAATCATATATTTTATCGTTGTAAATGGTACAAGGAATCCGGGAGTTGAGAAGGAGCGTTTTTTTAAAATTTAGTAAAAAAAAAAGACCAAAATTGAGTCAGACATTAATTATATTTTATGAATGACACAGATGGTGAAACGATGAATAGCCAAACAATAAATTCATCCAATATGTTGGAAATGTTGGGAATTTTGAAGGAAATGTCCCGACAACAAACAGAACAAATTGCTAAATTGAACCAGCAGTTAGAAAAGCAAGCCCAACATGTTGATAAGCGCCTAGAGCAGCAGATACAACAGATGGATAAGGTAATAAGCAAGATAGGGCAGAGACTCCCTGAATCTTTAGGCAATATAGAAACCGAGGAAAAAGTAAGCTATGAATCTACATTGGTAGAATTTGCGAAATCTTCACGGAAACACACTGCCGTGTTGATTGGAACAGATTATCCTAACTTTTCCCTTCAGGCGAGTACTATTGATTGTTTTATGGACGTAGCGTATAATGAAGATTCGGATAGGCAACAGTATGCGGCAAGTTACGATCATCGTCATCTTGAGAAAGCTATTGATTGCTTGAATTCACAATATATTCAACATGATATTAATCCTATGGTTCATCTAGCAGAAGATATGTTGATTCCAATATTCGTGAAACGCAGAAAGAAAACATGTGTTCCTCTTGGTCTTGTGTTGATTGGTCGAGTGAATTAAATCTGTTGAATTGCTCATTCAACGAAAGAACTAGAATGATGTTAGCAAACAATTCGATGATGCTTTCACAAAGCGTGATACAGTGCGTTGATTTCCATCATATAAGTGTGATGTTGCAAAGTTTCCAAAATCCATCAATGGTTCAATACAGTACTAGTTTGCATCAAACTAACCTTCAAAATCCAGTTCAAAGTATTCATGTGAGGTTGAAGTGTGATCCCAATGAGCAAGAAGATGTTAAATACGTGTGCACCGGTGATACAGCTGGACCTAACCCCAGAAGAAATAAAACCCGTGGAAGGACAAAGTACCGTGAACATTATGGAAATAAGAGATACAGATATGTTAGGAGACATGACATCTTGTCACCATTAAAACGAAGAAGAACTAAACCTAATTTTACCGGTAAAGTAACCAAGCCTAATCCTAGTGATAATGATTGTGTATCCGAACCTAATTTTGTCGGTAACAGAACGCAACTTAATTGTAGCAAAAATAATACGATTTATCAGAAACGTTTCGCAGATGGCAGAAACCATGGTAAGAATAAGAAACGTAGAACTATGGATGTAAATAACACGCAAAGGCTGTATTCCGATTTGTGACTTTCGATGCAACCCAAACAGGCTGTATTCCGATTTGTGACTTTCGATGCAACCCAAACAAATTCGATCAATGACATGTAATATAACTTAATGTAAAGAACACTTAACAGAATGGAAATATGTGAGTTGATTTAATGTATTTTTATTTTATGCTATTTAATCTTGAGCTCATATGCCTTGATGTTATGTGTATTACTTAATATTTGTGTTTCATACTATTTATGGTTTTTTAAAATTTTGTATTATCAATCTCGTTATTCGTGTTCCATTCATGCAACTTAGACTGGAATTCCGATGTTTGAAAAGACCGTACTCAATTGATTTTGCTTCAACTATCATTATGATTTCTCGATTTTACTTTATGTTATTTAATCTTGAGTTTCTCAAATGTTCCATACTATTTATGTGTTTTTCTTATGATTGCCAACATATAACATCAATTTCATTATTCATGTCATGATGTTAATAAGACGTTAATTAATATGCTATGTCCTGATTATTATCGATAATTCAATATCAGTTTATATTTTGTTTAATTATATGTTATATTTGATCATTTTAGCGTTCAAAGAACGACTATATGAATATCACATACATCTTTTTCAAAACCTTCTTCATGATGCCCAAGTAAATAATTATTAAATTGTAACAAAGCATGTAATGGCCCCGAAAAGGAATCAAACAAATTGTAAAAGCTTTTTAATGAATCCGAAAAAGGACTTAAATAACTTCTTAATCTAATTTCGAATGCGCCTCATCGTCGATGAAACGTATAAATATATGAAGATGATAATAAGGTTTAAAATAAATATGATAATGATACTGTTATAGAATTAAATACGATATATATATATATATATATATATATATATATATATATATATATATATATATATATATATATATAATTATATGAATTGTATTTTTTATATACGAGGTGCATTTGAAAACTCGAATGATCCATATGTATATAAACGGTCCAGAATTCTTTTCCTTTTTATGAAAGTTAATGAATAAAAAAAAGGAAATTCCGTTCGGGCGTCATTATATACAACGATACGTTGTATATACTTATATTTTTGGGGCAATGAGTATTTCTTTATATGTACTAACCTACTTTATATGTACTAACACAGGTTATTTCGAAGAAGAAGTTAGTTACAAATATATAATTGTCAAATATACAGAAAGATATTCAGATGTTATAAAATAATGAGTTTGTCAATATCTGGTTGGCAGGCAACCAGACAGATAATAAATAAATAATATATAAATAAATGGAATCAAATAGAAACGAAGTGTGTTATTGTTGATGGATCAAGTTTAATTATGAAAAAAGAACCAGTTGTTTATCGTTGCAACGTGTGAAAGACTCTCTCCCTTGTTCCACACATTCTTCAGTGACTTATTGTTTTCCCGTACTCTTACCTTTGCACAGACATCCAGTGTTTTCAAACAAATGAAACCATCTACGAATGTTATTATCACTTGGTGGATTGCAACTGAAATTAATTAGGAAAGCAAGTTGCGCTGTAACTACAGATGCAGTCTTTGCAAAATGTAAATCACAAAATGTTTTTGCTCACTAGTCATCATCTCTGATACTAGCGCTTTCTAACTGAAGAGAGAGGAAACAGTGCATGTACATACGTGCGTACAAAAGTGTTTGAGTTGCACTTTCATTTGATGTATTTATAATTGTACGTTAATACTGCAAGGAATTAGAACCCCGATATTCATTTCATAACACTCTGTATCTATCTTGTCTGCCTGTCCATTGAAAAAAAAAAGACTCTCGTCAACTTATTTAGATCACTATTTTTTCCTTACGATTTGATAATTATTTTTTTATAATTGTGATACGTATGTCCGTTCGGAAGACAGAAAAATATCAAGTCTTCTTGCTTGATACCATCAATTTTGGCTAAAATATAAAGGGTTTAAAAAGTTAGTAACCGAGTTAGTTGAATGGAGTTAATTTGTATAACGGAAGTAGTAGAAATGAACCATTTCCGGTTTTTTTACATTTAATCACTTATAGAGGAGAACTGTAATAGGAAGCGAAAAGTGATTTCCAGCAATCGATTAAGGGTCCGAAGAATACGTTTAATCTCTGTTCTGAATTCCCTACTAAAACCGGAAGTGAGAGAAACCCGTTGCAACTTCTGGTTTCAATACTGATCTATAGAGAGTAAACATACGAGACAGTCAGAAGCGTTTTTACTAAAATTGATTTAGAGTTGTACAATTAGCGACAAAATTTCTTTCCGTTTGGTAAAATTTATTTTGGGAATAACCGTCGTAGGGCTAGAACGTACAATGGTGGTACGGCTGGAAACTGTACTCAAGTTGTCCTTTCATTCTGAAGTTATTTACGAAATCAATTTCGTCAAAACGGAAAGAACTCTCGTCCCTGACTGTACATGAGACATTGATACTTGTTTTAAAATATTCTTTAACAAATATATACATACTATACCTTTATGGTTGAGCTTTCACTTGGTAAAACTAGATGTAAATAAGAAATAATTAGAAAAGCGCAATTAAAAAAAAACTAATGTCTGAAAAAGTTAACCTTACAGTGCAATTACACCGTAATTAAGAAAGGTAATTATATGCATATGTTCATACGCGTAAAATTATGCCTAATCTCTTTTTTAACGCTCCTCTAGCTTTAAACTGCATAATTACCATAAAGTTTATCCCACGCTTATGCCGGCTAGGATAAAGGAGACGGTGATGATGAGAAATGAATGAAGTGGTGGAACGAAGAAAGTGGGAGGAAACGGAAAACCCCAAGAAAACCCACGCACACGGTGTTTGTTCACCATAAAGTTCTCTTGGCGCGGGCTGGGATCGATCCAAGGACCGAGCCACCGCGGCCCCTAAAGTTATAATTTTTGTAAAATTTGTAGCCTACACAAGTTTATAATTACTTGGAGTGTCTCCGCAGCTTTTTCAGAAAATCAAACCAGATCATCGCTATCTCTTACTATTACGAAGAAAGTCAAAAAGGAAAGGGACTTTTGCAATTTTTCGCAATAAGGTTTGGTAACACTGCTAGTATAAAGCGCTTAATTAGTCCCGTCTCGAACACCATTTCCCTGCTAATCGTTGGAGTGTAGCCAGAGATTTCATCGCCCGGGGCGAAGTAGAATTCGACGCCCCTTACAGTCATCTTATCAAGCTTTTTTTTTTCACACATAAAAGAAGCAGCTTTTATTATTATGCTACGGAAAGATCACTGCAACAACCAAGAGCGATGATTATGTATGTATTCTTTTACAAGTAAGAGCTGCTTTCAATAATCTTATTTTGGAATTTTTGTTAAACTTAACAAAACTATTTTTGGTTTGTACTAATCCACTTGGAGAACAGTTATGGAAATTTCAACTATTTACAATATTGTACACTATCGATAAGAAATGAATTTTCAATACATTAGAAATTATATGTTTTTAAAATGTTCGAAATGGGTGAGAGCATTAGGTTCCAGTAATGACACTGCCACAGACACAAAAAAATAAATAAATAAAAATTAAAAATAAATAAAATAAAATAAAATAAAATAAAAGCAAAAAATAAAAATAAAATGTCTGTGCACCTGACCCCGGGAAGGAGTGTCATTTCAGATTTTGCTTGGGAGGTGAGGCAAGACCCCTCGGTATAAGTAAAATTTCGCGTATTTCACTGATTTACTACTACTTTATTGATAAGGGGGGCAATTGCCCCTCCATGGCCCTCCTAAATGACGCCTTTGACCCCCGGGGCATAGATTCGATGTATTTTGTTACACAGCAACCAAATTTCAAAACCCCAGGACAATTGACCATGTCAATTTTGTTTTATGGGCGAAAAACTTATGTGCTATCTTACGTGTATTCTCCCTATTCAAACTAATCGCTAAACCTTTTCACCCATTAAAAAAAAATCTGACACGGTCGATCGTCTGGGGATTTCGAAATTTGGATTCTGCTTAGGAAAAACATTTAATTCATACCTTTGGGTCCGATGCACAAAACTTTTATTTTCTTGTGTGTAGCTGTGTAATTATAAATTTGTAATTTTAATTTTGTAGATTAAAATTAGAAATTTGTAATTTTTGTAATTTTATTCTGTAATGTGACCACACAAATATTTTAATTTTTGACTCTTTTACGGCAAAAAAAAAAAAAAAAAATGTTTTGTGAAATATAACAGAAATGCAAAAGGAATCTTCTTTGCGAATTTCTCAATATTGATTGATGGAGCTAAAGTATATGTTTAATGTTTGTAATTAAAATCCAAAATATAGTTTGGCTAAAACATACGCTTGAAATAATAGTAATTACTTAATCTCTTACAGAATGAAAATTCGGAATTTAAAGTTACTTATTATTAATTAATATCTTAAAAATACACTAACACTCATACACAATATATGTGTATATGCTTTGTGTATATACATAGAGATAAAATGTTACAAAGCAAGAATTTTAGAAATGGTCCAAAAATGCATCAAAAAGATTGCATTCTTGGCTAAGAATTTTAGGAATGATTCTAAAATGCATCAAAAGATTGCGATCATGGCTAATAATCAGTTTTTGGATTAGGGGCTACAAAATGTTTGAACGCTCCCTAAATCTAGTCTTCGTATTTTTTTACGGAATAAGAACATCGTAATGAGTTAACTGATACTTTAGGTTTGGCTACTGTATATAGTTTTTTCAGATATAATGTACACAAGAAAATTTTTGACTGAAATACATTGGATCTTTTGATGCAACTAGATACATATGCACACACAAAAAATATATCTTGGCGATACAACTTGTTGATGGAGAAATGATTCCAAAGAATAAAAATATCACTGGTAGTGATCAGTCTTTGAAAACGATGAAATTCATTGGGTTAAGTTCTGACCCCTTAAGCCCCTATTCTACAACTGCTTCAAGTTCGAAAATGTTATTGTTTCCCTTATTTACCTTCATTTTTAACATTCCCGTGCAAACAGCAGCTTGTGTTGAAGCCTCTTAACTTCTCTCATTTTCATACCTTCATTCTCACCATCGTGATTAATCTGATTGGACAGAAAAGCTTGATTTAATTAAGGAAACTCATCGCTATCAAAACACAGAATACGTATTTCAGAATTTGAAAACGCTCCTGCGTACGTCATAAATCATTACTTGGCACCTTATATATTACATCGTCATTAGGAAATCATATATAATAACTTTCTTTAGGTAATAAGTAAAAAACTAGTTGTGACTCTTATTGCAACGTTTGGATTGCGAGCAGAACGAGTAAGAAATTTTTAACAAATTTATTTCTTTGCAAAGTATTGATTTAATAGGGCGCCAATACATTTTAGGGGCGACGCATCGTTTACTCATTTGCCATACTTTCTCTTCAACCTTGTTCGTTCGTCGCCCCCTTGCTGTCAGCGCCCGGGAAGATCGCCCCGCTCGCTCCTCCTCCACGTAGCTACGGCTCTGAGTTTAGCAGACCGTTAAACATGGCAGCTCCATTGTCGATCTGCACCAAGGAGGAAATGAGAGCAGTGATTCGCTTTTGCGGAAGGTCGCGCGAAGCAAGATCTACGAATGGATAGAGCGTTTCAAACAGGGAAGGATTTCTTTATGTGACGAGGAACGATCGGGCAGGTCATCGACGTCAACGGCTAAGGACAATTTGAAAGTCGTTGAGGGTGTGATATGGAAAACACCAATCACAGAGAACGAAATAGTCAATACTTTAGATATGAATCATGGTTTAGTGTATACTATCTTTCACGACAAGGAAGAAGATTTGCAACCGATGCAGAAGTCACTGATGCGGTGCAAAATTGGTTACAGGTGCAATCAAAGAACTGTTTTTCCTAATGGAATCTAAAAAGGTGTGGAACATTGGGAAAAGTGCGTTGAAGTGCAGGGAGATTATGTAGAAAAATATTGTATGTTTCAATTTTCTAACATTAGAATAAATGTACCTTTTCTTAGAAGTCCCTTTACTTCTTGATTTTTCCTCGTACTTATTACTATACAGGAAGCGAGTTTGGAATCAGAAGTGGTAGTAGATTTCTACCATTTCCGGTTGTGATATAGGAATTAACTTGGAGATGGAACCTATTTTTTTCTGTGCTGAATCCATACCACAAAACTGATTCCTGGTGTTTATTAACGATCTGTCACCATGGCAATCAATGTTGAACTCGAACATGATTGATCTGCAGTGCTTTCAGTTTGAGAAAAGGGGTAAAAGTCTTGAATAACTTATTCCTGGGACGCTTAATCAAAAAAACTAATTTTTGTAAGATCTTAACATTAATGCACTACGGATTTTAGTAGTGAGATAGCGGTAGAGACACCTATTCTAGCCACTTTCGATTTTAGTAGTGAGATAATAGTAGAGATAATACTTATTCCTGGGACTTTCGATTTTAGTAATGAGACAACGGTGGAGATAATACCTATTCTCTGGACTTTCGAATTTAGTAGGAGATAACGGCGGAGATAAGAGCTATACTTGGAACTTTCTATTTTAGTAGTGAGATAAAGGTGGAAATAGCAACCCTACTTTGAATTTCCAATCTTAATAGTGAGATAACTATGAGATAATACTTATTTTTGGAACTTTTGATTTTAGTAGTAAAATAACGGTGGAGATAATTCCAATTCCTGGGAACTTCGATTTTAATAGTGAGATAATTGTAAAGATAATACCTAATCTTTGGAATTTTGACTTTAGTAGTGATACAGCGTGAACATAATCCTATTCTTGGGACTTTAGATTATAGAAATGAGATAACGGTGGAGATAATACCTATTCTTGGGACTTCGGATTTTAATAGTGAGATAACGGTGTATACAATACTTACTCTTGGGAGTCACTTAGATCCACCAATTTTTTCATACAAATAGATCGTAACCAGATCCAATCCCGTACGATGCCGTTTTTCCGATTCTTGACTTGGGGACGGATCCAAATTTAAAGTACGTACAAATATAGTCAATCATGTTGTCTGTGACATAGATAACCCAAACGTTTTACACGTGTTGCAGCTTGCATAGCTTTAAGATTTTTGACATTTTGTGCATTAACCTTATTCTTCTCGTGCAAAGAATGAGAATAGTCAGCTGGGCGAAAATCGATAGAGGCAAGTGTTCGTCGTTATATATTTCACATGTTTCTTTACTTTCAAAGATTTTACATAAATAATTCTTTCCGTGCGAGGAACAGTCTCTAAAATAGACCTGCAAATATTTAAGAAAATTTCTAGCTGAACCTGCGCTATTTACACAGCGCACAGTTCTCATATAAGCGTGAATCTCTTTCCCACTTCTCACTATATCTGTGAACGTCCCTTTACGAACACAAGTAAAGGACAGGAAGATTCTCAAAGGGAGTGAATTCGCATAAACAAACATATAAATGTAATGTTTTAATATATAGAATGTTGGGATGAGTTTGTGGCAAACTTGGATAAGTAATAGATGATACCAAAAGCAAATAGGTTTTCTTATAATTCCATATCCGAGTACGCCTCATTGTGGGTCTACAAGCCTTCGAAGTTGCAAACTGAAAATAGGTTTTGTCATTCAGATTAAAGCAAAGTGTCTGAAATGTCCACCAACCCGCTATACATAGCTCCTCCACTGGTTGCCTTTTACAAGGGTATTAACCTACTTGCAACTTTAAACTAATAGGATCAAAACGACGCCTAAAATGTGAAATAGAAAAATAAAGCCAAGTATTTTTTTTTTTGAAAATTTCAATGAGAACTGGCAAATCTACCCAAAATTTGGAATGGACCAGGGGATAACGGCACAATTCTAGCACTTGTTTTCGAGATCTCATTGTCGAAAGGATTGGCCACAAATATATAAACTTTTCTAGCATTTTAGTATATAGATTTTTAATGTTAAAGTGCGCATATTTTTGGGTCCTTCTGAATATTGAGAACTGACGATAGACTGATAAGAATCAGTAAAATGGAAGTTCATAAAAATCTTCGTAGTTTAGTATCCCTTCTCAGCGGGAAGACCATATGAGACAGACCTACAGTTTAAGGTCTCCGAATGCATTAAATCCTTTCCTACTGGGATTCAAACCAAAGACCACATGCTCTAAACGGATGAAAGCGTTAGACACTAGACCAGTGGTGATAAAAAATTTTCATAGTTATAGTAACAGTTATAAAAAATGTGCATTGACAATTGAAAACAAAATTGCTGTTAGTGTGGTTAGTGGGGAAGAAGTTCTTCCATGTTTATTTGTACTCCTGATTCTGTTTTCAAGAGTCAACAGAGTTAATTTACTGTTAGGCATCTAGTAAAAAGCGTTTTGTTGACTTTAAAAGTAAGGCAGAACAATTTCTCGTCTGCTTCCAGCTACTGTACTAATGAAGCTAAATATGACATTTAAACTCAAGCCACTTACGTATGAGCATATTTCGTACGAAGTTTTGTTTACTTTCCTCAAAACACGTTTTTGTAGAGAGAGAGAGAATTGTTCGTGCAAACATGATCACAACTACAAGCTGAAAATTCGTAACATGCTGCTCAACAATTTTGTTAATTATAAATCCACATTGCAAACTTTTATTTCACGAAATATTACCAATCGCTACGAATTATATTATTTTTTAAATATAACATTTTTCGTATTAAACAGCTTTACCTTTTTATCAACTTAAATTTCATTAAACTATTCGCTGAGGAAAACAATTCATTTTATTTATGAAGTAATACAAAACTAATACAGAATCAATTATTTTTTTAAAAAAATAAAATGTATTGTCTCACTCATCGAGTAGTTTAATCAAATTTACGTCTTTTAAATATATTTTTGGTTGTCTCTATAAAATTAAATAACACATGAAGTTAGACAAGTAATTAAAGATTAATCTTTAATGTCGAAAGCCAAGGCTACAAAGAAAGGACTCAGATCCTATCAGATGTATGTTTGCTACTAATACTTGGTTGGTTTTACTTCAATATCATGTTTTACAACGCTTTTGTAAGGTTATTTTTTTCTGTTCGTTTGTTAGTTAGTCATGCTTATATTAGAGCACTTTTCTATTCATTTGTTAGTCATGCATTTATTATGTTACTTTTCTATTTGTTTGTTAACTAGAGTGATGCTTATATTAGGTTACTGTCAGTGGCAGATCTAGAAGGTAAAAAGTGGGGGGACTGCCAGACCCAAGACTGTGATAAGTATATTATGAGTTTACTATAGAGTTTCAAAAATATATAAATAATAACCTAAGTTATTTTCGTCATTCTGAAAACTGTAAGGGCTTAGACCCCCCGACCCCAGGCTAGATCCGCTACTGGTTACTGTTCTATTCATTTGTTAGAGTCATATTTTTATGATGTTATTGTTCTGTTCATTTGTTATAGTCATGCTTTTATTAGATTACTTTTCTGTTCGTTTGTTATCCAGAATAGAACTTTTCTTACTTTTATTAGATTACTGTTCTGTTCTGTTTGTTAGTTACAGCCATGCTTTCATTAGGTTATTTTCCTTTTCGTTTATTAGTTAGTCATACTTATATTAAGTTACTGTTCGGTTCGTTTGTTATTTACAATCATGGTCATACTAGGTTACTTTTCTATTCCTTTGTTTGCAAGTCAAAGTTTGCAACTTAAATTTCACGCCCTTCCACACTAATTCAAACTATCAAATGGTGTACAGATATATTAACCCGATTAATATACCGTAGTACTGTATATTTACACAATTTTCGTTTTAGTATATCAACTCATTACAAATTAGATTGTTTATTTCGTATACAATATCAGTTAATTAAGCATTACTTGAACATGTGGGAGAGTGGTTCGAAATCTTTATGTGATGCATTCAACGAAAACGTTAGGAACTGTTGTCTTGAGTAAAGAATTAATTGCATATATTGAATAAAGATTAAAGGTAAATATTATTCGAAAAAAAGATTGAAACATGTTTTTTTTTTTACAAAATGAACTGAAAATAATATATTTCTCTTGTTAAGATAATACGTTTTTAAATACAGGCCTCTCTTTTCCTATAACAATTTCTATCTTATGTCACGATCCCTTTCCATCACCCAACAATAGTCTGCCAACATTGTAATATACCACCTACTTTGGTATCTGCTGTTCTTTACAAAAATACCTTTGTGAAATTTTTCCTGATCCTCACTGATCTCATCAAAATCAGTGGGGGAAAGTCAAGATGAGAGTGAAGAAAGTATATCTTGAGGTTTATGTTACATCAAAATGCACGAAAATAAGTCAACGTATCTTCTTGTTTTACATAGTCATAGTGTTATGCATCTCCCATAGAGTGTTTCTGGTTCCCGAGAAAGTTACCGACATTTTCAAACTTAGCTATGCATTTTTATCATATTATGTCATTGAATTTTAAAATCTTCATTTTACTATTAACGTCTGAATATGTGGCCCACTAAAAAGATATTTGTACACTTTAGCAGCACTCAGCGATGCGAAGTCTTACCTATACAGTAAATACACTGCCCATTCTTATCCAGAACCTTCTCCAAACTGCTTCATAAGTCTGAATTTCAAGTGGAGTGGTGGAATAGTGCGATCAATTAGTGGAGTGTGCATTACGCTTTTCTTATCTGCAGACAACTCACAGACAACTCTCACATTCCAGTGCTTATCTCTAACCCTACTATTTCATTTACATATGAAATGGACAATTGGTGTATCATGTGTGCATTCTCATTAAAAGGCTTTCAAGTCCCTGCAAACAGACCAACTGTGTTCTCGTATTTTAATTTTGAAATAATTACTTTCAAGGCATTGTGCATTTCTTTCCATGCAACAGAGTATGGTATGGGAAAAGATACAAGTTGGTTTCCATTATGTACCACAACTCTTTTTGGCAGGATTTTGAAGCATCTATAAAGAGTATCCAATCGGATGCATTATAAGTAGCACTCAATGCGTCTATAACAGCTGGAATGTTGTTGTTAATAACTAATCCGTCTTTTTCAGAGAAATACGGAACAAATTCTCTCTATGTCTATAGCATGAGTAATATGTCCTACTGTCTAAAATATTTTTCGAACGTAGTCTAGAACCAAGAACTTCTGCACTCTCCTTCGATAGATTATATCTTGAACTATTCATAAAGTTCTGATTGTGTTAAGCGGAACAATGCAATGATAGTTGTCATCTTCTTCGCATGGAACATCTACATCATTACTACTAGATGGCAATAAAACAGCCAAAAGCTGGATGAGGATCAGTAGATTGTCACCACGAGGAAGGACTGAATTGCCGAGGCCATATTTTCGGATACAGTATCTCCTTGTTCTTTGTATTGTATCCTTTAACATTTATTGTACAGGTTGATTTCGAAGCTTCCTACATAGGTCTTCTGAATTATAGATGCTTCTTATTACCGATGCTAAGTACGCTGTCTCTCCGAAACTTGTAATAGTTTCAGTTTGAGCACAGTTTAACTCTCACACAGCAAAATATCGGAATCATTAAAACACTCAGGCGATGTCATTTTCTAACAATTGAGTTACTGCACGTTAACCAGAATAATGTGTGTGTGTAAATGAGTACACACTTGCGGCTAGCACCGTTTTAGATGGATACATCCTCTCCTAAAGTATAGTGGAGGTATGCTGGATTTAGGAGATTAGGAGATAATCTGAGATACGTTCTTTATTAATGCTATATCAGAATGGTTATCAAGGTCTTTAAGAACCACTATATTTTTCTAAGAAAGTGTGTAACCCTCTCGAAACATGCTAGCCACGAGGTGCTAATCACTTAGAAAAAAACTAATGTTATAAGGTACTCACTTTGTTAGCGCTGTGTCTTTCCTTTAAAAGCTCTGAAAGGATGCTAGATGCGAAAGGCTAGTCACTAAGAAAACGAGGTATTATAATATTATTTTGGAGTTATATCTTCGTGCTTGACATATCGTATATATTTTGTCTGTCGTTCCGTTTCAAGGTTTTCGCTCTTTCTTCGGGTAAGTGCTCATATTCAAAGATACACAGCATATAAATGTGGATGGTCTAAAAGGTGTATATTTGTTAATTATTTATTTATTGTAAGACAAACAGTGATGTTTAGGGAAAGAATAAAAACATATGATCGGGAACAGTTATAATATGATAAGAATTCAAGAATGTCACATTGAGATTAATAATGTGTATTTATTGTTCAACAGGGTGAGGTACAGTGAATGCGGAGGTACAGTAAAGTAAGTGGTAGTTGCAGTCATTAGAGAAATAGATGGAGATGAAATTGCAATGCTCTGAACGCCACATCAGAGGGAGCTGACGATTGAAGTTATCTTCCTGTTCCTGGGACGATTAAGGAACTTATGGAGACAGAGGAGGCCCATGTTAATTAGTAGTTACGGTGCATATGATGAATATATGAAAGTTCATGTGGTGAATTAATGTGGAATATTTCGGGATCCAATATTGCACCATCTAGTTGCAAATTACATAGAGTCATGAAGTGCTGTAGGGAAGTATCGACATAAGTTGGTGGTGCGTCGTTACTTCGGTCACATCGTAGGATATCTAATAACATGGGATGGTCTGCCCGAAACGTATCGAATACGAAGCTGTTCGATATATGCAATAAAGGCAGAAAATCAATGACCTAATAAGGTAATCGTATCAGATGCACTAAGTTGATGCGATGTGTTAAGCATTGAACATGGCACTCTAAAACAACTATAATTTCTGACGAAAAGTTTACCAGTGCGAATGTCCAAGTAACATGATAAATCGGACCGGTATAACTTATATAGATTAACATGTTTAGAATGTTACTATGTAATTTTATAAAATAGACACACACGTAACCAAAGTCAATGCGCTATTAGAACAATACGTCAGCGTAAGGTAGAATAAGTATTTACATTATTTTTATTCCTCACAGTTGCAAAATGGAAGATTTGTAATGAAAACAAGCATGTATTTTAGAATTTTTTTTATGATAAAAAGGCCTTGTGTCCATCTTAAACACAAACTAAATACAACTTTCTTATAAGGCTGTCTATAAGTTGGATTTATGATTTCAGTTGGAATAGTAGTCTGAAGAAGGAAGTGATATATTTCCGAAACTGTAACATTTCTAATTAATTTATAATAAAGATTATAGACAGCCTTGTAAGAAACTTGTATTTAGTTCGTGTAGAAAATTTTTATATAGCACCATCCACTGGCAACATTTGAGAAAGCATTTTATTCTATTAAATTACAGAAATTAATTTATTACAGTTTTCTGTACGTGACGAAAACAAACCGTTTTCACTTTTGGAATAAGCTCCTCAAAGTTATTAAGAAACAGTGATTAGGCTACTTGCAAGAGAATCGAATCTATGGTGACCAGTGAAACGATTTAAGTGTGTTTTCTTACCTTCACAATATCATGCATGAGACTACATCTGAACATTGAATCCAATTTGATATCTTCATTCTCCAGAATATCCTGAAGGCTCCCTCGCGAGCAATATTCCGTGAGAACGCATACGTTGGGAGGCTCCGTACATGCCCCGATGAACCGTACAAGATGATCGTGGTGGATATCTTTCATCTGAAACCAAAGAAAAACTTAATTACATACTAATACATTTACATATTTTTTCTTATTTTTAACACATACAATATATGAGTATTAAGCTAGTGGTAATATGTGCAGACGCAATCAAACGAATATATTAAACTAATCGTACTACTTCCAGTAAAATCGAGCTATTAGATTAAATGGTAGTGCTGTACACAGCAGAGCCTAGCGAATATACTAAACCAATGATGGTACATACGGAATCGAGCGAATAAACTAAACTATTAGTGCTATATACGATAAAATCCAGCGAATACATCAAAAATTAAATGTAATCTTTCAGTTTTACGGCCCATGGTTAGGCTAAAGGAGATGGTTTCTTGACGATGAGGGACGAATGGAATAAATAAAGAGGAGGAATCGAGAGAACCTCGAGAAAACTTACGAACATGGTGTTTGTCTACCACAAAGTTCACCTGGCGCGACCTGGGATCGAACCAGGAACCCTACAAACCAGAGGTGAACGCTCTACTACTGAGGCAACTATTTCATTAAACTAGCAGAGCAATGTCCGTGTAATGTGGGCTCCTGTATCCATGGCATGGCGCGTCCTCAGGTTGCGGATCAAGGAGAAGGCCTCTAGATATAGAGGTTAGCTGCGAATATACTGAATAAGCAGCCGCGGACAGACGACAAGAAATGGTCCTCCAGCTTGGGGGTTTGTGTGGGTAAGGCTAACAACCTCATCCTGTAAAAAAAAGACACTTGTTCAGAAACATTCACAGAAGCCTCGGACCAGGACTGAAAACTTGGCACGACCTCAGTAAAAGAAAATGGACATGAGATTTGGAACATTGAATATTAGAAAACTTTATAGGGCCTACGCGTTAAAATCAGTAACGAATGAGTTAGAAAAATACAGGATGGACCTAGTAGGAGTTCAGGAAGTTAGTTGGGAAGGAAATGGAACTGTGAATTCCGGAAATGTTACGTTCTTTTACGAGGAAGGAAATAAAAATCACCAATTAGGAACAGGGTTTCTCGTTCACAAACGAATAACTTCAGCAATTATGCGGATTGAATTTGTTAATGATATATTTTTTTTATTACTCTTAGGGGTCGGTGGTGTGATATTGTTTTAATTGTACATGCCCCAACAGAAGATAAGGATGACGACATAAAAGACATTTTTTACGAAGAAGTTGAATTTATATTTGACCAACCGCCGCGATACCATATGAAAATTCTATTAGCTGATTTCAATGCGAAGGTAGGATGAGAGGATATTTTCAAACCGATTATAGGGAACGAAAGTCTGCATAAGGAAAGTAATGACAACGGTGTTCGACTTGTGAACTTCGCAACACCCAAAAACCTCATCGTGAAGAGTACAAAATTTCCACATCGCAACGTTCATAAATATACTTGGATCTTACCAGACGGAAAAACACATAATCAATTTGTAGAGAGAAGACAATCTGGCATAATTCATGTTCGGTCTTTTAGAGAAACTGATTGTGACATTGGTCACTACCAGGTAGCAACGATAATAAGAGAGAGATTATCGTTGAATAAAGGAAATATTCAATGTCTGAAAATGGATAGATTTATTTTAAAGAAATTAGAAGAACGCCAGGTAAGAGAGGAATACAAGATTGAAGTTTTGAATAGATTCTCGGTCTTAGAAGATTCGGAGTGCATTAGTGTTGAGGATACTTGGATTGAAATTAGAGATAACATTAAATTTCAGCAAAAGAAAACTTAGAACACGCGGAAATACGTAGGAACAATCCATGGTTCGACCAGGAATGCATTCAACTAGTGGAGAAGAAAAAACAGGCAAAGTTACGTTGTCTACAAAATCCGAATGAAGGGTTTTGTAGCCACACAAAATTTCATAGACATCAGGCAGGATACTTACAAAACTTTTAGAACAAGAAACGCGATTTTTTGAAAGCTAAAATTAAGGAACTTGAAGATAATAGTAAAAATAAAACCATTCAGGACATGTATAAGGGGATTAACGAATTTAAGAAAGGCTATCAACCTCGTGCCTATATGTTAAAGAAAGCTGACGGAACAATTATCACTGACACAAATAGCGTCTTAAATAGATGGAAAGATTTCTTTGACGAATTGCTTAACACGCAGCCAAAAACTAATGTGCGTGGAAAAAGGGTAATACACACCGCAGAGCCGTATATCCCAGAATCTAACCGAAAAGAAGAAAAAATCACTATAAAGAAATTAAAGAGAGAAAAACTCCGGGTGTAGACGAAATTTCGGCTGAGTTAATTTTAGCTGGAGGCGAAAAATTCTGGAACAAGACACACAAACTTGTTCTCCTTATCTGGAGCAGGGAGAAATTGCCACAGGAGTAAAGGGTCAATCATTGTTCCAGTTTACAAGAAAGGTGACAAAACTGACTTTAATAATTATCAAGGCATTTCTCTTCTGTCAACGGCCTATATAATCCTCTCAAAAATTCTATTAGCAAGATTGACTCCATATGCAGATGAAATTATTGGTGATTATCAGTGCAGATTTAAACGAAAACGATCAACTATCGACCAAATATTTACCATTCGACAAATACTCGAAAAGAAGTGGAAATACAATACCCTGGTACATCAACTATTTATTGATTTTAGAAGGGCTTACAACTCGGTTAGGAGAGAAGCATTGTACAACATTCTTACAGAATTTGGAATACCGAGAAAGCTAATTAGTAGGGCAACCCAAAAGCGTAAAAAACATAAAAAAGCATAATAGCAATTTACACATATGGTTGGTATCTTGAAAATGGTTGTGGTTGTCTAAGGGTTCAGGAGAAACTAATTATAAAACCATAATAAAGCATAATTTTAGAAAATAAAGAATAAAGCATAATTTAAAATATATAGCACAATTCTTGGAAAATTCTATTAGAAAAATTCTTGGAAAATTCTGTTTAACATACTACATTAATATTTTTTAAAAACCAATATTTGCAATGCAAAATCTTTGAGAACATAACAATGCAACAATGAAAAGCTTATTGTTATTTCTGTAAACTTTTTGATGTAATCCTTTGATGTGGAGAAAAGAAAAAAAGAAGAAGAAGAAAACTTTCCTCAAACAATGAATAGTACACAAGAACTCCATACTGTTTTGTGTACCTTTTGAACTTGAGCACTTTCTGTACTTTTTGGTAGCATCTTTTACTTTCCCTTTCTGTATATATGTACCTCTAAGGTGCACACAAGTGATACAGAAAACTGACTCGAGTAAAGCATATCTCTTTACAGTGCATTAAGTAGAAAATTCATTAGATATGAAAGAAACTGATTGCATAAAATATTAATAAATAGATCAAGATATTTAGAATATTTAATGTATAGTACATATTATACATTATACATTATTAACGTAAAATAATGATTGAAATTAACAATAAAGCATAATAAAGCATAATTTGGAAAAATAAAGCATAATTAAACAAAAAATAAAGCATAATTTGGAAAAATAAAGCATAATATGGGTTGCGCTACTAATTAGATTAATTAAGATATGTTTAAATGAATCCCAAAGTAAAGTCCGGGTAGGAAAATTTTTGTCCATGAGCTTTCACGTTAAGAAAGGCCAGAAACAAGGAGATGTGTCGTCTACATTATTATTCAACCTTGTTCTGGAACACGCTATAAGGAAAATCAAAGATAGCAACTAAGAGCCTAGAGTTGACTGGGGTTCACCAAGTTATGGCATATGCTGATGATGTAAATTTAATAGGGGATGATAGGAGAACATTAGAAAGAAATGCAGAGATCTTATTAAACGCTTGCAAGGACATGGGTTTAGAAGTAAATGCAGAGAAAACTAAATACATGGAAGTGCATCGGGACCGTAATACGGCAAATTGTGGATGCGTTAAAATATTAAATAATACATTTCATAAAGTGGATACTTTCAAAGATCTAGGATCGATATTAACAGACGAAAATCATATTCACGAAGAAATTAAATGTCGACTAAAAGCAGGGAATTCGTGTTACTATTCGGTTCAAAATCTCTTGTCGTCGCGAATCCTGTCGAGAAATTTGAAGTTTAAAATATATAAAACGATAATCATGCCTGTTGTTCTGTATGGTTGCGAAACACGGGCTTTTACTCGGAAGGAAGAACATAGATTGAAAGTATTTGAGAACAAGATCCTGAGACAAATATTCGGACCCAAGAGAAACGGGAGAGGAGAATGGCGGAGACCTCATAATGAGGAACTACATAATTCATACTGTTTACCCAACATTGTTAGGATCATTAAGTCTAGTAGGCTTAGGTGGGCAGGTCATGTAGCTATAATGGAAGAAAGTAGAAACGCTTTCAAAATCTTAACTGGTAGACCAACCGGAAAACGATCATTAAGGAGACCTAGGCGCAGATGGGAGGACAATATTAAGATGGATCTGCCAGAAATAGGAATATAAAGTAGAAATTGGATCCAATTGGCTGAGGATAAAAGTCAGTTGAGAGCCATTGTGAACGCGGCGTTGAACCTCCGGGTTCCATAGGCCATAAAGTGAGTTAGTTAGTAGAGCAATGTACAACATAACTAAACTAATACATTAAACCACTTTTGGTATGCACAGCAGAATTTAACGTATACTAGTTTACGTATGCAAAGTAGAATCAAGTGAATACATTAAACTACTGGTACTGTGTAAATAGAAACGAGGGCATACATTAATCTAGTGTTACTATGTACACAGAAACGAGTGAATGCATTGAAGTAGGTGCTATGCACAGCAGAATCAAGTGAATGCATTAATCTAGTGTTACTATGTACACAGAAACGAGTGAATTCATTGAAGTAGGTGCTATGCACAGCAGAATCAAGTGAATGCATTAAACTAGTGGTACTATGTACACAGAAACGAGTACATACATTAAACTAGTGTTACTATGTACACAGAAACAAGTGAATGTATTGAAGTGGGTGCTAAGCACAGCAGAATCAAGTGAATACATTAAACTAGTGGTGCTATGTACACAGAAACGTATGAATGCATTGAAGTAGGTGCTATGCACAGCAGAATCAAGCGAATACATTAACCTACTGGTACTATGTACACAGAAACGAGTAAATGCATTGAAGTAGGGGCTATGCACAGCAGAATCAAATGAATACATTAAACTAGTGTTACTATGTACACAGAAACGAGTAAATGCATTGAAGTAGGTGCTATTCACAGCAAAATCGAGCGAGTAAACTAAACTAGTAGCGTTATATACAACAAAATCCAGCGAATACATTAAACATTAAATGAAATCTTTCAGTTTTACGGCCCATGGTTAAGCTGGCTAGGCTAAAGGAGACGGTTTCTTGACGATGAGAATTGAATGGAGTAAATAAAGAGTAGGAAACGAGAAAACTCACCAACACAGTGTTTGTCCACCACAAACTTCACTTGCCGCGAGCTGCGATCGAACCAGGGACCCCACAAACCAGAGATGAACGCTCTACCACTGAGCCAACGAATTCATTAAAGTAGTAGAGCAAACTACAACGTAAGCAAATGAATACATTAAACTACTTTTCGGACAACCTCCTCCATGACGTCTACTGACTTCTCCTCCATTTTGGAAGCGACTTCAAAGCCTCGATACAACACTTTGGTTCACGTTGAATTCCTGCGCCACTTCCATTTGCGATCGGCCCAATTCCAACCGTCCAATTATTCGCCCGCGGTCAAAGTCACTCATATGTCGTGTTCCAGCCATTGCAAGATGTGTACCCCACACAAGAACCACTAACTCAATGCTTGGAGCCTCGGACACTACTGGGCTGTGGTGTACGCCTCATGGCATAAGTTGTTCACCGCGCTTGCAACGGTGCTGCTTGTGCGATAGAGTAGGTGCTCGCCTTGCCTGTGTGTCTCTGTGCATGTGCATGTGCATGCCACTAACCAGCGTTGAATGGGTGCCACACGTCACTTATAAAACGTTCTCTCGGGTTGCTTAAGTTTAGTGGAGCAGTGTTTTATAAAGAAGAATTTGAACCACGGTGAACTTCAAATTGAATTTGTAAACCTAAAACAATACCAACTTTAAAGGAAATAAGAAAATCGGTAAATTAAATTGACAACTTTACTGTTGAAGACAAGTCCCACACAGTACTGTGTCAAGAGGCTCTTGCCTGGGAAGATGTTCTCAACACTAAACCTACAAATTTCATATTCCTATTTCTGAATGTCAATAGAACTTGGCATTGTTTTAGATCTGAAATATTTTTCTAGTCTAAGAAAGTGGTAGATGTACGAGCACTTGACTCTATTTTTAACAGTTATGTTTTTGGTAGGATATTAGACATACCACTATTTGAAAAGCATTTACAATTATTTAGTATATCAAGCAGTAGATACACTATTACTTAGTGTATTAAATAGTTGTACCTAGGTAGTGATGAATATTCATTCCTTATCTTTCCCTGTCATAATGAATATTCAATCCTTATTTTTCATTTTCAAGTTCCAGATTTTCTTGTTTATAGGAGTTTTTATTGGTTTTCAGTGATAACAACTCAGTGACCCCGACAATTTTAACATATGCAATTTTAACATACCCGTGCTTCTGTTATTCGACATGAACTGATAAAGTTAACATTTTTATCTTTACTTATACAAAATACTTAACACTTGTATGGAACTCAATACTCTTTGTTTAGTGAATATATTTGAATTAGTATTTCTAACTCAGATTTGAAAGTTTTCAGGTTTAGAGGAAGTGTACTATAAGTACCCTTCCTCTAAATAAGTCTTCACAATTGATTTATGTGTGACGTTAATATTTGATTTTGTCCTTACCCGTTATTCCTTATCCATGGAGAGGGAAATCCGGAGTTATTACAATTTGTCACTTCATCTGAAACTCTTATGTCTTTCATTTCTGCTAAACTTCAAGTTTGCATGTTTGCTAGAAGTTTTCAGATGTGACGTAACAATGTGTAATTTTACACTTTTGCTCATAAATCCTCCATAGAGGAAGAAACTTCGAGTTTTCGGACCCTCTCTCCTTTATTTGTACCACAAAATCAACATCTGAGTCAAATTTAAAGTTTACATGTCTAGAGGAAGTACTAGATTTGCCATCTTTGGCTTATGTGATGTGACAGTATATGAATTTTGCCTATCCTTTAAAAGTTTCCTCCATGAAGAGTGAAATTTCTTGTCATTAATCTTTTCCCTTTATATCTACTACAAATCCTATATTTTATCAAATTTCAAGTTTCAGTGTCAATAGGAAGTACCCTACAGGTTTTGAATGTAGTAACAAACTATATGTAATGTAATTTTGCCTTTGTTCTCTAATTTTCCTTACTGGAGGGGGAAATTTAAAATTTGTGGATCTTTATCTTTTCTTGTATGACAAATCCCACATTTGTGCCAAATTTCAAGCTTCTATGTCTACAGAAAGTACCCTATAAGTTTTGAATCAAGTGACGTAATTTGGCCTTCAACCCTGATTTTTCTCATTGAAGAGGAAAATTTCCAGTTTTCGGATATTTCGTTCTACATTTGTGTGAAATTTCTAGTTTCTATGTATGGAAGTATCCTATAGGTTTTGAGTCTAGCGACGTAATTTTTTACTTGCCTCCCAATATTTTCCTTTGAAGAGGGGAATTTTCAGTTTTCGAATTTTTCCCTTACTTTTACCAAAATCCTACAAGTCTGCCAAATTTCAAGTTTCTACGTCTACTAAGGTTTTGATGAGTGGCTGCCAAAATTTTACTTTTTTGATGACTCTATGACTCTGTACCTCGTAAACTATCGGAGATAAGACATTAACATTTTATAAAGGACATGGCCTGATATAGGTTAGTGATATAGCAAATTATCGTTGCATTGTCTTTATGGGAACTGAAATTATGGATGTTTGAAAAATGTCTGAGTTTCTTTGTGCAATATACACACTGCGTGCTTCAGCCAAACAACATGGCTTGGTGCACTGTCGTGTGCCTTGATTTGTAAACAATTTTACAAACATGCAATTTTACAAATATTTGATTTTACAAAAAATCATGCGAAAGGAGGCGATTGATATCCGGCGCCTCCACCATGCAAAATTCTCTCTATTTATGTAGGGTAGAGCAATTATTGTACACGGGAGATTGGACTTTCCCATTACCTTTTATTATAAAAGATCCTCCTGTATACAGAAATATTACAGAAATATTCTTGGGGTGTGCTGCTGTCTTTTATTCTAAAATGTCGGCTACCTTCGTTGATCTCCGATTTGCCGACTGTTGGCGATGGTGGGCGACTCCTCTTCGGTACTGTCGACTGCGCTGTATTTATTTATTGCAAACATGTGTAATAAACACATGAGTACAGCCTGGTATGAAGACACGCGGAACCTTACAATATGATCGTGATTTTTTATATCTAAAAATTATTAAAACCATATGCCTCTCCCGTATCTAATGGGTGGGTTGACCCTTAACATTTTTGTGCTTACTCGGCTGATACAAGTGCTTCGAGTGCTATCGTCTGAGCTGTAATCTGTGTGAACTGAATTATCAATTTGTTTCTAAAATTGTTATATGTATGGGTTACAAAATTGCAACATTTTTGCATTTCTTCCTTTCAAAATCCACATAAAAAGAGAAAAAACTTTAAAAGTGTTTACTAAAAAAAAACTAAAATGTTTCCAAACATACAAAACTTTATCATTGTTTTATGTTATATAATTAATCCTGAATCAAATCGGAAAACTTGATGTGAAATGTTTGAAGTATCACTCACTATTTAAAGAGATTTTTTCCCCTCTGAAATCTCGAACAAAGAAATAAGGCGAGTGGTGTTTCTTTTTCCTTGTCTTTCTCGTACCTACTCTTTTCGAACCTTTTTTCCCCTCTCAACACAACCTTCCATTCAGCTACTCTTCAATTATAAACGTAACAACACCATTTTCGTATCGACAACAATGCTTCTTCCGAAACTCATCAAAAAAGTTTGACTTTCTTTCGTTAGTCTTCCCGCGTTTGTCACCAAGACGAAAATAGAAACTTCAGCAGTTTTATTTTCTTTTTTCTTTTTTTTTTTAAATAAGAAAAGTTTTAACACGCATCTGACATTCATAATTATATATAAAACTAGCCTTCCGACATATAGAAATAGGTACTAAAACTGCAATATCCATATAAAGACAGCCTTTATTTCCCTTGAGAAGCCACGAAAAAATTATAAGAATATTGGTTTTTATTATTATTATATTAGTAATGTTGAATTTCTCTTATTTATCAGAATGTTTACTGATAAACTTATTTTTGTTTTGCCGAAAACAAAGGCAAATTTAGCTTTTCTAGGTCATACGAGAGCAATTCAGTCGTAATTCTTTTATCTACCTGTTAGATTAAACTCTTAAAGTCTTTTGATGGCGTTTCCTAGGCGACACAGTACATAATGTCCTCAGCTACTATATAGATTGGTAGTTTTCCGGCACATCTTCGCTAGTTTTTGTGTATTCGGTGGAAAACACATCAATAATACCGATACCATTTTGCAAATTATAAAACACTTTGTAAATGGTATCATTTCAAAGCTTCGAAACTGAATACGTTGAGTTTATATGTAACAGTGGCAATAATGTATGCGTGGTGGAAGTTTATTATCAAGTTCTGTAACGTGACATAAAGAAACAAATTTTTCAATTATATGACACAAACTGTATCGTATTTTTCCTAAAAGGAACCAACATTCAAACATAATACTCTCGTTATATTTGTCATAAAGAAGCCAGAGTTCCTTAGTTAATATGACAAAGGCTTTCCCTTCGCTTTTACAGCATATATGCAATTACATCTATTTGTGATTGTTTTATTTTTTTCTAAAACTTTCTAGTCTCATTTGCTATCAACTAGTTTCTTTACTGACAGTAGTAAAGAAGTTTTGAAACAGAAAATGACCAGTGTTAAATATGAAATTAAGCTATTTTAATACATGTTACGAATTTGATATGTTTTTGTAGACAGAAAGGTTACGAAGTAAATTCGTCGTTTACATGTAATGTAAGACATGTGGCAGTGTTGCCAGAGGCACTATTTTCACATGAAATTTCTTGCATGTAAAGTCTTGTTGAAAAATATTGGCCACTTCCAAAACTAAACTAAAATAAAACAAAATCTTGAAGGTTTACGTCCTATGATTATGCTGACTAGACTAAAGGAGACGGTCTAACGGTGGAAGAAATGAGTGAAATGGTGAAATAAAGGAACTGGGAGGAAACGGGAAAACCCCGAGAACATCCACACACACACAGTGTTTATCCACCACAAAGCTACTTGGCACGAGCTAGGACTGAACCAAGGACCCCATGCACTAGAGGTGAACGCTCCACCACCGAACCACCGCGGCCCCAAAACTAGTAAATCTGCAGTTATAGTGGTTGCGGGCAGTCACGGCGTGTCCTCCGATTAAATTTGTGTTCATAAGTTGCATTTGTATGAAAAAGTAATTACGTATGTGTGAGTTATGTGCATTTTCATTTATGAATATTATTTTGCAACGAACTACAAAGTTTCCACATATATAATCATATTTTAAACAAACTATATATGCATACGTTAAATAATACTAAAGGAATATAATATTTAATGATAATTATCTTAAAACGAAAACACTTTTTCTACAAATGAGGTCAAGCTACAACTTATACTATTGTATATAAGAACAGCAATGATTGATTCCTCATCATCCAGACGATACCACTAGACATAGAAACGTGAACTTTGACTAAATACTCATTTCGTCACAACACCGAGGGTTAAGGAAGAATTTTGTTTGGAAATACGCATTCTACGGGAAAAGTTATTTTTTGTGCCAAACAATCGTGTATCTCACGAATTCTTGACGCTGGAGAAATGAAACAGGGATAAACTCTTCGTTAAAATTAAGGAAACTCTTCTTTCAGAATTTGTGAAAGTCCAGGTTCTAAGGGGGGAAGGGGAAATTTCAATAATAACAAAATATTCCTTTTTCTATTTACAAAGTGACAAATACAGGGATTCGCTTGAGTTGGAGATGTGAAAATTTGTATATACTGAAAATCTGTATATACTTGAAAATCTGTATATACTCCAACTTAAGCAAATCTTGATTGGGCACTCTCTCAAGAGAAAAAAAAATAGGTATTATACAACTACCCACCTTCCCATCTTAGGAGTGGCATTAAGTTCAAATACGAGAACATGCGTTTCGGTGTTTCTGAAAACTTCGTTCCAAAAGGCGAAACGAAGCAATTTCTATAATATTGAAGTTTTTATTTATTTATTCACAAAGAACCGAATGCGGCGATTTTCTTAAGATGAAGATATAAACTTTTTTGTTTGATTTGAGTTTTACCCCTCTTTCAGTGGCGACACCATATGAGATGTGGTCCTAAAGCTTAACGTAGGATGCAAACTAAGCACATCAGTAAATGAATCCTGGTTTCCCGGACTAAAGGCGCGTACGCTAACCTTATACCCACGAGGGAGCTCTTTCTCTTTGAAGGTGGAAAATTCATTATTTAAATTCAAATGAAAAAAAATGGTACATGTGTTTTAGCCTTTTAAAAAATCCTCTTTTTGGATCATTCCTGTAATATTCGAATTTCCTTTTTGTTTATTGAGAAAGTGTCCAATTTGATGATCTGCTTATGCTCGAGATATTAAATTCAGTATATATACTCTTAAATACTATAATAATAGGGATAATGCACTTCTATACTGTTATATGAAACAGTGAAAGAGACTCACTCATAAACGTCTAGGCGATTATAGGAGTATATCTAGAAATGTTAAGATTTGGACAGAAAATTTCTCTTGTAGAAAAATAATGAATTAAAAAGGCATTTTTTCAAATATGTATTCTAAGGAGTGTGAAGCAATTCAAATGTTAGGCCCACAACAGAGTAACACATGAAAGCCTGAAGTTACGTAAGTGCATCTTCGTTCTTCGCGTGAAGAGAATAGGATTGTAGGAAACATGTGAATATCCTTTCTTCTTATGATACGCTATGGATGCTCATTTCCGAAAGACTATGGCGCTTCTTCCCCCAAAATATTCATCGCCCTTTCCCCAAATCCCAGTTTCATTTCAACTATTTACTTCCGCTTTTTAGAATTGGAAAGTTTTAGCAAATTGGATGTCATAACACACTGTGATAGAAAAGAAAGTAATTTCCTTATTAAACAGCAATGTTTCCCGCAATTGATTTTATTTTTAATTTCTTCTGTGATTTGAATAAGACAATTTGAGGTTGTGTTTCTTTTCGATAAACCTGTATTATATAACTGGTAAAATATTGGTATCCCCTTTCAGGTGCGGAATTGAAATGAAATGAAATGAAATCTTTAAGTTTTACGTCCCACGGTTATGCCAGTTAGGCTAAAAGAGACGGTAATGATGAGTAATGAATGAAATGGTGGAATGAAGAAAGTGGGAGGAAACGGGAGAACCCCGAGAAAACAAAAGCACACGGTGTTTGTCCACCACAAAGTTCACGTTCGTTCTTTCCGTTCAAAGGCAGGCCCGTTCTTTCCTTTACAAGCGACATTTTCAGAAACGCTGAAATAAGTGTTTCCTTATTTTTAATTTATCGTCTATATGCCAACTTAAATGTAACCTTACATTCGAGGAAATGCATTTTTTCCTGCCTTTAAAGAGATAAAATCTATTTAAAATCAAGCATTTCTGAAGGTGAATTAAACGTATCGGCTATGTTGTGAATTCAGTCGGAAACAAACCAACAACTTTCATATCGAAACATAATCAATGAATTTGCTGTTGAAAACCTCGTAAGAAAGTTATTGGTCCGGGAAGTAGACTTAGAATTTTTGTCTATGGCTTTTTAATTTAAATTTCTGGACTCATTATTATTATTATTTACTATTGTTACTTGAAAGTTTACATGCAATACTATCTTAACTCTAATACTGTTCATATTTTTAATGTTTGGTGCTATTTTGAATTAACTCATTGTACCATTACTGGTGTTAAGTATGATATACTTAATAAACCAATTTTAAGTTTCCTTGTGTTTATTTTAACAACCAATTCAATTGAAACATTTTTTTATGAAGCCAACGTATTGTGTTGTGGGCAAAATTAAAATGAAACAAAAATAATACAGTGCAAAATTATTTGGATTTTTCCCCAGAGTAGGTTGCTAATCATAAAACAAAAGACCTGTCAATTTCAGCAGGCCAAGTTATAGCCAGCATTGTAGTTTGACATGTTTATTTATATTCATTTTCATAAAAAACAGTTATAAATTGTGTAAAGATGACGACATATTTTCCTATGTGTAGGACACATTTGAGTTTTGGGTGTCAATTCCTTTGAGAGTTGTCTCAACTTCTGTTCTATAACTTCTTTAGTTTCCGAACATATACATGCTAAGTGTTGACAGGCTGAATTAAGTTTTACACTGTGTTGTCATTTTCCTCATATATTTAGCTTATGATTTTCGTTAGTTTTTTAGTTTTTAATAGGTAAATACATCGGTATCAGATTTTTTCGCCGTATATGGTACATTATTTCCGAAAAGAAATTAGAATGATAATCCCGAGCTTCCACGAAGTAAACAAAAGAATTTCTTTCTTAACCTTTTCCTTTCGCAAATTTCCATAACTGTAGTAACAAAACGGGCTGAGATACTAAAATAATTTGCTACCTGTTGATTTCGTGTCTGCAAGACCTGTTTACCAAGCAAGGGTATAAAAACAGAAAATTAGTTGGTAGAAGTAAACTCTTCCAAAATAAATGTTAAACCCTTCCGAAATGTAAACAAATGTAAACTCTTCGAAAACATGCACATACACAAATGCACATTTTTTTCCTAATTTGGAAATGAAGAAAATGGCCACAATGCAAACTAGAAGAGCATATGCTGAATTTGCAGCATATAACCACATATAGCCTCGTTTGCCCGTAACTTTAAGATGAATATGTTACTGTAAAAATATTAGACAGGTATACACCATATACTCCCGCATACAACTGTTTACATTCCTGATCCACACCCCTACATAGTGACGGCAGACCGAGAAGTACAGTCTCCTCTCGAAGAGAATTATCCTTCTTTACGATCACACGCTAGTCTTTCACAGCTAACACTATGCCATTTGATGCTTCTGGTCCATCCTACCTATACCTCTATGGCTGGGAGAAAGTTTGAAGTCAGTACACTTTTGATAAAACCAAGAAGTACCAGAAAAAGGCGAGTGAAGCGAAAGGCGAGTGAAGTGAAGACGTGTCTGCAGCGAGCTCCGGAGTGCGACCAAGCGTAACATGGGAGATACAATAAGTGCGTGGAGGGCCAGAATAGGCCTTTTTATTGCGTTAGTGAAAAACAGTTCTGATGTACAGTGTGAAAGGGGTACCAAACGCCAAAATGCATATTTTGTATACGGTTTGGTTCTAGTTACGATGCTCATAATTGGTTGTGTGGAAAGCAATCCAGGGCCCCCTCACAAATCTGAATTGGCAGATATCAAGGAAATCCTTAACAATGTTCGCAGTTCCAACGAGCAAATTGTCGTAGAAAAAAAAATTAAAAACGAGTGTATGTGAACTAACAAGTAGGTTCAACAACGTTGAATTACAGTTACAAAACATGTCGAGTGAAGTGAGTGATTTACGAGAATATGCGAAATATTTAGAAGACAAAATCGACTATCTTGAAAACCATTCAAGAGGACAAAATTTAGTGATATATGGCATAGAAGAAAGTGCAAAAGAAACTTGGGAAGAAACCGAAACCAAAGTGAGAACAGTGATTCAGGATATACTCCATATTGAACTACAAGACGAAGACCTTCAGCGAACGCACAGAGTGGGAAGGAAAGCGCCAGGAAGAAACCGACCTATTGTGTGCAAATTTATTAGTGATAAAAAGAAGGAACTTGTGTTAAAAAATAGGAGCAAACTTCGAGGCACTAAAATATACGTCGACCAAGATTATTCAAATAAGGTGCGTGACGAACGGAAGCAACTTCAATTTTACCTAGATGAGGCTAGAAGGAAAGGAAGCTTCGCGTATATGCAATTTCGGTTTTTATTCATAGATGGGAAGAGATTCACCCTTTGGGACTTGAAAGAAAGAGACCAGCAGCAAACAACAATGACTGCATTCCAAAGTGATAGTGTGCCACCTGAACAGCCCGGGGCTAAAGAAATCCAACAGCTGAGTTCTGAAGGCGCCACAGGGAGCAGGAAGAAGAGTTTATCTTCCCCCTCTTCGTCCAAGAACCAACTTATTGTGACAAACCCAGTCAAATGAAAAATGTGTATCAAGGACTCTCCATCTGTAAGTAAGATAATAGATAAAAATATGCATGCACCAGAATGTTTAAAAAAGAAGGTCAGTGACACGTTAACACAAATAGGTAGAACTAACTTGCAAATATATTTCCAGAATTGTCGTAGCTTACGATGTAAAAGTGAAATATTTTACACTAATGTTTTATCTTCTAACTATGATATTATTATAGCTGTTGAAAGTTGGTTGTGTGAGGGTTACTATAATTCTGAATATTTTGATGACAGATACACGGTATTTCGTCAAGACAGGAACTTGAAACTATTTGGGACATCAAAGGGAGGGGGTGTAATAATAGCAATACATTCAGATTTCAATGTTGAGTTTGTTAATTCATATGATGCAGGACTTGAATGTATTCTAATCAAACTTATAAATAAATCATTAGTTGTGTATATTTGTGCTTTGTATATAGGGCCAGAATCGAAAATAAGCACTTACGAAAACTTCTATCAATTCATTGAAAGTAATTGCCCAGTGGGTAGCTCTATTCTCTGTATTGGGGACTTCAACCTCCCGGAAATTAGCAATTCTATGTTTGACTTCACTCATTCCTCAACTAAATGTAAAAGCCTCCTCAATTTCCTGTCACTCTATAACTTAACTATGTATAATAATATACAAAATACCAATAACCGTACACTGGACCTAGTACTCTCGAATGCATGCGAAATTGAAGTAAACCGTGAAAATTCACCATTGGTACCTATAGACAATCACCATCCCCCCTTAATTATAGCGCTTTCAGTTAAACGTTTTCCGAAACAAAAAGTAAACAATAGATCATCTGGTTTTAATTTCAGAAAAGCCGATTATCATAAATTGTATTTAGAACTTTCAAAAGTTAATTGGAATTGCATTTCATATTTAAATGACGTAAATAAAGCTGTAGAAACTTCTTGACGACGTATTTAAACAATGCATTCCAACTAAAAAGAATCCCAGTAATAAAATCTTTCCTGTCTGGTTTAACTCAGAAATAATTCGAAAAATCAAACAAAAATCGTACTATCACAAAAAGTGGAAGAACACAATAGACAATAATACATATTACCGTGATAAATTCTGTAGTTTAAGGACGGAGGTAAAGACAAAAATTGCGAAAGCATACAAAGAATTCGTAGCTAACTCCGAGAATTGCATAGCAGATGATCCAACAAACTTTCGGAATTTTATCAAAAATAAAACAAGGCATTTGACTAATGGCCCCCTTATGTATAATGGTGAAAGTCTACAGTGTAACAGGGATATTGCGGAGCCTTTTGCACATTATTTTAAGTCTGTTTACAATCATGAACCTCTGAGTTATAACACTGATGCTCTAATGTCACACGAACCTAGAAGTATATTACTCGATATTTTCCAAATCACTGAAATAACAATATCAGAAATAGAACATGCCATTAAAAGGTTGAAATCTAGAACAGCGTGTGGCCCTGATGGTATCCCACCTTACATAATAAAGGGAACTATTGATATCATAAAACATCCTATACATATACTATTAAATATGTCCGTAAAATATAATGTTTTTCCAGACCGATGGAAAGAAAGCTTGATATGTCCTATTCCAAAAACTAGCAATGCTAAAAATATAGAAAGCTTTAGACCAATTGCAATTCTATCCCCATTTGCAAAAATTTATGAATATATAATACACAATCGTTTACTTAATCATGTTAGATCCAGTATCTCTGTATACCAACACGGATTTCTCAAGAATAGGTCCACTTCAACTAATTTGACAATTATAACAAACTTTATAGCTTCAGAACTAGACAAAGGAGGGCAGGTGGATGTAATCTATACAGACTTTCAGAAAGCGTTCGATTTAGTTAACCACGACATTTTGCTTGAAAAACTAGCTCTTATGAATCTTTCTAAGCAAGCATTAGTACTGTTCACATCATACTTACGTGATCGCAAACAATCTGTAGCTTACAAAGGTCATATCTCCAACAATTTTAATGCTACATCGGGAGTACCGCAAGGATCAAACCTTGGACCTTTATTATTCCTCATCACTATCAATGACATAACTAAGCACATCGAGAAATCGCATATTTTACTCTTTGCAGATGACTTAAAATTATATGCTCAAATTAAATCACTTGAAGACTGTAAACATCTCCAGGAAGACTTGGAAAATGTAAAACACTGGTGCCACGTGAATAAATTTAGTCTAAACATAACTAAATGTAAAGCTATTACATTTACTAGAAAAGGAAAATACATAAATTATGATTATACTATTGACGTTATAAATCTTTGTAGGCCGGAAACTGTTAAAGACCTTGGTGTTACCTTCGACCCAAAACTGACTTTCGCAAAACACATTGAAACTATTGCAAACAATGCTTATAAGAGTCTTGGATTTGTTTGTCGTGTAAGTAGAGACTTCCGTAGCCACATGACAATTTTAAAACTATATTATTCGTATATCAGATCCCAACTGGAATACGCTTCTGTTATTTGGACTCCTCATAATGGAAAATATATCCAGATGATTGAAAGAGTGCAGTGTAAGTTTTTGAGATTACTAATGTATAAAAAACTGGAATGTACCCAGCATACATATCATACCCAGAACTAACAAACAATTTCAATATACTGACATTAGAGCAACGTAGGTATGCTAATGATTTAGTTTTTCTACATAAAATAATAAATAATAAAATTGATTGCATAGAACTAAGTTCTAATATGTTTCTGCATGTTCCGACGTCTAGAACGAGGTTAAGCAATAGTAGTACCATGTACTGTAAGAAAGCATGCACTGACATCCTGTATAAATCCCCTTTATGGAGAATGAGCTCTCACTACAATAATATTGAAGAAAAGTGTGAAATGATAGACATATTCAATATGTCTGAAAAAATGTTTAGGAACACAATTTGTAGTATGATGAGCTGAGTTAATTAATGAAACAATAAAAATTTCTGTATGTTTTTCTTCTGTAAAAATAATGATATTTTACCATATATGTAAACAAACACTGTAAATGGGCAGGACGTCTGTTGTGTTGTTGTTACAATAAATAAATCCAGCAATGGTTCCATACATACAACCACAAGAAGCCTTAGACAAGAGGCATCCATTATCTATTATTACAGTGAGAAAAGTATTGAGTATGAGAACTGACACATGAAACGTAAAATGAAAAAGAAAAATGAAATTAAATGATATTTCTAGTTTTCCGTCCCAAGTCCGTGCTCTGTGACTAAGGAAGATAGTGATGTGAAAATAAAAGAAATTCGAAGAAAGTGGAAGGAAACTCGCGAAAGAATAGAGCAAAACCCTCACAAATGGTATTTGTTCACCATGAAGCCCATTTAATACAATATGGGATCAAACAGCCCCCTTCCGCATACCCCAGAAGTGAAATCTATAGCACTGAGCCACCACGGCACCACAGCAGGGCAGTAAATATACCCTGTAAATAACTCTCAGTACGGAAGTATGGGATTTCACAACTTAACTTTCAGGTTTCCATATGTACAGCAATCCTAAAAGGATTAGATGCAAGCTGAAGAATCTTAGTTACTGACGTCTAGCACTCGCGAAAGCCTATCTACTTGAGTGTTTATAAGTAAAGAGACAAAGAGATTACAACTAACAGCTTAAAGGAAATAAAGGTTTGAGGTGGATCAAACCAAATAAACTAGTCAAACGTCTTAGTCTGGATTCTAATAATTTTGCGAACTCAAGTCAAAGCTACAGAATGAAAGTACAAAATAGACTGCTGAGGTGAATTAGGAACAAAAGTTATCAAGGGACTCTGATTTCGGTTAAAGGCAGGGTTCAATTGACATGAGATAAAAACTTATATATGAACTACATTGTTTGCTATTACTGACTTCGTTCAAGCCTCACACGATTGACCATTTGATAATCACTTTTATTGGTGCTCGTACGAAGGGCTTTCAAGTCAACTCGGAACTTTTTCACGTGTTTAAAAAAGAATCAGAGAATGGAGCTAAAGCATGCAGTTGAACTGGCAACTTTGTCCTGTTGCTGCTAGACGACGCTCATTTCGCGCGCCAATCCGAAGACTATTATTTAATATGGCGTACAAAACTGTGAATGTGTACGCGGAACAATATACGGTAATGAAGATTATAGCGAAAGACGCAATAAAACCAGCTGAAGTTTGCAGAAGATTTCAGTCACAACACGGTGATGAGAAACTAAACCGCAGTAAGACATTTGAACGGTGCAAATGCTTCAAAGATGACCGTATTCTGTCACTGGCGAACCCGATTAATGGTGGATTCCAGCCGACAGCAGTCGTTCCTGGAAACATTAGAGTGTTGAACAGCTTATCATCAACAGCCGTCGCATAACCTATCATGAAACTGTAAAAATGTGTGTAAAATGAATGCATGTTGGATTCCAAAACAGTGTTTCGCTTGTAACCGGCACAGAGAAGTTGAAGTCTCCCTGAATTGAAGGACCACTAAGAGGAAGAATGCCAGGATTTGTTGGATCGCATCATCACATGTGACAAAACATCTTCACAGTGATGATGAAGTGAAGCCGGCTGTCCAAGAATGGTTCAGATCTAGTAACAAATGTCTGCATGTCGAAACCTTCCAGGGATTGAAATGAAATAAAATGAAATCTAAGTTTTACGTCCCACGGATATGCCGACTATTCTAAAGTAGACGGTGATGATGAAAATGACGGAATGAAGAAAGTGGGAGGAAACGGGAGAAGCCCGAGAAAAACACGCACACGATGTTTGTCCACAACAAAGCTCACTTGGAAAGAGCTGAGATCGAACCAAGAATCCCATGCACCAGAGGTGAACGCTCTACCACTGAGCTACCGCGGCCCTTTCCAGGGATTGGTTAAAGGTTACGGTAATTGTATAACTATATCAGAAGATTAGTTAGTATAAAACTATCTTCTTTCTCTTTTTTCTTCATTTTTTGACAAAATATCTCAGATTGATTTGAATGAACCATTCAAGTGTATTTTCACCCGATTACCAACAACTCAATATATAAAGTCTTATGGATGAAATGAAGTCGTGAGTCACATACTGGGAGTCCGGTGGTTCAATGCTAGAGCACTCATCTCTGGTGCATGGGGCTATTTGTTTGAATCCCTGGCTATGTGAATTTGTAGAGGAAAACGTCATATTCGTGAGATTTCTCCAGGTATCCATCTCCTTCGGCGTAAAGGGCATCGGAATAAGACATAAAACCAAAACTTTCATTTCATTTTATTTGGTTTTATGAGCAATATACCAACTTGCTTAAATGACTTCAGTCTCAGTGTTATGCAACGGCGCTGACTCCAAAATTTATGTGGGTGCTTATTAATGGCGGAACGTGTTATATATATCCCAGGAGTCTCGATATTTCTTGATTGATTTCTCTTTAGTTGAAATAATTTATGAACGCTGTCATAAAGGGCTATTCTCGATTCTATTCAGAACATAGTTCATTTTTTTTTTATTGTGGGGACTGCCTTTGACTAGGCCAGAAACAGGCAAGGAAGGAAGAGTTTGTTGTTTGGTTGTCTTTGCACAAACAATTATATTTTAGAGGTTAGAAATTTTAACTTTCATCTCAATGTTTTAATTGCTTACTTTCGATAATGGTAAGTGAGAAATATTTATTTTATTTTATTTCTATCAAACTAAAAAATCTTTTGGATGCGGCGCACCCACAAGACTATTTGTGTGGGTGCTGGAGACCAGCAGCACCCCTGTCGAGTTGGTGCGCATGGTCTTATGTGCAAACATTTAATGAAGTGTGAGACGCATATGGAGAATATCAGCAAGCATAAGAAAAAAAAACGCATTCTAATCTATAGCTTCAAAAATAAAATGACTACATTTGTAAGTTAAAACCTTATATTTCGTTTTAATTGGAATTTATGGTGTTAACATAGAAACAGCATCACCCTCGTTTGGCAGCAAAAGTGTTTAATTTAGGGAATCAGTTAGCAACAAACTCTTTTGTGTAAACAAAGCGTCTTGCAACGAGGAATGTGCCTCTGCATTCGATACATTACTGTAAAAGTGAACCAACTTTGTCTCTATTAGCACAATGTTTAAATAACAATAAAGTTATACTAGAGATAAACTTTGTTCGTTCTACAGTAGAAAAAAATATATAGCTCTGCTTCATGTAACAATTTATATGTTTTATAAAATGTTATTGCACTCAGAAATTTCTGTCTAGAATTCCGAGAAACGGAATTTTGTAAGAAACGTCACCGCAGAGAGAGAGAGACAGTAAAAAAAGAGCCTTCTATCCCGCAAAAGGACCTTCACAAAACCTATTCTCTGAGATAATTTGATTATCTATAGTGTTTCTCATGACAGTGATATATGTATGTGGGATCCTCCTATGGCTTAAAAGTTTTTGTCTTTTCCTAAATTCAGACAACAATTAGATAAATCATGTTGGTTTAAAAGTACAAAATGAATTATTATTACCGGCATTTATTATTATTATTATTATTATTATTATTAATATTCAATAAAATTTTGTTTTCGTGAGGTGTCTTTAGAGATATGTTTAAAACATTAAAAACTTACAGTGACAGCGTTTCCCAACTGGTATGGCGTAGTATATTAGTGTGCCGTGAAAGTGTGAATATAAATGCTCGGCTCTTGAGACAACCAACTATTATCGGAAACCAAACTAAAATGAACAAAAGTGTTGATTCTTTTTAAAGTGGAATATTATTTTTCACATTGTAGAGTAAAGTATTAATGTTGCAATCGTATTTTAAAAAGCGAAAATACGTGAGTTTGCTGGGATGAAACTATCGGGTTACGTTTTACGTTGTTGATTTGTTAATCCACTCAGACATTTCCTAGACCAGTCACTCAAGTATTGAGACCCATGTTGATATCACATGGATAATACTTTCATCTGCCTACAGTGGTTTATTTATGACTCTTATTCATGTACAGTACTTATATTGCAAAATAGAAAACTACCATATTTCTATAAGTATTGCAAGGGAATTGAAAAAGTGCAGTTCCTCTATCCCTGAACCTACGTGCAACATTTGGAGGGTTGAAATTATTACCATGGTGTAAATCATATTTTCTTTCTTTTCCTGAAATAACGCAAATGATACTGTAATAAAGGAGGTGGGCGGATAAGGGCCATTTTTCGCCCATCAGACAACGGAAAAATGAAGTGTCCGATTCCGACAAGTTTGCAATGTATTTGTATACTAGAAGATCTGTTGCATATGTAAAAATAATAGATAAGTGATAAAGAAAATAGTAAGTCATAGAAATGAGTGCCCAAAAAGAGTTGGTTTCAGAGTTTTGCGACATTTTGGTAATGTTTGCTGTCTTTGATGGAGGCTTATACGAAGAAGGAGTCGATGAACCAAAATAAATCTGACTCGTCATAATATAACGCTGTGTAGCCTTTGATATGAGTACTAACTGATTTTGGTTCAGTGTGTCCTTCTACCTATTAGAGAACAAAATGTATTGCGCAAGAGTATAGAGCGATGAATACCGTTTATACGCTGTAATGTACGAGTTCAACTGGAGACTCCAGCTCTGATGTTAGTTACCGATTGTGACTGAAAATACATGCTCAGCATGTCAATAAAATATATAAAAAATGTATTGTTTGCGCGGATATGTGTGTAGGGCAGCAAAAATAGAGACAACACGTTATGTAGTATTGAGAAGGCGTGTCATTTCTGAAAGTGGTATGAGTAAAAGTGCGAGGAGGAAAACCAGTCGCAGAATGGCATGAAATTCTGCAATAGATCGAAGAATTATACATACCACGCGTCAATGAAGTACCGATGGGAAGTCATTGATACGTTATATTGCAATACTGAGGGAAAGATTAAAAACAACGACCAACAATAGCTACCTGATGTATCCGATCCTTACACTCACGAGCACTTAAGTGACAAAGGTATGTACTCTCTGTACATACATCATGACGATGCTTCTGTTCTCCGAGTTCAGTGGTACTGTCAATGTAAAGTAGGCGCACGGGTCGTCGGATGTTGTGGGCATGTTGCTTCCGTACTATGGCTTCTGGCTTACTGGCGCCACAATTCCACCGCAGTTAAGAAACCAAGTCTAGAATATACTCATACACTACAAGACGCCGCCGCTGCACGATGGTCCAGTGGCGATTCGGATGACGACAGCAAGCACGATGCCTAATCTGCAAACTAGCTACAAGTGTCTCCAGCTGTCTGATTATTATCTATGCCTGATTATTTCCGATGTAACATATTGATCTCATAGTCGTAGTAGACTTCATTCTTCTTATTCTTGCCGTTAGTGTTCTATTTACTATTGCTTTCTCGGATTCGAACTCATGACATTAGTGTTTACGTTTCTTCATTAACACACGACTTACGTCTTTGTTTATTTATTTTTTACCTCTCACTTATAGCGCTTTCCGTCAAAATATATTTGTTTTCTTATTTTTATGAGGTATACTATTGGAAACCATGCATTTCACATCTCGGGCCTGATGGGCGAAAAATGGCCCTTATCAGCCCACCTCCTTTGGAAACAGTCGTTTCCCTTATCACTAGATCTTCCACCTCCTAGCAGTTGAATAAAATTTTGACTTAAGTTTCATAATAACAGAAGGACGTATTTACAAACATATCTGGTTTCTGTGTTTAAGTCTTTCTTTTTGAAAAAGTGACTTACACCACTGCAATTTTAACCTGTTCATTTAATGATCACAGGTACAAGTATTTATCAAGTCACAGAATACAAGAGATAGGGCTTGTGGTACAGAAAATGTGGTCCACGTTGCTCTAAACTGAGAGAGCATTTGTAGACCTGAGAATGCACTGAAGAACGTTAAGCCTTTCACACTTTCAGTCCTCGAATTAAATTGTATCTATAAAGGACATAATGAAAACAGTGATCAATTTATCTATTTCGTTCCTTTCAACATATTCCTGCTGTCAAGGCTCTAAGATTATGATGTATAAGAAGTCAGAATGCCGATATGTTGCATTATACCGGAGGAGTATTAATGCAAATGACTGTGTGATGAGATTATTTTTACTTTATTGTTAAATAAGAAACATTCTTAATGCGAATTTTCTGTTCATTCCGTAAATGCATAGTTTCATGTATAGTTTTCAACTACAGGAAAATAAATGATAACGCTATTTCTTCTGTTTTGGCTTCACGGTTTCAAAAGCTACGCTAGTTCAACGAACCAGAATTTGACTTACGGTAAATGTTTCAGATGAGTCACCAAACTTCATAATGGCTTAAATCTAGTAGCTGTTTGCTGTAGTTTAGAATGGAGAAAAAATACTGAAAAACACGTTCTTGACATAATCTGATTTATACCTGACATTCTGGTATTGGTGGTACAGAGGGAAAAGAAGCTACACATCCTGCTCGTCTTTGGTCTTTGTTTAGAGAATTATGGCTAATGTATTATTCATTATGACGGTGTCAATTATATCTTCCTCCTCTAGACAATTCACATCTTCTAGCATCTATATCGCCAGGGCAAATCTGCATTCACTACTTAGTGTACGTCTTCTGTCCAGACATACGGGTCTCCGGATCTAAATCCTATTACAGAAAATAATGTAATGATGCCATACAATCACCAGCGCTGCACCAATGCTCTCCTCCACCTCCGCCAAGATCTAGATTATGTGTAAGATACCATACATATCCCAGAAAGAGATGCGAAATGTAACCCGAACAATTGCTTGGATGGCTGCTTTGGGTGGTTATAGGTGCTACCAAGATAGATATTGTATGTTTTGAACACCCTGTATAACATGTTAGACATATCCCACTGATGTTCCGTTGTGATTACTTTTTGTACACTAATTTTAGGTCAGATTTAGGATGTCTTCCCACCACTGTATTTATTAATTTGAAGAGTTTGAGAACTAAAGACAAACTCGGCTAGAGCCACTAAAGATGATCACGAAATTGTTGCTTGTATGGGATATTCGTAGAAGCATTATACAGTAGGAAAGCTAAATATCCCTTCTATTATAGGAAACAAATATTTCTTTGCTACTGTGCAGGTTTCATAGAAGGTGAGGAGTGTTATTAATGTAAATAGGATATGGACAGGCACCGTTAAAACCATCGTTACCCCTGGAGATGTTAAAAGATTGACTTCATTAATAATCTCGACCGATACAATAGCTCTAGTTATCTGTTGCTAAAAAGAAACAAAATTCAAAACTTAGCTTTCGTTCAAATGCTGTTGTGGGGAGTAACGGACGGATTCAGTCAAATCTTATAAGTATCATCAACTCGACCGTAATAAAATAATGGGACGCTAATGATTAAATTATATTATTATTATTATTATTATTATTATTATTATTATTATTATTATTATTATTATTATTATTATTATTATTATTATTATTATTATTATTATTCTGCCTGTTGGCAGGTCTTGGGACTAATAATATTTTTTTCTTTTTTCTTAGGTTCGGGCCTGGAAATGTTTCTTCCATATTCCTCTACTTTCAGCCTCCTCTTTCAACTTCCAATATTTTCTTCTGTTTCTTAAATCATCGATCAGTTGCGTTTTTTCCCTTCCTACTCCTCTCTTTCCTCCCATGTTTCCCTCTATGGCGGTATGAAGAAGCAAATGTAATTCCTGTAAAATAATTCTCAATGCGATTATAACTATATATCACCGTTCATTATAATTAGGTAGTAGTTAGGTAATCGCGAATACTATTACAAAATTTATTAATACAAGACAAATCAAGTGACATTAGTTCTGACGGATATCAATTAGCGTCGTGTACAAGCTACTAGCTGTTAGTTAAACCACAATTACGCACATAGGTGGTGTTTCCTTCGAGAAACTCCCCGAGGAACTCAATCCCAGCAAAGTTTCAGCTACAAAACTGGATATTGTTATTAGGAATAATAATAATAATTAATCACAATCTAATATTAATACCATTTATGTTATTTGTATTATTACTGTTATGATTTGAGTTGGTGTTGTACCAAAGAATATAGCTAAAGAAAACGCATGATGTAATCCGAGGTTATGTCAGAAACTATTACTATGCTCATCGTCAGAAGGAAGGATATGTAAACATGGAGGAAACAAATTCACTCTTTGCAGTTGTGGGTAGGAATACCCACATAGTGGAGCACAATATCAATTTTCCAGTACTTTATGATTTCTTATGAAGTTAAATTATGTTGAACGTGAGAGTGCTAAAGTTATGATAAAATATCTGGATTATTTCGAAGTTGACTAAATAGTTCCGGAATATTAACAAGTAAATGAAGTCGGAAGATAAGACAGAATTTAATTGACTGATCTAATTAAGTTGAACAACATGCTATGCGTGAGCGTGAAAACTCATGTTTAGTTATCGAGAAAAGGGAGAAAAATACAGTTAAGTGTTAACAAAAATTAATGCTGTAGGAGAATCATGCGAGCTATGGATCCGAAACTGATATTGAAATGTATTCTGGTTAAGCTCTTAATCATGACATTACCAAGATGATATTTCACAATGTGGTTAACAAGATATAACCTAAAATTATTATTATTATCTCTCAATTTTTGTTTAAATTTTCAAAATTTCTGTGAATATATTGTCCAACTTTTAAGACACATACGTATATTAGTCGATTCGTTACATTGAGCTGAACCAGATATCATGTCTCTGTAGTTTTGGGGATACGGACAAAATCTCGCGGCCGAAAAGACATCCTAGGCTCGAACCTCATCTATGTTGAAAATTTGATTGAGTTCGGTAGGATGGCTCAAGAGGTATAATGTAACAAACATAGTCATTTAATTTATATATATATATATATATATATATATATATATATATATATATATATATAGATTTCCAAAGCATGCATTAGAATTTTTCTTGTCATTATTTTAATGTAAGTATGTGTTATTACTAAATATATACATATAGTAATATATAGAACATTCTACATTAAAGAAATCGTCGTGAAGAGGTTTTATCCTGACGATATTTCTTCCCAGGTGACAGTACGTCTCGCTTAATTTAGACCAGGAGAGATTCTGTGTCGCGAGATCATTACAACGAGGTTTTGGTCAGGCGAGATTTTGGGTATGGCGATATTTTGGGGCGCGAGGTTTTGGAAGACGAGGTTTTGTTTGGCCAGGCGGGGTTTTGGCCAGAAGAGATTTTGGGCCGCGAGGTTTTGGGAGGCGAGGTTTTGGCCAGGCGTGGTTTTGGTCCGCGAGGTTGTCGTCGCGAGGTTCTGGCCGCGAGGTTTTGTACCCAAACCGTAGTTTTGGGGGCACGGTGGCTCAGTGGTAGAGCGCTTACCTCTGGCGTGTGGGGTCTCTAGTTCGATTCCTGGCCAAGTAAGTTGGTGGTGGATATAATCGTGTCCGTGGGTTTTCTCAGGGTACTTCTGTTTCCTTTCATAATATCATTCCATCAATTCTTCCATCACCATTCACTTGCTTTAATCATCCATCTTCTTTACACCAAATAGGGCATAATCGTGGGTAGTGGCTTATTTACGATTTTGTTTCGGGGGGGGGGGGCTTTGCTAACTTTCGGGGAGGGATTTGCCTGAAAAATGTGAAAATTCTGCAAGATATTTCATATACTTTACTAAATAGTAAGTGAGATTTCAGGGGGGTATCCGGAAGGCCCCATAAATACACCACTGATCGTGGGACATTAAAATCAAAGATTTGATTTCATGTGTAGTTTTCATGAAAATCGAAAAATATTTTGTGGTCCTGAACCTATGTGCTTCGTTGCCAATAAAAATGGATAGTATTTTTTTATTTTACTGGAAAAAAGTTTCACTGGAAGAAATAATTTTGCTGGAAGAAACTGTCATTTATTTATACAGTATATTGTATATGTAGCAAAATGTTAACTATGGCATACAGATTATTGTTTTTTGTATTTTTTTTTAACGGTGTCACACACATACTCTTTCAGCATATACTACTTTTAATAATTCTACAATATAGTTAACGTTGAACAAAAAAATGACCCAAGATAAGAAGTGCATCAATTGATTTATTTCTTTTAAGCTAAAGACAAAAGTATGGTTTAATATAAATCTTCATGCACAGTTTCCTGGAAAATCCAGAAGAAAACTATTCTTGTTGTAAACCTAAACATTGATGCTTTACAAACATAGTCATACTAATTAACATAAAACTGATACTAAAGTATACCTCCATCATCCAATGAACATAAAACTAATACTAAAATATTCTTCCATGAACCAATTAACATGAAAGTAATACTAAAGTATACCTGCATCAACCAATTAACATGGAACTGATACTGTAACAGTTAGTATACCTCCATCAAGCGTTCCATTAAGGTTTTAGAAAGAAATCAGTATACAGTAAGATAAACCAACCAAATATAATGAAAATTATGATAAACTCTTTTAATTGCTAAATTTTATTTATTTATTTATTTATTTATTTATTTATTTATTTTGGAAAAAGGTAGGATCTTTATCAATTAATAGATGACATCCAGATTAACAAAATGACATGTATTAGGTAACTTCTTATGCATAGTCCTCGAAAAAATCAAGAGAAATGAACTTATATGGCGTTAAAACATACTGTATGCTTTTTGTTACCAATATGATTTAGTTGATCCATTTATTCTGTTAGAATAGATTATTTTATTTATTTACCCGGTGTATATGAACATATAAATGTTAAGTAGAACACTCAGACAGATGTGTCCAGTTTGCATCAAATTCTACTTGAAACATATTTCTTGTTAGTAATTTTTGCTACACATATACTGATATATTTATCTCTTAAGGACACAAAAATGTTTCTTAATTTATATTGGAGGTGCACCGAAAACCTTAGTACATGAAGTAGTTGAAAATATAACAACTGCGTGGAGTTTTTCGAATGAAACCACGCGCATGACAGGGATTTCCCGTGCTTTAGAAGTTCCCTATGCTCATAACCTCGAGCGCCATTTTTCAACCTTTACTAAAATAATTCTAAAACACGTCTTTGTTCTTCCTCATACTCCATTTTGATCACAATTATATATACAAACAGTACAGTACGATCATAAAAAATATGAACAAATCCACACTCGCTGACGGTTTCCCCCGCAAACATAATATTTCCAAGACAGCGGCTCATAGAAAACAGACAACGTGCTGTTTGTTCACAAACCATCAAAAGAGTAAGCTAGAGGGAGATATAGCTCTTAGCGTAAACCTAGTCGCAAACAGTGATATTTTTCTTCAAAAGCGGGAAATCCCCGTCAATGCATTCTCTTGAGTGTTAAGGAGAAAATATACTCTTAAACAGTGCCTTATATACTTCTAACAGCAACATATATATTACGTGCAACAAATACATATCAAACACCACTCAGTGCTTCCACCTCAATGGATACCTAAAAACTTTACGCCTATGATCACACAGCTTTAGCATTCGTGATGTCCAACATTCTATTCGCAACCTTGCCTTTCACGAATTTCCAGTTTTCTTAATCAACCAGAGAGGAAGTGGCTGGCTACCTTAATGTTGTCGTGGGTAGGTAGCACCACTAACTACTTTAATCTAAGTGGGCTAGAACCTTTGGACAGAAAACTCCAGATTAAACAATACTATTATGAACATTATTTTCTACGAACGTACACGGAAAAGAAAATATTTGACAGTTGAGCAATCTTCTTTTGCCAATAGCTCGGGAACAAATGCATTAACTTTGATCTTTTCGTTGTTATCCTTAGGATAGTTATAACTTGACAACTTGCCAAAATCGGTATTCTTACACGTTAATTTATTGTTGAGTTACCTCATCCTTTACCACATTGCGGTCCTTTTATATTTCCTGACTTTATTTGAACTGATCTGAATTAATTTGCCAAACTACATCGTTTACTAATAGTTAAGGAATCAAATCAATGATATACCATCACAAGAAATGGGAAGATGTATTAACAAATATTTATACTGCTCATGTGAGGTAAAAGAGATACTGATGTTTGGACACCAAATATCATTATATATTCTAAAGTAGCAGAAAACACGTAGTTTAAGTTCTTAAAAATGCTTATATATAAGAAAACTGATTTCTACCGAAAGTAGATACTTTCCTTATCACGATTTACTAGTCATGTTTTCAACAACTGAAAAACAGAAGAAATACATTTATTTGATGTTGTAATAACTATTAAACAGTAAAATCGATACTCCAGAGTTAATTTCAGAATTGATGTTGCGAAAGAAAACAGTTAAAACTAGATCAAATATGGGAATATATTACTGTAAGAAAGCAAGAACTAATATACGCAAGAATAAGTCTCCTTTGGGAGAATGTGTGCTTCAGATAACAAAATAGTTAAGTTTCATATAGTTGATAATATGCATGTTAGATAGTTAAGTACACGACACTATAGCTGGACGTTAAGCCTGTTGCGCTGTAATTAATCCTTATGAAATAAATGAATAAAAAGGTGGTTATCGATATCTGCTATAAAATCAACAACCCCTGGCTTCTATGCAACCACCACGGTAGCAAATAAATGTTGGTTGCCTATAAGAAAAGGATATATACCGTTTATTACTACAAAAGTGCTGTTATGAATACCCAACCACGTGCCCTCTTTACTGTGTTAAACAAAATATACTATTTAGTAGTTTCGGTAATAGAACAATTTTATCAAATTACAAATTACACAGTCGTCATTTGCTATCAAACTACCAGAAAGCCTACTAGCTGACCTAACAAATAAATCAATGTTTCTAGATTGTAAGCCTCTTTCAATAGAATTCCGAATAAGCTTTTTGGAATTCGTAAACTGTTGCAGGTTCTGTGATGTATCAGAGAGCTGATAGCTTCCATAAGTTTCCAACCGCGAGCCCTCATTTTCCGTTCTAAATGATGCTACTTTCTCCTTAATTCAATGTAACAACATACCGGGTTATAGCGTATGCTGATAATGTAAATATAATAGGGGATGGTACGAGAACAATAAAAATAAATGCAGAGGTCTTATTAAACGCTTACAGGGACATAAGTTTTGAAGTAAATTCAGAGAAAAATAAATACATACAAGTTCTTGGTATCGTAATACTGCAAATTACGGATGTGTCAAAATTTCAGATAATACTTTCGACAAAATAGATACTATCAAATATCTAGGATCAATATTAAAAGACCAAAACCATATCCATGAAGAGATCAAATATTGTCTAGAAGCTGGGAATTAGTGTTATCATTCAGTTTAAAATCTTTTGTCTTCGCGAGTTCTGTCGAGGAATTTGAAGCTTAAAATTATACAAAACTACAATCATGCCTGTTGTTATGTATGGTTGGTAAACAGGGTCCCTTACTCTGAGGGAAGAACGCAGACTGAAAGTATTTGAGAATAAAATCCTGAGACTAATATTTAGAACCAAGAGGAACCGGAGTGGGAAATTGCGGATACCATTTACCAAACATTGTAAGGGTCATCAAGTCTAGGAGGCTCAGGTGGGCAGATTATGTAAGCAAAATGGAATAAAGTAGGAACGCTTTTTAACTGGAAATCCAATCAGAAAACGACCATGAAGAAGACCTAGCTGCAGATGGAAGAACGATACTAGGATGGATCTAGCAAAAATAGAAACTGGATCCAGTTGGCAGAAGTAAATGAAAAGCTTTTGTGAACGCGATATTGGGCCTCCGGATTCCATAGGTCATAGAGTAAGGTAGTTTATCACCATGTCTGTAGATTTTCTCGATATTCTTCCCTCTTTTACCATTTCTCATTCCGCCAAATATTCTATAATCTTTCACTTTCATTAAATCATCACAATCTCGTTTCGCCTACAGTGCATAATCGGAGATGCTAAATTAAAGCATCCACTTATTTTTTTAATTGAACCCATTTACTATTATTAACTCTCATTAACTATTATTAACTATTATTAACTCTTGTATAATAATAATTTCAAATTCTAGTCAAAAACATTACCCTTCGTATCACTGTGTTGAAGTTGCTAATAAAATCATAGAATATAATTCCAGTTTACTGTAATCTGTAGAAATAATTTTCGTTTCGTAACTTGTATGAAAATTGTATATACTTTTTTTTTAACTAAACTTATGAATACATTTGCCAGATATCTTATTAAAATACTAAATAATTCTAGGTATCTGAGTCAATGCTAAGTCCAGAAAGAAAAATGATAATTCATATTGGTATAACAGCAAGAGATAATACATTATACTCGTCGGGAGAGGATAACTGGGTAGCTTCCAAGACCATGCTGATTCGTGGTGGCAGCTTCTCGTACTTTCTCCAATGTCATTAATTAACCTTACTTGATTAAGGAATCTTACATTTAGCAATTAGAACAATATAGTTTTATTATGACATTTATATATAAACCAAAGGCGTCATTACTTTTTAAGTATTAAAGTAAGGCTACATTTCGCAAGCACAAGTTATTTTTTAATTGCACATTATGGAAAAAATAGTGGCCAGTTGATAACCTCAGACATGATACAGAGAACAGCTGGGTGGGACATGTCCCATCCTTCTTCCTCTAAGAACTCTCGAAGATAATATTATGTAGATCCGATATTACAACATTTAACATAATCATCGGTATGGGATGTTTGATGACAGTTGTAGGTTCCATTAGTATTTGATCAAACATCAATACATTCTCCAACATTTATCAATTACTTCGTATATTACCGACTATATATTGAACTCTGTTCATCGCGTATTTACTTTTATTTTTCCCCTCACTATGACGCCGCGTCCCGATCCCTAATGGCTTTGGGAAACCACATTTATACGAAGCAGGGTTGCCAACATAATATCGGGATACATCTTTATATCAGAGGGCCAAGTAAGCTTTTAAATACTGTAAAAATAAATAAATAGAAATAAATCGTTCAATATATTGCTTACGTTATTTCTCAAATAATGTTTTTCATATTTTTCTTTCTTTTATTTGTTTTCGCGTCTTGAAGTTTTTTTAAAGTAAATATCAATGAAAAAATATTAAGAAAATTTGTACAATTAAAAAATGTCATTATTACAAATTACCTCTGTCTTTCTCTATTTGTAAATTCAACCACAGGCATACAAAAGTTCTTTTTTCTTGTGGAAGTGGAATTGGTAGTTTTTCTTTCGTTTTTGGATGACAGGGAGATACAAAACAGGAAAAATAAAAGAAAGTAAGAGAGAAAGAGAAAGAAAGAAAGAAAGAGAGAGAGATAGCGATATGAGGAATTGTCTTCAAAGGTATAAGAAGTTGACAGTTATAAAAGAAATTCGGAAGCTCAAAAGCTGACATAAAAAATAAAAGTCAACAATCTGTGTTTCTGGCATCTTGTTCTCTGTTTTACCCTTTCTTGACCCAGTTACTCATATTCACGACAGAAATAATTGTCATAGACTGTCACTTGTGATGGAAAAGGAAAGAAAATACTACAAAGGACTATTTTAGAATTTTTTCAGAAGTTAACGTTTTCTTTCCTCACATTACTTAAAGATCTGTTCACAATGATATGTCTGTAGACTAGTTATATAGACCACAGTTATTCACAAAGTTCACTTCAAAAGAATCTGTACAGATAGTTATCAAAATAGAAGAAGCACTTTTTAGCAATAGGTAAGATGTATGAGGTGGTAACATTATGTGCAGAATAGATGGTGATCCAAAATAGATTTCCACTCTGAGTTTCATAAAGGCCAAATTGTGGGTATGTGTATTTAATAAGTGTATTTAAGGCAGAAGTGGGAATTTTTCTAGATCTCACTCATCCTCGCCCTCACCCTTAAAATGAATTACCATCCTCATAATCATTCACCCTGAAAATATTTTCCTGCTCGCACTCTCACTCGCCCTTACTTTTCAGATGTTTTCTCACCTTCATTTAGAAAAATAAGAGAGAATCAGAGTGAGGATGGTCCTCTCGAGAGAAAAATTAGTGACGGCGACCATCTCTGATATAAGTTAGTTATAGTAACTGGCTAGTACACAGTTAAGCTATTCTTTACTTTATTAACCTATGTCTGAGCTACTTGTTATCGAGAAAATTAGCAATAATATTTTCAAAAATTCACTCAGGCATTTAAAGCCCTTAAAAACGACGAGTTTTTGGTCAAATGTATAAAAAGCTCTGAGGCAACATGAACCTATACCAAGATTCAACCAAATTGTTCCGTTTAGAATAGCTCTGACTCTGTTGAAATGATCGAAGTATTTCTGTTATTACCTTCTTACTTAGAGAAGCAACAAATGAAATGACTTTCAGTAAACATTACAGCGACTGCCTCAATAGCCGAGCATATTGAGGTGTTAATTTATTAATTCGTCGGCCGGTGGTTCGAATCGCTTCCATTGCGTTCAAAAGTACTTTCTCTTAATTTTCTTAATGGCCTATGTGTTGTAATGGGTTGTTAAGTTAATTATAAAAAAGTAAGCGAATAGAACTGTACAGATGTCAGGGAGATAGCTTGACTACAGCGCCGTAGTGGCAATATCTGGAACTACAGCTATTCGAATGTTACGTCACGCCTTATATGCTTCAGTTGTGAAGCTGAAATCGAACTGGTAAAAAAAAAAGAAAAGAATTTATATTGAGTTAGTAAAGGATTTTTTTTTTTTTTTTTTTTTGTAATGCTTACATACAGTATTTTTCTTAAAATAAGAGGTTAAATAGGTTGCTTAAACGAATGTACGTTGGTTCCAGAATTCATGATTGAACTTGTATTCTAATAGAGCATGCTTACGTTTGGCCAGTTAGAAGCCAAATAATTTGAATGTTATTGATATCTGAAGATATAGTTTATATTAGAGTATTTAAATCAAAAAGTATGTTCGTTCACTTGTTGAACCAATTATAATACTGTTATTTGTTGCAATTATTGAGAAAGATTTATATTAAAATTGCAATATTTAGAAATTTGCTTTATTGTTTCACCTTATTAATAGTTCTTAATAGCAGAGTAGTAGCTATATTAGATTGTGAAAAGTTCAACTATTCATAGCCATTCTTATATTAATACCGACAGGATATTTAATGTGGATGAGGATATTTCATTCCTCCTCGATTAGTGACGTTACGATATTTGAATATCAATACTTAACGCACGTTACAATATACTCAATTAACTAATCCCTTCGGTTGAATTAGCAGCTATGTTACTAGGGACCGCATTTTGGCTACTTTAACTCTGCAAAGCTTCCTCAGTGTTTAAGGTAAGGACGGCCGACATAACTGACTGGAAACACGTAATATGCTAAGTCATTTTCATCTTATTTTGAACAGGTTATGTTTATGGTATGTATCGCGGCCACTCAAATACAGTAACTTTACGCTCAGAACTGTTTCATACCTACTTTGCCAAATGGCAGTGACTCTGTGATGCTGTAGGCTTACAATTCCCTTGTAATCCGTGAGTCCTATTGTTTCACTCTAAGGATCATGAGATTGTATAGATAATTTAGATGACCACATGCATTCTATGAACCAAATACCTACCATTGTCTCAATTTTTCGCGCAATATATATACAGTCATTGTCAAAAGCCTAAGCACACTACTGATTTTTGAGAATTTTACAAGTAAAGACATTGTGTATATACAAAACAGTGTTTATTGGTTTTGTTTTTGTAAAATAAACAACGGTGTTTCTATAAGGATACAAAATGCATGATCCTGCTTACAATGGGACACATTTATTGAGGAAAAGTTCTTCAGATAATATTGCAAATAATAACGCTTACTATGTTATTATTTGCAGTAAGCAGATAATAACGTAGAGACAATAACATCAAGCTTTTTCTGGTGATGCACCGTTTTAACGACTGGTGTTTGTACGAACCCTTATCATTAATTTTCCGTTTATTATAACAAGCAATTGCGTGTGTGTTAGTAGATTATGTTGTATATAGGTAAAGTTGGGTGCGGGTGTGTGGCTTTCACTGATGTGAATTAATAAATTAATATTAAGAAGTGAAAGTACTATAATATGCGGAAGAAAAACTGTGAACTAAGTGTCGAATCACGCGCTCAAGTTGTTATTTTGGGGAAAGCGAGCTATTTTGTGTGGGAAATCGTTCAGAGGTTGCAGATATCAGTCGGGGAAATTCGTTGCGATCTTGAAAGACAGCAACAAACTGTTAAATTATTCATTGTAGCTTTGAAAAATTCAAGATTACTAATAAAACTCAAACTGACCAACGCAGTACATATATTTTAAGATAATATTTTTGTGTTACAGTTTCGGCTATGTAACATAGCTTTCCTCAGACACATTATCTCAATATTAAGCAACAAACTGATGCAAATATTGCATGAAAACAAGCTAGTAGTCCAGAAGCAACAAATTCTCGTAAGAACAAGTTTACTACAACTAGATACAAACGGAATAGGCGTTTAACCGCTTCAGAAGTAGCCGTTCTCAATCGGTATCAACTAGAACGGTGGTGGTCCTAGAGGTGCGGTTGCAGCAAAGAAATCACTTCTGGCAGGAAATATTGCCCAAGGGTACTATTGTGCCATAACAAAAAACTAGACTGATGAACAATAGAAGTACTCCTCTACAATGATGAATCAAAATTTCAACTTTTCGGTTCTCAACGCCAGATGTTTGTGCATCGTTCTTAAGGAAAGCGCTTTCATCTCGATATGTATAGTAAAACATGCAAAAAAGGTAGTGTCAGTATGTGGGGTGTTTTTAGAGGCAACTAAGTTGGTTGTTGTAATTAACGGAATAATGGATAAAAATGTGTATCACATTTAAGTAAAACACGCAATACCATTAGGAACGCGGAAATTGGGACGTAACTTTGTACTACAACAGGATAATGATTCCAAACAAACCTTGATTTATGCAATAATTATCATCTGGAAGAGGAGGCATACATCATCACAAAGATGGAACAGCCACCACAGTCTCATAATTTGTCACTAATCGATCTATTGTGGGATAAACTTCACAAAGCAGTCCGTGAACGCATGTCAATGGATACTGAAGATCTCTGGAAGGGTTTTCAGAGTTGTTGCAGTCACGCAGCTTCGCAAACGATGTTGGATAAACTGATTAAACAAATGTTTGGGATTTGTAAAGGCCTTATCAAGGTTAAGGACCGGCACTTCGGGGAACGCAAATTTCCTCAATAAATTTGTCCCAATGGAAACGGGACCTTGTATTTTCGTTTTCTTATGTCAATGCCGTTTATTTTGCAAAACATGTCCAATAAACGTTAGTTTGTATGAATACTCTATATTTTGATAATGATTATATATAGAGAGAGATTTTGGGCCGCGCGATATTGTCTGTATACCTATAGAATTATTTATATACTATAGTATTTATAGTGAGTATGTCATATTAAATATTATAGCACTGCCGTATACCAGATCATCTAAAATATGTTGATGATCATCTAAAAAAAATGCACCTTTTTCGCACGAGATGGCTCCAGCGTTCCAAATCTCAAGGTACACAAGTCGTAGCGAGACGGGTTCAACATCATTTGACAACTGACAGTTGAAGCTAATAAAACTAATATATATGAAGGGGGAAAACACGATAACTGACATTTTCGGTATTTTGAAATTTTTAGATATCTGTATTCTTCATCATACGAACAGTCGATCGGTGGCGAAATTTCGTCAATCCTCCAATAGATGACAGAGTAATACGCGTTGAAAGTTTTTTCTCTTACGACTTCCTGCAAGTAAATTACGGTAAATAGCAAAGATGGCGACAAGAAGAGAGCTGGTGTTTCCCAGCACGTCCAAAGAAAAGAGTGATAATAAGAGTAGTAGCGGCGAACAGACTTATTCGGAGGATGATTATGATTCCGATAAAGATCCAGAATATGTAACAGAACAGAGAATGTTCCAAAACAAAGGAGATACAGATTTTGAGGTGAGTAAAAATAGGCGCCAAAAAATCTTTACTTTCATGTACAATGTGTTATCTACTGTTGATGCCATTGTTTACATGCAGCAGTGTGCTTGATAATAGTTGCGAGCGAAACGCTATTGTTGTATGTAGGTATTAGTCATTATTGGAAAGGAGAGAAAATATTTACGATTTCAGTACCACAGACCATGTGAAATAATAATATTTTGTTGTTGTTTTATTATAGTTAAGCGCTAAAATGGCCGTAAGTAGATACCACATTTTACTTGCAGTTATTAATTTTTCTATGTAGATATACCGTACATACCTCATAGCAGTGTTAATGTTATCTCTAGTTTGTTCTGTAAATCTTGCTGGATTAACAAGGATACAGTATAAATTTTCAGCAACACAGTGAATTCTGGAAATGTTTTCATAACACGCCACTGTGTTGCTGGTGGGAATATTCTGGCTTTTTGTTACAGTGAAGCTCATTCAGTTGATCAATCAAAAATTCGAGATGTACTGTCGTGCCTGCAGTGGATACCCCCTGTGTAGCATAGTTTTTACAACAGTCTTCGAAAGTAAAGATGTTATTTCGTAGATATCTCTAGCTAGAGTATTAGTAACATGTCATTCTTTAGTGTTTCACATTATGCGTAAGTAATACTTGCACTGAGAAAATGCATAGGCAAATTCTCAAGTCTTGGGGAGGGGGATTCGAACAACGCACCTCCTGATTACCGGTCAGGCGCTCTACCAGTTGAGCTACCAAGCCAACGAGACTTCTTTGCATGTTTGTAACGATTCGCCTCAAACATTCAAAGAAATCTCGTTGTCTTGGTAGCTCAACTGATAGAGCGCCTGACCGGTAATCAGGAGGTGCATTGTTCGAATCCCCCTCCCCAAGACTGTGAGAATTTTTAGCTACATAGGGCTTCTATGTAAGCAAGAGCCACATCTAATAGTTGCACTATTTCATTCGTAAACAAAACATTGTAATCTTGAATATATTCTTGCACGTAAAACATGGTATCTATAAAACATATTTTCATATACTATTTTTAAAATTTATATAATATTGCTAGAAAAAATATCTAGATGAAAAACTTGTGTTCCTGTGGTTTAAAAAGGTTAAGAGAATAGTATTTCATGCAGTTAATGTGTCTCTTGTATTAACTTTTGTGTAGGATTTTTTCAAAATATATGTACTCATTATCTCGAAACATGATTTTGTCAGTTATCGTGTTTTCCCCCGAGCCCTTCATATATATAAAAGGTGGAATTTTTATAATCGACCATAAGATATTACACCGTTAACGTGAGTGAACTTTCCGCAAAGCTATATTATGAGTAAAACATATTATAATTTTATTTTGATAAAGGTGCAAAGTTGGGCAAGTCCGCGAAGAAATTTCTGCTGTTTATGACGAAGATATGCTATCAAAAGCAACAGGCAGAAAAAGGTTCAGTCGCTTTCGTTTTGGACATTTTAATGCCCAAGATGTTTCTTACAGTAGGTGACCAATCGCAGTGAAAGTGGATGATGTTTCAGCATACGTCGATCAAGATTGGCCTCAACAGTGGTGACATCGCTAATGACTTAAACAACCATCACTAAACTGTATTAAACCATTCAGAGACAATTGGAATCAAGAGGAAGTTCAATATTTGGGTGCCACATGATCTGACTCAGAAACATTTAATTGATCAAATTTCCATGCGCATATCTCTACTAAAACGTAACGAACTCGAACCAGATCTGAAGAGGTTGGTCACGAGTGATGAAAAGTGGATAGCTTACGATGTTTTACAAGGCTTTTATTTCCTTGATCGTTGAATACTGTTCATCTGTATGGAACATGACAGTACCTACTAATCTATCTCGCATTGACTCGGTTTTAAACTAGCCATAGTTATATTTAGAATTCTCGAGTTACCTGATCACTCGAAACAGGAACTAATGTCTGTAATGAACTTATATACCCCTGAGAAACGACGTCGCGCAGCTGATTTACTTTACCTATATAAGATCATCAATGGTAAAGTTAATTCTGAATTCTTGTTGTCGCAGAGTTAACCTTCGTGTTCCTCCACGACGAACTCGCTCCCTAAATTTACTAATCTACGAGACTCCTACGTTATCAGTTGTTAAGCGCACCTTGTTTTACAGACTAGCGAAAGATTATAGCACAGTTTCAGCAGGTTTCAACATTTTTACTACTGAACGAAACTTTAGAAGCCAACTGAAGAGAATATGTAAATTTAGTGGAGACTTTCATTTGCATTTGTGTTTTTTAAATATATTTGTGTTTTCAATTTGATTTTGTTCAGTTTCAGCCAAATGACCTTGTGCTGTATAAAACTTAGTAAATAAATAAATAATTGTCAAAAAAGATCGCGGCCGAAGTGAAGCGATTGAACACAGTCTGTGGCAAAAAATAAAATAAGAAAACACACTGACACACAGAAAGATTACGCTGTGCATTTATTGAGATTGGAAGGGCACCGTGCCTCACGATCTGTTACCCCCGGTAGAACGATAGATTTGGACCTGTGTTGTTAATCATTACCGCAAGTGCACTTATCAAGTCAAAAGAAACGGCCGGAACTGGTCAACGGAAAGGGTATCGCATTACACAGTTACTCGTCAAGACTACATATACTGAGAAAAAAGCTTGTAGGTGGCGTACTTAAAAAGGTAGGTTACATGAGTAATTCCTGTAGTTCTTGGACAACGTACAGCAGACGTATAACAGAAAACACGTGTTTTATAATACTTTCTGTGTAAGTGTTTCATCTGTACATACTTTCCGTATGAAACAATATAGGCGGGATCTCACATACAACTGACGTATATAGCATATATCTGGTGCAGTTTCATGTTATTTTCAATTAGCAATAAATGTATTCTTAACTTTGATCTTCAAAAGATTAATATTTTTTATACATCCTCATTTATACTGTAGCTAATCATGTTATGCAAAGTACGTAAATATTTGTTATTTTACATGATGTAAATTATTATATGTATTCGTGCATTAAGATGTGTTTATTAGCACTGACGCAAATCCCGGAGGGATGAGGGGGATATGTCCCCTCCAATCTTGGAACTGGGGCGACTGTCTTCCCCAATAATCCGATTTGAGATGTCTTTTTTGGAAAATAGATGTGATGATTTGTGTCCGATTGCCACAAAGGAAAGTGAGATGAAATTGATGTTTCTCCAGAATAAGCTTCAAATCTGCCCACCTCCCAATCTTGAAGACAATTCTGCTCCCTGATTCTCCACACCATTCTTTTTAAACTTCATAAATATTTTGAGCATCGTTTAACAAAAAAAAAAAAAAAAAAAAACTTACTTGTCCCCAAATGCTGAAGATAGATTTGCGCCGCTGTTTATTATCAGGCCTCTATTCCCCTGAAGAGAAATTATCCAGGTGTTCCTAGATCTTCCTTTTGGAAATTATAATTTGAACAATGTAAAATCGTCTTTGAAATGTTACCTGACTAATAAGTGATTTTTTTAAATACTTTTCGTTATAAGTATGGATCCAATATGAACATAAGTCTTCAATTTAGAAGTATCCGATTCATTGTGCAAAAGATTTATCATTAACCTTTAAATATTCTGTGTATAACATCTTTACATCTATAGAAAAATGTATTTTAAGAAAAACTCCTATAGTACTACTATTGCATCTTAAAATAACACTATCAGTTCTTGGAAATTGTTAATATGTTCAATATATGTATACTAGGAAACGAGAACGGAGCAATATTCTTAAAATATTAGAAGTTTCTGGAAATGTCTCTAGGGTGCTTGAAAACTTCGGAGTGCCCGTACTACACCGTTGTTTTGATATGTGGTTGATCACTTGACTTTGATGTTTTAGGCTTGGCTTCCCTTCATATGGGAAAACATGGCAGCTCGCCATCAAACCATGTTCTAACTTCCCAATGACCTCATCGTACGATGTAAAACTTCTGTCTCTTTCAAGTGCTTTCAAATGAGGAAACATGGAAACATTGTGTTGCGCATCTGGCGAGTAGAAAGCTTACATCGCTTGGCATATGATCTCACATACTTAAGTATCTTGAGTTCCCATCTTTTAAATGGAAAGAGAGGTTGGGTAATGAAAGACTTGTAGAAGAGCATGTTTTTATGAAAGGCAACCTCGAATGTCCTCAATGCTCTTTCAGTCTTCACGTACTCGTTGACATGATGAACACCACGAAGTTGGTCGAGTTGTTTCTTTCTTCTTATGTACGAATACGAAAATTTGGCTCCGTCAGGAAGATTACTTTCCTTCGGAAAATGTTATATTTCAAGTTATTGAAGATTCTGCTAAATAAAGATTCGTCGATGACGACGCTTGACAAATATTTATTTGCTTCCAGCTCTTTACTCTCTCTCTCTCTCTCTCTCTCTCACACACACACACACACACACACACACACATGTTTGCGAAATTAAGAATCAAGAATTCTCTTTTTTTTTAGAAAAGAAAAGCAAAACAAAGGGGAAACAGATAGAACACGGTCACTTGTGATCAGTGGCGTATTTAGGGGACGGGGCTTCCGGGCTTAAGTCCCCCGCCTCGAAATCTTACTTACACCGGTGTACTATAGTAAAGTATATAAAATATCTTGCAGAATTTTCACATTTTCAGCCAAAGCCCCCCCCCCCCTAAAGTTAGCAAATCCCCCGAACAAAATCGTAAATATGCCACTGCTTGGGATAAAGTGCCAACCCTTGTGCCAAAGTGTTTCATCGATAATCTTAAAGTTTCTTATATTATTTTAACTCTATCATTTTTTCACTTCTATTTATCATACACCCCATTCAGCCTGACAGTGTTATAGCTAAAGAGAGGCAAAATAAGAGGTTTCATATCTTAAACAATGACTCGTATAACAATGGGGACTATATAGCCTCGCTGCTGAAAGGGACGCTAAACTAAAATCAACTCAACTCAACAATGGGGACAAGGATTTGATGATATGTTGAGTTAAAAAAGTATCATTTTAAGTTTTCATATTTAACGATATTTTGACAAAATGTTCAAATTTAGTAAAAAAAAATCTTCATATTTCTTTACATTATGTATATGTTGAATGTCTAATCTGATCTTTAACTTAATTATAGATATCAAATTAGGCATACAAAAACTATTCCATAACATTGCAATATATTAAAGGATACGCGCATTTCTCCCCATACTGTAGAAAAGGAAGTTCCTATATTTCCTAGTTACCTACTACTGGACGATACTTCCCTAGTGAGTGACAGTTAATCAAAATTTCTAGTGTTGTCACCAGATTACTTAGCTAACGTTCCCCTTTATATGCCAACCGTTCCAACGTTTCAAGGTACTGACTCCCATGCGGAGTCCAATTCATGATCTAGTAGCTCCTTGAAACTAAAGTACAATCTCAGTCCTGCCTACGTCAGATTAGCTATGGTACGGTACTACTTACACTATTGGAACCAACGACTCGTTAAATCCGCCCATTTCGAAGAGAAACGAACTTCTCCTTTCCGGCAGGATGTCTTCCCATATTTGGTTAATCTTTCTTTATGAGAAATAAAAAAAGTACCAACGTAGGATTTACTTGTATTGCCAATATATTTTAATAAATAAAAATTACTTCACTATATCCTACAAGGGACAGAGTTGTGTGAACTGGGGCAGTAATAGTTGAATGTTCCAAGGCCTGTATCCCTCTGTATGTTACTGAAATTAAATTAAATGGAATTTCTCGTTTGACGTTTTGCTTTTTATGTTTTGTAGTATAAACTGATGACATGGTATAAACTTTCATAATTACTGAAACTGAATGATTATCAAACATGTGTATGAAAAACTGAGTAAATGTACAGTAAAAAACTGAGAAATTACAGTAAAATGAAACAACTGAGCTCCACCCAAGAACTATGTTCAGAAATTGATTCTATCGACAATGAAACCGTTTTTCTTTACGAAAAATTTTAAAATTTAAACCCTTTCCTTCATTAGGATACTCATTTGAATCCAAGTAATTTGATAAAAATTCAGGCCAATCCAACAGCTTAGTTCAGAAAGTTTTTTTAAACGATGAGAACTTTTCATCGCTATAGCCATTTTATGAATACCAAATAATACATTAAATGAAATTCTAGAAATTGATACCATTTAACAGCTGAATTTACGAAAACGCTGACAAACATGTTAGCTCATATTTAGGAAGGAGAGAAATTACATCTCCCTAACTTCATCATTATAATGAAAGTAACAGAACAAAAATCCGGCTGGAGCCTTGTGATATATATCCAGTTTCATCTTCCTAACATGGGACGCTTGTGACATGTTTTTGGCGCACATGTTTAATTCTATATTCTCCCTTAATACACATTTGAATGAAAGTTACATGATTTTTTAAAAAAGTGACCCAACTATCAAGTTAATCATGTTCGAATTTTCATTTTTAACGGTTCAGTCGTTTCGTCTTCGTGATGATAAGATAGAGAACGTTAATTTAAATGACGAGTAAAAAATTCCCATGTTTCCATGGAGTTTTTAAAACGATGAAACATGCATTCGATTATTTTGAGTTAAGATTCTACATACGAATTTCAAATCTTCAACTTAAGCGAATTTTTACATTTGGTATTTTCTGGACAAATAATGAGAAATTTTAATGTTATAGAAACCAAAGAGGATTGATTAGTATAGTGATACAAACTACTTCCTCCCTTTCCTCTTTCCGAATGCAATTTTTGAAAAGGTTCAAAATATGTGAATTTCCTTCTCTTAACCAATACTAAATTTATTAGTAGTTCATGAAACATTTTCATCTTACCAGGTTATTTACCTACGAACGAATGCACATCTAATTAGTAACCGTTAATTTCTACAGCATCTATCACTATATACAATATTTAATTCATGTTTATCTGTGTTTTACCGTGGATTATATTCTTCCTACATAGACATCATTTCTTGTTTTGCTTTGTTTTTGTTTCTTCTGTTGTCTTTTATTCCATTTTATGTTTGTATTGTTAAAAACCTTTCCTTTTGTACTTATTTGTATTTTGTTGTGTATTTATGTTTAACCCTTAACCAGGCGCGCTCTTTTATTCACCGTTAGTAGGCGCGTGGAGGTAAATTTTACCCAAAGTGTTATTTTACTTTTCTGATTAAAGCATTGTTCAGATTAATCGGAAACAAAAATTTATGGTACTACATAGACTATTACCAGCCACTTAAAATAGGTTTAAATATAAAATAACAATGAAATAAAAAAAAAATAAAATTGCATGGTATTTTGTCTCTCTTCTTTACAATTGAGGGTAAAATTTGCCACCACGCGTCCAGTTACGGGTTAATCAGCAATGTATGCACTTGATTTAGTGCTCGGAAAAGGCTGCAAAGCCACGTAAAAGAAGTCATAAATAAATAAAACACAAATCCCATATTGTTTGTTAAAAGGTTAAATGCCGAATTTCACATCAACTTATGCAAATCCTTACATTTGGAACTTTCTGGATAAATATTGTAGAAATTGCCCCCTTCTTATAGTCCCGTATGTTCAATTTAGGCTTTAATCGGCCTATTGAAATTGGCAGTTGTGGAAATTTATCGCTTCTGGTTTTAACACTAGATTATCATGGAATTAAATGTCGAGAAACAACTATCCTTAAGGAGTGTGATTTACTAAAACTAATTTAAAAATTTACTTTGTCTGTCCGTGTGTCCGATCGGCCGGCAGATGATATAAAATCACAAGAAATTCTTGATGGATCTCCATAATCTGATTAGATTAGATTTTTAGTTTAGCATCCGTTTTAGCAGAGAGGCTATATGAGACGTTGAATTATACCTTAACGTGGAATCAATTATTTCACCGGGTAGAACACAATCAATTTTGGCCATGATATATATGGTCAAAGATTACGAAGCGAGTTCGTTGATTCAGGTAATATTCAAACCGGAAGTTCTACAAATAAACCATTTCCGGGTTTTATTGCTGATCACTATAATTCATAAGGCTTCCAGACGATATGGTGTTTGTTGAGGAACCTGGAAATAAAATCAATGTTAGGAAGCTTGAGGAAAAGCTGTGAAGAATATGGGATAAAAATAAATGTGAAAAAGAGAAAATCCATGGTGATTGCAACGAAGCGATCGGTGTCAAACATAGAAGTAGAAGGAAAAAAAAAAACAGGTGACTAGTTTTCGATTATACCTGGGTAGTATTATTAGTGATGATATGAAATGTAAATGTGAAATAAAAGCAAGGATAGGAATGGCGAAAGATGTATTTAGGAGAAGGAAAAAATATATATCTTGTAGGACCTAGAATTTAGAGATGTTGAGAAAAAGACTCATAAAATGCTTCGTGTGGAGTATTATACTGTATGGGGTAAAACACATGGACATTATGCAAAAGTAATTAAAAAACGAATGCAAGGTTTGGAAACGTGAATGTGGAGAACAATGGTGAAAATTAACTGGGATGAGGGGAAAACGAATGTAAGGGTGGTAGAAAAGGTAAAAGATAAAACAACCATTTTAGATCTTATTGAGAGGAGGAAGAGAAACTGGAAGGAACATTGGCTAAGAAGGAACTGTATCATGATAGATGTGCTAGAGGTTATGGTGGCAGGAAAGAGAGGTACGGGTGAAAAAGATTAGAATTAATGGACGATATCAAAACAGAAAAATCGTACGTAAAGAAGAAGAGATTAACATAAGACCGTGGAGCATGGGAGCTTCTCAGTTGACGCAAGTAAAACGGCAATAATGTCAAATTACGTGTGTTGATAATAGAGCATAACGATAATACATAGCGATTTCCTGCAATCGACTAAGCAGTCCCAAGAACACAAACTACTTCCATCCTAGCTCTATACTACAACACAAAGTGATAAAATTCATCTGAATTTCCCGCTTCAACTTTGATCCACATAGAGCAAGACAAAAATAGCTAAGTAGAAGCGGTGCTTTAGAATCGATTCAGCATTCTAAAAATACATACAATCTTCTATGTTAACTTTCTATTTAAACCGGAAGTGGTAGAAATCAACCACTTCTGGTTTTATCGTTGATCCGTATAGACCAATTTTCCCCATTCGGTGGTACAAGGATACGTAAGAGTCCGTGAAAAAAAATTTTAGGGAAATCATCTCATTACAGTATTTAAATCTTATTATTTACATATAACGCACTCAATTTTGCAAAAACAGCATTTCACTCTACCTAGGTATACCCTGCCTAGCGAACGAGTGCGGGCGGCCGGTTTTGAAACTAAAATACACACAACAGGGTTTCTAACCGGATTACTTGTAATTAATCTATCACAGTTGTTTTGGCCCTGTTCATAATAAACCACTTCACGCATATGTTCAAGTTAAGACAAACACAATTTCAAAAGTTATGTAAGTTATTTTCAGAACATTTTAAGGGACAGCAAAAAAAAAAAAAAGTACATTCACCCTCCATATTAATTTGGCAATAACTTGCGAATAAACTAACCTCAGTGTTGTACAAAGGAACACTGAGAACTTCGTAGAATTAGAGTGTAAGGAATGCCTACTTCATCTGTTAACAAAACCTCGGAGTTCAGCTTTGTGAATCAAAGTTATACTTTGGCAACTGCGCTTTCATTGTTTAAAGTAAGTTTTATTATGTAGTTTTGAGATAAGGCGTCTTCGAAATTGCTACCAATTTGGACCATGTGAGCAATCGATTGACAGTACCTTCAGTAACAAATTTGCATTGAGATCATTTTCGGATGTGCTGCAAAAGACTGCTGACAGAGAAACTGATATTCTAATGCCTCCGAAGGAGATTTGGATCCGCCCCCAATTAAGATGGTAGATAAAGATAACTTTCTCTGATATCTAACCTGTCATTATTTAGCATGGTTTGGTAATTTAAAAATTCAGTATTTCTACCATATTTTGAAAATTTTATTTAAAAGAAATAAACCCAATGTTACATTGGGGGCGGTAGGGGAGCGATTAAAATTTAAAGTGGGGAGCCTGACAATTGATTTCTTATAGCTCCAGTGAAATTCAGAAAAAAATGAATAATTTTTTTCCGTGTCTCCCAAAGATTCATCGAAAAAATGAAATGAAATTTCTTTAGTTTAACGTCCCATGATTATGCTCTTTATGCTAGAGGAGACAGATGATTAATGAAAGTGAAAGATTGTAAAATTAATTGTTGGGCTCTCACACAACCACGCACAACAAAGACATATGCGCTAGCCAATAGACCAATGAAGAGAACTTCCACAGTTCTCGAGTGAAAACGTATCGGAATTCTTTCTTGGCTACAACTCATGAAAATAATTTAGTTGTCAATCGATAGACCTACATTAAAACAAATACAAGCATCGCGAGCCTTAACTTGATTTAAACTTACAGTTACAAGATATTGCGCAAGTATCTAAGCTACCAACCCATAATTAATCTTTTAGTCATTAACATCTTATTACTGAGTTTTACAGGTTTCTACTGTTTTATAATGAAATCAAATAAAACGTAATCATTTTTTTATATAATCTGCTTAATACACGGTAGAAATTTACTTGTGTGCTATCTTGTTCTTAAGTTGTTAATTTCAATGCATATGCTATTTATAACATGTAAACTGCAACTTTTGGAAACCGTTGGATACACTGCAGAGTGACGCTCTCCGCTCCCCTGTCCCACCGCGCTTACCAAGAAACTGATGTAAACACAACACTAGCGCCCTCCACGAAAAACCGCACTAATATCCTGGTCAGGTAATATAAGTCCTTCAACCGTAGGCAAAAGAATGTTATAGCGTAAACCATGTGTCGGTAAAAGCATTATCTTAAAAAAAAAAAAAAAGCCACCTAGTGGTCTTATAAGTAACTAATTCTTCAAAAAATGTTTTGAATTCGATTTGTGAACAGTTCAGTGTGTTAGCATTCATGCCAATTCAGCAAACTTAGTAATAATTTGTTATATTCAAGTTTAAACGCTTGTGAAATTTGTCCTAAATACACTACTTTACTTGTTAGTTCGCAGCCTGCTCAGGCTATATCACATAACGGAAGATTCTGTACTAGTGTTTCTTATTGTTGATTTTTTATTGTCTTATGGTATAAAGGTAGAAGAAAAGAAGAGAGAAACGAGGAATAATAATAATAAGAAGAACACAACTAATTGATGATTTAAAAAATATAAAAATGAGCATTAAGAGGGAAAGCTGAAGATCGAGAAACGTGGAAAAACATTTCCAGGCCCAAACCTAATATAATAGAACAACCTCATTAGTTGCAGGATCTGCCACAAGGTAAAATACTTAATAATAACAATTATTATTATTATTATTATTATTATTATTATTATTATTATTATTATTATTATTATTATTATTATTATTGATTTGAAGTGTACTGCTACTTCTAGCATCGGCACATGGATTTCGCTACATGTAAAAACTACAGAAAAGTTTTAAAATATATAAGTACAGCAATAGTATGCTTTCATTCAAGCTAAACGAATATTACGTTTGGAGCCAAAGCCAATGCATGTTTTAGGCACGATACTCTTGCTAATGAATCTATGAAGCCAGCTAATCTTAGGCCATATTTGGAAACTAAATATTCATAACAGTAAATCACTAATTTTTCAAGACAAAAGCAGCGGAGTTTGAGAAAGGTATTTTTTTTTAATAAACTTGCTTTGGGAAAGATTTTTATGTATTTGGTCTAGGAATTAATTCGTGCAGTTGGTACGCACACATTGAAGCTGTAGTACAAACACAAAATACATAAATACCTTAAGAAAAATATTGTCCATCGCTAGCCACCACTTTCGCCCATCTGTCAGGCAATGTACGGATTCCGTGGCGAATGCAATCGAACAAGTAGTAGTCCGAAGGAGCAACGTCTGGTGAATACGGCGGGTGGGGTAAAACTTCCCATCCGACATTTTCTAAATAGGTTTTGACCGGTTTTGCGACATGTGGGCGAGCGTTATCATGTTGAACAATAAGTTTATCATGTCTTCTCCCATTCTGGTCGTGTTCTGGCCAGAGCTTGCTTCAAACGCATTAATTGTCGTCGATAACGTTCTCCATTCATAGTTTCACCCGGTTGCAGCAGCTAATAGTACACCACACCTTTCATATCCCACCATATGCACAGCATAACCTTTGCACAGTGAATATATCGTTTTGGTTGTGATGGACCTGGTTCACCTGGTTTCACCCAGGCCGTTTTTCGTTTAGAGTTCTCGTAATGAATCCACCTCTCATCACCCGTAATAATTCGATGCAGAAACCCCTTTCTGCTCTGTCGTTGAAGCAGCAATTCGCAAATGGTTTTTCGTCTTTCAACGTCTCTGTCTTTCAATTCATATGGAACCCAATGTGACATCTTTTGAATCATTCCCATGGCTTTCAAGCGTTTGGAGACTGTTGTTTGATCAACGCCTAATGCTGCTGCAAGTTGTTCCTGCGTTTGACACGAATCCTGCTCGAGCAATGCTGTCAATTCTTCGTCTTGAAATTTTTTTGGCTGTCCAGCTCGCTCTTGGTCTGCCAAGCCGAAATCACCACTTCTAAACCGTGCAAACCACTTCTGACACGTTCGCTCAGCTAGAGCATGGTCACCATACACTTCCACCAAAATACGATGACTTTCAGTCGCACTTTTCTGCATGTTAAAGTAATGCAGCAGGACACCCCGCAAAAACACTTTATCAGGCACAAATTGCGCCATGTTCACTTAACTACAAACTGGTGTTGTTGACGCTTTAATCCACTACGAACGATACGCGATGACAGGGGTTTGCAACATATGTGTGGATACACGGAACTGTGGGACGCTCCGTTCGTTGCGCCATCTCTTGTCCACCCGCACGAATTAATTCCTAGACCAAATAAGTTCTCAAGAGAATTCGATGTTGGTTTCTTATGACGTTGCTAAAATCACTTGCAAAACAGAGATGGTTTGTGTTGTATAAAAGGATTGCTCCTATCTCCTATCTTCTATGAAAGGAATTGCTCCTACCTACCTGTCTATCATCGGCAACGTATATTTGGCAACTTGACGATTAGTGAAATCAGGAAAGTGTCTGTACCAAACAACACACTGAAACAACATGACTGAGAAAGCAATTATGAAAACACAACTGTGAGCAAGCCGAGCTCAAGAGTATAGTCCCAGCATTTTCACACCATTGAAGTCGTTTCTGGAGTTAACTTACGAAGATCTGCCACACGAAGTTCAATATGTCATCGCTGAGTCCTGAAAGATTAGCAATTAGATTCAGAGGTTATTTTCTTACGTCAGATTCAGAGAGCTCATGGATTAAAAAAAATCCGTTCGAATAGGAATTTTAAAACTTTATCTAAGGAGGAAGATAAACTTGTTCATGTTGCTTGCAATGGCTCATTTAAAGTGTACATTTTATCAGTTTTGAGTAAAGATATTTTCTGAGTACATGTAAGAAAATGTGAAAAAGCCATTTAAATACCCGATTTCATTCTGTACTACATTTTTCTGAACAAATTTTTTCACTGTTTTGTTTCTTGAAAAGTAAACTCTAGATGTCTACTCAATGCTGATCCTGATGTAAGGAAAAATGTAACGAATACATATTGAACCAGATGTGGAAAGAATTTTTTGAAACAAAAAGTACGATTTTTTCCCCATGGCATCAACATTCTGGCACATACCCTACATGTCACAAACATAGGTTAGTAATTGAATTGTTAATATTGCAATGTATGTTGTTAGGAATTTTTTGGGGAGGTCCGGACCCTGTGGACCACCTGCGTGCGCCCCTCACCCAGAAATACATTTCATCTCAATTTTTAACTCTATTCTAAAGCCAGAAGTGGTCGAAATCTATTACCACATTTGGTTTCGATATTAATAGAGAAAATACCACATTATTAGTAAGTATTGAATAAAACTTGTAAATAATAAAATTCGGTTGCCATAGCAACACTAAAATCTTTTATTGAGAAATGGAGGATAAAGTGAAATGATTGTTAAGGAGAGAATAAAGGTGGCGTACAGTTTACACTTCCCCCTCAAGTCTCTACTCAAGTAAATTATAATTTCCACGTGGGAATTGTTGGGTAGGGAGAAATGCGGAGAATTGTTGTCAGGCTAATGGTGGCAGGGTAACTTCCATTCTTGAACCGTTCAAAAAAATCAAAAATCAAATTTAGATTTTTACATTGTTTACATTGTGATGTAAACCAAACTCATTCACGTCATACACACTGTGACATTGCTAATTTTTAAATGTCACATGGAAAGGCACATTGACTATATACTAATGAAAGAATATATACTAATGAAAGAAAATGTATTGAAACTTATGTACGTGGGTAGTCCCAGAAGTATCCGACTTAACGTAAAGGTAGAAGTGATTGTTTGAAAAGCATTACTATTGTCGAAAGTACTAACCTTATAGAGTTTAAGTTTGAAGTTTGAAGACGGTACGTTGGTTAGTATCTGTTTGACAGCCATCAATAGTGAACTTTTTTAGTAAATGTGTAAACATGGATAAAATAGGTCATCATTATGAAATACAATACTTTCATTTCAAAGCTCTTAGTCCAACCAATATCAAAACTAAGCTAGATTCTACTCTGTGGAAGTCTGTTTCTTCGTTTACAACAGTAAAGTATTTGACTGGCAGAGTTTTAACGAGGCCGTACAAGCTGCACAAACGAATATCGCAGTGGTCGACAAAGTGAGGTGACCACACCAAATATAGTGAAGAAAAGCCACAAAATCGTATTAGATGACCGTCGGCTGAAATTGTCAGAGCTAGCAGACATGGTAGGCACTTCATAAAGTGCTGTACATCGCATATTGACTGAAAATTTGAATATGAGAAATCTGTGCGCAAGATGGGTGCCGTGTTCGCTCACAATGGAACAAAAACAGCGTCGTCGTGAGGATGTCTCAATCGAGTGTTTGGCGATATATTACAGCAATAAAACCAAGCGTTTGCTTCGATTTATGGCGATTCATAACCACTTCACAACTTAAACGAAGGAGCAGTCAAAATAATGGACTGAAAGAGGAGAATCGGCTCCAAAGAAGGCGAAGACATTTCCTTCTACTGGCAAGGTCATGACGTCAGTTTTTTGGGATGTGCGTGGGATAATTTTCATTGATTAACTTCAGAAAAGAAAAAAAATACAATCAACGACGAGTATTATTATATAGTAACCCACAATTATATGAATTACAGGTAAGAAATTGTAAAATTTAATAACAAGATTTTGGAAAGTTTATTTCAAGTCCCGGCACATTACGTAAACTTATTGGCGTATTTGAGTGACGAAATAAAGAAAAAAAGGTCACATTTGGCGAAAAAGAAAGTGTTTCATGAAGACATTGCACCAGTTTACATATCTGTTATCGCAATGGCCAAAATCAATGAGTAAAAGTTCGAATTGCATCCTCAAGCACCATATTCGCCAGATTTAGCACCATCGGATTGTTTTTTCTTTCCAAACTTCAAACAATGTTTCAGTGGTAAAAGATTTCCCAATGAGTAAACAATGAAGAGGTTGGGTCTGCGGTTAGTGGCTATTTTGAAGAGCTCGACTTTTTACACTAAAAACAGGGTATAAAAGCTGCTAAAGATCGCTGCGAAAAGGATATCGAGGTAAAAATAGACTGTGTTGTAAAATGAGATAGTTTTTCAGAATATTTTATGTTTACTTTGTTGGATCGGATACTTTTGGGACTACTCTCGTATATACGTGCAAGTTATTGATATAAATTTTCTCCTAATTATTATGAAAGTACATTGAGAAAAAAATGTAGGTGGCGTACTTAAAAAGAGAGATTACATGCGTAATTCCTGTAGTTTTTGGACTTAACGTAAAGCAGACATATAACTGAAAACGCATGTTTTATAATACTTTCTGTATAAGTGTTCCATCTATACGTACTTTCCGTATGAAACAATGTAGCGGTCAGGATCTCACATCCAAATGGACGTATATAACATACAACTGACGAATGTAACATAAGTATATGCATGTGATATATGGAAAACTGTTAGATGTCAGACATCCTGCAACGGCATGATGTAACATCTAAGGGCAGAGCCTATGTAGCATACGAATAACGTATGCTCCGTACTGATTTCTATAGTAAGCAAGAGGATACCGTATATTTGTACAATATACCGCTGTCCGGAGAACGGATTTTTCTTTGTATATCTAAACAAGAAACTAAAATTTTAAGGTCCAACATATTTTTGCTTTTCTGAGAGCCGAACTTGCGGTACTTCTGTACTTCTAATGATGTTACCACGATGCCAAGAAAAGTGTCTACAAATATTGACTACTAAAGTTAGCAATTTTTGCAGAAGAAAATAATTTCAGGATAATTAATCAAACTGAATCTTACTTTCGATCAAAACGTGTAATATATCCGCTGCATAATTGTATGAGCAATCCACATTTCTTGAATTGAATATAACGACCTGACCTTTGATAAACTGTAAGTGTGGCGAAAGCCATGTCTAAGAGAGATGGGAGTTCAAGTTTTTTACATGAAAGGTTCTTTCTACATCAAAAGAAGCCAAATGGAGAAAACGCACTACGAGGGAAAGGAAAGCAATTTCTCTTGGGAGCGAGCGTTCTCTTTTGATGTGTTTAAACCGTAGAATTTAATCTTTTGATAAGCCGAGAAGGAAATTTTATGGTCTGAAAACTTACTTCTCAATGTACACACTTTGCGCCCAAACCACGGTACTCCAATTGTTAAAAAACTAACTCTTTCAAAGTATACAAATATAGTGTGTTCAATGTTTGTGTTCAATTTACTAAATATAACTCAACTCAAGATTTGAATCTTCTTTACGAAATTACGCTCTGTGAAATAATATTTCACAGGATAAAGAAAAGGAAACGAAACAAGAAAACAGTAAGTTGAAATCCTTGATCTAACTACAGGGTGATACGAAAGTCCCATTACCCGTACGTTAAGAGAGAAAAGAGCTCATCCTGTACATGTCTAATTGAAAATACTGGTGTAATTGTTTTATGTTTCATTGCAGTCTGTCATTGATCCACCGGGATTTTCAAGATTCGTGAACAAGGGTTACGATAAGCAAAACAGTGCCTCCCTTATATATAACATGTTATATAAAAATGAAAATCTATAACACAGTGTCACATCCTCTTTTATATATTACAACATCTGTACCAAATCATGTGACTAATTGGACAGAAGCTCCACTTTACTCAACTTAGGAGTTCGTTTGTCCGAATACTCCTTCGAAATGCTTGAACCGACCTTAACCAAATTTGTCATGGTGATCTGAGAGCGCGCGCTGTGTGTCATATGGAGTGGAATGTCCCGATCATACATACCATTGAGGAATAATCGCTGGAAAACGGGATGCCTATAGACTTAATTTTGAAAAAGTACTTGACGTGCGAATTCTCATTGTAAACAGTGGAAAATTGAATTTTGAACATTAGAAATTGGACGAAACCTTTTCGTTTTGTTATGTAAACACAACTTCTTAAAAATATACTTTTCGATGATATGCCATATTCAACTATTTGTATGTCGTGTTCGTTCACGAAAATAGTTTATTTACTAAAAAGTTCTATGAATAATCAATAAAGGCCTGCTTCAGAGTATATACTTATTTATTAAAATTAAAATAAGTTATAACAGTTTCAATATCTTAACGTTATCTTCGTCAGATATTAAATAGCAGAAAATATCTTCCTATCATTAAATTAATATTTTTGTATAATTTAAATTATTTCATTTCATTGTCCTGTCATAAAAGAAGTAATTTAGATAATGGTACAAAAATGAACTTCATAAGAAATATGGAAAGGAGAATAGAAGAAATAAATAGTGAATGAAAGAGAAAGAAAGAAGACATAGAGAAGTTTCACAATCTACTAGTAAAGAATGGGTACAACAAAAAGAAGATAAAAACAGAATAGAAGAAGAAAGAAAGAATGGAAGGGAAAAGGGAAAAGCAGGATTGATAATGATATGGAATAGAGAGCATTGGAGAAAAGGCAGAGATACTGAAGACCTTATTAAGAAAAAGAGGTGTTAACATACAGAAAAGGAGGACGTAAAATTCTGAAAGTGTTTAAGAAATTGAGAAATAGGAAAAAGACAAAAATGAAAAAGATGAAGGAGTATTGTATGAAGTGTACAAATTGTAATATGATATACATTGTTCAAAATAAAAAAAAGCTTAAAGAAAGACTAAAACAACATAAGGACGATATGAAACTTAAAAGAGAGAATATCGCTATATATAAACATGTAAAAGAAACAGGACATGATATAGATTGGGAAGGGGTCCAAAGTCTAGAAAAGGAGAATAGAACAATAATACGTAAGAAAATGGAAAGAAGCTCAAAGGATTAAGAGAGAAAGAAGAGAAAGATTAACGAACTGGACAAATGGACTTCAAATACATGAATTATGGGATAGATTGTTCGAACGAATTGAAGGATAACGATCACGGATATGAAAAATTATTAAGAGAAACAATATAAATGAAATTATATGACAGAACATTGAATTGAGAAATTATCTGATATTTTCAATCATTTATACTACTACTACTACTACTACTACTACTACTAATAATAATAATAATAATAATAATAAAGTGAAAATATTAATGATTATAAAAATAAGAAACAGTTATACTAAAAATTTAAAATTACGAAATGAAACAAAATTTTACAGCAATATTAATTTAATGATAAGGAGGTATTTTCTACAGGTTAACATCTGATGAACATAACGTTAAGTTATTGAAACTGTTACGACTTATTTTAATTTTAATAAATAAGTATACACTCTGGTCAGAAAAGTATTAATTATTTAAGTAATAATGCCAGATTCAAGATGGATGAAGCTACATGCTTTTCAAGTTGATTTGCTCGGAGATTGAACACAGAACATTGCGCTACACTCAATATTTTCTTCTCTTTCTTCTACACATCCAGGCCTATCTAGTCTAAGAATATCCACTGCAGACACAGTTTGTTCAAACCTTTTATTCAAATTACGAATTCTTTGTCCAGTTGGAGGCATATTGCTCGGAAAAAGATGTACAAATAACTCAATTACATCTTGGTATTCATGGTCATGTAATCACCACTTTTGAAACGAACACACACTTACCTTTTGTTAATTTTCTATTCATTATACGAAGTGCATTCAAGTTATAATACATCCATTTTTTCTCAGGAGTGGTAACATATTGAAATATATGTTTTAAAATACGTGAGTACTCGTCAATGCCTGACAGATTTGGTAACACCGTACAGCACACAGAACTCTATCAGTAGCGGTGAAAGTGATGGCTGTTTTTCATGCATAAGATACCAGTCGTTTTCTCCATTTGTGTGTTATGACATACCTTAAAGTTCATCGCCAGTTGAGTAAGACACGTGATGATGATGTTCCAATTCATTCGATCTTCCGAAACAACGTTCTCCACTCGTTCGATCATGTCATCAGACCGGCTTGTACGAGGCCGAGATTATCTCGGTTTGTTGTCACACGATGTTCTTCCTTCTTTGAACTGCCATACCTACTAACGCACATTAAGCACATCTGTGACGCTATCATCATACGCTTCACTCAGTTGGCGATGAATTTCAAGCTGTGTCACACCACGCAAAAGGTAAAAATATCAGTATCGTTAAGTATCAAAAACAGTCAACACTGTCACCGCTGCCGCTACACACACAGCCCGAAATGACTCAAAACGACACAAAAATGCTTGTCTTCAAATTTGGACATACTTTAATGTGTACAAGTGAATTGCCTTCTAATGGTGGACATAATGAAATATGTCGATTTTTTTGATATTACGGATATGTCCTCCATGAACATAAAAAATGTGAGCAACTATAGCTTGTCAAAATGATCTACTGCCTTGTTTTCATTAGTTTTGACGGATTAGTATGTTGTGTTTTGACCACTGGGGTAATGTTTGAGATGATATAATTGTACGTCAAAAATTTATACACATGCGCGGAAACGTGAGGCGGTTGTCGTTTGTCTCTTGTTATCAGTGTTACCAATGTAGCACTTTGTCGCTTGATCTAGGAATTTTTAAGGATACTTTTATCAAAAACAATTGGTTCATTCATATTGTTAGAATAACCATTTAGCACCTTTTAAATGTTGTCTAGTGGCTAAACTAGCATTATTTCCACTTCTAGCGTCTTCTTGCAGTGTGTTTAGTGACAGTATTATTCACGTTGTTGGCAGTGTGTTTAGTATCATTACCACGTGTATGTGTGCCCTATTACGGACAGGTTTGACATATACTTTTTATGCCATACCATGTCCTTCGGGCTCTGTGTGTAAAGTTCTGTGTGCCTTATGATGTCATTTCTGTCAATAAATTGGCAACGAGTGCTTGCGTATTTTAAAAGCAAGCAGCATGTTTCTATCTGTTACTAGTCCTGAGTTAAGAATGGAGGTGTTACATCGTGAATGCATCTCGTAAACGTACTTATTTGTAAGTGTAACCAGGTTTAAGACATTTATAAAATAAGTTTCTACGTAGCGTATTGTCAAACCAGAAGATAGCTTATTCTTTTTATTGAATACTCATCTTCTTCTGTATAGTCAATTAAGAATTGAATAGCTTTTAGCTAGTGTCAAGGGACTTACACCCACAATGTATTATTATTTGATCATATAGAAAACATTATTTTTAAATTTTTCTACTATGAAACTAAATAGTGATATATCAATAAACGTATAGCTATGATTTCTAATACAAAAAAAAAAAAAAAAAAAAATCGGTGGTGTATATGAGTCCATAAAAAGTTCTCTGACAAATACAAAATGAGAGCATGATGCAATAATAAATTACCCGTTTATGTAGTAAACAGCTAAATCATTTGAATGTCATAAAAACACCGCCACAGGAATCATCATATTTTACAATTCAACAGCAGTTAACTCACTGTGTCATCACGACCATTTTTCTTTCTGCAAAAATAAATGCATACGAACGTCATAATGAAGCTGCTTTCTGCAGAATCGGTCGATCAAATATGTAAACATGTTTAAAACCAATAAGCATGCATTTGTGTACTAAAAGACATTTATGCAAATTTTCTAATGTGTTGAAGGCTTTTCTTTTTTTAAAAAAACGAATGTATGCATTCAATATTATCGTTTCTACGTACCCAATAACGAAGCATATTTTATTGCTTCTCCAATAGATTGATTTAAAAAATAGCGCCACAATTAAAACAGAAAATGACGGAAATCGAAGACTATATGATTTGATTCGCTTTTACTGGTCCAATGGCAATCACGTAGAGAAGCAAGTTTTTATTTTACTGTAGCTGAAAAGTTCAATTTATAACTCACTACTGCAACCCACACAATGTAACATTTATAATCTGCCAGATACAGTCTCCAATAACTGTTATAGATTGCCAACAGCCTAAGCTTCCTATCCAGAGAAATAATAGCCGTAGAAGTAATTATCGTATTCAATACCAGAGTGGGTGTACGCTTTCTAACAAAGTTGCAACTAATAAATTAAGGTTGTTCCGGGTATATTGATCGTGCGTAATGTAATATGACAAACATAGAGGCTGTAGGAAGTTCTTTAATTAATCCTTGTAAACTCCTAAAAGAAATATTACAGAAAATCAATACGCTCTGTCTACTGCTCAGCATATTAGCTGGTCATACGAACAACCTCCTTTCCCCCGTAAACTAGTGAAGTACTGTCGAATGATATAGACAAGTGTGTGGCATGAGAGTTTGATATCTTTCTAAATAGAGTATAAGGTTACAGTTGAAGTTTTTCTCTGCGTCGGGGCCAGATTTATGACCGATATGTAGTGTGTCCTCGAGATATCCCATTATACAATCATGCCTACAAGTGTCTCAAACAAAGAAATAGCCACACAAGTCCATCTGTGATGTTACACCTTTTCTGTCCTTCAGTCATACCTATACTTCCTCCTCAGTCGATCATGAAATCCTATAGATGTTCCAATAATATTGAGATCAGGAGAACGTACAGGCTAGTCAATGCAGATGAGTTTTGGGTATTCTTGTATCCACGCCTGAGTATCTTAATGTCTGTACAGCACCGTTGTCGTGCATGAACAAAAACGTCTCTTGGGTTAGGAAATTTGTACGAGGGTACGGTAGCAAGGTGCTCTCAAGGTCATCAAGATTAACTTGGCTGGTCATTTGCCACGGCATTGTAATAATTTATTCTGGGTTATCAATTATCATGTAAGCTCAGAAGTATGACGTAATATTTGTGTTACCGAGAAGATAGAAGTACCGAGTTTAGTTCGATATCCAGTTAAAAACTTGCATTTTGAGGATACTTGGATTGAAATTAGAGATAGCATTAAAATGTCAGCAAAAGAAAACTTGGGACATGCGGAAATACGTAAGAACAAACCATAGTTCGACCAGGAATGCATTCAACTAGCAGTAAAGAGAAAACAGACAAAATTACGTTGGATACAAAATCCGAGTGAAATAACTATACGAAATTTCGTAGACATCAGGCGGGAAACTTGCAAAATTTTTAGAACAAAGGAACGCGATTATTTGAAAGCTAAAATTAAGGAACTTGAAGATAATAGTTAAACTAAAAACATTCGGGACATGTATAAGGGGATCCATGAATTTAAGAAAGGATATCAACCTCGTGATTATATATTAAAGCGGAACAGTTGTCACATATACATATAGCATCTTAAATAGATGGAAAGATTTCTTTGACGATTTGCTTAACATGCAGCCAAAAACTAATGTGCGTAGAGAAAAGAAGATACACACTGCAGGACCGTATATTCCAGAACCCAACCGATTAGAAGTAGAAAACGCTATAAAGAAATTAAAGGAACACAAATCTCCGGGTGGAGACGAAATTCCGGCTGAGTTAATTTTAGCTGGAGGCGGAAAATTGTGGAACAGAATACACAAACTCATTCTCCCTATCTTAAGCAAGGAAGAATTGCCACAAGAGTGGAAGGAATCAATCATTGTTCCAATTCACAAGAAAGGTGACAAAACTGACTGTAATAATTATCGAGTCATTTCTCTTCTGTCAACGTCCTATAAAATCCTTTCAAATATTCTATTAGCAAGATTGACCCCATACGCTGATGAAATTATTGGAGATTATCAGTGTATATTTAGACGAAATCGATCAACTATCGACGAAATATTTACCATTCGCCAAATACTCGAAAAAAAAGTAGGAATACAGTAACCCGTTACATCAACTATTTATTGATTTTAGGAAGGCGTACGACTCAGGAAAGAAACATTGTACAACGTCCTTACAGAATTTGGAATACCGAAAAAGCTCTTTAGATTAATTGAGGTATTTTTAAATGAATCCCAAAGTAAAGTCCGGGTAGGAAAATTTGTGTCCACAAGCTTTTACTTCACGAACGGCCTGAAACAAGAAGATGCATTGTCGCCATTATTATTCAACTTTTTCCTGGAATACGCTATAAGGAAAAATGAAAGATAGCAATCGGGGCCTAGAGTTGAACGGTATTCATCAGGTTATGGCATATGCTGATGATGTAAATTTAATAGGGGATGATAGCAGAACAATAGAAAGAAATGCAGAGGTCCTTTTAAACGCTTGCAGGCACACCGGTTTAGAAGTAAATGCAGCGAAAACTAAACACATGGAAGTGCGTCGGGACCGTAATACGGAAAATTATGGATGCGTTAAAAAATTAAATAATACTTTTGATGAAGTAGATAGTTTCAAATTTATAGGATCAATATTAACAAATGAAAATCGTATTCACGAAGAAATTAAATGTCGATTAAAAGCAGGGAATTCATGTTCTTATTCAGTTCAAAACTTCTGGTCGTAGCGAATTCTGATGAAGAATTTGAAGCTTAAAATATATAAAACGATAATCATGCCTGTTGTTCTGTATGGTTGCGAAACATAGTTGCTTACTCCAAAGAAAGAGCACAGAAAAAGTATTTGAGAACAAGATCCTGAGGAGAATCTTCGGACCCAAGAGGAACGGGAATGGCGGAAACATCATAATGAGGAACTACATAATTTATACGGTTTACCTAGCATTGTTAGGGTCATCAAGTCTAGGAGGCTTAGGTGGGCAGGCCATGCAGCGAGGATGGAAGAAAGTAGAAATGCTATCAAAGTTTTGACTGGAAGGCCAATCGGAAAACGACCATTAGGAAGACCTAGGCGCAGATGGAAGGGCAATATTAAGATGGATCAATACATCAAACATACAATATATAATACTGTAGCGTCCTTAGTTTGGAACATGTGATATTGTATGCTTTCGCTAAATATACTATAATTGAAATTTTAATTAACGTGACGTACCGGTAATAAAATTTGAAATAAAAACTAAACAACTTTGTTTAGTTGGCAACACTGGATATCTTGTGGTATTAAGAAGTATGTCAATTAATGTCACGCTGCTGGTATTTGCATGATGCAAAATTTCAGTGTTCTTAGAATATTAGTTTAAAAGTTAGAAAGGTATTATAAGATAAAAAGACCACACAAGTTGATAGAAAACACAGGTTTCTAACTAAAAATTCTATTTTGTTTATTTATTTATCAAGTACACAGTATAGGGTTATGTATGGAATAGAATATCGTGTGAATAGTCTCCACAGCTTTGCTGGCACATACGCACTCTTTTGTTTTGTAATTTTCCATGACCTTTTAGCATAAATGTGACTGAATTACTCTGATTCATTTCTCAATTTCCTCTCTCAAGGCGTGGGGTGGTCATGGGCTTGTTGGCATAAACCTTAGACTTCAAAACATCGCAAATAAAAGAATCGAACGGCGTAAAATTGCATGATCTAGGCGGCCAATTTTGATCACATAAACGGTAGATTACACGACCAGGAAATGACTCATGCAGTAATTGACTTGTTTGTCGGACTGTATGGCACGTGATACCGTCTTGTTGAAATCACATGTCGTTCACATCCATATCTTCAATTTAGATCTCGAAAAGCTGGTTGTTCAAGTCGCGAAAGATGAATACGTTGTAGACAGCTTGTCGAAATGTCCAATTCCTGACCATGATACCACATTGATGTTCCTGGACTACAGCCAGAGTGTTTAAGATTACACATTGATCCAGCCTCCCTAATCTTAAAGTTAATTACTTCACAGTTGATGAAGTTGAATCACTATTACGACCGTATTATGTACCAAAATTGCGAACGGTAGCTTTCAAACCTTCATTATTTTTAAAATACTGCTCAACAATGAAAACGAGTTGTTCTTTCATGTAGCGCTCCATTTTTAATAATCTTGAACTATTGTCCGTTTACTGTAGCTTGGCGCTGTGTTTTGACACAAAAGCTGGCTAGCGAATCTTAGCAGTCCTCTCCCTTCTTTCCCCTCATCGCACTGGTAACAGTGGAACTAACTCATCAACTTTAGCACTAGTAGGGTTTGGTATTTGCAAGTTGCGTAAATTTCGAAACAGTTTACTTCTTCATCTAACTTGTGTGGGGCAGGGGAGGAGCAACTGCCCCCAAGGAGATTCCCCGCCGTTCGAAGGGGCCCTTTTGAGGCAAAATTTTCTTAATCCATATACAGTACGAACATGGAATTATAAATGAAGCATCAAACAGTTTCACTACATTACATAAAGCAGCTCACAAAAGGTAAATAAAACAAAAGTGAATCGTGGGCCCACTTCAGTAAAAAACGTGTACTATTAGGGACCTTAGAAATAACATTTATGAGTATGGTTTTGAGATTTGTCAATATTGTCCCCTGAATTAATTTGTCATGTATGGAAGGGGCTCAGGAAGTAACGGCCCCGCAAAACTTGCCGTGAGGGAGGGCCACAGGCTCCGGGGGGACATAAATAGTAAGAGAAAGATAGAAAGAGGAGGGCCCTAGAATGAGAAAAAACTTTCTAGGAGGCCCAAATACACGTATTAATGCTTGCCCCCAGAAAAATTCTAAGTTACTGCGCTGTCTCTAATGTGAATTTATTGGTAATAGTTAACTACATCAGGTTGATCTCTTTAAACCTTGGGTCGTGGAGAGAAACAATCTTACAGGAGGATAGTATTCAGATTTTAAGAAGATGGGGAAAAGAGAGCGAGCATGAGAAAGAAGAAAGAAAGAAAGAGAATGAAAGAAACACTTCCACATTTACTTCATAATGAATTTAAACACACATAAACGAAAAAGGGATATCGGTACCCACCACCATAATATTTGTGGAAGTTTTGGCAACATTCTAGAGTAATATATTTCCCGCCAGTTCTATTGAAAGAAAACGTTAAAAATAAAAAAACAAACAAAACGAAGAAAAAATAATAACGTGCAATGTACTGGAGAGAAGTCGCTAAAATTAAGTCTCTTTAACGAGGACGATTACGAAACATCACCTACTGATTGAAATCCGGATTATTTTCCAATAAAGTAAATTCCAATAAACTTTCTTGTTATTGTTGATTATTCCATATCGGACTCCCGAAGAAAACTCATCTAAACAACTTATTGACCGTGCCAATAGCGACTACTCTCAATCATGACTTCGTTTTCTTTCATTTAGAAATAGAAAAGAAAGAGAAGAAAGTAGAAGGATAAAAGAAGGAGGTAGGAAAAGAAGAAAGAAAAGAAATAAGGTATTTTAATAAGAAACAGATTACTGGATAATTCCGGAAATATAGTAAAAGGTCGGGAAAGTCGTTGAAAGATGAATCATTCTAAATGTTATTAACGACTAATCAATTTTGGAATGCTTCGGAATAGACACATGTTCCCTCATACCACCCAGACCTAGCTCCAGGCACCACGACTGTGGGATTGCCCAGACCTAGACCTGGAAACGAGAAAGGTGAAATCATTCTTTGTACTGTTATTCCAACCGGTGATTGATAACCATCCAGCATCTGAACTCTGTTCTCTAGGATCGACCACACATATGAATTAGCCAAGAGAGAGAGAAAAAAAAATCAGACTTATAAACTCAATATAAATTTATGTATCGTATCAATAAGAATTTCAACTTCCTGGAAGAAAGATGTCGTATTTAGGCTCATCCTGCTATCTTTGCTTCACTCCTCGAGCCGATTTAAACCGTTAGTGACGGTCCTTCATGACCTAGGTTATTTACCTTAACACATATGTCAAAACATGACACATATATTACAGATGTTAATATGACAAATCATATCATACAAATTACTTAAATTAAATCTATCAGGCATTCACACGCTCACTCACTCAGGACAGTGTATATATGTTTAAAGGAAACCAACTAACTACAAAGATACAAATAGTTTATTACATTCATAGTGGAAAAAGAAAAAAATTAATTACAACGAAAATCTTAAAAGCACAAGTTCTTGGTTATATATTAATAGAGTACATAGTGTTATATTTTAGTAATTTTTTTATATGTCCAATCATCTTGACAAATAGAAAGAGAAAAAAAATATTTACATGTATCATATCTTAGGCATGCTAAAACAAATTATGATTTGCGACATACGCAAAAAGACACTTATTTCACTTGAAAAAAAAAATTGACAAAGAGGAAAGAAAAGAAAAAAAACTTTTTGGTGTATCAGAACTTATATGAGTCTCTACCTCACATCGGGTAATAAAATATTAATGATTTTGAGCGTTCAAATCACAAATCACGCACTACTCATAGTGTCCAAAACATTTCGCTCCATTTGACTTAGTTTGTGGTCATTTATATATCTATATATATATCTAACTATCGGTTTACAAAAACCATTTATCGTCTATATTTGGTTTGTAACTCGTAACAGTTTATGTCTGCAATCGCACATTACGACGCTTTACCCATCTAGGGATTTTGAGAAAATAACTTTCACTAGAGGATGTTTCTCCTCTTAGACGATCCATTTCCAAACTTATTATTTGCTTAGTTTTAAGTTATTTATTTAACACAGGGACACGTCATGAGACCTTTCTTCAAGATCACTTTTGTATATATGTGTATATAATTCGGATTTTTAAAAACGATCTCCCGCAGGTGTACGGAGTATAAAGGTTCAAATTGAGGATAAAAAAAACTGGTCAAGTCACAGGATACATATGAAGGTGAGAAGGATTCAAGGTGCACTTTCCACAATGATTTTAGGTTAGTTGTTCAGGGATAATATGCGTTATGATGTGAGTTACGTTTAGACCTGCCGTTACTTTCCAATACATGCCATTACATAATTACATAAGGTACCATTTACATTTATTCAAAAGAAAAGGAAAATTACTTAAGTGCACGGCGGTATTCTTAACAAAATCTACATTCTTACATTCGTCGGAGAACTTACTGGTAAACTATAGCAACCAACACACGTTTAGGGGGACAGACACGAGCGCTCTTACATATATTCATAATACATTTAATATCATACTTTTACTTTAAAATCATATTCACATACTACTTACATATACATTTCGACGTATTCATTTCTCTCTATATATATATTTATTATAAATGCGCACACATTTAAATTAATCACCCCAACAATAATTTTTTTAAAAAAGGTTGCAAACATTGTCCAAGAAAACAAATGACTTCCGACATTACATATGAAAAAGAAAATCGATTTTTTACCTGATACCGCGCGTCTATAAATTTTAACTTTTATATAATCAACTCGTGTTTAAATCATGAAGGAAAAAAAAACTTTGGAAGGCAGGCACGTAACACAGAGCATTTCTAAAGATATAACTAGATAACCTAAAATACAATTTCTGGGCCCAGACCAACTACAAGGTAAACGAAAACCAACACAGAAAAGAAAGTGACCAATGGATTAAAAAAAACTTAAAAGGGACGACGGTGAAAGAACGTAATTTAAGTGTCGTCAACTACGAAGTCTTTGTTCATTTCGGCGATAGGTCAAAATGTGATGGAGGACCCAATCACTATCTACTTTATCCATGAATCGTGTCTTGCAACGTCTCAGCTGGTAATTTCAGATCAGAGTTGTACGTTAAATAAATCGTAAACGACAAGTTCAAAATCGGGGGGGGGGGAAGGTTGAAAAATTAAAAAAAATATAAATCTCGAAGTAAGAAGGAAGAAAGAGACAACAGAGAGAAAGCGGCGCCAACGAAAGGAGAAAGATTAAAGTACTACTCACTACTCAGAAGAGTGATCGAATTTAAATATATAACAACTCATAGCCAAAATATTCACATATGCCGAAAAAGGGTGGTTTACTTAATTACGTAAACTAGGAGGGAGTCCCTGCTGCCAAGGATGCAAGTTCTGTGTCCATCAGATCCCAATCCCACAAGCGTTTGTTTGTAAGATTGAAATCCGAGCCCCGTATCCGGCCCAGACCAGCAGGATAAAAGGAGAGGGGGAAGGGACCGGGTAACTGCGTCCCCAGTTTTGAAATCTCTAAGTAAGAAAAAAAAACATTCGACCCCTCAGAAGAACTAAGGAGGTTTAAGGACAGTAATGAAACTAGAGTAATAGCTCAGATATCCCTAATTAGTGATTTGCCGAAATAAAAAAAAATTAAATAAACTGAATTTCGGATCGGTGATTTCTATGGCAAAACCTCACCGATAGCTCCCGTTCGCAGAATGCGCTAAATTCTGAGGCATCGATTAATTTCCATCACTATCTAGTTTGGAAACTAAGAAAAGAAAACGAAAATATTCAAGGGGGGAGAGGTCGATGCCCGGGTACGGTATAATACATTTCAATAATTAATTGTTTTGATTCTGTAACCCTGTCAGAGCTGTCACCTCCATGAACATTGTAAGCTAGCCCGAGTAGGTAACGTGAAGGAAAAAAAATCTCACGGAGCAGGATATTCTATTTTAAAAAAGACCAGAAAATATAATTCACTACAGCCCTGATGTATAACTACTACTGTCTTTTCACAATTTATTATTCAATATGTCTAGTCAGCGATTGTATGATGCTACCCCTTCTATCAGACGGTATTACTATGGTTGATTATTATTATAACACATAAAACTACAAAGTATTACCATAGTCCGACTATATATTGCCCTCCGGTCCGCGTGATATTATGGTGCAGGGGTCAGAACCTGAGATGTCTGTAGCTACACGTATTTATTCAATATCTATATATCAACACGCGGCGAAGTATTCACTGGGCTACTATACATTTAACTATATGGGTGTCCTATATTCTATATTCATTTACTACAATATTCATATACTTCATATTAATATTCGTATTAATATTCATATAATATTCATCTTTTCGTTTATTACAACGCTATATTTTACAAACACCCTGTTTCCTCTATCTACGCCCAGCCTATATACACATTTCATCATAACACTTTAAAATCTATGGTCACTACAAACATTTCCCATTCCGATCACCGCACGACAACCTCACTCGAACTCAAGACTCCTTCACCACACACACAATACTATGTAATACCTGGTAGCTTTATTAAGAACGAAAAAAAATCCTACGTACGTTCACTGAAAATAGAATTATCTGCGATAATGTTTAATGTTTATAAAATTCTGCAGCAACAATGAACTTCTGCAGCCACGAAGAAAGAAATGAACATTTAATATAATTTCAAAGCGAAGAACTAGCATCATATCGCCCGACTTCTGTTAAAAAATTTACGTATTGTTTATTTATTTAAATATTTCGATTTCTAGACTAGGCAGAATGTTGAAATTTTCAGGATATATTGATTTTGGGTCACTTGACCTAACTGTACATTCATATGGGCTGTGAATTATACCTTCTAGGTTTTATTTCGGAAAGAAAGGTCAATTTCATGAAAATTAAATCACTAAGTACCTCGACAGAAGAATGGCGGTTAGTACTGACTTTTGACACTAGGGCTAACAACGATATAATCAACCCTTGAACAACTGAATGTGACCTTGTACACGGAATTATTATACTATATTACGTTCACTTTTGAATATTGTGTATGAGTTCACTTAATGACGGAATAATAAAAAAATTATCGCATAATAAATACTACACTGTCCATATTTAATTATCTCACACACTCTTTCATCACTTAACTACCACTACCACTGATACTACATTACAAATATACACATACTACTTAAACTACAAGACACATCATGCCAATACACACCAATCATCACTATCATTAATACATGTTATACTAATAAATATACACAGACAACATTCAGATTTTACCATTTTAAATCGGCTCTATGAAAGGTAACGAAAGGAAAGAAATGAACAGGGCCAACTGGCCCTTATATTTACTAAATCACATTCTTTACTCAACCTGTTTAATCAATGCCCTGAGGGGACATATCGAAGTATTAGCTAACAATAGGACCCCTGCCCTGAAGGGGCAGGAACCCGGAAACAAACTAAATGTTCAACTCATCCCGCTGGAAGCCGTACTCCCAATTTGGGAGTCAGATAAGAGCCCTTACTATAAATTTACACGTGCATTGTGATTACTATACTAACTAAACAGAATTAAATGCCGCCATGTATGTTAAAAAAAAGAAATCACTCGCTACCTACATAAACAAATCTATATACGGACAGGTCTTATAACCCTCAATTAGCAGGAAATTTGGAAGGTGAAAATATCAGGGGAAACACTAATCTTCAGAACCGGTTTTAGGAAAAGAAAACGGAAATCACACTACTTCTGAATCCTGTCCATAGCGATCAGTAGATGAAATCATGGCGTCCCTATATTGCACTTCCTATTTCAGCCTTTTTAGTCCAGTTTTGATCTGGAAAATTTAATAGTTTATGGCTCCTTAGCTTCCTGGATGGTCTCTATTCCATTATCAACTAGATTTACCTTGTTAATGCAGCTTTTCCAGCTAATTTCTACCTTTTATATCCTGGGAAGATCTTAGTCCGGCGTCTTCAGTGGAATTCTTGCAAGGAATGGAATAATTGCGCCCTAATATCATAGCGTGGGTTTATCAGCCAATCAAAACTAAGCATTTTGGCGGTGGGGCTTTGAAACGAATAAAATTTGGTAAAATCTGGATTAAACTAGATTTTAGAAGGACCTAGGTATCTAAAAGAGAGGTGAAGGGTGGTCCTGAAAATTCTGTCGAATTTTAGATTGGTTATTTAATCTGAAAGTTCCGTCCAATAGTGGACCTATGTTTTCAGATAGCACTGACACCGTAAGAATTGTAATAATCCATTTACACATCCATATACAAGACTTATAACTAATTTAAAATATAAATAAAGGTATTGATTCCCAAAACTATAATTCCTAATGAATTTTTTACAGTTTCCCATGTTAATTTGAAATAAAATAACGAACAATATTACGAATTATATGAACAGCCAGAAATTTTTTGTTAAACGTCAGATACAGTCGGTGCAAAAAATTTCGGGCACCCTCCTATTAAAAACATAATCTCATTAGACTGTAATGGCACATTACAGTTCCCCGGCGTCGTTAAAAAAAATTTGTTTGAATAACAAAATTTTGTTGAATAGAATTAACATGTATTAATACTAATAAACTAACTACTCACTCATACTCTCATGCACTCAAATGAGACAGTGTAACATTCACTTTGGGTAATGAGATAGAAGTTCCCGTTTTTTGTCCTCGGTACAGTTGAAAAGCTTAAGATTTTGGAAATTGTGAGTTCACCTTTTAGGTAGCAGGAAAACACGAGGTAACCAGTTAGCAATGTTCCCATCGAAAGTGGGAAAATGTTCAATATCCCGGAGGGAAACTTTAGAGCTCATACTAACATAAGCAGGGGAATAGTTACTGGGAATTAACATATTATCCTGCACAATCGGAGTCGTCACCGGATTTACCACCGACGACGTAGTAGCGGTGTTATAATTACCCATGTAAGTGAAAGGGATTTTGTTGGTCGTATTCAATATGTTGGGCTCCATCCCCGGACCAATCGCACCCGTGAACAACGACTCAGAATGGCACCCATCTCCTCTTCCCGGCAACACGCTATGTGATTGTATACCTCCATGTAAGGAGGGAGCACTCACGCTAGTGACCGTAGTCGTCACAACACTCGACTGATTCGGCACACTATTGGAATTGAACCACGACTTTGGTTCTGACCGATGCATGGGGTAGTGCGTCGCAATATCCCGTGCATCAACTGACGTTAAATTTTCTTTTCCTGCGTCACGGGTAGTTGTTATAGCGGGTAATATTTCTGAGGAATCGCTACCGGGGAAAGGATAGGTTACCTCCGATTTTTCGCGACTAGATTTCGTAATTTCTTTTTGAATATTTACTATCTCGTTTTGAATTTTCGAAATTTTCTGGTCAGTTACTTCCCGTTTGGTTTCCAATGATAAGTCTGACAAGGTTGACTTTAAACTATCAATTTCGGCCTGCTGTGTTTCTAATTTATTGTTGATTTTATGCAATTTGGTATCCATTTGTTCAATTTCAGAATTTACATGATCTAATTTACCCTCAGTCTCCTGTTTAAGTTGCTTTACAGATTGCTGAGCCTCGCATCTGACCGAGTCAATTTCATTAGACATTTGCTCTCTCAATGTAGTTATTGAGGAAGCGAAGTCCGAACATATGTTGTCGATTTTCTGGGTTAGTACCTCAAATCGAGATTCGGTTTCTCGTTTCGAGGTATCAAATTTTTCATTTATTTCACGTCTCATCTCTCGGCTATTCTCATTCATTTCGCGTCTCATTTCCAGGCTATTTTCATTCATTTCGCGTCTCATTTCCAGGCTATTTTCATTCATTTCGCGTCTCATTTCCTGTAGCATTTGTTGCAATGAAAGGAGAGCGTCATTATTAGATGACCCAGTCTTCCTTTGCTTTTCTTTGGGTTTATCACCAATTGGATCTCCATCTCTTTCATCATCATCGAGGTCAGATATCTCCACTGGAGATATTTGGCCTCGGTTCTTCGGGGTACTATACCCTCGCTCACCGTCTGAATCGGGATGTTCCTTTTCTCTCTCAGAGGATAAACTCATGGGTTCACGCGACTGGTGGAGCTTCCCCTCACATTCTTTGCAGTATTTAACTATCTCACCAGCCCGAACCTTTTCTGCATTTTCAGCAGTATCCTCTAAATTAATACAACTGAAATGAATCCATTTCAACCCACATTCGTGACACCTCACTAGCCTACGAGAGACGCGAGCTCTTTTCTCACTACTTTCTAAAGTACATTGTGTACATGAGACTTCCGCGTTCTCGTGTGATACTACTTCCCTATTGGTTGCCATAGTTTCCATATAAAAAGGCACAATATAAACACATGCAATTATATACTTATAGACTAACAATACTTATTACTTATCATCCTAGAGTGAACGGACAATACTGTATCAGCTGTCACGCTGTTATTTCATCTTTGGTAACATGTTACCGCGCAAATGACGCAAAATTCAAATCTTGATTGAATTTTGGGACAACAATTATAGTAAAATACATTGTTGAGTAGGAGATAGCTGATTTTCTTCTTCTAACGGTGAAAGAATTCTGTTTATGCATATTGCACTTGTAAATAAGGGAATGTATTATATTAAGTATTGTTTCTGTTTCTTTTCTTGAATTCTGAAGTAGTTGTTTACTTTCGAGATAACATGATATTAGTAGGCCCGTAGATAGCCCAATTCCTAGAGGGGACAGGAAGAATTACAGAGGTTGTTCAGTCTACATTTGGCCAATTTCAACTTACCTAAAGATTTAGGAGAATCCATGGCGCCAGGTCCGTAAGTGCTCGATGTGTTTCCCTTGGTTCCTAATAATAGTCCGACAGCGTAATTTCTTCTGTAATAGGCTTCTCTGAAGAACTGGGAAGGGAATCTTGTCCCATTCCCTCTGCACAGACTTCCAAAGTCCTTCCACAGTTGTCTCACGCCGTTTTCCCAAAGCCCGCGTCAGGAATCCAAATCCACAATAGTCCATAGGACCTGCATCTGGAGACTTAACAGGTACCTCATTGAAAGGTATCACCTGTATGCCACTTGCCTCCTCCATCTCCCTGCAGAATGCGAGAGACGATCGTGAGGTATGTGATGAGGCCTTGTCCATGTGAATGCGCACCAGATTGGCGTCATTTCCGTATATTGTTGGAACCTCGTAGATCGACCGCAAGATATGCTTCTGAAAATACTGCGAATTTATTTTGAAGTTCTTGGCCACCCTACGAATCTTCAGTTTACTTCGGTAACAGTAGCCAGTAAAGACCATGAACCCTTTTGGGAAGGATTCTTTACAGACACGGACCCACCTTCTGAAGTTCTTGGCACATTTCTCTCTGTACATGATGGTTCTTGGTTTGCCGCAGTCGGAAAGGTAAATCAATGCTTCATCGAGCGTTACGACATACATCCACCTTTGTTTTGCCAGATGCCGTTCGTACAACTTCCGGGCGTTACACTTTCGTTCCTTTTGGTGAGCATCAGGGAGAAGATGGCCGCGAGCTTTCATGACTTTTTCCAGCTTGAGTTGATGGTGTAACGTTTGTCTCATAGTCCCCAAAGACACGTCAAGACGATTAGCCATACACCTTTGTGTTGGCGAAGTTTCTTGCATTGCCGTTTTGCGAAGTTTCCTCTGCATGGTGGAGGTGGCCTTGGTGCATTCCCGCTTCCTAGGTAACTTCGTTGGTGATCCAAATGGTGGAGCTTGGTTGCCCTTGTACTCTTTAATAACATTTTTTATTCTACTTAAACTGATGTTGCAACCATTCTTCTTGCACTGTTTTCTAATGACAGAAACACTAAAGTGGGCGTCATAAAGAGCCGCAACATAGCCTTCCCAAAACCGGCTTAGTTTGAGCGGCATTTTGGTCACATAGCGGAAACCCACACACTTGGAAACAAATTTAACACAACACTCACAAAAATTGTCTTGTTTTGTGCGTTATTGTCGTCCGCGCGAAAAAGAAAAACGTCCGTTCTCAGGAAGCCACTGCACAACACTGCATGACGCCACGAGCCAGGTCGGTTGAGTCCATTCTGCACGGGAGGGGGAAGGAACGAAATCGGCCAAACGTAGGCTGAACAACTTCTGTATTCTGAGGACAGTGATAGACATCAAGGAAGACCCACAACTCTTTATTATTTACGGAGTCTGTTAACAAAGCTGTAGACTCTTCTCATCTTTGATTCTTAACTGTTCACTTTTTAACCCTTAATTGGTGACGTGAGGTCCCACGGACACCGAACACCTTTTTTTCTTCTCCCTCTAGCAAATGATTGACCTTGAATGCGTGCCACTCCCATTATCTTTCTCCCTCTCAATTGGCTACTGTCTAAACGTCACTGTTACGTTTCCTTGTAGTTAGTGCAGTCCCAGGGACAACACGTCACTAATTGTGTTTTTATTTTGTTCTAGGGCAGTGTTCATGAGTTGAGTTGATTTTTGAATTTAACGTTCCTTTCAGCAGCGAGGCTATATGAGAGGGGACCTACTGATCAACGTAGAATCCGAACCATATGAGCTCCCGCCGGGAATCGAACTCGGTTCTTCCACTCCAAAGGCGCGTACGCTAACCGCTTAGCCATGAAGGATCTTGCCAGTGTTCATATTTTATTCATTTTGAAAACTTTATAATCGCTTTTTCTCGTTCAATATATTTGACAAACCTTGCCCATCTAGTGTGAATGTGTATGTGAATTTACAGAAAAATGTTAATTACCTGTTACATGTTTCATATCAGAAAGTGAAAGTGATGCAGGTAGAACAGACCTTTAAAAAATTGGCAAAACCAATATATACTTCAAAAATTTCACAAATTTGTAAATGTCTTGCCTTCCATTGAAAATAATTTTGAGGAGTTCGTTTATTATAATTTGCATATCAGTGTCAGTGTAGCCATATATGAAACTATCTACCTGTATATTCACATTAGAAAACTTATAGCAGACTGGTTTGAGCATGTTATATCCATGCACATTGCTATATTTCTTTATTACTTATTTTGCATTAAGTCCTATAGCTACAATGTATATTTAAAACAAATTTGTCTTCAAAAGTAATTGTGCTCCTTTTAATATTTAATAATTAATAAGGGGTCCTAGGGACATCACGTCACTAACTATGCACTAAAAATTCATTACACCAGTTAAGGATTAAACATATATTTATCTAAACAAACAAGCAAAACAATCCGTGGGGGCTGAAGATAGCCTCAGGGGTTGCTAAGACCCCGGCCACTCCTTAGCAACGGGACTGCTCTACAGTTTATTGATATTCCTAGTTAATGTTCTGTAACTTGATGCAATTATTTTTTGCAAGTTCATCTCGTGCCACGCCTTTGATGCTTCCCATGGTGCAGTAGTAACTGAGGCTAAAATTCTTATAATGTGAACAGAGCAATTGGAGATGATCTAGCAAGAAGCTCATCATTTTACGCACAAATGAGAAAAGTTTAAATTAATTTGATAAGTAAAATTACAAAAATTTCATATCTGATCTTCCCTTAATTTAAGAGCTTTACGAATTGTGGCAAATTATAGCTTGAAATTCGGACTTTTGTCATGTTGATGCCTGTTTTATCAACTTCTCTGCTAATGTAGTTTTCCAAAGTTCAGTTTATTAAAGTAGTAATCATTAAACATTCAAGAACTCTATTTTGTGTTATTTAAAAACACTTGAACCGACGTGCTTTTCTAATTTGATAGACTATTCTCAATCTGCACGAGCAACGACACAATACACTCTTTAGATATGTAGAATTATGTTTTCTCATATTTGAACTCAGGTAGTATTTAGCATACAACATGCAAAATATCCAAACATTGGCATTCAAAGTAATAGAATTAATTTATGATACTCAATAAACAAGAAATTTAGATTTAGTTCGTAGTGGGTGTATAGTTTTGTTGTGGCAGTAAACTCAACCGGATCACGCGAATCCTTCCATATTATTTATATTATTAATTACAAATTAAAAATTAATTACAAACTCTTTAATCGGTGCTGAATTACTTTTGACACATCACATTCTGAAAACTACTGATGAAATTCAATACACTAATGTTACACATGAAAAGACTTCTTTATAAGGAACAAATTTCTGCAGGCGACACAATCAAATCCAAAGTAACACAACTGTATTGTAGGTTTACAAGCATAGTGTTACGAGTGCAAAATCAGTATAAGTCTTTTACGACGGATAAAATAAATGAGTGTATGTGAAAGATGACTGTACAAGACACTATTTTCCACCGGTCGGTAGTGTATTTCTGCACAGTATACAGAAGCTGTATTTTAGGTTTACAAGTGGAGCATTACTCTTATGAAACCATGACAAGTGGTATTGAAACTTATATCATTGCCAAAATACATTTCTTTTCACAAGCCTCGCTTACGCGTATACCTACCGTCGCTGACGTGCCTGCTCCTTTCGGACGTACCTCCACGCGGGCCCATCAGCATCGCTCTGCCCTGACTGAGTTAAAAAACATTATATTTTTAGTGGCCACTTACCACAGGTTGATTTATGTTATTTGCACACTAGATTTTATGTTACATATCCGGACGCTGTATTTATAGGGAAATTGAAAATAGTGTTTTAGAGAAAAATGAAATGAAATCTTTGAGTTTTACGTCCCACGGTTATGCCGGTTAGGCTAAAGGAGACGGTGATTATGAGAGATGAGTGAAATGGTGGAATGAAGAAAGTGGGAGGAAACGGGAGAACCCCGAGAAAACCCACGAGCACGGTGTTTGTCCACCACAAAGTTCACTTGGCGGAGGCTGGAATCGAACCCGGGACCCCAAGCACCAGAGGTGAACGCTCTACCACTGAGCCACCGCGCCCCCCTAGTGTTTTAGAGAACTCACATCTGAAAGTTCAGGCATAAATCGAAAATCCAGATTTGGGAAAATGATTAGCTATTGTAGCTCTTCATGTTAATAGAACTGTTTTTTTTTTTATTTATATCTGAAATCCAAAACCGGATTTTTGGATTTATAAATGAACTTCCAAATCCAACTTGTGTAAAACACTAACATTTGACTTAACGCACTTTACACACCCACAAGCCACTTGTAAGTAACTGTAATTTTTCAACAATTACTTCTGGTGCCCCCCTTGAATTTCATCTATATTTTCATGTCGATTAGCGCAAATCATTAAGGGCAGTGCTATTCAACTTTTTTTTCTCGCGTATGCCTAGACACAGTTCGCTATGTAATTGTATACCCCTGAACCTGTTTAATAAGTTTGTTTTGATTTAATTTGTTTTAAATTTAATACATATGCTCTGTTGATTAAAAAGAGGGACAAATAGAGGTCTAACAAAAGGACAATCAATGTGACAATCAAAAGACTATTTACAGGGTAATAAAGAGCATATCCGAAAAAAATAACATGTAAAACTTCAAAACATATGGGAGACATCCAGTTCCACTGAGGAGGATTTTCCCCACATCCTCCTTGATAATTTGCACACTGAGGACAATGTTAAAAATTCAAACACTAGAAGTAACTTTATAACTAACTTGTTAATGAGATAACTGAGCTTGTTTCTGGGACGCCAACTCTTCAATTCTTGGTAGAATCTTCGAGAGTGCGAGAATCAGAGCTCATTCTAGATTCACGCAATTTCTGTGCTTTGTTTATATTGATGTTAACGCAAAGAAACTACTGGACAAAAATAAAAATCTGCGAATATAATCATACAATAAATATTGGAAATGTGCTTATTTTAGGATTAAGTACCCCCACAAACATCTTCGTGTACCCTCAGTGGTATGCGTACCCTCGGTTGAATAGCATTGATTTATGGAACAATAAGGAAGAAATTAGTGAAAGAATTATATTTTTCAACAATTATTCCGAGTGGTGTGCCAAAAGTAAACATGAACCTTTAACTTAAAATGACAGGATTAGTACACGAAGGTGAAAATTGATTTGTGTAGATTCGTATATACTATCTGCAAATACATATCATGTCTTAAAATCTCAAAGTTTGTGAAGATTCTTCGTTGACTTCGAGATCGTATTGTCTTGTCTTCATGACCATTAGCGATATTACCAATAGATGCACCAGCTATTTCATCCCTATGTGTTAAAATGTGTACATTAGAATTATTTGTTCGGTGATCATATTTTAATGTAGTATATTTTTTTCTTCTTCTTCTCCTTCTAGCAATTTTATTTGACACGATATATAAAGGTAACCAAGAAAGCTCAGTTGCTTTTTCACCAACCACTTTCGACAATCGATGTGTCACCTAAGACGTACCTGGAATATCAAAAATAGTCCCCCAATCAGCATCGAAGACTTTTTGCCACCGTTCTGGAAGATCATGGATTCCATTGCGGTAGAACTTGGTGGGCCGTGAAGCGAAGTGCATTTTGCACCTCTACTAGGGATTTGAACTGGTGTCTCCTAAGGTGATTATCCAAGGAATGGAACAGATGATAATCGGACGGTGCAATGTCCGGGCAGTATGCGGATGCAATAGTATTTCCATCCAAGGGTAGAATGGTGTCCCGAGTCACCCTAGCCACATGTGGATTAGCATTGTCCTGTAACAAGAGACCCCTTTGCGATTCAAAAGTGCTGTCTCCAGAGTTTGGAGTTTTTCTTGAACACGGCTCAACTACTGACACTACACAGTTGCATTGATACTCTGACCAGCTGGTAGCAGTTCCCGATGCACGATGCCGCGAGCAGTCTACCAAACACACAGGAGAACCTTCTTCTGATGAAGTGCTGGTTTTGGCTCTTTTTGAAACCGGTTTATGGGATGATAACCAATGATGACGGCGCCATGGAGGTTCGTACAGGACCCACTTCTAATCACACATCAACACACTGTCCAGAAATGACTTCTTTCGCAGACGAGGCAGCAAAGAAACATAGGTGTCTGCTCGCGTTGCCTTCTGGCCCGGAGTCAAATCATGTGGGGCCCATCTATCCAACTTATAGTGCTTCCCAAGTTGATGGAGATGCTGAGGTAAATATGAACGTTTTTTCTTATTTTGATGTGAAGCATTTTTTTCCTACAATATTGTAACAAGTTCATGTAACACCCTGTATTTGTAGTACACATAAAAGAATGGCAAGTTGACTCTTCTAAAGTTGAAAACATGTGTTTAATATTACAACACTGTATAAAGAATGAGATTATGGGTTCTCTTTGTGTAACATTCGATCTAAACGACATAAAAGAAGAAGTTTAGCTGGAATAAGTAGAAATGTCTGAGCAAATTAAATTGAATCTTCCGTTCCTTTTACAATGTTTGGAGGAACTTCATAATGAAAATGGGAGTTTGATTATTGGAAAACTCTCTTTTTCCTCGTTCGCTTTCTTTCCTTTTGTCTCTTTTGTCTTCCCTCCAAAGACAGTAAAAAGTACAACTGAAAAATTAATAGTAGTTAATAACTGACTAAAGGGTAAGAAGACAATGAGAGACCGAACGAAGAAAGAACGGCGTGAGAGTTGTAAGAATGACAATTGTTCTAACAAAGCAAAAAAGACAAAGTAAAAAAGAATATGATAATAGATAATTGAACAGGAATTTTCACTGTTTGCTACAAAGATTCCACTTTGGAAGAAAGTTTAAGTGAGATAAATCTTTCGAAGGGATAAGAATTTCTCTCTCGGTATTTTTTTCCTACATCAAATACGCAAAGACGAGAACAATTATAACTAAACAGAAATTCTCTTAAACAAATGAGTTCAAAACATCCTAAATCAGGGCAACTTTTAGGATGAAAGGACTGGGCTGTCCCTAGAGGCTCTCGTATAAACCTAAATGAATATCATATTGCCATTTTAGGAATAAATTTAATATAAGAAAGATGGATACTCATTGTAAAAAGTGAACATCAAAAGGTAATGAATTAATTGTATTACTACATTTTACAAGTTCTGCGGCAGGAGTTCATGTGGTTCGGATCCCATGTTAATCTCTAAGTCCACGCCTCATATAACCGCGTTACTAAAAGTGACGCTAAACTCAAATCTAACTAAATAACTTTTATAAATCATAGGGATAACGGCATCAAAGAGACCGTAGAATATTTAGAATTATTAAAATCCATACCCTAAAGGAAAGGGGCCACAACTTGTAAAGTATAACTCGTTTGATTTATCTGTGCGTGCGCCAAAGTTGCGAACTATTTCCCTTGAGTGAAGGCAATCACACGGCAGGGTTGCCAGAGGTTTTGATTTTACATGAAATGTCTTTCATATGCAGATTTTCAAGAAAAAGGAAACGATATGCTGAACCAAGTCAAAAATGAAATCAGTCGTGTACATACTTTAAGTCATTGTACACCGAATATGTAAAACTATTTAATATGTGATCAAACAGTAAAGCATGTAGATGAGTGGCGGAGACAGAGAAACATTATTTCTATCTTTCTCTTATTTTTCTGGGCCCTCCCGCACGCCCCTGGACCCATTTCATACATGACAAATTAATTAAGGGGATTATATTGGCAAATTTCAAAGCTATACGAATAAAAATTATTTCTCGGGCCCTTAATAGTAGACTTTTTTAAAATTGAAATGAGTCACAAGTCATTTTTGTTTTATTTACCTTTCATGTGCTGTTTTGTTTATGAAGTGAACCTGTTTGATGTTTCATTTATAATTTCATGTTCGTATCGTATATGAGGTAAGAAAATTTTGTCTTAAAGTGGGCCCCCCTCGAACGGCGGAGAGCTTCCCTGGGGGGCAGTTGCCCCCTGCCCCCGCAAGTTACGACTCTGTTTATATCTAAGAGCAGTAAGTACCTCAATCGAACGCAAATACCAAAGTAATTCATTCATGATCACTATCACTGTCTCCCTTAGCCTAGGGGCATAATCGGAGCATAACCGTGAGATGTTGAACTAAAAAAATATATAAAATCTAGCGGTGCATTTTTACTTTGCTTGATCTAAAGCAATTAGTCGACACATTTAGTTATTCGATTTACTAATATTTTGATCATGTTTTTCATATCTCTGCCCTACAAGACAAGTAAAAATCTATTTATTTTGCTTTCCTTAACATCAGGATCGGATTAAGAGCGGAGCTAATGGTGTCTAGGCTCCAGGCCACCCCCAAAATCCCTCTCTTTAATACTAAAATATAGCAATCAACTTATTATGTATTATAGGCCTCAGACCCACGCTAATTTTTTTCCCGCTCGCTACGCTCGCGGTATCGCTAGAATTAAGTCTTCTTCCACTAGCGTCTTCACGATAAGTAATTGTGAGGGAGTAGGCTATTTTGGGCCTCTATTACAAACAAATTATTAGCCTATGACAATTCCTTTGGAATATCTCTGTCATTACTTAGAGCAAATCTAGGAGGTTTTCAAAATCTCCTTTACTCTATTAGTGCTCTTACAGAGACTAATGACAATTTGGATTATATTTGGCATTTGTGTGTTACACTGAAGTATATGAGCACTTAACTGTTAATAATGAATGTAATTAAACTAATTATTGTAAACTTGGAGCATATTAAAATATTAGAGCATAATTCTCGGTGTTTCGATAAGCCTATGAGGCTGTGGAAGGCAGCAAAGAATATTTATGCGCTGGAATTATTCGTAACATAGGGCTCCCTTGAAATAGTCGGCTCCAGGGCCCCAAAAATCTTAATCCGCTTGTGCTTAGCATATCTTATTTGTTTAATGGACTTTTATATTTCAGACCATAATAGAACTCCAGACTCTCATCTAAAACTATTCACAATACTAGTTTCGCCAATTCTTAATTCAAAGCCTGGATAATAAGACAGGAAAATTAATGTCTTTAAAGAAAAATCCCTACAACCATTCAATTTACCGGGTGCGTATCCTCTCCTTTTATAGAAGTCCCCGTCAATATGAAGAACGAAGAGCAACACCTTTGTCCTGTCTTGTTACGTAAGACAGCATACCCAAAGTGTCATGTGCGTTATACATAGACAAGGCGTTCCGGTACATGTAAAATCCGTAAATTTTCCATTAGAAAAAGACCTCCATAACTTCTGACCCGTCCCTGACTCCTCTCGAGCTTCGTATGCAATTAAATCTTGTAAAGATTTATCACTGTACAAAACTGGGTGGTTCTGGACGACTTCCTTCTATATGATAACTTATGAAAGACATACAATTATTATTATTATTATTATTATTATTATTATTATTATTATTATTAAAGGGTAGCTGAAGTGCCCGTTATTCGCATAGGGAAATTAAAATTTATGCAATATATCATATTTGAAAGCAATGATAACAGTGAAATAAAGTAAATAAGATAGAACAACGCCCTGTTAATATGAGTGTAATAAATATATAAAGAAGATTCACGCCTTTGGTGTTGCCTCTGTCAATTCCAGGTCAGCCGACATGCATATTTTGGCCTAAATTTGGGTTTAAATGTCATCGCGTAGGTCACCGATCAGCTTAGCGGTCCCGAAAACTATGGACTAATATTGATAATTTTGGGCAAGGTCATTTCATTCACTCTCATGAAGATGGGAGCTACATTTAGACTCGAAAAGCGTCTGGAATGTCATTATTCATCTCAGGAACCTTAAAAACTATGCTGACACTAATATCCGTTCGCAGTTCTCTCGTGACTATATGATTAGCGTACTCACTTTAGCACCAAAGATTCCTAACAGTAGCTCATGTCGTTTGGAAACTCAGTTAAGCAGTAGGTTCACGTCTCATATAGTCTCCTGATGAAAGAGATGCTAAACTCCAATGCACCACCATCAATATTCGTCGTTCCTAATAGTTATTTTCTCCTTTTATACATACATTTTCAGGCCCCTACAAGTCCGTTTCCGGAGCCAAAAATCGAGAAAATGGCTTCGTATGCAATTAGATCTAGTAAAGATTTATCTGTTTACAGAATCTACAGTATATTTCACAACTAACTCAGCCATTTGTTCTTGAAGCAGAAAATTTCATAGCGCGTCCATCGATGTGAAAGTTTTATTACAAACACCTCTACAATATCGGGGCAATAAGTTTTCATGCAAAAAGTTTGATTTGGTGTTGAAGAAGCATTGTTTTCTCAAAACTCAAGGTCAAGCCTAGCTTGCTGGTGGCTGTATATCACTTGTTTCTATGCGAAAAGCTGATGACATATGGGCATAAGACACACACGCATTGTTTTCTTATTGCTAAATATGTCTGAGATTATTTTTTGATCATCTACCATGACACGCGCTACCATTTCATAACCCGAGCTTAAATCAAAATGATAGTTTTCTTTTAATGCACAGTGTCTCAGAGTGGCAATCAAGTTTTGGGATTCATAGAGGCATTTATGTGTTTCTATAGTAGATAAAAAATGTGACATTTTGATGTTAAGTACCCTACAATTAGCAATCTTTATCCTCTCCTACAATCGGGTGTAAATCAGGGAAACTGGTTGTATTTAAAATTTATATTTAATTTTTGTTACAGAAGGTCAAGAGGTAGTTGTAGTTGTCATCTAAATATTTAAAGTGCTTTCGGTCAATCCTAAATGTACAGCAACAAGCCAAACCGGTTGGAAAACTGGTCTCTTGATGCAGTTAGAAATTAAATTAGATTTTTATAGGCTAAGAATGTTCCCGCGGCTGAAATTCATTGTCAGTTTGTCCATGCTTATGTCGAAAATGTTACGAGTTTTTGTCTTACATGAGGAAATAGTCTAGATTTTTTCAATTCAACTGAATGGGTTTTCAGTGCATTCCAACTGATCCTAAACTTCAGCTCAAATGTGTGGTAAGATTATTCATATAGTTCGTACTTGGCACTAGTGACTTTACATATTCCCTTGTCTAAAATAGCATTTATCTAGTACTTGGTTTGGAGGGTAACTTTGAAGTAAAGTAACTGCGAAAACTGGATGAGTACAGAGATATATCTGAACAAAATGGGACTGAAAAGTTCAGTCTGCTGTCGAAATGAATGCATATACCTACTTTGATGATTGAAAAATAGTACGTATAGTCTCGTACTTTTCCATATGCTTGTGTCATCTAGTGATAATCTTTTCTCTTATAACAAAGTTTGAGCTTTTTCTTATTTTTAACCATTCAACGTTATGAAATTTACTCTTACATACTTTATTAAAAATAAAATATAAAAAAATAAAAAATGTGGTATATTCTCGTAATGATATTTTTTAAAGATAAAATCAAATTAATTAATGCTGAACGTAAAAGTTTATATTTTTTATTAATTAACAGTTTTGCTCTGTAATAATCAGGCACACAATACAACATTTATAAGATTTAATTGATAATTATATTTACTTTTAATTATTTCAAGCGAGCTCATTTCATGAAAAAACAAACAAACAAAAAGGTTTAAAAAGCTCAATCAAATATATTATACATGCATTTTGTAAACAGCTGTGACTGCTTTGAAATGCAGTGGTTTTGATTAATAATGTTATATCTACTTCATTTAAGGACATTTGTTTACCCTTCAAGGATTGCCACAGGTACACTGTTTCTTTTTATTTTTTTGTAGTTATCCCAGATTATGACATTAATAATCGAATTTTCAACTTATAATTCTGCTTCCTTAGAGTTGAGTTGGTTTTGAGTTTAACGTCCCTTTCAACAGTGAGGTATATGAGACAGGACCTACTAATTAACGTGGAATCTGAACTACATGAGCTCCCACCGGGAATCGAAGCTGGATCTCCCACCCAAAGGCGCGTAAGCCAACCGCTTGGTCACAGGCCCGTAGCCAGCCCGAAAATGTAGGGGAGCCCGGTGAAAGTTAGGGAGGCCCGATCCAAAAATATTATAGTCCATCACCATATGCAAGCCTACTATCAAAATTTTAGAGGGGGGCAGTAAAAATTTAGGGGGCCGGCCCCCTAGATCCCCCCTGGATACGGACCTCACGAAGGAGCTCTCAGCTTGCTTAGAGTTCTAAATTATTAACTTACTATTCTCGTATATGAAAACAAAATAATGAGTTGTGGTTTACATATCATTACATTTATTTTCAAGCGAAATTCGATTTTATTCTGCTCAAATTATTTACATGGTATCTTAAAAGTAGTGTTGGATTTGAAAGCACCACAAATTCCAAACGTAGAATCACATTTGGGTGTAAGAGCTTCTGGAAACGTTATTTAAACATCTTTTAGCCTTGTTTCATTGACGTCTAAATACTTTTGCAGGCAAACCAAAATTACGTGTTCAATATCTTTCTTTTTTTATTTGATTTGCTTTTAATTTAGCGTCCCTTTCAGCAGCGAGGTTATATGAAACGTGGACTTACAGCTTAACGTGGAATCCGAAACACATGAGCTCCCTCCGGGAATCGAACCATGTTCTATGCCAAAGACGCGTACGCTAACCGATATTTCATTTGAAATGAAGTCAATAACTATATTAGCGTACGTTACAAACTTTAAATAAAAATGGATTATAAATATACTTTAAATTAGTGCACGTTAATATTAATTATTCATAAAGAACTGTATAATACTTACAGTCTGTGGAGGTTACTAGTAGCTTACCTAAACTTTGTAATTCAATTGAATATAAAGACGCTGAATTTATTATTGAATATCAAAGGAACTGATGACAAAGAATTTACCCTTGACAATTCAAAAAACTTACAGACATCATTGTATCTAGTTATATTGGGTCTTGATTAATTACAAATGCTTGGATCTATTTTATAGTTGTAATATAGCCATTTCACTAGCACCAAAGTAAGCAAAGGCATTACTTCAGCGATTCTCTGAAGAAGAATTTACTGGAATACAGTGAGAGATTAGAACAATCTTCAATGAGTTCAATCTCAGAAAGTAACAAAACCATTCAACAATGCATGAAGATTATCAAAGAACAACCCACATACATGTCCTGACATCTTTGTGCTTTGTAATATCTCAGTGAGTGAAGGGCCATTGATGGAAATCATCCAGTGTGCCAGTCTCCAGAGATTTTCTGTAGACAGTCTTAACTCGGTTGAGACTGCACAAGCTTCTCTCAAATGAAGCAGTACTCACAGGTAAAACTGCCAAAAACGTGACAATTGGAAGCAAATTTGGGAATTTCGTAATGAAGTTTTCGATTGAGAGTGGGAAAGAGGGACGGATTACAACGTTGTGAAGACTTCACATTCCGTTTTCTCTCTCACACAAGGAAATGGTCCCAACCTGACAAGTCCAAATTAGACGAAATTTCGTATAGATGCTAATTTGAGGTCGGTGATAACGTGGGAATAGTCATGCGATTCGCTTTTGCGTACTTTGCGAGATATACACGGTGATGCAAAACAGAAAAAATGAAATCTTTGAGTTTTACGTCTCACAGTTATGCCGGTTAGGCTAAAGGAGACGGTGATGATGAGAAATGAATGAAATGGTGGAATGAAGAAAGTGGGAGGAAACTGGAGAACCCTGAGAAAATCCACGAGCACTGTGTTTGTCCACCACAAAGTCCACACAGCGCGAGCTGAGATCGCACCAAGGACCCCAAGCACCAGAGGTGAACGCTCTACCACTGAGCAACCGCGCCCCCTCATGCAAAACAGAATGCAACATAAGACAACTACGTAATCCGAGTCTGAATTGGATGAAATTTCGTATAGATACTATCTTAAGGTCGGTGAATAACGGGGAATAGTCATTCGATTCGCTTTGGCGTACTTTACGAGATATACAGGGTGATGCAAAAGTAAAATAATATAGTAGCATTCTGTAATACATCGGTATAGAACGATGAAAACCAACACTTTAATACCAAAATGAATATGCGGAATCTCATGGCGATAATGAGAAACGGAGTGGCGTCGAATGAAAATCTCCCGTTGAGTAAAGCGGGTTCCAGTGGTCGATGTTGAGATCCTGGAAATAAGTACGAGTCTTTGAGGACGTCCCTGAAATCGCGCCGTTTACCAATTGCAGTTGCACTTTGGAAGGTCAACATTAGAACGGAAATTCGGTTCCATTAGGGACAATTTTACATATGTTTCCAAGAACCGAAAGGACAGTTTGGACCTAAAATTAAACAAACTCTAGACAGGCACCTTTCATTCTGTTTTGTCGTTGATGTTAGCAAGTTGGGAAAACTCACGAAACTACATGTGGAAAGATGGAGGATGAGTGTGTTCATTCCTGATGTTACGGATGACACGTTACTGCAATTAGATTCCTGGAGTGGACAAACTGATCATGATATTTTTAATGACCCCCAAATATAACAGATGTTAAAGAAGAAAACACTTCGAACACAAATCATTCCTCCCAAGGCTACGAGATTTGTGCAGCCACTTGACGTTTACTTATTCTGGCAGTACAAACTTGTCATTCGGAGAATTGAAGAATACTTTTGACACAAGATTATATTTGAAAATAGTACAGAAAATTTGCGTGATAGAGTCTTTATAATGGAATTGCATTCCGTGGTCTATCATCAATTCTGTTCCCTGCACTGCAAGACATGCTAGTGTATGCGTGGAACAAGGCTGGCTATGTAACAAAAGAACTGAACAGTGGTTTCCGAAATATTCTTCAAATTCTATTTCAAGTTGACGATGATATATATCCAACGGAACATTGTTAAGCAGCAGTATTTCTTATCTCCACGTTCTGCTTCCATGGTTCATTGTCCAACCCACTTCGTTTGCAATCCACACTACCATCGATAGGGTATGTATCGTTCTAACTTCCATTCAAAATATTTCAACTGTAGTTTCTCTCCTTTGTGTGCTATTATGACATACATTAGGTAAAGCGTAGATATTCAGCACGTGCTTCTTACATAGTTGTCTTATGTTGTATTCTGTTTTACTTCATCCTATAAGTGTCGTAAAATACGCAAAAGCGAATCGAACGATTATTCCCACGTTATTCACCGATCTCAAATTAGTATCAATACGAAATTGCGTCCAAATCGGACTCGGATTACATAGTTGTCTTATGTTGCATTATGTTTTTCATCACCCTATATATCTCATAGAGTACGCAAAAGCGAATCGAATGACTATTCCCAAATTATTCACCGATCTTAAATTAGTATCTGTACGAAATTTTGTCTAATTTGGATTTCTCAGGTTGGGACCATTTCCTTGTCAATGACAATTATTTTCGCGTGAAACAGAAACTACGCAGCCCTGTGAGTTTAAGCAGAAATCATCCGTACTGAACACTGGTTGCCAGCTCTAAATTTCTAGTCGCGACCTGGCGACCGGAAATTTTGCGCCCTACTTTATAGACAAGTGACGTGTCGTAGAAGATAGTGACAGTAACAGAATTGTATTAAATATTATTCTTGCTTGTTACGTATTACTAGAACAGATAATACAAAACACTTATGCCGTGAGAAGAAATCCGTAGCAGACAGGTAGTGCTATCGTGCATTTAATATCTTTGACCGCTCGATCATTCCAACTGACCAGTAACAATCTTGCAGAACCTGTGATTATTCATCTCTAATGTGAATAATCACAGGTTCGAACCTAAGCGACGTGACCTTGTGATAGGCAACATCAAATTTGGAGATGATCTCAGATTTCGGTCGTGTCATCTATTTTATTTTTTATAAACATTTATTTTCATTTATTAACATTTTCCTATAGTTGTCAAGGTAATGATCAGAGAACCTAAAATAATAATAGTAAAATTTCACATGCTTAGAGAGCTTGATCCTGGCTAAGCGGATAGCGTACGCGCCTTTGGCGTTGGAGACCTGGGTTTAATTCCTGGCGGGACCTCATGTGATTTGGATCCAATGTTAAGCTGTAGGTCCACGTCTCATATAGCCTCACTGATGAAAGGGACGCTAAACTGTACATCAAATCAACATTTTAGACTTCCAAACTATATTATGCAGATTAGATTTCCGAAACTATATAAGAAAGATATGTGACGACTTTGTCTACAGTTACAGGAATAAAAATGATAGAAACAATGTTGATTTAAAATGGATTCAACGTGCCAAGAAAAGATTAATATCTTCCGTATCCCTAGCTGCATTGAATAGGATCAGCGAAGTGAAGCAGTATCGGTACGATCAGAGTAGATGAATGACCATTCATAGTCGTCAGATGGTATCAGTATCGTAGGATTTTTCCTTGGCGAAAGTAAATTGAAGAACTCAAAACACCTAAATATCTGGGAAATACGATATCCTTCAATGGAAGAAGTTAAAAGAAGTGGAAATTATAATAGTCACACAAATAAGTAATTCTACATGAGGATAAGACTAGTTACATCAAACAACACGTCGGTAACATATGGGACCTTATGCAGAGTCGTTCTGACGCGTGATTAGTGCCATACTAAAAAGTTTGACTAACCTATGTTTCCTGCAGTAGTCAGGCCTTTAGTATGATGCTAATCATAAATCAAAACGGCTCTGCATAACGCCAATGGAGTTTAGCTCTAAATGAATCAGACACGGATACTTCGAAAACACACACAAACAAAAATTGTGTCGTTCGCCATTCGGAACGTATTGCCGAAGAATAATATTGTACATTCAATGAATTAAAGTGGAAGTAACTTGAAAAAAGCAAATGAAAACTTATGCATTTTGTCTACGATGTAAGATGAAGAAAAGGAGAAATAGCATTTAGTTGTGCATTGTAAATGGACTAATATTCTGGAAAAAAGAAAGTTGAAAAAAGTAAGTTCTTTCGAATGTCAAGAACCACATTTCAACCAAGGAAAAGACCAGTTTTCGAAGGTCAATAACAACCTTTCAGTAAAGGAAGAACCATTTTTCGAAGATCAAGGACAACCTTTCAACAAAGAAAGAACAAGTTTTCGAATATCAAGAGTAACCTTTCAACAAAGAAAGAACCAGTTTTCGAAGATCAAGAATAAACGTTCAACAAAGAAAGAACCAGTTTACGAATATCAAGAATAAATTTTCAACAAAGAAAGAACCAGTTTACGAATATCAAGAAAAACCTTTCAACTAAGGAAGAACCAGTTTTCGAACATCAAGGACAACCTTTCAACAAAGAAAGAATTAGTTTTCGAAGATGAAGAATAACCTTTCAAGAAAGGAAGAACCAGTTTTTCGAAGATCAAGGACAAATTGTCAACAAACAAAGAACCAGTTTTCGAACATCAAGGACAACCTTTCAACAAAGAAAGAACCAGTTTTCGAAGACCAAGGACAACCTTTCAACAAAGAAAGAACCAGTTTTCGAATATCAAGAATAAACTTTCAACAAAAAAGAACCAGTTTTCGAAGATCAAGAATAACCACTCAAGAAAGAAAGAACTCGTTTTCGAAGATCAAGGGCAACCTTTCAACATAGAAAGAACCAGTTTTCGAATATCAAGAATAACCTTTCAACAAAGAAAGAACCAGTTTTCGAAGATCAAGAATAACCACTCAAGAAAGAAAGAACTCGTTTTCGAAGATCAAGGGCAACCTTTCAACATAGAAAGAACCAGTTTTCGAATATCAAGAATAACCTTTCAACAAAGAAAGAACCAGTTTTCGAAGATCAAGAATAACCACTCAAGAAAGAAAGAACTCGTTTTCGAAGATCAAGGGCAACCTTTCAACATAGAAAGAACCAGTTTTCGAACATCAAGAATAACCACTCAAGAAAGAAAGAACCAATTTCCGAAGACCAAGGACAACCTTTCAAAAAAAAAAAAAAAAAAAAAAACAGTTTTCGAATATCAAAAATAAACTTTCAACAAAAAAGAACCAGTTCACAAATATCAACCAGTTCAACAAAGAAAGAACCAGTTTTCGAAGATCAAGCACAACTTTTCAACAAAAAAGAACCAGTTTTCGAACATCAAGAACAACCTTTGTACATAGAAAGAATCAGCTTTCGAATATCAAGAATAACCTTTCAACAAAGGGAGAACCTGTTTACGAATATCAAGATTAACCTTTCAACAAAGAAAGAACCAGTCTCGAAGATCAAGAACTACCTCTCAACAAAGAAAGAACCAGTTTTCGAAGATCAAGAATAACCACTCAAGAAAGAAAGAACTCGTTTTCGAAGATCAAGGGCAACCTTTCAACATAGAAAGAACCAGTTTTCGAACATCAAGAATAACCACTCAAGAAAGAAAGAACCAATTTCCGAAGACCAAGGACAACCTTTCAACAAAAAAAAAAAAAAAAATACCAGTTTTCGAATATCAAAAATAAACTTTCAACAAAAAAGAACCAGTTCACAAATATCAACCAGTTCAACAAAGAAAGAACCAGTTTTCGAAGATCAAGCACAACTTTTCAACAAAAAAGAACCAGTTTTCGAACATCAAGGACAACCTTTCTACATAGAAAGAATCAGCTTTCGAATATCAAGAATAACCTTTCAACAAAGGAAGAACCTGTTTACGAATATCAAGATTAACCTTTCAACAAAGAAAGAACCAGTCTCGAAGATCAAGAACTACCTCTCAACAAAGAAAGAACTAGTTTTCGAACATTAAAGACAACCTTTCATCAAAGAAAGAACCAGTTTCGAAGGTCAAGGACAACCTTTCAACTAAGGAAGAACCAGTTTTCGAATAACAAGAATAACCTTTCAACAAAGGAAGGAACAGTTTACAAACATCAAGGACAACCTTTCAACAAAGAAAGAACCAGTTTTCGAACATCAAGGACAACCTTTCAACAAAGAAAGAACCAATTTTCGAAGACCAAGGACAACCTTTCAACAAAGAAAGAACCAGTTTTCGAATATCAAGAATAAACTTTCAACAAAAAAGAACCAGTTTACAAATATCAAGAATAACCTTTCAACAAAGAAAGAAGCAGTTTTCGAAGATCAAGCACAACTTTTCAACAAAAAAGAACCTGTTTTCGAACATCAAGGACAACCTTTCTACATAGAAAGAATCAGCTTTCGAATATCAAGAATAACCTTTCAACAAAGGAAGAACCTGTTTACGAATATCAAGATTAACCTTTCAACAAAGAAAGAACCCGTTTCGAAGATCAAGAACAACCTCTCAACAAAGAAAGAACCAGTTTTCGAATATCAAGAATAACCTTTCAACAAAGGAAGGAACAGTTTACGAAGATCAAGGACAACCTGTCAACAAACAAAGAACCAGTTTTCGAACATCAAGGACAACCTTTCAACAAAGAAAGAAACAGTTAACGAAGATCAAGGACAACCTTTCAACACAGGAAGAACGAGTTTCGAAGATCAAGGACAACTTTTCAACAAAGAAAGAACCAGTTTTCGAGGAGCAAGGACAACCTTTCAACAAAGAAAGAACCAGTTTTCGAATATCAAGAATAACCTTTCAACAAAGAAAGAACCAGTTTTCGAAGATCAAGAATAACCTTTCAACAAAGGAAGAAATAGTTTACGAAGATCAAGGACAACCTTTCAAGAAAGGAAGAACCAGATTTTGAAGATCAAGATCAACCTTACAACAGCCAAATAACTAGTATTTAAACAGAAATGCTATCATTACATGTTGCTTATTATTGAAGTTTTGAAAATGTAGATCACTTTAATTTTGTGTGAGTACTACAGTAAAAAGTTATTAGCCTTGGGTTGTTAATATTTTAATGTGTTACAGTATTTCAATTTGGTATTAATGATGGAAGTTTAAAATAGGATGACCAAGAGAAAATGGCGACCTGATATCTCTGAGAGTTTTGCATTTACCTTTCATATATTCCAATCTTGAATACATTTTGAAACATGGACAATTTATAATATTAAGTGAATTCTTTAAAATACAAATCATACGACACATATCAGTTGCTAAAATAACAAATAATTTGATACAATTTACACTTTAATTGAGGCTGCTTAGACTTGTGTATGCAGTTTTATGATTGTATCTTCTGGTGTAACTAATAAATAGGAATAATAAGTATTGAGTAATAAACCTATGATAGCGTTAGGTAACGCAACATAGATGGAATAAATTATGAGTGTAGGTAGCAGGCGTTTAGGGTTAAATTTACAATCATGAGATGTTTGATGTAAAGATTAGCGGTGAATGTTTAATTAGAAATATAAATAAAATAATGTTTTACAAGGGTACAACGTACTGTATTTGTTTGAAGACATAGTGCAGGTTTGTACAGTGGTGCAGGAATCCACAGGAAGGTGAAGAACAGAAAGTAGAGCAACTGTAGTGACTGCGAGGACTCGTGAAGCCTGAGGTCTACACCAATCATAGAATTGTTTTGCCTCACGTGTGATACATCGGATGAATTCGGCACGATTCGTGGAGCTGCTTTCCGAATGTACACTTGAGAAAACATGAAACAACAGAAGTGCCCCAACAATGATGCCAAACTTAGAAAATATGGCGAACGAGAGACAAAAAGGCACTAATATAACTATAACACGAACACTAACCATAATTTGAATTGAATAGTAACAATAATAGTAGCAAGAATATAAAACAAAACGAAACTAAGGTGCAATTCGACAACACTGGACTCTCGGGAGATGTTTTCCGTACAGCGCGAGAAACGACCAGTATTCGTAGGTTTCTTTAAGAAAATTTTCCTAACTGCTTCAAAATTTTCCCTTTTCTTATCAAATATTCCCTAGTTTCTTGAGAATACAATTGCTATGACAGCAGTTATGTGATAAAATTAATTTAGCTATATTAAAAGAACTGACAACTACATTTGTTTTATTCTTTTGCTTTCAGGTTCTATTTTTTTTACTTTTCCGTGCTTTTTTTCTTTACAAAAAAATATACACAAATACACACAGCCAACAAAGCTACTTTGAACACACACACAAACACACAAACTATTGTTGTTATATTGGTTTATTTCTGAGAAACAAAGAAAATGTTAAGTATTTATATTGGTCAATCAGTCAGTGTGAAAATTTCCCTGGATTTATACGTTTTATGGAAAAATTCCGTTTTCCTCTTTTTACTAAATTTTTACTTACGAAATTTAGCTAGATTAGGGAAATTTCCCTCAAACCACGAACACTGGAGACGACACTAAAAACATTGCATAGATGAGGGTTAACGAGCGCGATACACCCTCGATTTCTATTGGATGCTGAAATTGGTAGACCTAGATCAAGCTTCACAACTGCGTGCGATCACTACAGAAATGGTTATATAGTTATAGTATACGTTTTGCAGTAGAAGTAAACCGTATGTAACTAGAATTTTCCAAGAAATTATGTTACTTAGTAAAAAGATAATGTCTCAGTTTCGGCTAAAATATACAGTGACTCGAAAAAAGTATTCGTACAGTCCAAGGTTTCGTATAATTTCAATGGTACTGTTCTTATCAAGGATGTAAAGCTGTTGATAAGATTACGTGTATTAGTGTATACATCTTTAAATATATTAACGAAGTGATTTTTAAATAAAAGCTATTTTCTCTCTGTAACAAAAAATTAAAACAAAACAATTTTAAAATTGTACGTGGAAAAAGTATTCGTACAGCTGACATATTCAAGAAAATAATAGTAATAATAACACGACTTTTCAATTGATTAATAATTTGTAGAGTTCCTTTTAGTAGCAATAATCGCCTGATGTCTTCTCTAAACGGAGACAACAAAGCTCGCTGTATTTTTAAATGAAATATTGTCACATTCTTCCAATAAAGCATTTTTGAGAACATCGCCGCCGAAAACCTCGCGGGCCAAAATCTCGCGGGGCCAAAACATCGCCTGGCCAAAACATCGCCGCCCAAAACCTCGCGGGCCAAAATCTCGCGGGGCCAAAACCTCGCCTGGCCAAAACCTCGCCACCCAAACCCTCGCGGGCCGAAATCTCGCCGGGCCAAAACCTCGCCTTGCCAAAACCTCACGCCCCAAAATATCGCTATACCCAAAATCTCGCCTGACCAAAATGTAAATGTTCCAACAGATGATAAGGATGACGGTATAAAAGACGGTGATTCAGAAGAAGTATCACGGGTATTTGGCCAAGTCCCGCAATACCATATGAAACTTCTTTTTCTGAATTAGAGGACTTCAATGTGAAGGTAGTGTGACGGGATGTTTTAAAACTGGTTATAGGGAAAGAAAGCCTGCATAAGGAAGGTAATGACAACTAACGGGGTTAGTTTCGTGAACTTTGGAACATCCAAAAACTTAAAATTTTAACAAAAATCTAATAATATTTATGAAAGTATGAAATAATATATGAGTTTTTACGACGTCCCTTGATTATGTCCTGTAGGTTAAAGGAGACGTAGATGACCAGGATGAAGGAAATGATCGAATAAAGAAAGTGATAGGCAACGGGATTAACCTGAGAAAGCCCACGCACACGATGTTTTGTATCTTATTATTATTATTATTATTATTATTATTATTATTATTATTATTATTTGTAATGTGGAATTGCATATTAACAAACTCATTGGGTAAATTTTAAAGAAAAGTTTCATTCGCGGCGAGGTTTTGGCCACGCGATGTTTTGGGTGGCGAGGTTTTGGCCCGGCGAGGTTTTGGCCAAGTGAGGTTATGGCCCGGCGAGATTTTGTCCCGCGAGGTTTTGAGCGGCGAGGTTTTGGCCACACGAGGTTTTGGCCCGGCGAGATTTTGTCCCGCGAGGTTTTGGGCGGCGAGGTTTTGGCCACGCGAAGTTTTGGTCCGGCGAGATTTTGTCCCGCGAGGTTCTGGCCGGCGAGATTTTGGGCGGCGATGTTTCGGCCGCGAGATTTTGTCCGTATCCCATACACCCTAGTATTATGTGTGGTATATTTTGGATTCTTATTGTGCAAAAATACGAAGTCATTATTGGGACCCATTTTTGCAGTTCTTCGCCGAATATTGCAATTTAAAATAATATATAGTTCCTTTGGGTCATTGTTCCTTCTACAGACCACAAATTCCCGACATCGACAGCACTCATTGACCACTAAATATGCATAGATCCTCCATGTTTCACTATGGGAGTATGATTTTTGGGATCAATCTCTGTTCTCTTCATTCTTCGGATAGTTTTTCTCCCTTTGACCCAAACAAATTGTACTTAAGTCTCGTTGATGAAAATAACTTTGTTTCAAATATCAACAGGCTTATTTACGCCTTTCAGAGCGATTTCTAGGCTCTTCGTGCTATTACTGTTAATTCTCAAGATTTGTTTCTTGAGATATGACAAAAAAATTATAGCATGCTGTTTTTAAACGCATTTCTCACTATAGCGAATGATACCTTTTTAACTGTCCTCTCTGCAGCTCTATTCCAATTTGAGGGCACTTATTTTTGAATTAATTTTGATAGTATGCACTATTATGTTTTTCTATGTATTTAATAGTTCTTCTGGGCGACCAATCCTACGTTCGTTTTTAATCGTCTTCGTAACATTGAAACTATCTAATATCATTGAGATAAGTCGTTCCATGATTGTAGATATTTCAGACACCGATTTTGTCTAATTGTGAACCATGATGATAATGTTTGTTTCTTCCTCCGTTGTTTCGGTTTCTCTGTGTCCCATTTACCTTCTTCTAAATGTGTATGGTGGACGGAGATCAGGAAATAGATTGATACTTTTATCAACAACTTTCTCAAGCACCAATGAAGAGTAATCGCACTAACAGTGCTTGGCAAGTATCTTTACTACGAACAAAATGATGATGTACGAACACTTTTTCGGCGGGAGCAAGATGTGAAACCAGTAAACTACACTGATTGGATGGCACAATTGGTAAACTAAGGTGCAGGACAGTGTGGACGTAAAAGCGTAGGTTTCATATATGATATATATCTTCTCAAATTAATTTACTCGTTAAGCAGCAGTAAACAGGCTTTCATTCTTTAAAATAGTAACTGTGCGAATACTGTTTCGAGTCACTGTATCTTCGGCCTCAGATCTAGTTTAGAAGAAGACGCATTAAGTAATAATAAATAACTGAATCTATTAATCACAGGACTAAGAGAATTCATCACCACCATTCATATTTACATTTTTGATCTCAACACCTACAACCCTTAAGTTAAAGAGAGAAGCATATAAAATTTGGAAAGTAATCAACATAGATTTATACAAGAATTATCGACAAGTTTATCTAAACTTTAAGTCAGACTTGGAGTTCTTATATATTTTTGTATTTTGACCATACTCTTTGCATAAATTGGGAAATATAGGACTATCTCAACAAGTATATCTAGAAACTACGTAAATATGAATTTAATGTAAAAACTCTTAAACCGTCTCAGCGGAACCTGTATGTAATTGGAACTAGTGGATCTGAGGCTGCTTTTTGGAATGTATAGCGAATAGGTTACCATAGCGACCTCACAGGCTAGAAGAAAAAGAAAGCCAACGTCGGGTCAATATACACATATCACGCTATTGGACAGGTTTTATCATCATTTCACTGCTTCTATTTCTACACAGACACTGTCATTCAAAATTAGAAGTTAAAAAGTCCATTGACGCGTATGCGATTCCATTTTGCGCTCAGTAATAAAGAAAGACAATCTTCCAAATATAGCAATAAGCGCAAAATTGTTATTTGATCTCGGATTATAAATAGGTACCTTTTCCTCCTTTGTTAGTCTCGCCTTTGTGTTTTTAATAGAATTTCCCTTCTATTTTTTCTGCCTTATTGTTGACAGCTTACCAAGTTTAGTTGTGAATTTACATCAGACGAAGTTATGCCCACTGAAAATACAATAAAACTGTGAGGCCCTTAAAATGAAGAATGTTCCTAATAAACTCAATGAGAATATATTTGGCTGACTGAATTAACCACAATCTTCTGCAAGGTATTAGGTAGTTATATGTGCAAAGTAGAGATGCAAAAAAGCCGGCTTTTTTGAATCGATGGTTTTTTCACATAAAAAGCCGGCTTTTTTGGGAAAAAAACGAGAATTTTGGAAATTTTGGCTTTTTTCAACTTCATGATTTTTCTATCTAAATAGCTTTCTTATAGTATATTCTATAGTTAGATAAGAATTCCATGACCTGAATGTGATATTTCGCTCTGAAATTCACCATCAAGATGAATGGAGCACATGTTTTACGAATTAAAGCTAACATGAAGAATGTAGTATTTGAGGGTAATTTTAGAGGCTATTTAACTTTATTTTAACTTTTGAGTTATCGACATCTTTTTTCTTCTCTAGTTTGTCATCCGTGTTTCATTTCTAAGAGCTTTTAGTACTCTAGCTTCTAGCGCAAAAGTTAAACTTGCCCGTTTTTCTATTTATCCGTCAAAGTGTACGTTTTTCAATATATCCGTCAAACCGTACTTCCACATTTCTGTTATACTGTAGCTGTGAAGTGATTTAGCAATAATTTTCCGGACACAATCTTGAATACCAATTTATACAAATAATCAGTAGCGGATTTAGAAAAGTACTTTAGGAGGGGTTTTTCTGATTGTTTCGTTTCCTAAAAAGTCCTAATTTTATTTGGGAAGTGCTTGAAGTTTATGAGTACAGGCATAACTAATATTTCGTTTCGTTTATATGTTAGCAATAATCTTCCTGATACAACTTTAGAATCATTTTATACTGAGAATCCGTGGCGGATTTAGAAAAGTATTTTGGGAAGGGTTTCTTATTAATGTTTAGTTTTTTTTAAACATTCGTAATTTTTATTTGACGGGAGCTAAAGTTTATGAGTAAAGGCATAAATAATAGATATTTCGTTTCTTGCAGACATTCCGTAACTTTGGGGAACGGGCTTCAGTCCGAAAGACCGCCCCCCTAACCTTCGCAAAACCGTCACTGCTGGTAATTAGTAATAATAACGATTTAAAACCAATAAAAAAAGGAAGTCGCCCAACTCACAGTACACGCACTATTTCTACATTCACAGATGGAATGAAGAAAAGCTTTGTCAGAATGGTCGAATGCTGGTTAAATCCCGGACTTCCAGATAGAAGCGCAAAAGCTAATCACTCAGTCATGTTTGTTGTGCAGTTGTATTTAGCTTAACTTAAATATATTCCGTAGTCTTTTTTTTTTGGGGGGGGGGGAGTTCTGTAATGATATGTTGAATCCCTCTTGTTAAAAATTCAGAAAACTTGAGGATTGGTTAAACTGTGATGGTGGTTCTATAAAACTTAGCTGTAGAATTTCAAGAATATACAGAACCAAAAGCTCTAGATGTGCAGCCTTTAATTGTATCATATAAATCTAAGTATTTCTCTTATGTTTTATTTTAATTTTATTTTGTTTCAAAAAGAGGGTATGGAATATTTTGAAGTAAAAATACTACATACTATTTTGCTAGTTATTTGTGTATTCTTTAAAAAGAAGTGTTTACTTTTAGGGTTGGCTGGTTTACACCAACTTTTTTTTTTTTAATAACTGGTTTAAACCACAAAAATAAAAAAGAATGAAAAATGCGAATCGTGTGAACTTCAGGGTGACGTTTCCAGATATCAAACCACCTGCAATAGTTTTATTTCCCTTTCACCTTTTAATCAAGGTGTCCCATGTTCAATTCTCGGTTGAACCACAAACCTTCTTTCATGCGTAACCCAAGTAGCGGTTCGGATGTCAGTTTAAGCGAAAGTCTTCTGCTTAATAACCTCGGTATTTCGTAAGGATGTTAAGCCTAAATATACGAAACAAACCAAATTGTATATTTCTGCATGCCTAAATGCGTGTTGTTTTATAAAAAAGCCAAGGTTGCTTAAATATATTGATAGAAATTGGCAAAATTTATCGATTGCCTACGTAGCTTCCAACATTAGCTTGGATTGGACTTTCAATGATATCTACGTACCGGTACTAAATTTGTAATTTAATACCTCAGTTTTAGCGTACTGATTATGGTACGTTGACCTTTAAATTTGAAAAGCAATAACAGGATTTTCCCGTTATTGTCTTACATTTCAAGTAATGACGGGATTTTCCCAATGGCTAGGGCGGGAGATTCTCAACTTAAGAAATTTACTGACCGCACTTCTTTAAGCTTATGGGAGTTCTTCCAGCATAATCCCGCTGATGCATAATAACATCAAGGCGAAACAAACTTATTTCTGTGAATATGTAATATAAATACATAAAGCAAAGAATCTAAATCAAAAAAGCCTGGTTTAAACCAAAAAAGCCTGGTTTAAACATCCCCCCCAAAACGGGTTTTTGGCATTTTCTAAAACAACCACGGTTCTTGCCAACTCTGCTTACTTTTGTATATAGGAGGTTAAACATTATTTTATATACATTGGTTAATCCTGTGGAATTCATAATGTAAATATATTAAAGAAAAATTGTTTGAAATATTTTTTCGAAATTCATAGTTTATTTTCGATGTTTTATATTATTATGAGCAGTGGTGCCCACCCCCTTATGTCTATAACGCACCCCCCCAATTGTCTATCCGTAGGTGTTCTTCCATGAAAAAATCTTCTTTTCGATTAATTTTACCCCCCCCTCATCAAACATATTTATATAGATTTTAACCCCCCCAAATATTTCAATGACGCAGTTTGCGTCATAGCCCCCCCTTGTGGGCACCCTTGTTATGAGCATCAACCACTAATTAAATAATTTTTTGTGTTATAGAGAAGCGATACAAAGTTTGTTTTATCAATTTAAAGCAGTATTTTGAAAAAAAAAAAAAAAACAAAATTTCCCAAGCAAAAAAGCGAAGCAGAAAAAACCGAGTTTTTTTCCAAAAAAGCCGTTTTTTTCCGAGCCCTTGCATCTCTAGTGCAAAGTCATCACACACATCATTTTATCCCGAATAAATTTAACAAATTTGGGAGTTTCACATCATCGCTCTTTATGACGTTGCAGACGGAAATCATCCAGAATGGTGGGTCATAACTAGACATCGGATTTTTAGGTTCTAAAAAAGTATGTTTTAGGTGCCTATCATAAAATAGGTGCCAAAATACTACATTAGGCGAATGGAATGATGCATTACGATGTGAATACATAAGATACAGAAATGAACACACACACACGTCATGTTACCTTGAAATATTACTGAAATTAAGAATTTTTAATGAAAAAATAAAATGAAATCTTTGAGTTTTACGTCCCACTGTTATGCCAGCTAGGCTAAAGGAGACGGTGATAATGAGAAACGAATGAAATGGTGGAATGAAGAAAGTGGGAGAAAATGTGAGAACTCCTAGGAATCCCACGCACACGTTGTTTGTCCACCACAAAGTTCATTTGGCGCGAGCTGGGATCGAACCAGGGACCCCATGCACCAGAGGTCAACGTCTACCACTGAACTACTACGGCCCTATTAAAAATCATTAATAGAAGGATATGTTTATAGATAGATCTTCAGTACGAAACAGAAACCTTCACATTTTTTGCACCACGTGGTCCAAAATTGGCCTCACAGTAAATAACAAACCCTTTTTTTCAGCTTTTCTATGATGAAACGGTAACTTTTGTTGGTGAAGATAAGCTTGTACGTAGAGAATGAACGTTCCCCATCAGCTAACGTGATGGAGGCAAACTTCAACTTGGGTACATATTAGATTGCTATTTCACATTTGTATTCACTTTGTCTCCCAGCCAAAATATCTGCTGCTGCACACAAACTCTTGAGTCCCAAGTTCTTTCTCAATACATTTCCAAGTTTTACCTTCACACTCTCTCCAACTTCACCGGGCACTTCCAAATTTTTCTTCACTTCCTGATGAAGCTCAATATTCTTAGAAAGTTGTATTCCCGAGACCTCTAATTCTACAATGAAGAAAGAAATGTGTATTGCGATCGGATATATGCCAAATCAGTAGGGCTAGAAGAATCATTCATCAACTATTTGGCAGCAGTAACGTTACACGCATCCTCCACTAAATTTTCAACTACATCCTTTACTGCAGGAAAATGACCACTATAGTTCTCAACTACTTTCAACCAGGTATCCCATCGTGTAAGCACTGGTTGAGGTGACAGAGGTATCTGGAAGTTTTTCTCTAAAGGACCGTACTTTTGATGGAGACTTAAAAAAAAAAACTTCTTTACAGTACAGATCGTTTTATTGATCTTTGGAAATTCTACTCTTATCTGCAACGTTGCCAACAACCTCTGAAGAAAATAGGCTAAATGGCCTTCAGAAATAAGCTTTTGGACGCAAAAATGGCTAGATTTTGAACTGTTAACCTATAACCTACATTGTAGATTTTAAACCCCTTTTTTGTGTGTAGAATTGTGAGTGAGTTATAATGCAATTTGAAATGTTGAATTTTATTCGCTGAAGACTAACAAGCAACATACATGACTAAATTACAATAAAATCCATCAACAACTCATCTGATTTGTGAAAGTCAACAGCAGTATTATCAGTTGAATTGGAATAAGTCATCATAGACGACGTCGCATTTAGCCGAGACGCTGGATCTGGATGCAGTATCGTTAGATTATGGATTGGTTTCGTAAGTTGCCATTGTCCGATTTTTAGTAGTACTTCTTTCGGCAGGTTATAGTCCTTACAACACTTCTAATTTCTCCTTACATCCATGTGAATCGTCATAATTGCATTGAGTGTTTTCAAGTTAATTAGATACCCTATTTGTTTCCTTTAATAAACTAAAACAATCTCTGTGGCTTGAAGAACCGACCGATTACTAAATTTGTATAGAAAATTTTCATTCTTGCAATTTAAATAATGTGAAAATTTAAATAATTAAAATGTAGCAAACCGGGCCGTTTCGGGAGTTACATTAAAATTCTTTGAGTTGACAAGTATTATTAAGTATCTATAAATCGGTGCGTGGAGAGAAAAGAAGAAGAAAAAATGGTTTGTTGCGTACTAAAACATCCTCAGTCAAGAGAAATCAACTAGTACGAGTGCGTGTAATGACAAATATTCTTACTTTTTAAAACATTTACACTTGATTCTCAAAGAAAAAAAAGTAATTTTAGAATTAATTTAAAGGCTAATAAAATAAAAGCCAAAGTGGCAAAAGAAAACTATGTTTCATTAAATAAGCTATATTTAAGGCTATAAGCATTTCGTAGATTTGTAAACGCCTCTCCAAATAGGCTAAATTTAGCAAAAAATAAGCTAAATTGGCATCATTCTTTATCTGTTTGGCAACACGATTTAAACTATGGGCGAGACATGTCACATACACTAGAGAGAGAGGAGACCTTCAGCAACTTCATTGCAGCAATCATGTATGATGCAGCATCTGTATAGGCAAGAAGCACTTTCTTCTCATCAAGATTGTTGGGGTAAAATGCTTGTAGTCCATTGTTCACAAAGTGTCTATTGTTTCCTGATTGGTTGTTGAAAGTTGTTCGGCGCAAATAAAGCAAACTCTGGATGGTGTCTCAGAGTTTGGTTTCCCGACAACTAAGTTAGAAATGGCTCGTCCTAGGTCATCAGTGGTCCATTACCGATAACCAAATATAAGGTCATTGGTCATGTCCAACATTGGCTCCTATGTCATTTCGTACTCTGGATATTGCTTCGTCATATATGGGTTGCACACAGTTCTTGCGTAACGTCGCAAAGTAGGCAAAAATAGGATCTAATGTTCAATTAGGCATTTTTAGGCAAAATAAAACTTGGTGCTACTGCTTTAATATGTCATAAAACTTTCATATACGACTTTATTTTTCATTCTGAGTTAAGGAAAAAAATAGGTTTTTACTTAAAGATCCTATATCTAGTCATCACTATACACGATGCTCCAACATTGCAAGGTAGGTAACACTTACTACAATATTGTTACGATCTTCATTAACTGAAATAGAGCGTATGAAATTTATTATACTCCAGCTTTCTTTACTTCCTAAGGATGATATCTTCATAAATACTTTGCTATTCCAGGTCACTTGGAAGTTTCTGTGGAGTACGATATCCACTACCCTCGTCGAGGATATTTCTGTGGAGCACAGTATATCGCTTACTTTGCCTTGAAAGTTTCTGTGGATTGATTGATTGATTGAAAGGGTTTATATGGGCGCGTCGAAATCGAGGTCTTTTGCACCCTTCTCTGACAAGAAAAATGAAGTACCCAACAACAAAAAAGCATAGTATCACAGACATAATAAAGTAAAAGCAAAGTCTGGAGTAAGTAAAAGGTGTTCGGTCATTTATGAATTAAAATGTCATAGCATTCAAGAAATGTGCAAACTCGATACACAAACACAAGGACGGGTTAGTACACAACAGCATGTTAATCTTCTCTGCCGGGGCAGCTCGGCAATAGGTGCACACACGTGGGGCAGCCCATAATTAGTAATGAATATGACAGTGCAGTAAAGAAGATAAAAGCAAGGAAATGCTATGACAAGCATAAAACCACCATGAAAAAACAAACGGTAGATAAAAGCAGAAATAAATTAATTAAAAGAAATGTGAGAAATGCACTCACAGATCACGCAAGACGTGCAAAAGCTGCAAGTAGGTGAAAACTTTCTGGATCATCTGGACATCGTCTCCAAGCAAGGTAGACAGATCAGCTGGTAAGCCAAGGCGGGCTCGCTCAGGAGCAAGAGGAACACATTCCACAAGAAGGTGGCGGATGGTCAGGAATGCACCACACTGGGTGCAGGAAGGCGGGTTCTGGCGACGTAACAGGTAGCCATGGGTCAGATGGCTGTGCCCGATACGTAATCGTGCCAATCGTCGTTCTTCCAGTCTTGAAGGAAGAGAACTCGTGGCCCAAACACTAAGTCGCGGCTTGACAGCATGCAATTTATTCTGAAGGTGCTCATCCCAGTTTGTCTGCCAGCGCTGAAGAAGACGGTTAATTACAGGGCGAATATCAGAGCTGGGGAGCGGTGACGGATACTCAGGTCCTGTAAGGGCAGCTTCTTTGGCAACACGGTCAGCACGCTCGTTCCCTGGAATACCAGCATGGCCACGCACCCAACAAAATTGAACATCGCAACCTGCAAGTCGTAAGGAATGGCAAGAGAGTAGAATTTGCTGAACTATAGGGTGCACAGTTGACACATCCGTGAGACTATGTAAAGCGCTGCTGGAGTCAGAGCACAGGAGAACAAGTCGGAGATGGCGTCGACGAATATAATGCAGAGTCTCCAGAATAGCAACCAACTCAGCAGTGAATACAGTGGAAGTAGGATGGAGCTTCAAGCCAGCGCTATGATCATCCGTGACGAAGGCACAGCCAACAGAATCTTCATGCTTCGAACCATCCGTGTAGAAGACAGCGTAGGTACGGTACGTATCCAGAAAAGAGAACTCCTGACAAAATTGTTGATTGCTGGTAACAGACTTCTTAAATTGTGTTAGATGAAAGCTGACAACTGGTGGAAGAACTGTCCATGGAGGAATGGGCAGGAGGCCCAATGGATAGATGGCAGGGACATCGAGTCCAAGAGGAGCACCAAGGTCTATAGCACGAATGCCAAAAGGACGGGTAGCAGTAGGTCGGGCTTGATATCTGTCATAGCGAGCACCAGCCTCTAGGGCAAAGGCCGAAGGATGGTCAGGTACGGAACGGATATGAATGTAATAGCGCAGGAGCAGGCAGTCCTGACGGTGGGAAAGAGATGGTTCATGAGCCTCGACATAGAGACTAGGAATAGGGCTAGTTCGGAAAGCTCCAAGCGCCAAACGAAGGCCAAGATGATGAACAGAATCCAGATGACGTAGGATGGAAGGTCGAGCAGAACCATATGCAACACAGCCATAATCCAATTGGGAGCGGATGAGGCTACGATATAGACGCAACATCACCACACGGTCAGCACCCCACGAAAGATGGGACACCAAACGTAGTAAGTTCATGGAGCGGAGACAGCGGTACTTCAGGTCTCGAACGTGAACAGCCCAGGTAAGTCGTCGGTCGAACTCCAAGCCCAGAAAACGAACATGATCCACATAGGACAATCGAGAACAGCCAAGGAACAGCTCAGGATCATAGGCACAGTGACGAGGGCGACAAAAATGTACGCAGTGTGTTTTGGTGAGAGAAAAGCTGAAACCAGTAGTGGTAGACCATCGGTGAAGGCGGTTGAGCGCTAACTGCAACTGGCGAGTAACTGTACGGAGATCACGTGAGCGACAGTAGATAGTAAAGTCATCTACATAAAGAAGCCCATGAACAGAAGGGGAGAGCTGCGACATCACACTGTTCACTGCAACAGCAAACAATGTGACACTCAACACACTACCCTATGGAACGCCATTCTCTTGTGGAAACGGAGCAGAGAGAGTAGCTCCAAGCTTGACTCTAAAAGAACGTTGTTGGAGAAAATTCTGGATGAAGAGAGCCAAGTGGCCACATAAGCCCCAGAGATGGAGTTGCCTCAAAATGCCATATCGCCAAGCGGTGTCATAGGCCTTTTCAAGGTCAAAGAAGATGGCTATCAGATGTTCTTGATGACGAAATGCATCCCGAACAGCACTTTCAAGATGCGCCAAATGATCAGTAGTGGAACGGAAGCGCCGAAAGCCACACTGAAGATTGGAAATGAGGCCATGGTGCTCAAGAAACCAGACTAAGCGGGTATTGATCATCTTCTCCAAAAGTTTACACAGACAGCTAGTCAAGGCGATCGGGCGGTATCTTCCACTGGACGTGGCAGGTTTAGCAGGCTTCCAAATAGGAATAATGTATGCTTCACGCCAGGCATCGGGGAAGGAGTCTTCAAGCCAGATGTGATTGTACAGGTCAAGAAGATGTTGCTTGTCATCGTCAGGCAGGTACCGGAGCATAGCATAACAGATGCCATCAGGACCAGGTGCCGTGTCCTTCGTAGAATCCAAAACAGCAGCAAGTTCAGCAGTAGTAAAAGGCAGATTATAAGCTTCAGCGGTTGCAGAGCGGAACTGAAGTGGCGTACGTTCGGTGCGTTGTTTATAAGTGAGGAATCCAGCTGAGTAGTAAGTAGAACTGGAGACATCCGCAAAATGACGACCTAATGCAGCAGCAATTCTGTCCTGATCAGTGACCATTACACCATCGATAATAAGGGATAGAACCGCAACGGAGGAAACATGTCCCTGTAGACGACGAATTTGCGACCAGACCGCTGTCATGGAGCTGCCCGCAGTAAGACAAGAAACATAAGTGCGCCAGCTATGACGCTTAGCTTGCTTAATCAGATAGCGGGCTCGAGCACGAAGAAGACGAAAGTGAGCCAAATTATCAGCTGTAGGAGCACGATGAAAAGTACGGAGTGCTCGACGTCGGGCCAGAATAGCGTCACGAATTTCCTCAGACCACCAAGGAACGGTGCGTTTACACCGGGAACCAGCATAGATAGGAATAGAGTCGTGTGCAGCTGCCAGGATACTCTGCTGAAAGGCCTCACAATGACCATCAACAGTAAAACGAGGTTCTAAAGTGAAATGAAAAGTGGCGGAAAAATGATCCCAGTCTGCTCGACGTAGATTGTAGGCAGTGAACGGAGCAGAATGGATGAGCGGAAGACCATGCACAAGAATAGGAAAGTGGTCACTGCCACAGAGATCATCATGCTCGCGCCAAGTAAGATGGGCACCAAGTTGAGGACTGCAAATGGAGAGGTCCAAATGAGAGTAGGTACCAGTAGCAGTAGTAAAATGTGTGGGACTGCGATCATTGAGGAGCAATGAGTTTGTGTTGTCAAGGAAAGTGGCAATCTCTTGACCTCGCAGCTCAGTATGAGGAGAGCCCCACAGTGCATGGTAGGAGTTAAAGTCACCCACAAACAGAAATGGGGATGGAAGCTGTCGGGCAATCTGTTCAAGATCGACAGCAGTAAAGGCGTCATGACCGTAAGGTAGATAAAACAAAAAGTAACAGGTTGTCTTAAGAAGACACGAACAGCTATAAGCTGGAAAGCACTATTCACATGGATGAGAGTAGAATGGTAAGCATCAGAGACCCCAATTGCTACACCACCTGCTGCACGACCTGCAGTAAGCTGATCATGACGATATACAGTGTAACCAGAGAGAACTGAGTTACTAGTAGAGGTAAAATGCGTTTCCTGAAGACAGAATATGGTAGGATGAAACAATGTCAATAACTGCTTAAATTCCTCGTAGTGAGTGGAATAGCCATTTAAATTCCATTGAAGAAGAGACATGTTCAACAAGCATCGAGAACAAGAAGCGAGGTACTGCGCTTGCCTTTTTCACGGCCTTCCACAAGGGTAAAATCATCGAGCTCCTCCTCCACCATATCATCCACAAGAGACTCGTCATCACTAGGTGGACTACGTGACGTATGCTTCTGTTTCTTCGCCCCAGGTGGGCTAGAAGACTGGGTGCGTGAAGATTTCTTCGATGCCTTGGTAGAAGAAGCAGTGGAAGAGGGAGAGACAGTCTTGGAAGCTTGAGCCTGGAGCTGTTTTTTTCGTTCCTTCTCAGTTAGGGGTTTGGTAGGAGACTGGCTGTTTGACTGCTTCAAAAACTGGGTTATAGAGTGAGTAGGAGCAGACGAGATAGAGCCAGCTGCCGGAGCGGCAGGAGGCTGAGAAGCAGGAATGGGCTTAACAATTCGTGGAGGCGAATGATCTTTCAATGGAAGTTTAGGCAGCGAAGCGGATGATGATCGGTGCTTCGTGCGGGATAGTCCTGGGTTCACAGAAGAAGCAGTGGTGCGGGACGCCTTGGAAGAGACTGGCGCACTGGGAACCTCAAAGTCAGTTTGGGTAGCAGAATTGACTGTCTGAGTACCTTGTGATCTGCTGGTCTTTAGAAGGGAAGAGAAACTGGTGCCGAAGTTAACTTTTGGCTGTAGCCTTCGTTTAGCCTCAGCGGCGGAGATCTTCTCGATTACCATCAATTCACGGATCTTCTTCTCAGCCATAAAATTAGGACAGTCACGTGACCAAGCTGGGTGGTCACCTTTACAATTAGTGCACTTCGATGGGGCCGCACATGGGGCCGGACTATGAGCTGCAGAACTACAATTGCCACAGATGGCATAGGCATGACAAGAAGGGGCTGAGTGACCAAAATGTTGGCAATTAAAGCACCGTAAGGGTAGTGGTATGTACGGGCGGACCTTCAAACGGTGGTAAGCAACTTTCAAATGCGTTGGAAGGTCAGGTAGAGCGAAAGTTATGATATAGGAATCCGTGGGCTGTACTGTACCATTTCTCTTCGTAGTAATACGATGGACGTCTGTCACATGGCTATCCATAAGTTCGGCACATATTTCCGCATCTGGTAACTCTCTTAAATCGAAGCAAGTGATGACTCCTTTGCTAGTGTTTAACTGCCGATGAGGCTCAACCAGAATAGGAACAGGTCCTAACTGCGTACTAGCTAGAAGTAATTGTGATTGTTTGTCTGTTGTTGTTTGAACAAGGAGCGTCCCATTCCGTAATTTACAAATATGTCCAGGAGGAAACGTTCCTGTGGCAATGTGATGAAGTTGACGATGAACTATAAACGGTGACAATTTACTCAATTCTCCAACGCTGTCTTTAATAATTAAATATCTTGGTGCAAGACCAAGCTTTTCCTCTCTCTCTCTATCCTGGGTGGGTGGTTGATGCGTAGCCATAACTAAAGAAAGCCCAAAATCCTCTCAGCTTCCCCGTCATGGTTCGAAGCGGCCAACGAGGCTGGCAGGTCCTACCTGCATGAACCTTGTCAGCAAGCTAAGCTGTGACACCAAGTCAAAATGACAAGGAGGCAGAGCCACTTGCACCACCGACTGATGGGTACTTTTGAGAGGACCCACGTCCCACCGTGTAAGGGGAGGAACCAATGGTTCATTGGAGATTCCCGCACCGTAGACTCCCAGCATTCCCTTTCAGGGCATCACTCCTTCCGGTCCTTCTGGGTGCGCATGCGCTGCACTCCTCCGTCCCACGGCCCCGGGTCCAGCGTCATCCAAGAAAATCCAAAATCAAAACCAGTCCATAGCAAGGTTGTCTTCTACAAAGAGCAGTCCATATCCGAGGCTTATATTTTTAACGACGCTCGATCGCAGGTTTTAAATGCCGGGTGATCGGCCCGGCACAACCCCCAACCTGGAGGACCAGTGGCTGATTGCAGTTCCGAAGAACTGGGCGATGGGGGCGCCACATCCCGACGCCGAGGAAAGTTTCTGTGGAGTATAGTATGTTAGCAACTTTGTCTAGAAAGTTTCCATAGAGCACAGTATACCGCCAACTGTGATTAGAAAGTTTCTGTGGAGCACGATATGCTACTTTGTTTGGAAAGTATCTGTAGAGCACGACATGCTACCTTGTCTAGAAAATTTCTATGGGAGCGCAATATATCAATAACTTCGTTTAGGTGGAGCACCAGTGGCGTATTTAGGGGGGTGGCTTCCGGGCTTAAGCCCCCCCCGAAATCTTACTTAGTATAGTAAAGTAAATGAAATTTCTTCCAGAATTTTCACATTTCCAGGCAAAGCCCCCCCCCCCCAAAGTTAGCAAAGCCCCTCCCGAAACAAAATCGTAAATACGCCACTGTGGAGCACAGTATGTCGCAATCACTGCTTAAGAAGTTTCTGTGGACCTTGATATGCCGGTAACTTTCTCTTGATGTACTATTAACTTTTCTAATTTCGTAAAAAAGTCTTCGAGAACATTTGATCAGAAACACTTCGTATCATGCTGACAAGATTCATCACAAATTTTACGAAAATCGTAGAAATAAGTCTCATGTCAGGAACAAGACAAAGCTTGACATGTAATTTCACTGATTGTTATCAACCTGTAATATGCATTTACTCGTAATCAGCACCTAGAAGCTAACAAGATGGAACTCTGAATTACATATTTTAATCTCAGCTAACGATTCAAAAACTGCAATTTTACGTTTGAGGATCGGTATCAATGAACTATTAGCAACAAAATTAGTACAAAGATGTGTATCAAAGTTAGTTAAATCACTTTCGATGACGAAGTATTTCAAATAATAGATTTCTGCACCAGGAACAATAAATACGAGCTTGCAACGCACATAAAAAATAATTCATGACTATTTTGGAACCCAAGCTTCACAGGGTTTTCGTCACATGTACGACATCCAGAATTGCAGTAAGCCTCCTGAAACAAGCCAATGTATCGGGGAGACCTAAGTTAGTTATGCGTGATTGACTAAATCCGAGTTTCGTTATCTTTTTGGAATACTCAGATATATTTCATTGTCAGCTTCAAATGATGCTGAAGAGTTACCATGTAATTCTTACTTTATCATCCAATATCAGACCATTGTGTTGTCAAAAGAGACAACATTATCCTGCTAGGTGACTAGTACACCATATCTCTTTTGCTCCGGGATCAAATCAATATAGCCTACTATTTACATTAATAGTAAGTTTCGCCTTCATGCTATATGGGTCCAAACTGTTTTGCGTGCACTTCACGTGTTTCTGATTTCAGAAAGGACAACAACATTGAAAGCAACTTTCTAGTAAACTTGCTCATATAGCTACAAGATGTCATACAATATATCCTTCATTTTCTCAGTACTAATGTTTACACTTTTAGCTGAGAAGTTAATCTCCATACTTCTATCTTAAAGGTCTGACTTCTTTAATTCAGCACCGGCACTTGGTTCTGTGGCTGTAGATATGAGCGTCCTTTGTTTGGCCCATCCTGAACATTTGAATCCTTTCTTACATCGTTTCATGGCATGCTGTACATTTATCACCGTCCACAGTACTGACATCTCTTCATGGGTCATTTACGCAAATTTTCCATCAAAACGGAGAAAGTACCCAATTTCTCAATTTAATCAAACATGGTGTCTACTAATTTCAGTTCAACGAAACTTGTAGCGATATAAAGTAGTATGATTATTATTGAGACAGCAACCTACACTTGTGTGTACAATTTTAGACATAGTGTATAATACATCTATGAATATCGTAGAGAGGTTACTAATTTCTTTGCCTCCCTCGTATCTTTAATTCCTACTGACGAAACGCCTCCCATAATCTTGTTAAGTTGACTTTTGAGTTTAACGTCCAGTTCAGCAGCGAGACCATATGAAACGTGGACCTACTGATTAACGTAAAATCAGAACCATGTGAACTCCCACCGGGAATCGAACCCGAGTCTCCCACGCCAAAGGCGAGTACGATAACCGCTTAGCCACGAAGAAGCTCTACACAATCTTGTAAACTCACAATTATTTATTTTAATTTTTGGCGTTGGCGTTCATGGTGTCCATCTAGCATATGCTAATGAGTTATTTACACTTATTGTTTTCATGGTATATACGTTTTCAGTATTAATGACATACAAGGTTGGTGGTGCATTATAAATCCATGAGCAGTTGACTGACAGGTGCTTAGGGAATATGAGTGTAAAAGACATTAGAAGAAAATTAGTTAATTTTAATTTTTAAACCATTATTTCTTGTGGTACCTCTCAATTTAACCTGTGCCAACAAAAAATTAAAAAGAATTAGAATAGCATTTTCAATAAGAGATACGAGTTTATATGTTTTATAACCCCGTATTCATAACCTGTACGGACGAATCTCTGTAGAAATTATTGCGTGAAATATTACGTTGTACGTTACGATTAGTAGCAATAGAACGTTAAGAAATAATCACTTAGATCCGAAAAGCATAATGAACGTCTTTTCCGTCTTCACATTGAAGTTATAAGTTGAAATTTTAACAGCTGATAAATTTTTGCAAAATTTAAATAGGCACATACATTTTACCAGCGATGGGAAAACTATGGCTCGCGAGAGAGACGTAGCAAGAATCAATCTGGTCCAGTACATGATTCCTAACCTAACGAAAAAAAGGAAGAATAATTAAGGAAAATTAATATCATGAATAATTTTATTCTTCTTTCCTCCCTTTTAAAGTGAAATGAAATGAAATCTTTGACTTTTTAGGACCCACGGTTATGCCGGCTAGGCTAAGGAAGACGGCGATGATGAGAAATGAATGAAATGGTGAAATGAAGAAAGTGAGAGGAAACGAGAAAACCCCGAGGAGACCCACGCACGTGGTGTTTGTCCACTCCTACCTTTTGTGTTTAGCTTCGTGATTACAGATTACGTTTAGTTTAGCGTCCCACGTTTTTAGTCCCAAACTAGAGGAAACGGTGATGAGTATAGTGAACCAAATAGTGGAATAAAGAAAGTGGAAAGAGACAAGACTATAACGAGAAACCCACAATGATGGTGTTTGTCCAATTGGAGCGAGCTGAGATCGAACCGGAGACCCCACACTTCGAAGGTGAACACTCTACTGACCCACCAATCCACACGTATTAATAAATTTACTTGTCCAAGTTATTGGAATGTTACGTTAACGTTTGAGAGTGAGTAACTGGGTGCTGGTAGTTATATAGTGATCAGAAAGATTTAAAGCAGCTCAAAAATGTATGGCATTCCTCTGACAAATCTTACGAATAACATTCCTCGGGATGTTCTTTATTAAAAATACACGCAAAAGAAGAATAAAATTTATTTTTCGACATAAATCTTTAAAAAATTATTAATTTCAATGAATATTCGCTATGAAAGCTTTTACAAAACAATTAAACTGTAATAAATACAGCTAAGGACATATTTCTCAAAACGAGTGGTCTTGCAATACTAGTACCACACTTTTTGAAGCCAAACATTTTAGAATTGCACATACCACAAAATCATAACATATTAAAGGTATTAGCATTAGTATTTAAAAATGACTTCTGATATTATCCTAGTATTTCAACTTCACGATATTTTAGGACTTGTAAAATAATAATAATAAAAATAATAATAATAATATAAAATTAGTAGATTTGACAAATAGGCCTTAGGAATAAAAAGTATTTGCTTTAAAGGCTGAAATTTAGAAAATTCATGAAGTTTCAATGAAAATCGCAAGTCACGGGATACGAACCGAGAATCTCCCGACTAGAAAAGGAGAACATTAGAATTTGTCCTGAAAGAAATCGATGTTCAACAAGGAAATCAGAAGTCCAACTCCCTATTACAAAGAAAAAACATTCCGCTTAATCTTACTATAAAAGAAGGAAAGAAAAAGAACTGAATCCGAAAAAAAAGCTATATTTTTGAAACTCCTAACTCCAAACAAACTCTGTCGGGAATAACACCATAAAACATCTTTTGTCAATTTTTCTGCAGAGCAAGCACAAAATTAACTTCTTTACAGTTACACAAACACAAACACAAACACAAAATAACTGTTGAGCAAATGTATATATATATATAGCATTGAAGTTAAATTATTTTTATAACACAGCAACCCTTTTTTGACTTTACCGAACAAAAGAAAACTAAATAATTTTCTTACGGGAAAAGCCGTCAAATCATACTTAAAAAGTCAATGAATATCTATGCAATTGCTATTGTCAATCGTTTTAACTACCAATTGCTATATATACGAGTCATAGCATTTAAACTAAGTTTCGGAATTCATTTTTTAAGTGAATGTAAATTTGTACTCACAGATTGAAGAATTTCCTTAAGATAAAATAAATAAATATATCCTCAACATCGATTTCCTTTTGACAAACGAAACATTGTTTTATTTTTGGTCAAACTGTTTGTATGCTATAAATCTAGAAGTAAAAGATAAAGGGCCTTATGCAGAGTCGTTTTGACTCGTGATTAGTGTCATACTAAAAGTTCGACTAACATATACTTCCTGCAGTAGTCAGGCGTTTAGTATGACGTTAATCGTACGTCAAAACGACTCTGCATAAGACGGAAATAGTCTTGGGTTAATTGCTTAGAGTCAAGATCCAAACGCAAAGTGACCGTTTAAAAATTACACTTGTGATAAATAGTGTGTGTTAATAAAGAATCACCTAATATCACAAAATTTTCAAACGGAAACGTCTAAAATTCATGACACGTCGGGACATAAAAATGAAATATTAATATACAATACAAAGGTATTTTGTCCATTTTCTGTTCATATATCTTAGAATACATAACCAAAATGAATAAAATTAATATTTTTTATTATGCAGATAATTTCTTGAATTCGATTTAAATCAAGTTTTTATTTATACCCTGTGAGAAACTGTTTTCTTTAAAATGATTACCCTATAAATTCTGACAGCGTCCACATTGACAATGTCAAATATCTTCCATACTTGCAGCTGTACTATTCTTCGAAACTTTTTTTTGTGTGTGTGTGTGTGAGAGAGAGAGAGAGAGAGAGAGAAATACCTTTCAAATAGTACTACGCATTCTACTTTAGCAAGTTTGACTTTTCCTTCTTTTATAAGGCGTTTGAGTTTACCTATTGTCTGCGTTTATAAATTTTCTGTGTTTGTCCGTATACCTGTTCGATCGGGAGGAAAAAGACTCCAGAACAACTTGATGGTAAAAGGTAGGGATATAGTTCTTTGGTTGAGGGTTGCCAACTGTTCGGTATTTTACCAGAAACTTTGGTTTCTGATCTTGTCCGGTACTCGGTACGACCTTACTATTCACCTTACTATTCTATTCTCTGTTCTATTCAGATTATTTTGGAACAGTGATGACGCCAGAGGGGGGGCAAGGGGGGCGAGCGCCCCCCTAGTAGCTACTTCTGCCCCCCTGACTGCCACCTAGACTGCCCCCCCAGACTTGTACAATCTTTAAACATTCTTCATGTAGTATTATATATCAGTATCATAACCAATCTCATTGACAAATTGTAGTCTACTTTCCATGAATTTACTGTGTGGCAGATTAATCCTCAAGCTTTCTTCTTTGAGCTTCTGGGTATGCACGCATATTTCTGTTTTCTAATTTAGCCCCTTTTGAGGTAAATTTTAGTTATACTTCTTTCTTATGATTTTTAATAATTGTGCCTAGCGAACAATAGTAGATTTGGTCGACTTGTTTTCTTCTCATTGGATCAACATCGATTGGAAACAAAAGAAAGGTAAAACCAGTTACGTAACTTGTTTGTATTTGTCCAGGTTTGAAGTTTTCAGTTTCATATTTTGTTTTATTTAAAACTTCTTTTTTCTGAAACATTATTCTCGGCTTCCAATATTCAGAGGATGTGCTTATAACAGCTTAGTTTGCAACTACCAGGGCTTAATTTTTTGAAGGAGATAAAGAGTTGTGCTTTCCCTTCCTGCAAATGATAATAATAAAATTATGGAATGAAATTGATTCCCAATAAAATGTATTGTCAGAGTGCTGATCTTTAGTTAGTAATTGGTTTATACTAGTGCTTCTTTACTTATTTTGTTTCAAAGTACTGACGTGACGTCTTCCATATTGACTAGGAACTGCTGAAAAATTCGTAACCCAGGCCAGAAGGAGTGCACGTGGATTGGTGAAGTTTTACTTCTTCTTCTCTTCCCCCGAGAGTCAATATACTACCTCGTACAGCTTTTGCAAAAAAAGTTTAAAAATCTACATTTCCTCGCACCATGTTCGTAGCACTACCCCTATCAGATCTAAAATGGCGTCTTTCAAGTGTTATTTAAGTTTCGGAAATAAGTACACGTAATAGTTAGACGGAGCTAAATCTGCGGAATAAGAATGATGATCTGGACATTGAAATCCTAGATTATGCAATGTCAGTTATGTTCGCAGGGGCTTGATGGACAGGTCTATTCTCCTGAAGGAACAGAATTCCTTTCTTTTCATTTTCCGCAGCGTTGAACTTTGAATTTTTCTTTCAGTTTTGTAAGTAATGGATTAAATGTAAGTAATGGATTCTGGATTAAATATCTGACCATTCAGGAGGTAGTCTACCACTCCATACTTATACCAGAAGAATGTTCCAAACAGTTTCTCAACCTACTTCTGTGTCTTGAACTTCTTGAAGCGATGGAGAAATGAGTGCTACTACTTCATTGACTGTTGTTCCGATTCAGGATCATAGTGGTACAACCATATCTCATCTATGGTTACTATTCGTCAGCGAAATTGATCAGCATTACGGTCAAATTGGAAGAATACTTCTCTTAATGCCGTTACCCTTTTATTCTCCTGACATATATTTTGAGAACCCATTATGCCGAGAACTTGCGCATACCCAAGCCATTCTGAATTATGCTACCGACGAGTTCCAAAGAAATGCCCAGAATCTCTGACACAAGTTTTTCTGAGAAGGTAAAAACTGAGAAAGCGGGGTGCAGACCTCAGACTATAATAAATATAAATAGCTTAAATTATTTTTGTCACACAAAAACTGGGGTGGCCTAGGCCCTCCTTCCCCGGGCTGTATCCACCACTGGCTGAAATGCTGCAATTTTCAAGAATAATGTCACAAATTGCATCCATGATTCCAGGAAGAGTCATTGCTTTTAATCATCCTGGATTAAAGCATAATTTGTTGAGAAATTGTTACGTTTATACTAAGCCACTTACTTCTTCACCACTATATGTAACGGAGGAGAGTCCCGTGGTGTTTCACTGATTTCCTAATTAATTTACTTCGGTGACTTTCCTTGGTGGAACAAAAATGTTATAACACTAAGGATCTGGATGTTCGTGAAATTATCTGTTTGGGCACACATAATCACTTCAGAGGCCTGAGAAACAATAAGAACTTCATTATTAATATGAAAATTTATATTTGTACATACAGAGATATGTTTTTCTAAACTACGGTTTCATTTTTCTACCTAGTACCTACACTCCTTCTGGATTGGACTACGACATTTTCAGCAGCTCCTCGTAAATTCTCTCTCTGGCTCTCTCTCTCTCTCTCTCTCTACATATATATATATATATATATATATATATATATATATATATATATATATATATATATAGAGAGAGAGAGAGAGAGAGAGAGAGAGAGAGAGATGTAGCATATAGACGAATGTGTTACTTGTAGCATACGCGAAAGTAATTCAATTTATGTTTAGGCTTCAAAAGTTTCATTGAAAAATATTTCATGTGCAGACGTTACTTATTTGTTAGTTACAAATTTTATTTGAAATAAGTTTAATTTATAATCATATAGATCTAACATAAAAACAGCAACGAAATACACAATGTAATGTAAAATAAGTCAAACGTAATAAATATGTCATTTTTGGTATGGCAAATAGCCCCCCCCCCGAAAATGTATGCCCCTCCTTTGCCCCCCTAAGAACTTAAAGCTGGCGTCGTCTCTGTTTTGGAATGACGAAAGGAGTTGTTTGTCAAAGGCAGAGCTTATAATTTGCTTAGATATTGATCTGCTGTGGGCGGAATTTGCTGAAGAATTGAAGGCAGGAAAATTTACTGAACTTATCAAAACTGCGAAACATTTTAAAGAGTGCAGCTAGCACAAGGTGACCAGAATTGTTACTTGCAAAAACGGGACACATACGAATCGGCGACGCGGAAGGAGGTAAATATGTGACTTCCAGACTGTATTTTGGGACTCAACAGTGTTTTCAGTTTACGAAATACACAAGTAAGAGTGATAACACAGCGTTTCTAACTTAAGTACTACCCAAAAATACTTTTAACTACTTGAACACTCAGAAATCGAACTCAATTCCCGCTTGAACCACGGAACACTCAATTCTCATTTGAATATTCAGAAGTTCTAGGCACGGGTGAACCTTTCCAATGGGCGTTGGTACAGAAGAGTGTTGAATTAGCATTGACCATTTATATTTTGAATAATAATTACGCGATACCTGGGTCATTTTTGCTTAAAAACGGGACATTTAGGCGTCCCGTTTGAGAATCAGAAAAATACGGGACAACGGTTGAAAATAAGAGACTGTCCCGGCTAAAACGGGACGTCTGGTCACCTTGAGCTAGCACTGCTTCAGCCTTAGCTACATCTTCCAATTAAATAATGCATCCAGATCCAGTAAAAGTATGTAGCCATTATGATACATTATTAGTTCCAGCGAAGCTACTAATGTAAGACTTATTTTTCAAGTAGCTTTTGTGCATGCCATAAATATATTGCTAAGTGTATTTGCTTTTGTGTTTTAAATACGATGCATTATTGATGATTGGCTACAAAAATTACACGTGCCGACTCAACCAAAACTGGAAGTCAGTTTAATAAATGCTTAAAAAATAAGTAAAGTTATTAAATTCGAACTCCGAATCACTTAATTTTATGTGAAGTAACCACTTTCAGGTTATTTACATTTTTGGCGAGCGATGATGTCACAATCTTAAGAGTGTACGTACTCCAGGAGAGTGTCCGATATATCCATTTTCAAAATTTGGTAATCCTAGGTGATAATGAAACTGCGAGTGGCAAAAATAAACAATTTCCGGTTTTAACTTTGATCACTTGGTAATAAATAGCGTGAAACGGTTACCTGCAATCACCAACACATCCCAAGATCGCATTTCATTCTCATCTTTAAGTCTCTCAAAAAAGTGGAACTGATACAAGGTCCATTACAACTGCCGTTCTCACTACTGATTTATATAAAGCAGAGAACGATAAAAGAAGCAAAAAGAGCTTTTTTATATATAGGAATTAGACTTCTAAGATTTAGTCTTGAAAGAATACGTACTGTGTTTGTTCTTAAGACTCTATTCAAGGCGAAAGTACATAAATGAACCACTTTCCGTTTTAAGGTTAATCGCTGTTGAATAAAATCGGTAATAGACAACAAGAAGCGGTATTACTGTTATCAATTAAGCGTCCTTAGAATATATTCCATCTCTAATGTATCTACTCAAACCCGAAAGATTTAATTCTACTACCCCTTCCGAGTTTCAATATTGACGAAATACGAATTGACGAAATATTGACGCATACTCTACACGAATCACTAGATAAGTTTTTATTTAGCAGTTTGATTTACCAATCAAAACTCTTTTATATATTTACCCTGTTTGTCCGTGTGTAAGTCCGCTCGGCAGATAAAAATTTCAAGAACCACTTGATGGATTACTGTCAATTTTGGACAGGATGTAGATGGTGATGTGTTAGAGATCGAGTTCGTTCATAGAGGTAATCCATTCACTTGATCCCAAGATATGGACAATCAAAAATAGGCTACCTACTACAGATTCATTTGACCAAGTTCCAATTAACCGAATTTCCAGGTTAACTGAATCGCTATGAAAAGTCTCTTTATCAAAGAAAAACAAAAAGAAAATATATTTTCTTTTTCTTAAAAGCTAAAATAAACTATATTGTTTTAGTTCTAAGGCTTTAATTAACAAAAATACTCTGTTCTAATGTTCAGTTTCGAAGACATCATATGCTGTCAACACCTTCTGACGATAAAAATATATCAAATATACAGTACTGCATATCAAAACTTAAATAAAAACACTTTATTCCGGTTTAACCGAGGCACCATTGGTCCAATCAAATTCGGTTAAACGTGGCTGTAGTACCCTTTGTTGTATGCAATCCAACTGTACTAATACGTCAGGCTGATTGCATACTAGTAAAACCAAACTCATTCACGTGGTATACATGTGACATTGCTACTTGTTTATCTATCTATTCTCCGACCTACAAATTACACATCTCCTTCTCAAGGGCCTTCGCATTCCTTCTGTTTCTTCTTGACATTTGAAAGTCTCGAAGATGTAATAAACTAAGTATGTAAAGCTAATCAATAAAGCTTATTCTATTCTCTCCCGTTCAATTGTTGTTTTTATTTTTTTTGCTCCAATTACCTCTCGACCTTCTCATTCTTTTTATTTAACCTATATATGCTTCGCAGCTTTTCCTCAGGTTTTTTAACATCAAAGTCGTCCATAAGTTATATGTCATCTCGAAAGAAAACGCAGTTGTCTAGCTTCTTCCTGCTGAAATATTTCCGTCTTGCGCAAAATTTTCACTATTTCTTCGAGATATACTCATAAATTAAATGAAAGTGGTGAAAATGAATAGCCATTTCGTCCAACCTCTTTTAACTTTGCATTTGTCTATAATTAGATCATGTAATCTGGTTCTTCTCAATGTTAAAAATCTCAAATATACAGGTAAGGACCATTTATGTTGAAACGACCTTGTAATTTTTAAAACTAACAGATGGCAAAATGATGAGATGTTGTACAATACAAATATCGATTGAGTAACATTACACAACACATTCTACAATACCACCAGTTCAACAGTGTTGGCAACACAGGATAAAAATTGTAGATTTTGCAATTTACATAACGTTAGGCTACGTTATATTTCAAATATACACAATAAACGAACATTTTCGATACCATGCTTATTTTTCAGTCTAAAACTTTAACAACACTAAGGTATCACCAAGTAATTGGAGATATCCACAACAACAACAACAAGGCAAACCTGATTTATAGGACAATGCACATCAAAAGTTCGTTAGACTTGAACATGATGATGATGATTTCTCGTATTTCACATAAATACACTATGTGATCAAAAGTATCCGGACATCTGGCTGAAAATGACTTAAAAGTTCGTGGCGCAGTACATCAGTACTGCTTGAATTCAATATGATGTTGGCCCACTCTTAGCCTTGATGGCAGCTTCCACTCTCGCAAGCATACTTTCAATCAGGTGCTGGAAGTTTTCTTGAGGAATGGCAGCCCATTATTCACGGGGTGCTGAATGGAGGAGAGGTATCGATGTAGGTCGGTGAGACCTGGCACGAAGTCGGCGTTCCAAAACATCCCAAAGGTGTCCTATAGGATTCAAGTCAGTACTCTGTGCAGGTCAGTCCATTACAGGGATGTTATGGTCGTGTAACCACTCCGCCACAGGCCGTGCAGTATGAACAGGTGCTCGATCGTGTTGAAAGATGCAATCGCCATCCCCGAATTGCTCTTCAACAATCGGAAGCAAGAAGGTGCTTAAAACATCAATGTAGGCCTGCGCTGTGAGAGTGCTACGCAAAACAACAAGGAGTGCAAGTCCCCTCCAAGAAAAACACGACCACAGCATAACACCACCACCTCCGAATTTTACTGTTGGCACTACACACACTGACAGATGACGTTCACCGGGCATTCACCATACCCACACCATGAAATCGGATCGCCACATTGTGTACCGTGATTCGTCACTCCACGCAACGTGTTTCCACTTTTCAATCGTTAAATGTTTACGTTCCTTACACCAAACAAGGCGTCGTTTGGCATTTTCCTGCGTGATGTGTGGCTTATGAGCAGCCGCTTGACCATGAAATCCAAGTTTTCTCACCTCACGCCTAACTGTCATAGTACTTGGAGTGGATCCTGATGCAGTTTGGAATTCCTGTGTGATGGTCTGGATAGATGTCTGTCTATTACACTTTACGACCCTCTTCAACTGTCGGTGGTATCTTCCAGTCAACAGACGAGGTCGGCCTGTACGCTTTTGTGCTGTACGGGTCCCTTCACGGTTCCACTTCGCTATCACATCAGACACAGTAGAGCTAGGGATGTTTAGGAGTGTGGAAATCTCGCGTACAGACTTCTGACACAAGTGACACCCAATCACCTGACCACATTCGAAGTCCGTGAGTTTTGTGGAGTGCCCCATTCTACTTTCTCACGATGTCTAATGACTACTGAGGTCGCTGATAATGAGTACCGGGCAGTAGGTGGCAGCACAATGCAACTAAAATGAAAAACGTATGTTTTCGGGGGTGTCCGGATACTTTTGATCACATACTGTAAGTACAAGATTTTAAAGGGTTGGAAATTTGAACTAATTCAAATTGATAAAGGGCATGGGTGGATGGTCCCACATGAATCTTGGGACGACAAGTGGGTGGTATGTAGGTACCCCCTAGATACATTCATCCCTCACGTTTCAAACCTCAACTCTGATTGGTTCATGAGGAATGGCGCAAAATCGAAAAAGAGGGATTAATTTATTTCTCAAGAATGGCTCGATCAATGTTGTTCAAACTTGGATGTAGGTGTATACAAAGGCTTCGTCTGAAAAAATTAACAGCTCTTTCCTACCATTTCCTACCCTTAAAAATTTGATCAAATATTTTAAGTTTATTTTTACCTATGATGGTCGGTGAGCACAATTATAAAAAAATAGGTTTTAGATGCTGCTTTAAACCTAGAATCACATGTATTTTTTCCAAAATTGTATCACGGGTACACCATAGTCAAAACGGGTAGAAAGCAACCGTGCCCATCTATAAGGGGGTAACTGGAAAAAGAACTGCTGTTGGTGTTGCTCTAGCATATTTGATACGTAAATGAATGAGAAATCCTCCTGAAGGGTGCTAAACTCTCTAAGGCCCCATTTCATGGCCTGTGGCGCTCCCACCCCTAGTTTAGGATGTAATAAAATTGTTAATATGTATCACTTTATACGGCAATGAACACACCTGAAACCTTAAAAGAAACACAAAACAATGACTCATGGTGATTGTCTGGATTTATCTCGATAAAAGAAATACTGTCAACCAGGAGCGTCTTTTGCGATTATGGTTGGGGGCAAGACCCCCATCTACATAAGTATTGTACGTTTTTATAATCAAGTAAATTAATAAACGCAGTAAATTAGTAAACACCGTAAATTAGTGATCAAATGGATTAAAATAGGTGTAGTTTTCAAACTCAGGGAGCAACTGTTCCTCTCTGAATCCCCTACATGACGATCCTGCTGTTAAGAACTAAATAACTCGACTGCATGAGCCAACCAAAATACTATTCCTACCGTAGTCTTGAAATGCGCGTTTTTTTTTCTGTTAATAAGACATCTGGTAGTTCAATTTCAGTTGTTTTGCTATTCTTTTGTTAGTGTTCGACAGTAGCACATTTATAGTTGCTCAATCGACTTATTCTTCTACAAGACTCTGTTCTGCGGAATCTTTATGACGTGCTAAATGGTTTGGTATTTTTGTGAACAGTGGGGCTACATACCTACTAGTGAGTGACTAAGTTTGAGTATTTGTATTTGTTGGGTGAATTGTGTTGACTGCTGATGTAATCATCAAATTGGGTACAATGAATTCTAAAACAAATAACCCGAAATGCTGCATTTGCACCCAATACATCAAAAAATCTGGTACACCTAAACGTATTGCATCAGATGCAGATGTAGGTGAGTTTTCTGCAGTGTTCAATAAACACATCATCATTGAAAACATTATTTACGGAAACTTTCGCACTTTAAAGTATAAAAGACGCAGGGTAGATACAACCTCCAAGGTAGGTGAATCAAGTTGTTTACTACCTTCTTCCCACTCAAACATTAATGATCCATCATCTGAGGCAAATCTCTCCACGTCTAAAGAAGCCGGATGTGTAGAAATCGAGCTGAAAAGATCCATCTCTACGCATAGGCATTGCTATATTTGCTATGCTGTTAATGTTCCTCTCATAGTGATTCCTCAAGTAGCGCGTATGCAATGTCTCACCACTAGACTCATCTATATTCCGAATGGCAATCGATGCTGCCCAAAGCATATCATACATAAGTATTTTTACGAAGATGATCTGTTCAAGATAGAAGTATATTCGAATTGAAGCACAATCTGACCATGTGAGTTGAGCTACATTATACAGAATTTGTCTGTGGAATGCGATAAACCATTATTAGATCAGCTGGGAAAGTATTATGGAGATACAAGAATTGCTGACATCAATGCGTGACTCAAATAATCGAACCGTCCTACAAGCACTGATAGTGATCTATTCAAGCTAAGGACTGGTAATTCGAATAAACTGATATCCTAAATCTTAGGACTACATGACAAGCAGACCGTGTCTCATTACACAGCAAGTAATTTCTTCCTTCGAAAAAGATATTTTACCTGTCCATTTTGGCTATTCAGCGCTTACAAGGGAGGAATGAATTTCCTGTCATACGTCAGCAATTGCGAAAAAGCTGTATGAATATGCTGCAGACAAATTAATTACCTAGCCATTATATGTGATGGGGCTTACGCATATCATCAGAAAAGTACAAACAATGAGTATCAAAGGAAACCTCCGTCCAAAAAGGAAACCCCTCTAGTCTATTCACCATTTGTGCAACTGATTGGTACATAATCAACATGGAAGGAACATATTATGCGAAACAAAATGATGCAACAATAATGCGCGCACTATTATTGATGAAAATAAATTATTACATTGCTTCAACCGGGAGATATCTTTATTGTGGATCGAGGATTCACAAATGTGAAAACTTACATTGAGGGAAAGGGATATGAAGTTCGTATGCCTGAATTTAAAGATAAAAGATCACAATTGTCCACTGCAGAAGCAAATGATACTAAATTTGTTACAAGAATTCGTTCAAAGGTTGAAGCTACACATGGAATGCTGAAAGAAAAGTGTCGTCTGTTGGATGAAGTAGTTGACAATAAAATGATAGCTAATATCGGCACGTAGTATAGAATTGCTAGTTTTCTACACAATAAATTGTCCAAACGTTTGACACCAAATGAAGACCACTCCAAAATCACCACAATAATGAAATCTGAGAAAACTTCAGGAAACGTAAAGACCCTTGCAGCCTTTGTTGAACAGCAGAAATTGCGAATAAGAAAATTTCCGTTTACATCTACTTCTTCACAAGATCTTGAGAATTTTCCTCGAATGACCTAAAAAGATTTGAAACGATTGTTTTGTGGATCCATCCAATATAAACAGGTGATATGTTATTTGGCTGAAATGTTGAATGAAAGAGGTAATATTAGTATACAATATGTTAAAGACAACAAGATATTGAAAACGACAGTGCATTCAATACACACGCAAAGCAAGACGTACAAATGCTTTACCAAATTCGTACCAAACACAGAATGTTACAAAAGTGTCACTAGGTATTTTTGTGACTATGCAAATGATTAGCATACAGTTGGCTATTGCCCCCATGTTGCAGCCATTATTTATTATCTCAGTTATGGAAGATATTTGTCCAGGAATCCAAAACCAGCGCAAATATTGAACAAAATATTCGATCACAACAACATTCGCGTGCTCATAAATGAAAACAGTGAGGGGAACTAAAGTACATACTACAATGTTCCTTTCATCCTGATTTGTTTTCCACATTGGAATACTAGCTCTTCGTGCATGTAAGTACTTTCCCTTTGCATTATATTTTCTTCTATTTGTTGGGTGAAATGTTAATTTTATTCAAATGTTGAAGGTTTCCAGTACTCGACGACTTGTGGAATGCAAGAAGACAATAGGTATCTGAAAAATCTTCTGATAGAATAGAGACCTACTTATCCCCATCCTCCTCCAGGACCTATGAAAGACACTACAACAAAGGTCACATTACGTCGTGTTGTTGTTGGTTTTACTTTGATTGGATATTATAGGTATAGGTAACGTTGCTTTTGTTATATGAACACATTAAAACTTCAAGCATCCTCAAATGAGGTACTTATGGGAATCTAATGGCAACTTGAACCTCATATTCATGCTCAGGATGCTTGATTCATATGAAATAAATACGAATATCAACAGTTTCACTTTGACCCAAAATAGGGATAGGGAGGCCATAGACCTATGCATCAAATGGGGCTTCAATGCGTTTTAAGCTTTTCAGGTATGATAGCAAATATGCAAAAGCTGCATCAATAGCTGCTGTTCTTGCAATTGCTCCCTTATAGATGTGGTATGGTTGGTTTTGGCCCATTTTGACTATGGCGTACTCGTGATACAATTTTGGAAAAGATATATATGATTTTAGGGTTAAAGCGACATCTAAAACCTATTTTTCATAATTCTGCTCGTGGACCATCATAGGTAAAAGGGAACTTAAAATATTGAATCGAATGTTTCAAGGAGAGAAATGGTGGGGGGAGCTGTTAGATTTTCAGACGAAGCCCTTTTATACACCTTTACATACATCCAAGTTTAAACAAAATCAATCAAGCCGTTCTTGAGAAATAACACATTAATCCCACATTCCGGTTTTGCGCCATTTCTCATAAGCCAATCAGAGTTGAAATTTGAAACGCGAGGGATTAATATATCTTGGGAGTACCTAAATCCCACCCACTTGCCGTCTCAAGATTTATCTGAGGCCATTTCACTATACTTATCTTCCCATGCCCTTTAGAGGAAACTGCTTGTACTACATCGAATCACATACAGTACTGGACATAAGTATTCATACAGCACCTGTGCCAGAATTAACAATGCATTGACAGGCAAATGGTGAATGAGAGAGTTATGTCTCCAACACAGACATGTCCCTGCAGTTGGAAGAGTAGACGCAACACGAATTCGTAGAAATATCCTTACTATGGAATATACAAATAAAGGAAATGCGTGGGCAGAGCGATATTTGCCTGGACATATGTATTCGTACACCGCAGAATAATACTAGACAAGTACCATCAAATCACTAGTGCCAGCAGGCAGAGACTAGATAGTCATTACTGAGACGGTCGAAGTGTCAGGTGAAGTGTGTGGTGGTGTTCGCTGTAACCTAGAAAGAGATAATGGGGCGGAAAAGGAAAGAAACCACACCCGAGGAAAGGAAACTGATTCTATCACTATTTCAGAAGAACAAATCGTATTCACAAATCGCAGAAATAGTGGACAGAAGTCGTTCGACTGTACAGTGTACAGTAGAACGATATAAAGGGGAAACAATATACATAAACAGTAAAAGGGTGGGTCGTCCACAAAAGCTCACTACGAGGGAAACACGAGTAGTGTTGAGAATTATGAAGAAAACGCCGAAAGTGTCATCGTCAGCGATAGCGGCATATATACATGAACACTTCGGGAAACAAGTGTCCTCACGAACTATTCGGCGACTTTTCAATCGAGCTGGGTACAGAGCGCCGTGCCGAGACGAAAACCATTCATCAATAAGAAAAACAGGAAATGGCGTTTATGGTTTGCACAGGAGCATGTAAGTAAAAGTACAGGCTTTTGGGATAAGGTATTGTTTACAGATGAAAGTAAATTTATTATTTTCCTCAATGATGGCAGAATTTTAGTGTGGAGAAGACCCAATACTGAGCTTGAGGTTCAGAATATACAAGCGGCAGTTAAGCATGGTGGTGGAGGGGTGATGGTCTGGGGTTGTATGTCTACCGCGGGCGTTGGAGAGCTTGTATTTACTGAGGGAACGATGGATAAATATGTATATTTAGACATCCTAAAACGAAATTTGCAGAAGAGTGTGGATAAATTGGGTCTTAGACAAGATTATTACTTCCAACAGGACAACGACCCAAAACATACCGCCGAGCTTGTGCGTATGTGGTTACTATACCACACACCTCATACCCTGAAAACCCCAGCGCAGTCCCCAGACCTGAACCCCATTGAACATTTGTGGAGTGAATTGGAAACGCGCATCCGAAAACATGAAATAACTAATAAAACTAAACTGAAAGAGATACTTTTGCAAGAGTGGCAGAATATTACACGTGAAGCCACTACGTCTCTTGTTCATTCAATGCCCAACAGATTGAGGGAGGTTATTCGAAAGCGAGGCATGCATACGAAGTATTAAGGCAAGATATTTATGATTTGTCATTCATAACCAGAGAACTTTTCGTTTGCTGTACGAATACTTATGTCCAGCACAAAGTGCATATTGTTTATATCTTTTCATTGTTGTAGCAAATCAATCTATGTTTTTTTTTCGCTTATTTTGTGCATATTCTTTGCTGAATGAAGCATATGTCTCGCACAACACATGAATCCAATTATTTACCTAATGGCAGAAATATGTGTCTTTTCTTCAACGTTTGCACTGTACGAATACTTACGACCATGACTGTAGATGATTTTCAATAGACTTAAAGATTATAACAGAATAGTGGTTCTTCTTCTGTTCGGTGCGCTATTTTTTATAACATTACAGGTTTTGATTCCGATACGGGTAGCCAAATTTGTAACAAGTAGGGTTTCGATTCAGTGTGTCCCTCTTCGAAAGGGCGACAAGTTTATAGCAAGAAGGTGAGTTCGATTCGTTTGTCCCTGTTAGGGGCCAAATTTATAACATGAAGTATTCGATTCTTGTTTATGATAAAACCTGTGAATCAGCCGAACCGTACTGAAGATATTGCATCAGAATCGATTCGTGTAGATTAACAGTGCTACTGGTCTAATCATAACACACTGCATTTATGACACTACGAAGTAAAACAAGTTAAATATCAAACAACAACGTTCTTAATTTGACTTTTCATACTGAGACAACTGTCGGAACCGAACCAAACATATTATCATAATGTTATTTATAGCAATATGATATCTCAAACCATTCAAGATATGATGGACATTGGTAAAGTTTGCAGCACTGCTTAGAACGTGATAATGTGTTGTAATTACACTACTAAAAATGTTGCTTAATGTTACATAAGTAAACAAAAGTAATGATCATTATAAAAAAAAAACCCTGCGAATACATCATCACCTCTATCCATGCTTTTCATATCTTTGGAAAAGATTTGAATTATCCAATTGATGTAAACTGCATACTGATCTTGACGTCCTTTGGAGAACAACTACGTGACTGGATGTGATAATAACCAATCACTTTTTCCGAAACAGTCTCTTGTTAAATATCACATTTTCAATTCATTTCAAGTTTGCTAATATTTATTCGAAATACATCACATAATGTTCATAGTATTCGTCACTGTTATTTTGAATGTGCACTCCACCGTCAGTCTAACATGCGTTATTATTCCTGTGAACGATTTCAGTTTCTTTCTTTCTGTTTTTAATTTTTGTGATACTGTACCACCCTTATTTTGTAATACTGAATAATAAACAAGTAGTAATTTGATCTTGTAGTAATTTGATCTCAATGTAATTTGAAAAACAACAACAACAACAAGAAAAATAACTTTACGATTGGTTGAAAACTGTTTATCTGATAATATTGCAGAATATGTCTGGTAGTATTTTCATGGTATAAAATTTCAGTCGGTTTTACTTATCGTTTGAAACTTTAAAGGTTCATAGTTATAAACGTGTTTCCAGTTAAATGGTTGATCCTACATGCAACATGTATAAAAAGTCTCATAATACTCATTTAAAATCTACACGAATGTAGTTTCATTAATGTGATATGGGCAATACATATTAGAAGCAGGGGGACACTTTTGGGAGTATGCCACCCGGAAGGCGGTAACTTATTTCCATCATACTGGATTCAAATTTTTTTATTATGAACGATGAGGTAGAATGTTTTCAGGATTTCAAATATGTAATCAGATTTCATGTAGCTTAATGTAGTAAACAGTTATTGGCAACTGAAAGTTATGTTTACCTTTTACTTGCAGGTGTTGAATTACGCTGCTAGCACGTGAGGAATGCATCAATATCATCAAACTGTTGGGTAGAACGAGCCGATGCGGTGGCTGCGGATTTCAACCAACGTCATCCACAATGTGATTCTGTGTCACATGTTGCAATGACACAGTAATTAACAAAATTTGAGGAGACGGGCATAGCCATGGACAGAACTCGTAGCGGACGACCGCTGGCAGCCTCGGACGAAGCAACAACTACGGCAGTACTGGCTTCCTTGTCGATATCATTCAAGCGGAGCTCAAGTAGTGAGTCATAATTCAATGTACAGGGAGCTGCACAGATATAAGTGGGATTTGTATAAGATGCAAATGTAACTACATCACGCTGAGTGCGGTTTTATGAGTGTATGATCTAGCAATTACGATAAATGTTTACTTCATGCTCATATGCTCATATTTCGTTCGCATGAAGCTCGCTTCCATATACGTAAATGCAAAGATTAATAACCAGAACGTGTGCTATTGGTCACTTCATAGTCCATCCTGGACAGACCCCTCCAAAATGGCCTCTGAGGACAAGATTATGATGTGAGTAGACATATGGGAAACACGAATAATCGACCCCTATTTCATTCCAAGAATTTTAACTGCGGAACGATACGTCACGCTGTTACAGAAAAAGATAGTTCCAGTTGCAATTTCCGAAGATGGTACACCATGGTTTTTTCAATATAACGGTGCTGTCTATGCGTATCGCAGCTGCCTGTGCGCATATTTCACTTCATACCCTGCTTCGTGCAACAGCAGTTGGGAGAAACGTGTGACATTGTGTAACAGGTAAACATCACTTGCAGTTGCCAATAACTTTTCAGCAACTCCGGTTACATGAACTCTGATTCCATATTTGACATTGAGAAAATTCTAGGTCATAGTTATACATCACATACCCACCTATTGTTCACAATAATTTCGAATGTAAAGTGATGAAAGCAAGATGGCGGCCGTCCGCGTGACATACTCCTGAAAGTGTATCCAAGGCTCTAATGTGTATTCTCTGTCTAATATTCAATGAAAGTACACTCATGAACATAGCATATATTTAAGTTTTTTAAGTTGTGCATGAGTATTATTGTTCTCCTCTAGAAGCTTGCAGGTTACGTATTCGAATCCAGCTGCCGTTAATCTTTACTAAAGTTTTACTAGAGTTCTCCTCTGCTATTCTAGGTAAGTGGTTCCCAATCTTATTTTACTTCCGCGAACTTCGTGAACTCCGCATGCTCCACATTTGCTTCGTGAGCCTTACATACTTCATGTCCCTCTCCTTGCTGCTCCTTGTTATGATTCATTTCGCGATATCAGATGTACCATGAACTCTCAAATCTTCATTAATAATAATATTGCTCACCAATTTATATTTTTCCAGGAAAGCTTCTGCATACTATTATAATGGAGTATACTGTTATTTTGTTACAAGTTTTGTTTTGAAGAGAATCTTAGTTATTGCTCAATAGTTATTTTGGGTTTCCATTGTATTTAATTTAACGTCTTTTTATTACAACATTTTAATATTTGTAATTACAAAGGTAGTTTATTTCTGTCAGTAGCTTGCTCTTCACGTCCATCAGTTTTGGAAACACTCTTCTAGATTCTACGTCGTAATGGTACTTTTGAAAAACACATATAGAACTGAAGGGGCCATGGTGGCTTAGTAGTTGGGCGCTTACTTTTGGTGCGAGGAATTTCTGGTTCGATACTCGGCCAATTAAATTTGTGGTGGACAACATCGTATCCATGGGTTTTCTAAGGTATTTCCGTTTCCTTCCACATTCCCATTCCAGCAATTCTTCCATTATCATTCACTTACCTTAATCATTGTCTTTCCCTTAGTCTCAAGGACATAATTGTGGAGTGTTGAACTGAAAGATTTCATTTTCATATATAAGTAGCGGTCTTCCCTCTATGTTTACTCACTAATACTTTGATAGCAAAAGAATCTTAATATTTTATTTGCAACGCTCTAAATCGCTGGTTTCCAACCTTGTTTATCTCGCACTCTTCTTCATGAACAGTGCATAATTCACGCCATATGCTCCTTGCCGTTTGTTTATCTGCCCGTTTTTGAGAATTCATATGCAGCTTTTAAATCTCAGTTCTTCAAGTAATAATAATAATAATAATAATAATAATAATAATAATAATAATAATAATAATAATAATTATTATTATTATTATTATTATTATTATTATTATTATTATTATTATTATTATTATTATTATTATTATTATTAGATACCCTTGTAGTGAAGTATATTTTTTTACCAAGTTTGATCTTAATGGAAATATGAAATCACGGTTCTTACTCAGTATTCATTTTGTGTTTGTATTTTATTTAATTTAACGTCCCTTTGTAACAACATTTGCAATATTTATTTAGTAGGCTATTATCGTGGTTTATTTTTGTCAGTAGCTTACGCAGTCCAGGTTGACACCCAATCTTTTTAAATAAATAAACAAATAAATAATATAATTTTAATATTATCTAGATAAAACTAATGTCCAGGAAACTCCATCAGAACAAACATTTTCTAGAATGTATATATGTAGAGTGTGTTGTTGTTTTTAGTATAGCGCAGTCAATTCATATTATCTAACGATGTTTTACAGCAAAACTACTTTTTTTGTTCATGTTATCTGTTTGTTCTTTGAAATTTACTCTCTGGGAAAATTTGTTCGGTAAACATGAATTATACAAAATAAACAACCACTGACTACAAAATATTTACTAAAAACTTTTGACATCTTCATAATATCTAAAGGTCAAATGTTGTTTCAGTTACGCAACAGGAGCTAACAGAAAATGAATTTCCACAGAGAAACATTACAATAATTTGCCTTCTGATATTATTAGACTATCATGTATAGTTTTACAGTTTATATGTATCTCTTTGTGGCCAAGCACGGCCGTGTTTAACTTTCATGCTGCTCCGGGTCATATAGAGAAAATGCCGCTTCTTCAATATCAATAAATACCGGTATAGAAAACTTCAAACAGCGAAATGAATAATCAATACTTAAGTAGAAGTGGATAAAATCAGGACAGCCAACAATGGAGGAGGAGTAAGCCAGACAAATATCAAGGAACTGGGACGTTTGAGTGATCGTGTAAAAGTTATAAAGTTTACTTCATTCATTGCAATTTACAACACGGATAAAATAATAATAACCTTCTTAGAGACTAAATTAAACTAAATTAGATTGAAAAATCTCCTTTGGTAATAAGAATAAACTTTAGTACAATGATAATACAGGAAATTACCGATTTTTGAAATATTACTTAACTCTGGTACTAGCACAAAGTTAACAAATTTGTCTGACTTCACGTAAAATCTATGGGCTGCCCGGCACACAATAAATAGAATAGATAACTTTCAGCTTGAGTTAATAAAATCATGGTTAATTTTATTACTCATCAATATGAGGTGACTGCTGAAGAGGTTTACTTCCAGCCTTCTCTTCAGTGAAGGTCTCGATCACATCATATTATATTTCTGAGAATATCATTTTCAACACGAAGAAGAGAACGTTCCTGAGACAGACAATAATAGAGATATACCTTGAATCGTTGTAAGAACGAAACTGAACTGAACTGCATATAGGTTGGGCCGGATTTAGGGGGAGTGTACCGGAGCACATGCACCCTGTTCACTGTAAATATACACTATCTAAAATGAGAACCTAGCAGTGAAAAAGCTATGTTTTCCGAAACATTTTGCTGTCATGCGCCCGTTTTGAGTCTTAAAAGAAAGCTTAGTTTTGCAAAAGCAATAGTTTAAGTCGATGTTTTGAAGGTTGAAGGTTGATCAAAGTAATATACCTCATTCACACCACAGATGCCTAAAGGCATTTAAAAACTTAAAAACTTAAATCAAATGTAGTAGTTATTGGTGCACCACGCTTCAAGAAATCCTGGATCCGATACTGCATATACTGTAGATGTATTCAGAAACAAACGCAATCTGATATCTACGTATCTATTTAGATTATTTAAATTCTCGAGTTCAATTATGGAACTAATTTCTTGAATATTCTATAAAGGAGATTTTGATAAACTTGGTAGATTAATACATTTTTTAAAATTATGCATTGACTAGATCAGTACTGCAGTGTAAATTCGACGTGATTTGTTAAAGGATATCAAGGCGTTGTATCTCCCCTGAGTAAGCTAGATTTTATTACGGTAGGCGGTTGAAAATTATGACTCTACCGCCACTCATCAGCACGCTGATAGAGTGGATAATCTGGTACGTGGAAGACCAAGCTCCCTCGACCAGAGACTGTGGGTTCAACTCTCGTTGATGTCTAAGAAGTAAAAGATCAACAAATGATGTTATTTCCATGGGGTCCAAGCCTGTTATACATTTATTTGGTAAATTTGCCTCCCTCGAAACTTGATGCCCATGCGAAAATACGGTCCTGTTGCTGAGTGCACCCGCCGAGCAAAACAGGAAGTAGACATGAAAGTGCACTGAGGTGGGTTAAGTGATTTTATGTGTTGGATCTAAAATTTTATTCTTTTCTTTTCCCGAAAACCAAAACCAAATAATTCTATCATTATTGGTTCTCGAGTTATTCAAATTTATTATTAGTATATTTTCATTCGGACACACTGCATAATGAGACTGTAACCTGCAGTGGAATTTTGAGTAATGTTATCGGTTGTCTCTTACACTAATTATCTTCTATATTAGCTTACTATTTATTACAATTACTCAATGATAACACCATTATACTCAACAACTACGGTGGTCACTTTCAAAGCATTAGTTTCAACATTCTATATACGTTGCCGAGAACTCAGATTTTACTTTAAGCGATATTGACCGGATAAAGCAGTCTGGTCAGTGTTGCTTGAACTATGCGTTATAGTGTGAGTTTTTGAATACAAGAACATACAGGATTCATGAGTTAACATGTTTCATTTACACTTTAAGTAATTGTACGTTATTACTAGTACGTTATATATGCGTAGAAGAATTAGTTTAATTCGAAATTGGAGGCAACATTTCCTACTTTAGTTCGGCAATGCTATAATAAAGATCTTCATACAGACTACATATTGAGAGAATGAAAACACGTAATTCAAACAGTGACCAGCAAAAGTGCTTTCTTGTAGCTGGAGTTTCTTTTGTAAATAATCTTTAACAAATTGCTCTATTTAACAACGGGTTTCCGTAACAAATAGACAATTACACAGTATGATAAAACCTTACTCCAACAATTTTATACATATCAATTAAAGAAACAAGTGATTTTCTGTTTCACATTGTGAAATATGGTAGATATTCAAAATATTTTGTAGCCCTATAAGAATACAATGTTGAGTACGGAATTAATAGGTCTGCAATTTTCGTTCGAATACAATGTCAGAGAAGAGAATAAAACATACTCTCGGAATGGTTTTAACGAGCCGCAACGATCGTTACAGTTACATTTCTATTGATTGTAATCCTTTGATCTTGTTAGCAACTTTATTCTATATCTGCTCCTTGTTTATGTCTTATTTATGTTATTTCCGTGTGTGTTCGGTGTTGATATTCAGTTATATCATACATCGGAATCTTTGATGTGTTAGAGAATTGACAGTACTGACAGATACCCATTTTTATTTCTTTTCTTATTTTAATTACATAATATATAATGAAACTTTCTAATTTGTCTGTAATCTCTTGTAATATTGAAATCATGTTAAAAACTTAATATTTCTTACTTTATGTCAAGATATTGAAAATACCTGCATCACAATTATAGTTGATGAACAGTTAAGTTAATTTAATAATTTTTGTCTATATTTGATATTTTGTTGGTTTTCAAAATACAATCAATTTCCAACATATACACCCGTTAGCAGTACCGTAACATGGTATTCCGAAGTGGGGATGCCAAAGTTAGTCACTTGTAAGATACAATACTACTGCAATCACCAATACATAACTATTCCGAGGGGAAATACAGAGTTATAAATTGTATCAATAACTACTCATAATAATTGGTTTTAGGGGGGCAAGCCCCCTAATTGCGGGCCTGGCGGGGCATACAGAACAAAATGCGTGGCTTACGTTAAAAGCTAACAAGCAAATGTCTCTTCTCGTCACAACGCTAATGGCGCAGGAAAGAGCAAACTCGGGACAACTGTTGTATGAACATGTTTTTTTTTCAGTATAGTTCCCTCTATTTCTCTCTTGTTGCCAGTTTCTTTTACCGCATATCATACTTCAGTCTCGTTCTTTGAAAAAAAAATGTCTCCCCTAGAAATTTTGTCATCTTGGGTCCGGACCTCAGACGTCCGTTCGTGAATATGGACCTAAGTGTACTTAAAGATGCAAGTAGAAAGGACTTAAAACAACTCTGGGGGCCTGTTTCTGTGTATTTATTTCGTTGTCAGATATTCAGATGCTGAAGGGTCCAAGCCGGTGACCGTGATTCTACAGAATGCTTTATATTTATGCCTGTGTGTGTGAGCCCACTCAAAGAGTTTCTGGCTACGGCACTGGGACATACTATATATTCATTATGAAGATTAATGGTTTGCCTTTAATTACGATGCATTTAGTTACGATTAAAGCATAACAATTTTTATATTATCATTTACATAAGTGACGTGCTTCAAAAAGGCGTTGAACTAACCATTTCTCTTTGTTGTATTTCCTTGACGTTAGCGCTCGTACATTCTGAACGGAATCTATAGCTTAGTTCAAAACAGATAGAGTTGGTAATACTTGACCATACGCCAGCTTATATCTAAAGCAAATATAGGGTTGCAAGGGGTGATGAGGAGTAAGAAAATAAGCAGTTGGGCATGCGCATTCGACAGAAAGCAGACGAAAACCCCGATGCTTGTAGTAGGCCTGGATGCCCAAGGAACATGGCATACGACAAGAAGAAAGACAGAAAACGTGCATCTGAGTGACGCGCATGCGTAGGTTCCGTTTGTCAAAGCAAGGCGAGAGACCGCATCCAGAAGATTGCGATGGAAATAATTGTAATAATTACAAGCAAACAATTTATATATATAATGAAATACATACTTTTTCTTATTGATAGGGGATGCCGGGCATACCGGCGTTCCCTTATACTACGCCGCTGCTCGTTAGTAGATTGATATTTCGGAATCCTTGAGGATTTTGTTAATATTATTTTCCTTCGGAAACAATAACATCTCATATCCACAGTAATGAAATTGTGTAATTTTTGAACTGTTAATGATACCATGCATCTCTATAACAAGCGAAGCAATCGCAAGAGTTCGAGGCAACTTGGCGTCGGTATAGGAAGAATGATCACTAACTCCAGTTTACTACAATCTTATTTTCAAAAAATGCTATTTTGTAATTCTTTTTCTGAACAGAATCTTTTTTTGTGATACAACTTTTAATGCATGTGGACATTTCTGATGATACTAATATTCATATTTACAATAATTTAGCTGTATAACAAATAACTTAATACGGGCCATTTCGGGCAATATGACTGCGCCATTTTTGTTTACAACTTCGGTTGTGACCATGACAATTATAGTGTATATCAATTTTGTGTAATACAATTTCATACTTTTTTATCACTTTATAGTGCAATAGTCGACATGGCTAATCGCTGAAGCATTTAATCTATATACAACCACAAATGCGATTCCAGAACAAGAGGCAATCGCACAGAAAAGGATGCAAAGAGTAAAGATCTAGTGTAAGAGATTTCAGCTGCTCTTCCCGCTGAAACTGTGGCGCCGCCACTCAAAGGAGTTGGGTATCACGAACTACTAAAACCAAGAACGAATCAAATCATTCAGAGCGTGTGAGTCTCATATAATTAGCCAATGATACAATTAGCTACTGCCAGTAGCTGACGATGTAGTTAGTTACGACTCTAGCCGGTAGTACCACTAATATCACTTTCGTTGCATTGTGGGAAAGATTCGAATTTCAGGTGCATTTCGCCAGCCCCCTCCCACCTTGGAATTTCGAAAAAAAACCTATGCCAATCGTTTGTGCAACGTTTGTGCCGGAATGTACCGGAAAAATTTTCGTTTGTACCACTTCCGGTACGAAGTTATAAGGGTTTTAAAGTGGGGGGCTGGAGAAACGGCAGCCTCCAACCATGGAATTTCGAAACAAAAACTATGCCAATCGTTTGTGCTACGTTTGTACCGGAATGTACCGGAAAAATTTTCGTTTGTACCACTTCCGGTACGAAGTTATAAGGGTTTTAAAGTGGGGAGCTGGGGAAACGGCAGCCCGCCACCTAGGAATTTCAAAACAAAACCTATGCCAATCGTTTGTGATACGTTTGTGCTGGAATGTCCTGCAAAAATTTTCGTTTGTACCACATCCGGTATGAAATTATAAGAGTTTTGAAGTGGGGGGCTGGGACACGGCAGACTCTCACCTAGGAATTTCAAAACAAAACTTATGTCAATCGTTTGTGCTAGGTTTGTGCTTGAATGTCCCGCAAAAATTTTCGTTTGTACCACTTCCGGTACGAAGTTATAAGGGTTTTAAAGTGGGGAGCTGAGGAAACGGCAGCCCCCCACCTAGGAATTTCAAAACAAAACTTATGTCAATCGTTTGTGCTAGGTTTGTGCCTGAATGTACCGCAAAAATTTTCGTTTGTACCACGTCCGGTACGAAGTTATAATAGTTTTAAAGTGGGGGGCAAACTTCAGAAACATCAAATTCTATACAAATAGAGATAGAAACATAGTGTTAATGGCAATCATTAGTGCATCATTAGTGCACTTAAAAGCACTAAGCACTAACGTTAGTGCTATCATATTTTGGGATTTATTCAAGATTTTTTGTGGGGGGGGGCAACTTAAGAAATATCAAATTCTATACAAATACAGGTAGAAACATAGTGTTAACGGCAATCATTAGTGCATCATTAGTGCACTTAAACGCACTAAGCACTAACGTTAGTGCTACTATATTTTGAGATTTATTCAAAAAATTTGGTGGAGTGGTCAACTTCAGAAATATCAAATTTATACAAATAGGGATGAAGCATGAGGTTAATGGCAAACGTTAGTGCATCGTTAGTGCACTTAAACGTACTAAGCACTATCGTTGGTGCTACCATATTTTGGAATTCATTCAAAATTTTCGGTGGGATGGGCAACTTCAGTAATTTCAAATTCTATACAAATAGAGATAGGAACATAGAGTTAACGGCAATCGTTAGTGCATCGTTAGTGCACTTAAAATACTAAACACTGACGTTAGTGCTACAATATTTTGGGATTTATTTAAGATTTTAGATGGGAGCCAACTTCAGAAATATCAAATTCTATACAAATAGAGGTAGAAACATGCAGTTAAAGACAATCGTTATTGCATCGTTGGTGCACTTAAATGCAATTAAGCATTAAGGTTAGCATTACCATATTTTGGGATTAATTCAAGATTTTTGGTGGGGCCAACTTCAGAAATATCAAATTCCATACAAACGTTTAGTGCTTTCTAGAAGCACTAACGATGCACTAATGAATGGCATTAATTTTTTGTTAGTGCTTGAAGTTGACGCAAGTTCACCGTGCACTCCAAAGATATTGTACCTGTAGCACCTACACTAATGAAGTACTAACGTTAGGGGTTGGTGCACTAAGAACCACTAACAATTGCACTAGAAGATATCATTAGTGCTTTTGAATATGGCGGAAATTTGATGCAATTAAAAATTCCCAATAAATGTCTTATAGGAGTTTAGTGACATGTAATTGTCCATAACTACAGTAATATTGAAATACAAACGAAACTGTTAGTGTTTTCTAGAAGCACTAACGATGCACTAACGATTGCACTAGAATAGATCATTAGTACTCTTGAATTTGACGGAAATTTGATGCAATGAAAAATTTCCCATAAATTTATTGTGTTTCGTTACATGTAATTGGCCATAACTAAACTAATATTGAAGTTCTAACTAAATTGTTAGTGTTTTCCAGAAGCACTACCAATGCACAAACGAATGGCACTAAGTTTTTAGTTAGTGCTAGAAGTGGGGGCGCTAAGTTCACTCTGGCCTCAAAAGGTATTTTAATTATAGCACATTTACTAATGAAGCACTAACCTTAGGTGTAGATGCGCTAAGAAGCACTAACAATGCACTAACGATCGCTCTAGAAGAGATCATTAGTGATTTTGAATTTGGCGGAAATTTGATTCAATGAAAAATTTGCCTAAATTTCTTGCGAGTCTCGTGATATGTAATTGGCCATAACTACACTAATAGTGAAGCACTAACGAAATTGTTAGTGCTTTATAGAAGCACTAACGAATTGGACTTTTTTTCCGTCAGTGCTTAAAGTGTCGGTGCGAAACTCACGCTGACTTCCCCATAGGTTTTTTTTACTTGTAACACCTACACTAATGAAGCACTAACGTTAGGTGTTTGTGCTCTAAGAAGCAATTACGATGCACTAACAATTGCACTCACAGAGGTAATTAGTGCTTTTGAATGCGATGGGAATTTGATACAATGAATAATTCCCCATGTGTTTCTTATGGGAGTTTTGAGACTTATAATTGGTCATTTCTACACTAATGGTGAAACACTAACGAAACTACTTGTATCTTCTAGAAGTACTAACAATATAAAACTAATTTTTTCGTTAGTGCTTGTAGTGGGGGCAAAGTTCACGATAATTTTGAAAGTTTTCTTTCCTTGTAACATTAGTGCTTCCTAGTGCACCAACACCTAAGTTTCGTGCTTCATTAGTGTAGGTGCTACAAGTAAGAAACCTTTGCGGGCCAGCGTGAACTTGGTCCCCACTTCAAGCAGTAACGAAAAATAAGTCCATTCGTTAATGTATCGTTAGCGCTTCTGCAAAACACTCATAGTTCCGTTAATGCTTAACTATTGATGTAGATATGGCCAATTATATGCCACAAATATCCCATAAGAGATTTATGTGGAATTTTTCATTGCGTCAAATTTCCGCCAAAATCAAAAGCACTAATGACCTCTTCTACTGAAACCGTTAGTGCTTTTTAGTGCATTAACACCTAACATTAGTTCTTCATTAATGTAGGTCCTACAAGTAAAAAAACCTTTGGAAGCTTTCATAAACTTGGCGCCCCACTTCAACCAATAACGAAAAAATTACAGCCGTTTTCATTAGTGCTTCACTATTAGTGTAGTTATGGCCAGTTACATCTCAGGAAACTCACATAAGAAATTTAAGGGGAGTTTTTCACTGTGTCCAATTTCTGCCAAATTAAAAAGCACTAATGAACATTTCCAGTACAATCCTTAGTGCATCGTTAGTGCTTCTTCGTGCACCAACCCCTAACGTTAGTGCTTAATTAGTGTAGGTGCTACAAGTAAAATATCTTTGGTGGTCAGCGTGAATTTGTGCCCTCTTCAAGCACTAACAAAGTAATTAGTGCATTCGATACTGATTCCTGAAAATACTGACACTTTGTATGGAATTTGATATTTCTGAAGTTGGCCCCCACCAAAAATTTTGAATAAATCTCAAAATGTGGTAACACTAACGTTAGTGCTTAGTGCTTTTAAGTACACTAACGATGCATTAACGATTACCGTACGCCCCATGTTTCTACCTCTATTTGTATAGAATTTGATATTTCTGAAGTTGGCCCCCCACCGAAAATCTTGAATAATCCCAAAATATGGTAGCACTTACGGTAGTGCTTAGTGTGTTTAAGTGCACTAACGATGCACTAACGATTACCGTCAACCCCATGTTTCTACCTCTATTTGTATAGGATTTGATATTTCTGAAGTTGGCCCCCCACCGAAAATCTTGAATAATCCCAAAATATGGTAGCACTTACGATAGTACTTAGTGTGTTTAAGTGCACTAACGATGCACTAACGATGCGCTAAGTTTAGTGAAAATCTGTCTGCATAAAGATGGGTGGGGGGCGAACTTCATATGAAGTTGGTCCCCCACAAAAATCTTCAATATCTCGTAAACGCTGATAGCTCTAACGTTAGTTCTAAATGCACTAACGTGCACTAATATTGCATTAACGATGTGCAACGTTTGGTGTAATTTGGGAGAGGTGGGAGGCCAACTTCAGGCACGTAAATTTTTTGCGGTACATTCCGGTAAAAGCGTACCACAAACGATTGACATAGTCTTATCTCGAAATTCCAAGGTGGGGGTTCTGGAAACGGCAGCCCCCTAGTTAAAACTGTCATACTTTTGTACTGGAAGTGATACAAACAAAAATGTTTGCGATACATTCCGACACAAACGTAGCACAAACGATTGCAATAGGTTTTGTTTTGAAATTCCTAGGTGGCGGGCTGCAGTTTCCCCAGCTCCCCACTTTAAAACCCTTATAACTTCGTACCGGAAGTAGTACAAACGAAAGTTTTTTCCGGAACATTCCGGCACAAACGTAGCACAAACGATTGGCATAGTTTTTGTTTCGAAATTCCAAGGTTGGAGGCTTCCGTTTCTCCAGCCCCCCCCACCTTAAAACCCTTATAACTTCGTACCGGAAGTGCTACAAACGAAAATTTTTTCGGTACATTCCGGCACAAAAGTAGCACAAACGATTGCAATAGGTTTTGTTTCGAAATTCCAAGTTTGGAGGCTGCCGTTTCTCCAGCCTCCCACTTTAAAACGCTTATAACTTCGTACCGGAAGTAGTACAAACGAAAATTTTTGCGGAACATTCCGGCACAAATGTAGCACAAACGATTGGCATAGGTTTAGTTTTGAAATTTTTAGGTGGGGGCTGCCGTTTCCTCAGCCCCCACTTCAAAACCTTTATAACTTCGTACCGGAAGTGGTGCAAACGAAAATTTTTGCGGCACATTCCGGCACAAACGTAGCACAAACGATTGCCATATATTTTGTTTCGAAATTCCAAGTTTGGAGGCTGCCGTTTCTCCCGCCCCCTCATTTTAAAACCCTTATAACTTCGTACCGGAAGTGGTACAAACAAAAATTTTTGCGGTACATTCCGGCACAAACGATTGGCATAGTTTTTGTTTCGAAATTCCAAGGTTGGAGGCTTCCGTTTCTCCAGCCCCCCCCCCACCTTAAAACCCTTATAACTTCGTACCGGAAGAGGTACAAACGAAAATTTTTTCGGTACATTCCGGCACAAAAGTAGCACAAACGATTGCAATAGGTTTTGTTTCGAAATTCCAAGTTTGGAGGCTGCCGTTTCTCCAGCCTCCCACTTTAAAACGCTTATAACTTCGTACCGGAAGTGGTACAAACGAAAATTTTTGCGGTACATTCCGGCACAAACGATTGGCATAGTTTTTGTTTCGAAATTCCAAGTTTGGAGGCTGCCGTTTCTCCACCTCCCCACTTTAAAACCCTTATAACTTCGTACCGGAAGTGGTACAAACGAAAATTTTTCCGGTACATTCCGGCACAAACGTAGCACAAACGATTGGCATAGGTTTCGTTTCGAAATTCCAAGGTGGGGGGCTGCCGTTTCCCCAGCCCCCCACTTTAAAACTATTATAACTTCGTACCGGAAGTGGTACAAACGAAAATTTTTGCGGTACATTCCGGCACAAACGTAGCACAAACGATTGGCATAGGTTTTTTTTCGACACTCCAATGTGGGGGGGCTGGCGAAATGCACCTTCGAATGTCCGTTGGGTATATACGGAGTGGTTTATCAGTGTGATCAGTGAAAGGATGTGTCTGTCATATACTGCTCAGTATATGCAACGCATACTCAGTAATACTCAGTATATGCAACGCATGTATATATAGCATAATCCTAATTTCTCTTGTTCGTTGATAGTACTCGGATACTCTCAAGTGTGAAGATTATGATGGATTAATGATTAAAAATGTTGAATCATAAAATGGATGATAACGATAAAATAGTTGAATTCCACGACTTTGCAGTAATGTAAAAATATTTTGTACGTATTATTATGTTAAGTGGCGAGGATTGGGAGGTTACATTACAGTAGAACAAACTTATCGTGAGCGTTTTCATTCTACCGTAATACATGTAATCATATACTGGCATTAGTCTTGTGGTATGGGGTGTGTAATTGTTCATTATTAAAATCTTACTTGTATGATACGGCTATATTTCGAAGTAAGCCAGTAGAATGTTCTGAGTTCAAAATAAGGATGAAAACCAGTTCTAAAATTAAAAAAAAAAATAGCTCAAAGATCACACTTATGATATATTCCCTTAATTTCTTCATATCGATAGTATCTATATATTTGTACACTCATGTCCAAAATTATTGTCGCATGTATATAAATATGTTGTTGTAGAAATATAATTCGATAACGAAAACGCCCGGTATTTCTTACATTGTTAGTATATGTATAATCGGCAAAGACATGTATGTGGCAAATTTCATGTCAAAAGAGCGGTAAATAAGAAAATATAACGGAAATAAAACTTTCTTGTTCATTTTGTTTTACTGTTATTTTCGTATTTATAATTCTTTTCCTATGAAATTTACTACAAACATACATTTCCCGGTTATACACATAGTATCAGTATTAAAAGTACTCTGCAAAATAATTACCAAATTATATTCTTACAAGAAGACAGTTATAGATAGGCGACCATCATTTTGGACATGAGTGTGTGTTCATGACAACATTTATCAAGTTATATAACTATCTACTTCCATTATGGATAAACAATACTTATCCATATACTCAAGGAAACATTTAGGCAACCAGATTGTGCCATCAACAATCATTAAAAAGGTCACTTACCTTTTTGAGTTCCAACAGTAGCGGCCGTGTTACTTCTACTCTTGACTTGTTTAACATTTTTATCGCCACCTTTGAGCCCTAATAAAGAGAAAAAATTAAAAAAAAAAATATTATTATAAAGGCCTCCAAAATAAACTACGTAAACCGTTAGACACTTACAATTGCGGAACATCCAGTACTCTACTCTGAGTGTTTACTATGAGATTTCATCAGATTATGAGATTGAAAAAGAGGACTACATGTAAAGGTTTTACGATATGCGCCAAAATATACAGTACTGAAACTCATGCATTTCGAACATGTGGTTGCGTTTGCCACCGGAGCATAGCTCCAGCTGGAGGTGTTCGCAGTAGTGAAAAGGAAGTTGTGTTGCATAGTTGTTGTTGGAGATGAGTCTCTTGACGGTGGAAAAATTATTCATAGTTGAGCATCATTTCCGGTCATACGGAAGCGGTTGTGAAGGTGGACCGAGTTCAAAAAAGGTGGCAAAACAATTCCGAGAGAAGTTTGAAAAGACGGCACCAAGTAACGCACTTATACTGTCTATTCTTACAAAATTTCGACGTTCTGGTAGTGCACTGTGTCAACGGAAGGGGAAGTCTGGTCGACCAGGTTTCGACAAATTAGAATCACGCACGTATTCTCCACCAGGTGCTGCGTTCGCCCCGACGAAGTCTACGACGAACGGCCTTGAAACTAAAAGTCAACGGTACGTCCGTTCGCCGATTGTTTAAGGACATAGGTCGATTTCCGTACTGGACACAGATTGGACAATGCTTGACACAGTCAGATATGCGAGCCAGGATGGTGTATTGTGGAATATGTTTGGCCATGGTGTACGAGGATCCAGATTTCTAGAAGAATGTGTGGTTCTCCGACGAAAGTCACATTTACTTAAACGCCTACGCCAATCGCCAGACAACTCGCTTCCTTGGTTTCGAACGGCCAGATGTTATCGTCCAGAAAACGCTTCATAGTGCACCTATGACAATATGATGTGCCATCTCAGCACACGGTTTATTAGGCCCTAACTTCGTTGAAGATAAGGAAGGTAATGCTCTTACCGTCACCCAAGAATGCTACAGGGATTTAGTGATCGAGCCATTTCTTCAGGATTTGACAAGGTTCTGTCGTGCAAGGAACATTCAGATGAATAGACAATGGTATCAATAGAACGAGGCGATCAGCCGTATCGCTCGAGCATTTCTAGCCATGCTGCAGGAAAATTTTCCAGGACGAATCATTTCATGTGGTACTGACTTCCCATAATCGTCGAATTCCCCCGATCTTACATCACCTGATGCTAACTTGTGGGGAATGTTAAAGGAGAGTGTGTTCAACTGTGAAGATTTACCACGGACTGTGCCTGCATTACGTGAGCAAAACACCTTTTGCAGGAGTCTGTAGCAACCTTTGTTTCAGGATATGTTTGGGAATTTGCGTGAATGATATAAACACCGTCTACAGCAAGGCAGTGCACACTTTGAACAGTTACGCATACCGTGATAAATTAACACGCTAATAGTGTATGTATGTATGTATGTATGTATGTATGTATGTAGTGAGTATGTTAATTTCTTTTGAGGAGAAATAAACTCACAGATGACAATATGTAATTTTGTTCATCTTTTCATTTCAGTACCGTATATTTTGGAGCATATTATATTTTTACTTTACAATGCAGCTAGAGATGGCCAATTCCGGAATTTTTACTTTCTGGAATCCGAAGAGTAAAATCGTAAAATTTCCGAGTTTCGGAATTTTCTAAAGCCGGATATTTCGAATTCCGTTTTTCTCTAAATTCCAGAATTTTTTCGAAATTAGGAAAGTGAAATTTCCGATACCGGAAAATTTTGGGCACCCTTAACTACAACATTTATAATAATTTTCAGTGTCGGTTTGCTGTTTTACAGTCACGGTGTGTTTTAACCCTTCTCCGGGCAAGACATTTTCGTAACGTAGATGTCAATCTGTTAGGTCCAGTATATATTTTATGTGCAGAACACGCAAAATTCGATGACTATTGTCACAAACTGTTTCGACTAATCTAGAATATATATATATTTTATCAAGCAGCGAAATTCTGTGTAACCCTTTTATAACCTCAGCTGAATAGCAAAGCCAGGCCAGACATTTTTGTAACGTAGCCGAGCAACCGGGGCCTACCAGGCCTAGTATATAATTTAAGTGCAAAACACGCAAAATTAAATGCCTATTGTCACATACTGTTCCAACTAAAGGTTACAATAGATACGTGTTCAATATATAATTATATGTCCATTTGATCATATATTTCACAAAGATTGCATTAAAGTTATACGGGACCTCCCAGGCCCCGCTTGCCCGGTTACGTCAGGAAAAAGTTTTCAATTTTAAAAAATCCATTATCTTTACCAACTCGATATATTCACGATTTTAACTTCGACTAAGGATAGAAGAATTCAGAATTTTATGTCATCGAAATATGTATGTTTATTGAGAAATTCGAATAAAATGAAGCTACTGGGCCTGGGAGCCCCCGGTTGCTAGGATAAGGGTTAAATCCTAAGTACACAGTACTGGTATGGTCGGGTAATTGAAGTGGAGCTACCCTTTTCAGCACCGAGGCTATAATATCGATACCTGGACCTTCTTTTAATGTTTAATTCGAACCATTTTAATGCGTTCAAATTTCAAGGTTCTTTCGCCGTGAATAGAACCCGGAACCCCGTACATCAAAGGCACTCACAAACTAGCTTTTAGGTCAGCGGAAAATACTAGTATTGAAATGACATAATACTATTTCCACCACTGACATAAACCATGATATCAATACCTAAGAAGTAAGCCTGGCTGTATTAGATTTATTACAGCTGAAGTGGCTGACTGAACAGGATAGCAGAGAACAGATAAAATTACCCAGTTATCAAAGTAGATAGGAGGCTATAAACTATTTGATACCGATGATAGAGAAGACGTTTCTATCTTAGAATTTCGGTATCTTATTATTATTACTATTATTGATTGGAATTTAGTGTCTCCTTCAGCACCGAAGCTATATGAGACATGAATCTAAGGATCTAAATCTTAAAGTGGGATCCAAACCACATGAGCTAATACCGGAAATCGAGTTTGGGCCTCCCACGCCAAAGACGCGTACGAACCATATAACAACAAGGGAGCTTCTCAGTAATGTTTTCATATTTGATGTGACACGTATTTGTGAAAGCAGTAAGAGCTCCCTCCTGACTAAGCAGTTAAGCGTGCACGCCTTTGGCGTCCTAAACCCTGGTTTGATTCCCGGCGGGAACTCACTGGTTCGAGTCTAACGTTGAGCAATAGGTCCACATCTCGTATAGTCTCGCTGCTGAAAAGAACACTAAATTAAAAATAAATCCAATGAAAATATTAAAACACAGCATCTAGTGACCAATATCACTTTTGGTACGGCTTCTCATTCACATGCTGTAGTATCATTGATGTTCAATCTGTTGAGTGGATGAAAAATCAAGTAAACATCTAACCATCATAGGGTAAATGATCACTTTCTTAGAGCAAACAAATAGCTTTGTTATATTATCGTGTGCGTAACGTTCATTTAACCATTGAATCAACTATTTGATACAATATACCACGTAAGATAATCTCATTTCTTGTTATAAAACATACACAATATATTCAGATGATATGCCCGTGATGGTCCGATAAGACCACATAGCATCGACTGAAAGAGTATTTCTCCATTATAATAATATATGGCAATTAAATATAAAAAAACCTTAAGTACAGTAACAAATTGCCTTGTGTCATTGTTAGCTTCCCGGGAAACACTTGCACAGTTTGGCGTAATTCTAAGTGACTGGCATGACATTTTGACAGTAGTTTGGTGACAAGTTCCAGATTCTCCAGATAATCCTTGTCTTAAATTTGTAATAGTTGTAAACCTTGATTTTGGTAACACTGTGTGAATGGTGTTAGTACTGGATGATGAGATGCTACTGTCGTCTTACGATAATTGTTGGATGAAGATGTGATATGCAAAAGGCATTCTCAGTGTGGCACTGTACTTGCAAAGCGGTTGAAGATGTACTGTGTCTTGAATTAGAAGATCCTATGACTGATGAAAATGTCAAGTGAAGGTTCGAGAGCGGAAGAACAATACATATTGGTTATATTGGAGGTACAGATCTAGGGAATGTCCTGAGATCATTTTTATTGCTTCGTCCAGAACTTAATGGATAGGTAATGGTAGTTAAGGTGCAAAGTATTTTCAGACTGACTGAGTGTAAAGTTTAGTAGATCTGATAGACATGTTGTAGAATCTAAGACGTGTGCTGTATTGTAGTTTGAAAGAGTGCAGAAAACAGTAGAGGAATGTTCGAGGCAAGACCATAGGGATAGAAGCAAATATAACTATTTAAGCTTCCTTTCGTTCCAATGGGAACACTCCAGGTAAAACTTTCACACTCCATCAAATTCCACATGATGATGAATATAAAAATGAAGCATGGAATAGGTTTATCATATCCCAAAAACACTCTCTTAAAGGAAGTGAATATGAGATTTGGGCTCATTTCAGTAAAATATCTGTATTAAAATATCTGTATTATATGGTACTATTATAAGGGTATCCAATATATATACCCTTATAATAGAAAGGGCCTAACATATCATTTCCAAAAAATTCCATAAAACTTGTATTATTTTCTTTGAAATTTAATGCAAGTCCTAGTTAGGGTTGATATTATTCAAGGGTATCATGATGAAATGTCTCGAACTCAAAAGATAAAACTCCACTTGCTTCTATAATGCAATTAACTATTAGCTAATACCCGAAGTGAAAACTGTGAAAGTGATAAATTGCTATTCACAGCGGTATATTTTCATGTAAACTAGTGTGAAGATATGTGTATTTGAACACATAATGTAGCATTTTATTTCGGACTTTGGGACATTTTATTTTAAAATTATATGCAGTAAAAAGCATAATCGTTTATTTAAAGTCGAATAACTTTTCATTTTTTCTAAGTTCATTTACTTTTTTTACAAGGAAGTTTTCTTGCTGTTTGTTAACCCGGCAGTTCCCAGTGTCACCTACAGGTGACACTACTTTGGATGCATGTAATTTAATTACTTTTTATTGAAACTTAGTTTTGATTGTCAAAGGGTGAAGAACTGTCCTTAAACAAACAAATGAGTGTCACTAGAACTCTAAAGTCATCTAGTGCAAACTTCTGCATTGATGTTTCCAGAATGGCGTCACCGAATGTTAACAAGATGAGCAGGTGTGCCCGAAATGACGCTTCTACTAGTCACAGAAGGTGAGTGGGTGTAATATAAATGTTATAGTATTTTTCTTCAGGTATCAGTTAGTGATAATATTTGTTTTGTACAATAGAAATCTAAACTCTAATTTATCTTATGACCAGTTGAATTTCCGTTGTCACCTACAGGTGACACTGGGATATAGAGCTACTTTTTGTATTGAAGAATGTAGTAAGCACTACTATCGTATAATCTGGAATGTTGTGCTTTTGTGTGTCTGTGTATGTGTGTGAATGCGCGCGTGTGTGTGTGTGAGAGAGAGAGAGAGATTGAGAGAGAGGGGGAGAAAGAAAGAGAGATGTACGTAACTTATTCACTTGTGGCAATAGAAAGAGTAAAAAAAAGGCCCACCTTCTATATTACTATTTGTGTTAGGTAAAGTTAGTCTACTTGTGTGATAAAAGATAAGAAGTCAAGATTGCTGTTTATTGACGGTAAATATGAATAATTTGTTTCTGCCAATGTAGAAGGTAACTAATTGTGTAATTTCTTCTGTACAAGGGACAAAATATCACCAAACTAATAAATTTAGTTTTCATTCGGTGCAGAATTTTCTTGCAAGGAATATACACCTTTTATAGAGCTTTTATTTCATTTCGTTTACATTTCTTTGCTATCCTCAACTAAAAGAGACTTCTCATGTTCCATTCAACCTAATATCCAATGAATATGTGCGAATCCAAAGCAGCCAAAGTTTGGTTCCGAATATATCTCTTGCTTCAGTTGAGAAAACTACTTATCCCACAGGCATTTCATATTATTTTGGAATTTTAGAGATTCGAATTCATCTGATATTTTATACAAAATAACTGTTTGTTACAGTGATTCCAAGATTACTTTATTCAAAAAAACCTCTCCTTTTTCAGCTTGAAGCTCCATGAAATTCTCGACAGTTTGGAAGAAAACGAATCTGATCTTGACCTACAAGAAATAGTTCTAATTCCTCCTGAAGATAACTATAACACTGAAGAAGACAGCTGAAGACAGCGGAGATGAAGATGTGGCTGATATGAATCGACTACCGCCAAGAGTTTTGAGGTCTTCTGTTGAAGTAAACATTACTTCACAAGAAGTTGAAGATGAACACACAAAATATGGTGACAGGGGGAAAAGTGTTTATAATAGTGGTGATGTACCTTACAAGAATGGGAAGCAAACGAGTAAATCAGTGACTAAACATTCCAGTTTTATCTCTGAACGTAGAGTGGTCCGGAAGACACGAGTATGGCCGAATGTGGACGGAGAGTAAAAGATGAAGTGGTTTCTCATAACAAGAACTTGATAGTTTCTCCAACGGAGTGCTTTGAACTTTTTTCTGATGAAGTTATTGAACACATTTGTGAAATGTCAAATAGATATGCTTCACAAAACAATCACGCACTCAACGTAACAACAGGTGAGATTACGGTTTATATTGCGATTCTGCGTTTAACAGGTTATCTGACACCAAAATACTTACGTATGTTGTGGGAAATCAAGGCTGATACTCACAACAAGATGGTTGAAACTAGTATGAGGAGAAATCGATTTTTTGAAATTCAAAAATATGTTCATCTGTCAAACAACCTAAATCTCCCAGAAAATGAGGGCATATTTTACAATTCTAAATAAGAAATTTACTGACAATTTCAAAAAAGTAAGTTCCTCTCATATATCTATAAATGAAACCATGATTCCTTATTTTGGTCGCCATGGCACCAAACAGCATATCCATGGCAAGCCTTTGCGCTTTGGTTACAAAGAGTGGTCTGCTGCTACACGCGAGGGATACCTGATCACATTTGAGCCTTATCAAGGATCTAAATCTGCTCATTTACCCAAGCAAGACGAATTCGGTTTGGGAGCTGCTGTTGTACTCGAGATGGAATCACGTCTTCCTCGTGAATTAGGTCCTTATAATCTGTATTTTGACAACTTCTTTACATCATTGGCCCTTCAAACAGACCTTTCAAACCGTAAACTGGTGGAACAGGGATTATTAGAGAAAACAGAACTCAGAAATGCCCTGTCGAAGACACACATCTGCTAAAGAAAATGAATTGAGGATCCAAGTCTTTCAAGTGCACCAAAGACATTACGGTTGTCAAGTGGAATGATAAAAGTGTAGTGATTATTGCGTCTAACAGTCACTCCCCACTCCCAATTTCGAAAGTTGATAGAACAGGAATGATCGAATTGAAAAGAAGAAAGATTCAAATTGAATGCCCGCATCACCTGTTTCATCGAAAGTTTCATTGGAACAGCGAAACAGTGGAAGTGTTGAAGATCACGACCGTATGGATTGTCCCCAAAGAAGATGCGGTTTCTGCCACAAGAGAACTAGAATAATGTGTGGAAGGTGCGAGGTTGAGTTACATCAGCATTGCTGGTATAAGTTCCATAATGCCAATCGATTCTTTTTTTTTCAAATCCGAACGCAAGGTTGGCAGAAAAGGCAAACAAACTCTCAGTTTGATGGCGTTCAAACTGTTTCATGAACTGCTTTGGTTTTATGCTGGATATTTGTTGTAATGTGTGAATAGGTTGAATTTTTGTTCCATTCAAAATATATACACGAGAACCACATATACTTACAATAAAACTTCCACTCTCATTAAGTTTAGCATGGTGTTAGTTTGTACGCGTATTGCCCAGTGTCACATGTAGGTGACACCATGGTACCGGGGTACCGGGGTATTAGTTTCTCAAAATAATATGAAATATGTATTAAGGAGTGCATAAATAAAAACTTTTATTTGCGAGAATGTGTAATCTTTATAAATAACGCTATGGGAATTGCCGGGTTAATTCCTTCAACACATGTAATTTCTTAATCAATAAAAACGACAGATTGTTTCCCTGTCAGCATTCCTATCAACACCTCACCTTTGGTTAATCTATGAGCACGCACTTTTCATTGAGACTGAAGAAATAGTCAACGACTCAGGATATTAACCCGGAAGGGGCATCGAAGAAAACCATGGAAAGACTTTTGGGAAGAGGTAGTCCGGATTGTATGAGAGACGAGTCAACATGTAGGAGCACGAGCTACAATTCTGAGTTACGAGAAGTTTGCCTTGCTCTAATCTGGAGAGCATCTTGTCTTAGCAGACGTTATAGCTATAAACTATAATGGACATTCCGTTAAAGAGCGATTTCGATATTGATTAACCCGTAATAGGGCGCACGGTGTACAAAGTTCCGCAGCAAATACTTTTAGTATTGTATGAAACACAATGCGGCACCCCCGCCGCTCAACCCTTACCTTATCTACCCCCCACTATCCCTTTACCTGACCCTTAGAGAGAGAACCAGTTTGACGCTCAGCTCTGGCTAGGTTAGGCGCTTTAGGAAAAAGTGTTGTCTTTTGTACGCCACGCGCCCTATTGTGTGAGCTTTTGTGCGGACACTTATACGCCGCGCGCCCTACACCGGCATTGTTTTTACAAACATTTTACGTACTTGTTTTAGTGAAATCGTCTTAATTTGCGTTTCATGTCGCCGTGTGTTGTGTGTTTATAATGTATTATAATTTGAATCTGTAAATAGACCTATTACTTTGTAGAATTTTGTGGTAAAGATATTTTGGCTACAATGGAAAATGAAGAAAGAAATCGTTTGCTTTCTTTACGTTATAGCGTTAGAAAAGAAATCCAAGAAGAAGAAAGAAATGCTGAACCTGGTATAGAGACTTTGCGTAGACATTTGTTTGCAAATAACGAAGATGATAGTAGAAGTAATGAACCTGCTCAAGAAGATGTCATCGAAGGGGAAGGATCTGATCAGTCCGAAGATGAATTGGAACACAGTGGTCACGATACGGAGTCAGAAATGTCTGCTAATAAAGAAACTGCAATAAAAGATGATAGTGATGGAACAGTAAACTGGAATGTGTTAATTGGAAAAGACAAGGAAACTGAATGGAATGCTCACATGAACGATGCTAATTTACGTGGAAGAGTGCGAAGACAAAATATTATTCGAGCGAAAAGAATAAGAGTGCGTCTTCCTACAAAAAAGGTGAAACTTTGGCAACGAAAACCCCATACGAAACTTGGAAGCTACTTTTCCCTGACTCGCTCATTGACGAAATTGTTGAGTACACCAATGTTTGGATACGGACAAATAAAGCAAATTATGCTCTTGAAAGGGACGCTAAAGAGACTGACCGATTAGAAATCCATGCTGTAATGGGTTTGTTATTTTTTGCCGGTGTGCTGCGGTCCTCGCATACACGTACGGAAAATCTATGAGCAAATGATGGACTAGGAATTGAGTACTTTCGTTTCACAATGTCAGTCAAACGTTCCATTTTATATTCATTTCTTGTTTCCATTTTATATTCATTCAAGTTTTCCTAACTTTTAGTTTTTTTACCTGTAACTGCTTAAGATGATAAGTTTAAATAAATTTTGTTTAAAAAATTGTCAAATTTGAAATTTTTTAACTATTAATAGTTTAAGAAAACAACTTAGGACTAAAAAATTGTCTTTAGTCCTAAGTTAAAAGTAAATATGTCTTTAGGGACCAAATGAGTGTATGTGGTACTTTGTACGCCACGCGCCCTATTACGTAACTTTTCCTTATGCGCCCTATTAAGGGTTAAATTTACTGTTTTCGCAACGCTAGATTTCCTGCCCGGGTTTCGCAGACCTTAACACACGACTACAGGGACGCTCAGTAAACCAGAGAGAAGGATGGACGGACATCAACCTACTGGAAGAATCGTCGAGGAGGAAACACAGAAATTTACAAGTAAGTGCGAGTAGATTAACCAATCCTAAAAGCTACTCCCTTCTCACCCTTTTCAACTTCTTCGACATCACAATCTGTTTCTTCTGTGTATGTTTGATTTTATTTGTATGTAACCCAGGTCAGATCCCGTACTTTATGCTCTACCAAGTTCAATGTTTACAAAATCATGGGTGCAACTTGTCAGCTCTGATATCCCCAATTACACCATTAATTAGTGTGTTATCTGAGCTTTGAGACTGACAAGGGGCGACTGCACACTAGAAACATAACTTTAAAATAGCTGACAAAATGCTTTTTACGCATCAACGTGTAAACAGCACATTAACAGTGTTTTATATATAATTTGCATATTAAATTTTTGCTATATTATGGGAATATTTAATCTTTTAATTAGGACAATTTTCATATTCATTTTATATGATTTGCATATGTAGCAGAGGGAGCAGACGACATATTAGTATTTTATGTATATATATTGTTTGTTTAGCGTATTTGATTATATGTAGATTGACATCAGGACTGGACATGATACTGGGACAGTGATATTTCAATATGATTTACAAATAATAATGGAGAAGATAGAACATTTGAGCTTGAAATACGCTAGTGTTTGCTTTCGTAGAGGTAGAGAAGCCCTCAGAAAAAAAAACTTTAAGAAAGCTTGCTTCTCTGATGGAGCTTTGTTCTGACTGAAGCATGGGTATATACAGTTATCCACTGTAGCCACCCCATTTTGATATAGTAACCATGAGCTTCAAACCTTGTCTATAAGCAGAGATAGTCACACTTCCTAGTGTGTTATTTGTGAGGAACATACACTGCTTCTGTGTAGACGACAAGTCGAGGTTCACAATGAGTTCGTAGCAAACGAAATTTTAGCGTGTCGGTGGCAAATCGACGACACAATAGAGTGTGAACTTTACTAACCACGCCTATTTTTCACGTCCCAGATACAAGATGCGTCGTTTTACCAACGAACTTCTGCCTGAGCGGAGAAGTTGAAAAAATTTAAAATTTTGGAAGAGTCCACTTTGGTCCTAGTTGTAATAATTCAGAAACACCCGTTAGATGTCTCTGGTGTGTGATAATTTTCGTCTGCCTTCCCCAACATGGTCTGCTACAAGAGTATGTTTTAGTGTTGTGTAAATAAACTTTCTGGATGAATCCGTATTGTTTAGATATATTTTAAATCGTTATTATGTTTGTTATGATAGTAATGGCTTGTACTAATAACAATCATAAGCCTGGTTGATGGTTTTGAGAGGTGACCTATGGGCAAACACAAACCTTAGTTGTTTTTTTTAACCTCCACCAATATACCAATGCTGGATGCTAAAGAAGGGAACTCTCAAACCAAGAAACAATCCTTGTTTTCAGGTGCCAGTTTATGACAGCCCTTCAGAGACTGTCCTCATATTAAGTAATATGTGTAGTTTGCTTATATTATTTCATTTACGCTGATAAACCATTCTAAAGTTAAAAAAACGTTAAAAGTAAACATTGCAGGTTGACGCCATTCTAAATGTCACTTGGACAAGAGTTTAAGTAATTCGGAACGAGATGGCAGCACACGTCACGACAGGTCAACGAACATGGCCAGTGACAAGTTCAGTATTTTTTTTGTGTTTAATTAAACATTGGAACATGGAATATTAGAAGTCTTTATAGGGCAGGCGCGTTAAAATCTGTAACTAGTGAGTTAGAGAAATACAGGATGGACTTAGTAGGAGTTCAGGAAGTTAGGTGGGAAGGAAATGGATCTGAGAATTCCGGAAATTTTACGTTCTTTTACGGGGAAGGAAATAAAAATCACCAGTTAGGAACAGGGTTTTTCGTTCACAAACGAATATTACCAGCAATTAAACGGGTTGAATTTGTTACTGACAGACTTTCTTTTATTACTCTTAAGGGACGGTGGTGTGATATTATTGTTTTAAATGTACATGCTCCAACTGAAGATAAGGGTGACGATATAAAAGATAGTTTTTACGAAGAAGTTGAACGGATATTTGACCAACTCCCGCGATACCACATGAAGATTCTATTAGGGGATTTCAATGCGAAGGTAGGACGAGAGGATATTTTCAAACCGATTATAGGGAACGAAAGTTTGCATAAGGAAAGTAATGACAACGGTGTTAGACTCGTGAACTTTGCAACATCCAAAAACCTAATCAAAATTGAAGAGTACAAAATTCCCACATCGCGACGTTCATAAATACACTTGGACATCACCAGACGGAAAAACACATAATCAAATTGATCACGTTTTAGTAGATAGAAGAAGACAATCTAGCATAATTGACGTCCGGTCGTTTAGAGGGGCTGATTGTGACACTGATCACTACCTGGTAGCAGCGATAATACGGGAGAGATTATCGTTGAATAAATGTAATCCTCAATGTCCGAAAACGGAGAGATTTAATTTAAAGAAATTAGAAGAGAGCAAGGTAAGAGAGGAATATCAGATTGAAGTTTCGAATAGATTCTCGGTTTTAGAAGACACGGAGTGCACTAGTGTTGAGGATACTTGGATTGAAATTAGAGATAGCATTAAAAGTTCAGCAATAGAAAAATTGGGACACGCGGAAATACGTAGGAACAAACCATGGTTCGACCAAGAATGCATTAAACTAGTAGAGAAGAGAAAATAGGCAAAATTACGGTGGCTACAAAATCCGAATGAAACAACTACACAAAATTTCGCAGATATCAGGCGGGAAACTTCCAAAACTTTTAGAACAAAGAAACGGGATTTTTTGAAAGCTAAAATTAAGGAACTTGAAGATAATAGTAAAAATAAAAATATTCGAGACATGTATAAGGGGATCAGCGAATTTAAGAAAGGCTATCAACCTCGCGCTTATATATTAAAGAAATCTGACGGAACAGTTCTCACTGATACGGATAGCCTCTTAAATAGATGGAAAGATTTCTTTGACGATTTGCTGAACACGCAGCCAAAAACTAATGTGCGTGGAGAAAAGGAGATACACACCGCAGAACCGTATATTCCAGAACCCAATCGAATAGAAGTGGAAGCCGCTATAAAGAAATTAAAGAAACACAAATCTCCGGGTGTAGATGAAATTCCGGCTGAGTTAATTTTAGCTGGAGGCGAAAAATTGTGGAACAAGATACACAAACTCATTCTCCTTATCTGGAACAAGGAAGAATTGCCACAAGAGTGGAAAGAGTCAATCATTGTTCCAATTCACAAGAAAGGCGACAAAACTGACTGTAATAATTATCGAGGCATTTCTCTTCTGTCAACATCCTATAAAATCCTTTCAAATATTCTGTTAGCAAGATTGACCCCATACGCAGATGAAATTATTGGAGATTATCAATGCGGATTTAGACGAAATCGATCAACTATCGACCAAATATTTACCATTCGCCAAATACTCGAAAAGAAGTGGGAATACAATACCCCGGTACATCAACTATTTATGGATTTTAGAAAGGCTTACGACTCGGTTAGGAGAGAAACATTATACAACGTTCTTACAGAGCTTGGAATACCGAGAAAGCTAATTAGATTAATTAAGATATGTTTAAGTGAATCCCAAAGTAAAGTCCGGGTAGGAAAATTTTTGTCCACGAGCTTCCACGTCGAAAATGGCCTGAAACAAGGAGATGCGTTGTCGCCATTATTATTTAACTTTGTGCTGGAATACGCCATAAGGAAAATCAAAGATAGCAACCAGGGCCTAGAGTTGAACGGCATTCACCAGGTTATGGCATATGCTGATGATGTAAATTTAATAGGGGATGATAGGAGAACAGTAGAAATAAATGCAGAGATATTATTAAACGCTTGCAGGGACATGGGTTTACAAGTAAATGCAGAGAAAACTAAATACATGGAAGTGCGTCGGGACCGTAATACGGCAAATTGTGGATGCGTTAAAATATTAAATAATACTTTTGATAAAGTGGATACTTTCAAATATTTAGGATCAATATTAACAGACGAAAATCATATTCACGAAGAAATTAAATGTCGACTAAAAGCAGGGAATTCGTGTTACTATTCGGTTCAAAATCTCTTGTCGTCGCGAATTCTGTCGAGGAATTTGAAGCTTAAAATATATAAAACGATAATCATGCCTGTTGTTCTGTATGGTTGCGAGACATGGTCGCTTACTCTGAGGGAAGAACATAGACTGAAAGTATTTGAGAACAGGATCCTGAGAAGAATATTCGGACCCAAGAGGAACGAGAATGGGGAATGGCGCAAGCTTCATAACGAGGAACTACATAGTTTATACGGTTTACCCAACATTGTTAGGGTCGTCAAGTCTAGGAGGCTTAGGTGGGCAGGTCATGTAGCTAGAATGGAAGAAAGTAGAAACGCTTTCAAAGTCTTGACTGGTAGATCCATCGGAAAACGACCATTAGGAAGACCTAGGCGCAGATGGGAGGATAATATTAAGATGGATCTCGCAGAGATAGGAATGCAAAGTAGAAACTGGATCCAATTAGCAAAGGATAGAAGTCAGTGGAGAGCTTTTGTGAACGCGGCACTGAACCTCCGGGTTCCGTAGGCCACAGAGTTAGTTAGTTAGTTAGTTAGTTAATTAAACATTACGAATTAACATGATATAGTGCGCGTGAGTTAGATACATCAAATTAAAGCTTATTACATAAGCTAACTAACGATTATAGTGACAGAAAACACTTTGACCGGTGTGAGATACAAAACGAAGAAAAATAAACAAACTTGTTGATTTTAAAGAAATAAGTAGGTCACAGGTATGCTTCCTGTGAGGGTGGTACCGACCCTACCTATTTTGTTAGAGTGGCTGAAAGTGGTTTGATCCAACACGGAGTTTGAACGAACAAGGAACTTCCGTTTGGATAAAACGAAAGAGTGGATGACACTCGGGGCAGTTGTTTTGATGGTTTTGGTGGTGTTCACATCTTTTGCTACAAATTCGGTTCGAAGTGACAGTTTTCTTAACCGTTGAAGTGAATTGAAGATTCGAGAAATGGGGATCATGTACTAAGCTCAGGAGAGCATGTTTTTATTTTATTCGTAGTGAATATTATAGAACTGCTGATTTATTGGTCCTGACGAACTTAGTGCGCCAGTCATTTTAGGCCCGTGACCAATGTTTCTATACAGTAAGTTCGCAGCTCGATTCGACCACATAGTACACGCGTACAAGAGACTGAGTCTATAGCCTTGTACTCATGCTTCGTGTAAATAGTTATAATTTTCGTGTGATTTCTTGTGGCTGCGAATGAGCAAAACTTTCAGTGCAAGTATTATTAAGAGCACCATGCTCAGAAGTACAGCCTTCACGGCCGCCACTGGAGTAGCGAGACACAGCTGCTATTGCTGACAGACACCTGCGGAAGGAGAACAGCTGAGATCCAGAGATCCAGAAAAAGAGGTGATAAGGTAACCCAATCCTGCATTGGCCGTCAACTATAGGGAGCCGAAGGAATCAGCGTTGAGGTGCAGTAGAATCGGAACTCATATAGATGGACACTTCAAGAATGAAGACATCGGTAAAAGTGGTTCAATAATGTGCACAAACGGTATTAAAAGCGAGAGCTCCGCTTCACTATAAGTGATATTCAAAAGTCAAAATAAAAATTTTTTTATCTTCGTGTCAGAGCGCGAGTGTGTTGTAAAATGTATTTTCACAATTGGAATGTTCAATCAGCTCATTAAAAGGATTGGAGCGGAAATTTTGCATTCCCTTTTCTTCAGCCAGCAGTGCCGACAGGTATGTGTTGAAATTCCCTGTCCTTATGTTTTCTTTTCAGGCCAGATGCCGGGATTAAACATAAACCTTGAATCTGATGAGCATGTTTCATGTAAATGTGGGTAATTTTCACACTCAGGGTGGATGTTAAAACTGCGTATCCCTGTAATCAAGAGTTTCATGGTACATATATTCTAAATTATCGTTTCAAAATTTTGTTGTTAATAATTCAGACTCTACCGACTGACCTAATTTCATTTGTTTAAACTTTGTGAGTGGGAGGGTGCGCATAATCATAGTAATTATTAGCTTGTGTGTGATGTTTCCTCCCACATTACCATTTTAATCAATAAATTAATTATCAAATTTATGCATCACATACATTAAATCTTCCCCCCGTTCACAAACGTAATAACAATTTACTTGGTGTATGTAATGCTATTTGAGCAAAACACACCACGATTTGAGAGTTCATATAACCACTGTGACAAAAAATTAACTTTCACTCCAAATTACAAATTACAACCTTTAAAAAAATCACAAATCACATGGGAATTTTAAACACCAATTCCAGATTTAACAGTGATCCAAACTGATTAACGCAAACAATATTCGTACAACGCCTACAACTGAACAATGTTATTCATACGCGAAATGAAAATTTACAATCTCCCATAACAATTAAATTGTAATAAACGGGATTAATTACGAAATATTACAATATGTTTCCACCTAGAATAACATTATCCATTATCTTTCCTGTGGCATTAATAAAAACAATCATGATCTGATGAGCTGATGCCAATTAACAACCTTTTCTGATCATAAAGAAAATGCCCTTGAATGAATCGTTAATTAGTAAAATTATATATTTGTTTGTTCCATGTTACGCACTTCTCTTTTATGCGATTCAATACATCTTCCGTATAATACTAACACTGTATTAGTAGTAAAATTGTTGCTTCCAAATATACGTCTACAAGATATATATATATATGTATGATATTATTATTCTTTTTACATTTGTGCAGTATTGACGCTTCCGTTTTGTTTCGATATTGAAGAGTTTAAAGCATATAGATTTTCTGGTTTATGTTTGGATTATGATATGACATTGTTTCAATGATCAGATATATATAGTTTTGTAAAAATGCAAAAGAAGACACTAATGTAAGTATCGTGCTAACTTATTGTTACATGCATTTTTGTCAATATTGTAGTCAAAGTTGATTTTCTTTTGTTTTAAATTATCATTCGTCACCTAGTTACATTTTCAAGATTCAATTTAAGTTATTGGAGTAAGTTCTTCTGAAATTCTTTACTAAATTTTGTCTTGTATGGAGACTATACCTTTCTTTACGAGTAATATGGACGTCACAGTTAGAGGAAAATCCAACAACAATATATACAATAATTTATAGGAAAGAACAATACTTTTGGGTCTTGTTGCATATTTTACAAGTGAGCTGTAGCACTTTCAAGTAGCTATTATGAAATATTTTGTTTTTACATCTAGAGTATAGACTAATTTCCAAGCATATTGAAAAAAATAATAATTAGGAATAATACATCAATTTAAAAGCAAATCAGGAACAAAATAAACTTGTTTTCTGGCAAAAGTTTTACTCTTTTTAGGTTATTGTGTCAAATTCATAACTTTAGTGTCTTTAATAATTATTATTTCTAGAAAAAATTATCAACTATAACAGGCTAGAAGTTTTACTATAATAATGGAAGAAGTGTCTGCTTTAAGTAGCTATTAATGGGGCTACGAACGATTAGAGAGATTTCTCGAAAAACATTTATATCCTCTTTTCTTACGTTCAAACAAGGAAGAGCTTCAAAAAAGGAGAGCTTTTCAATTCGACCCGTTGTATGTTGTGGTTGTTGTGATATGTTTACACACAATTTCGATGTGTGCGATTCAAAGAAGGAAGATCTTTTCAATTTGATCCGTTGTATGTTGTGGTTGTTGTGGTATTTTCACACATAACTTCGATATATGTGGACAAACTTTCGTGAGTATTATTACTATCGTTAGAAAATGCATACTTCCTCTTCCCAATGGTCCCACATAAATTTCATCGACGTATAGTATTTGGCGCTAGACCATGAAATACCTCACCGAGTGCAGTGTGAAATATATAATAGTGTGCAATCTATGATCGCGAATAACTTCCGATATAAAAGCACCAATTTTGTTGATTTGAAATCAGCTAACAATGTTCCTTTAGAAAGTTATCACATACGAAATTCTGTTTAGTCTCCACATATGCTTACTTTACCTGTAAGGGTCCAGTACTTATTTCACGCATCAATCGGTGCCTTTAGAACGCTTGATTCCAGATTCGATCCTCGGCAGGGATAGTTGTGTCCAATAAAAATATGACTTGTGTTCCCGATCTCAATTTAGGAAGTAAGTCTTGTCTTATATAGCCTTAATATTTCCACAAATTAATAGAATTAAGATTTTTCTCTTGTTTACTATTTATACATGTATCAAGACTAAGTTGTATGACTTTTTACTCTAGATGTCACCTTTAAAGCAGGAATTAACAACAAAATATAATTTAAATAATTACGTTATTTTAGTACAAAACTAACACTAATGCTAATTGTAGAAATGTCAACGCTTGGATTTTTTTCATAAATTACGTTTCCTTTTCTAATTTGAAAACTTAGAATCTAATAGGAACCCTGTTAATGATATTCATCCATTGCATCACGAAAGAAAATTACCTCACACTTGATTATAAATATTTACTTATACGTCAGATATTATTGATCATAAATAAATTTCCTTGCATAAATCAGAAATCAAACTTTACTTAATCATATCTATACAATTTCTAATAATAAACTTCAAATTCCTTACTAAGATAACTAAAAAAAATAGTATATGCATATGAACACATATTTGTAATTACGTGTCTGAAACGTAATTGCACTGCCTCGTCAACGTTTTCAATTATTGCTTTTTAAATTAATTTTTCCTAATTCTTTCTTAGCTGTCATATCTGCATTTTATAACCTAAAGTATACACTAATTGGGTTTGTAGTTATTCCACAGTTTAGTTTAAAATGTAATCAATAATATATATGTAAACATATATATAGCCCAACTTTGATTTAGGTGCAATTTCTTTTGTGGTCCCATGAATGGATATGTTTATAGTAGTTCTATTCGATTACGAGTCCTCAAATTAGTATAAAAAGTGTAATTAGAAATTTACATACACATGGACACTTTTCTATTATTGCACACAAAACAAACGTGTGTGTGTAAAAAAAAAGTAGGTTGCATAAGTAAATCCTGTAGTTTTTGGACTTAACGTGCGATTATAGGAAACGTATAATTGAAAACATGTAAGTGTTTTATCTATCCGTACTATGAAGGAAATAACTGTATATAAGTGGTCAGGATCTCACATACAGATGAGCGTCTATAACATATAACTGACGTATGTAATATACGGAAGACTGTTAGATGTCAGACATCCTGCAGCGTTATGATGTAACATCTAAACAGGTAAAAGGCAGTATGTATGTAGCATGTGGATAACGTATGCTCCGTACAAATTTCCGTAGTAAACATATGAATTCCGTATATTTGTACTATATACCGCTGTCCGGATAACAGATTTTTTTCAGTGTATAAACAGTAGTTTAAATATTTCAATTTTAAGGTCATTTCTCATTTGATCTCAAAAATGATGTGTTGAACAGTAGTTCTAGAGTCTACAGAGTTTTCGTATTAGCATTAAAAACGCAGTAATAACTTTATCCAAGTCTGGGCATCCTTGTTATTGGCATTGAACTTCCATCAGCGGTAGTCCTTTATTGGAATTTTTAAATGAAGAGGGAAATATGCTTTTCGATTTAGCATACTGTGAGAAAAACAGAATTTACAATTTCAATCATTCATTACCCATAGTTAACATTAAATCAATATTTACATAAAATATTTACCTCATTTTGATGTATCATCTTCTGATATCTTCATGTTAATGAAAGCTTTGATTTAATAGTAGATCATCATACAACTTCTATGTGAAATCGTAAAATAATTATGTATTGTCAACATATAAAAGAGAATTTATAATTAAGTAAAACATCACTCGAAATGAACAAGCAAGATAAGTACGAACATAAAAGTAACAAACCGTCCCTTCACATTGATGGCATGTCAAGCATTCTCTCTTGTAACAAAAGCTGCTTTGATATTTCTGTCAATATTTTGTCATCTACCTGCATTTACGTAGTGCTAAACACTCACAAAAGGCTTTTGAGATGTACCTTTCACTCATTACGCCCAACAACCTGACACGGAAACAAAATGAAACCACCAACAGAGGCTGTAAATGCTTAAAGTAGATGCTAAAAGCTTCACAATCCTCCTCAGAAACGTTAACATTTCAGTGGTTGAACTTTTGCCTTTCTGCATAATCCATAAGGCTTGAACGAGGCTGATGGCATTTGACGGTGACAAGGTAGCTTTATGAATGAATTCTCGATCCTTAATATAAGAGATGGCGAGGAACAGAGGCTTTGAGAGAATTGCCACTCTGTGGTAAATTGAAATATTGTCGTGTGATGCCTGGATACGGATTATATTGTAGTACCACCGTACGTTTAAAAAATAAAGAAGAGACAATTCTACCGATGGAATTGTAAATAGTTAAAATTTTCAAAATTGTTATTGTATCACTTACAGAAATTACACAATATTCTGGTAAATCTTCTGATAAGCTTAACAACGTAACACGTAGCAAATAATTATATGTCCTACAATAATTTGATAATAATAAATTGCGAATTGAAATAGTGTTAGACCTATCTGTAACTATGAAACAAAATGTTATAATGCTTCTACTGTATTAACTCCTGACATTTTTATCGTATTACAACGAAATTTCACACAAATATACATAATCTATTTACTTTTTATTTTACATATTTGGTCTAGGAATTAATTCGTGCGGTTGGTACGCACACATTGAAGCTGTAGTACAAACACAAAATACATAAATACCTTAAGAAAAATATTGTCCATCGCTAGCCACCACTTTCGCCCATCTGTCAGGCAATGTACGGATTCCGTGGCGAAAGAAGTCCTCATCCTTGGAAGCGATCCAGTCAGAGACCCATGTTTCGATATCTTCTGAAGAAGTAAACCGCTGTCCAATCAAATCGTTGTTCATGCAATCGAACAAGTAGTAGTCCGAAGGAGCAACGTCTGGTGAATACGGCGGGTGGGGTAAAACTTCCCATTCGACATTTTCTAAATAGGTTTTAACCGGTTTTGCGACATGTGGGCGAGCGTTATCATGTTGAACAATAAGTTTATCATGTCTGTTCTCCCATTCTGGTCGTGTTCTGGCCAGAGCTTGCTTCAAACGCATTAATTGTCGTCGATAACGTTCTCCATTCATAGTTTCACCCGGTTGCAGCAGCTCATAGTACACCACACCTTTCATATCCCACCATATGCACAGCATAACCTTTGCACAGTGAATATCTCGTTTTGGTTGTGATGGACCTGGTTCACCTGGTTTCACCCAGGCCTTTTTTCGTTTAGGGTTCTCGTAATGGATCCACTTCTCATCACCCGTAATAATTCGATGCAGAAACCCCTTTCTGCTCTGTCGTTGAAGCAGCAATTCGCAAATGGTTTTTCGTCTTTCAACGTCTCTGTCTTTCAATTCATGTGGAACCCAATGTGACATCTTTTGAATCATTCCCATGGCTTTCAAGCGATTGGAGACTGTTGTTTGATCAACGCCTAATGCTGATGAAAGTTGTTCCTGCGTTTGACACGAATCCTGCTCGAGCAATGCTGTCAATTCTCCGTCTTGAAATTTTTTTGGCTGTCCAGCTCGCTCTTGGTCTGCCAAGCCGAAATCACTACTTCTAAACCGTGCAAACCACTTCTGACACGTTCGCTCAGCTAGAGCATGGTCACCATACACTTCCACCAAAATACGATGACTTTCAGTCGCACTTTTCTGCATATTAAAGTAATGCAGCAAGACACCCCGCAAAAACACTTTATCAGGCACAAATTGCGCCATGTTCACTTAACTACAAACTGGTGTTGTTGACGCTTTAATCCACTGCCCTATACTACGAACGATACGCGATGACAGGGGTTTGCAACACATGTGTGGATACACGGAACTGTGGGACGCTCCGTTCGTTGCGCCATCTCTTGTCCAACCGCACGAATTAATTCCTAGACCAAATACATAAAATTGTCAAAAACACCTAGAGCAATTTTAACCAAACTTGGTACGTATCACTTATATAATGTGACAAGGAAAAATACTTTGATGGTAAATCACTAGCACCAATCCCTACGAGCGAGAATGGGAAGGTATTTTTTTTAACGACAGTCCCTAACGGAGTACGTAACGCTTTATAACTTAAAAAAAAACGTTGGTTGCCTGCACAACAGGGGGTAACACTTTCACGAAAGTACGTATCCTACAGCGGAAAAGGATTCAAATAATTTCTATAAACGTATTGTAAACGTGCGAAGAACAGATATTTGAAACAAGGGTAACGCCAAAGGCGTAGCTTGTTGCTATTTATTCTACTCAGTTATTTATTCTCAAAAATTTTGTATGAACATTATTCTCCTCGTGTGTATAAGGTACGGGCATATCAGTTGGCCCGGAGACTGACAGAGACAACACGAAAAGCATTGTTCATCGTTATTTATTCTACCGTTTTCTTCTATTTTCAAATATTTCGCATAAACTTTATTATTCATGTACGAACAACGGAGATTTCAGCCAGTAAGCAATATAAATAGCAGAGAAAAACTAACTTGTTAGAGTTGTAATCAAATTCTGGCAAGAAGAGGCTTGGCAATTCCAAAGATCCATACCAGATTGCAACCATGGTGCATATGGAAAGAATAAAGGTGACATCAGCAATCTTAGAAGATTGATTATGAAGTTCTTGAAGGGAAAATCTCGGTAAGGCATAAGCACCGAAGTGGCACACCTACAAACACAGTGATGGATGAAAACTGAGTAAGAGTGCGTGTACAGATTACAAAGAACGTCATATGACTATGACTAGTTCATGAATTGAGGGAAGCTATGCGACAAAGAGAAATCACATTTTACTGAACAGGATTGTTTTTCACCACAGGATTACAATTGCGTTTCATCACAGGATTGCTATTGTTTTCACCACAGATCAGGGTTCCGATTCCCTTTAGCATTTGTCAATGGAAAATCCACAGAGTACTGTCAAAACGTTAAGTCAGTAATGTCCTAAATCTTTTATTGTCTTGGTTTAGGTCCATCTGACTTCTACTTGTTTGTTGATCTCAAAAATAATCAACGTAGACACATTTCCAGGAAATGAAAGACACAAAATTCGCAATGAACGCATGCGTCAAAAAAATAATGTTTGAAATTTATCCAGAGTGGATTTCAGCGATGAGTTGACAGGGACCAGATAGTGATCGAAAGCAAAGAACAATGTTTTTGGATAGCCTTATTAGACACTCAACATATATATTCCTCTACCATATAATACTTTTACAGGAAAGGAAGCATTACTTTACAGATTATCTTTACATTCTTGGTCAATAAAGCTGGGATACCCAACTCTCTTTGAAAAGTCCTGTCCTCTAGTCTACAGCTAGAATGAAATCAAACAAGTGTTTGTTTCATTTGGCCAATTGAGAGATTTATCTGTAGCCAAAGTATTACGTAGAACTTCCTATGTGCTGCTTTCAATATGTGTCTTATAATGCAAGACAAGATGGCATGATCTTTTTTACACAAGGTCATTATAATTGGCTCATAATAGTCATTCTTCAGTGTTGACGAATCAATGTAAGGTACTTGGGAAACCAGTTTAATTAAGAGGAGGGAAACATTGGTCTAGGAAAGCAAACTGACCATACAGTACTGATTCAAGATTGATTGACCAGCCATAGCCCTAAGTGACCTGTAACTTTTTAATTGATAGTTTTGATATACTCAAATATACGTCTGGTTGATTTATAGTACTCTGCATTTAGGCATGAAGCGTATTAGACAAAAATGTTCTCTTGAAAAACGTTCCCAATCAATAAATCAGCTTTTCGCTCCATTATGAAACGCTAAGTGCTGAACGGATATGTTATGCTAAGTATAGTAAATATAGTAAAAGTAAATCTGAACTACTTCCGGTTTTGGTTGAGTGTAGTCATGGTCACTTATAGTTACTCATTACAGTGTGAGTTATTACACTGTAACCTAGCAATATTAACCTGTAACACAAGGTTGTATCATCATCGCCCCTTAACCTTTTTGGTTTCGTTGCTGGGACACATGACTTTGTTGTCCCTATATTGACAAACTAACTTGGTTATTGTCCACCTTTTTCTTCTTTATTAGTAACCTTTCTTTTTCTTTTGCGTGTATGTATACCCAATCCTCACATACCCTACCACGTCACTTTTATTCAATTTCCCCACGCTTTCTTCCTTTTTCTCTCTCTCTCATCGTAATTTTAATCACTATATTATATACTTTTATCTGGTTACCGTTGTTTATGTTAGTGTATTATCCCCACTAGTTGTAGCCCCCAATCCCTTGGCTCTCTGTACGCTAATATATTAAAATCAGCTTAATTAAAAGTTGTAATTGTTTATAATTAACTTTATTTTTTTTAAAGTTTATCCATCAACTTATCTGCAACTTACACAAATATTAATGTTGAAATTTAACATGCGTTTCGATAGCTTGCTTCATGTGGGTTGGCGGGCAAGATTGTTTAATGTTACATTGTCTTAAAGGAAAACGGTAACAACTGTCTGTGGCTTATATACTGTGTCCATATTACTAAATTATATTGTGCTTGGCATAATAAAAATATATTTGCGAAGTTTATGTAAATAATAAATAATCTTATGAACATTTAATGCTGCTCTTGTTTCAATAATAAGCAGAACAGAAAGTTCATGTTGAACATAATAATTATTCATATTGAAATATGGGCAAGCAGATAGGGAACGAAGCAGAGGGTGTTTCTTAACTACTAGGAATAGTTGTTACTCCCAGACTGAGAGATTTCTCTTTCATAATAAATATTCTCAAGGAAGTTGATTTAAAAAATAAGCTCAGACTATGTAAAATATATTGAATGACATAATATAAATAAACCATCACAAAATAGACAGTATGGGCGTCTGTGTAAAGCTGAAAGGAAAAGCAGTTTATGTTTAACTGCTATAATGGTGTTATTTAAATTTGATATAATTACTCGCTAAGCAAAACAAAACGTTTATCGTAAAAAATAATAGCGTGTAACAGTTTCGTCAACTATTCACTTTGGCTGCATGGAACACTATCCTGATCCAATTTTTTATTTAAAGTTACGGACATACTATGATGGTAGATATGCTTTTATTTGAATCCCTGGTCACCAAATACCTAAATATCTCATTAAGTAAAGTTTGATGAACCATTATTTGCACAATGTCTTAAGTTATATAAGCCTATAGTTGATTCTATTCCCCATTCTGATGCTACATATTTTAAAACACTCATTTAATTTATATACTAGTTGTAATAGGTATATACCGTTACAATACTATGGTCTTTATAATCCTTGGTTTTGTTTATAGAACACGCATCCTAGTATTCTAGAAGATTTTTCTCTCTCCTTACTTTTAATATGTAGATTGCATAAATAAAACTGAATTAACAATTTGTTTACTTCACTTAGGGCGGAGAAAGTGTAACAATGTTGTAACTTAAGTACTGTTAAAATACTACTGTCATTGCAAGCATGTTATAAAATAGAGGATCTGCCTATACAACAAAATTGTGAAGCCAAACGTCACAGTTTCGCCACCCACACTTTTCCCGCTCCGCACAATAAGATCGCAACGTTTTGAGCCAATATTCATTGCGGAAAGGCAGTAGCCAATCACATGTGCCGATGCTCGGTTGTTTCCGGCTTCATTGAGTTAATAGGATATAGATATATGTGGGCAGATCCTCTATTTTATAACACCCTTGGGTTATCCAACCGTAAAGAAAAGTACTGATATAAACAAACTTCGTCGAAATGATCTCATAACCATCTTGGAGATGTGTCCGAAAATTACTACATAAATCAATAGTGTAATGCTGGCAAGAAATTTGTCTCCAATCAATTGTCTCATTTTTACTGATGCATTGGTGCGTCGAGAATTAGCGTCGAGAACCATTAGAGTAATTTTATTTTGAATTAGTTAAAAGTGATCTGATTGATAGTTTAGTCTTTTTTACCTGAATTTATCATATTGTATTTTATATGTAATACTTTAAAAAATACACGTACTGTGTTTGAAAAAAAAAACTTTATTGTGAAATAAATTATTTAGTATGGTATCATTACAAGTTTTAAATTACTTGTTACAGAGGTATAATGAAAGATGTTGAGATTAATGCATTAAATATATATGTAAATGAGTGTGGTAACCATGAATAAACCCCACACAAGAGTACCCATAAATCTATGAATAAATGTATAGGCATAGGCATGAAAAATGCTAGATGAAATACATTATACTCTGTATAAATGAGTGTAATAATGGGGAATAGATCCCAGACAAGATTAAGTTAATAATTAAATCCATATTAACAAATGTTGGGTGTAATAGAGTCAAAAAGTTATGGAAATGGATGTGATAACAGTAAATAAATTCCGAACAAATAACAATCAAGTTATGAACAAACGAATAAGTATAGGTGTGAAAAATACTGAGTGCAATACATAAATAATGAACAAATGTGTGTGTAATGAAAATTAGTGTAATAATGGTGATTAAATATCAACAAAGATAAATAACCATAAATTATATATATATATATATATATATATATATATATATATATATATATATATATATATATATATATATATATATATATATATATATATATAACGATGGATGTAATGCATTCAGAAAGATATGTATCATATAGATAGGTAGAATAACAGCTAATAAATCGCAAATGAGAATATCCTTATATTGATGAATGAATATTACTCTGAACATGTTATATATATTTTGAGGATTTGTATTAGTTTGCGAATATATATAAGAACGATAGACACTGGATCAGTTTTCGCAAAAGTTTTGATATAGAAATAAACCTGTAACGAAATAAAACCCGTCTAACATTTCATTTTTAACTATTCCCGAAACATCCATCTGTCAAATGAAAGAAGGTTTGCATCGAAAAATCAGATTTAAAACATACATATATATGTGAATGCACTAATGAATAAGACACCATTTGTGAATGGGAACATTCGGGAAGGTTGAGATCTCGAAATACTTCCAGGAGACTCTTAACAACTAACACCAAAACTATTGACAGTAGTTGGAGACAGAACGAATATAGGAACTCTGCACTCAGCAAATTGAACACACAGACTAATGCAGACACTTCTGCAACGGCCTACTTCAGTCGCTTGACTTCAAAACTTCAGTGAAAACTTTTCTAAAAGTATGTTTAGAGCTCTTACGTTAGTATTTGACCTTTATTTCCATCATTTAATCTACTCACCATTACTTAGTTCAATAACTAAGGACATTATACATCATCTTAAGTTCGCAAGTGTGTTCAGCTTGTAATGATGTTAGATGTAATAATGAATGAGAAAAAAGAGACCGACTTTATCCTCTGAAGTTTTGTTTCGGCTGTAGGGCCGGATAAGAGTATTACGATGTGAGAACGCATCAGACACATGACAAGACAACTGTATAACAGGAAGCAGTAGGCGTGAACTAGGAGAAATGCGTATGTGACTGGAAACCAGGTGATTTGTGGTGAAACCCCACCACCAGTAACACTTCTTTCTGCCGGTGCAAAACGTTATTTCATTTCTGGATGTGCATGGCAGCAATGAAACAAAGTTAAAATAATCTTCACGAAAGAAATTTATACTGTGAAAATGTTTAAACGCATTTAATTTATACTGCCAAGTAGTCAGATGGCTATGGATGTTCCGATAGACAAACAAAAAAGTTACCAGCACATATGTATACATGTATGTGTTATATACGTTTTTTGCGTTCCAAGTAGCTAGAAGGCTCATCTCCAGTTCGCGTAGGTCCTGGTTCAAATCTTAATGTTGGTATACTAGGTGTAAAATGATATCCACATCATGACATATGAGATTGTATTCGTGGAGAAAGATCAAAATTACTGTCCTTCAAGTGTGCAAGTACAAATTAACTACCTTGTCAGAAGCTTGGATATTTAAGTGAATCAACTGGCTGCAAGCTTGAGGAAAGTTAGTTTGTTGCTATAAAACAAGACTCGTAGCAACCTAGCATTGACATATAGTACGAAAAGCAAGATACTTAACACGCCAATAACCTTTGCGGCATGTAAGTTTCTACTAAGTTAGACTTGCTCGAGTAACGAAATAACGTTAGGATCAGCGAAGGCAAGCGAGGTTAAGGAAACAGCAAGCTAAATGAAGACAATTTAAAACGTTGCATCTCAATAAATTTTGAATTGTATACATCGTACTATATTTTTATTATTTTCAGAAGACGTCCTACAATTGTAGGTTAACTTGCTTCCATGGATTTCCTATTATAACCTAAGAGAAGTTAATTATCTCACCTATAACAACCTGTATAATCTTCTGTCTATAAGTGAAAGCAATTTGAAAAATGAAAGCAACGACATGCTATCTGAGTAAGAAATCTATCATCTTAATCTCAGATATCAAAATTATGGGGAAAACAGAATTTCAAAATGATACGTTGGCATACGAAATCGTTAACCCTATCAAAATCAAGGGGAGCTACAAAGTGCCACACTTTTGAAATTTGGGATTTTAATCATTAAGATGCGTGATCCGGTACTCAATATATTTATTTTGTGTTAACAATTTGTAAAATATTTTTTTACACGGGACAAATCTTCCTTCTCCGTTTTCTTTGTGAATAATGAGTTCAGAACTGGTATCTCAGAATGTGCTGAGGCTTTGTCCCCCGAGGGATATTTCTCGGTATGTATTGATAAATTATTGTGAATTTTTCAACATAGCAGTGGATGTACAGGTACACGCAGATTCCGAATCATGAGTATTTCTTGTGGGAATGGTATCCTGTTTTCCGATATGAAAAGCTAAAACGATGGCCACTAAGCTAACTAATAGCAAGATATGTTGTAACGGACATGCATTGCCACAAAACAAAAATAATGATACCAATAGTTGCATCAATGTTTTTTCGAAGAATCACGGAAGGAAATAATGTCGGCTGGTAATTAGAATATTTTCATTCTATTACCCATATTTATATATGAGGTTTGTTTGTTTGCTTTACACAAATCTATCTATCTATCTATCTATCTATCTATCTATCTATCTATCTATCTATCTATCTATATATATATATATATATATATATATATATATATATATATATATATATAATTATATATATATATATATAATTATATATATGTGTGTGTATACTGAAAATTCTGCACAAGCCAGAAACTTTGTTTACGTATACCTATACTGTCACGAAACTATATATTCCCATATTCCCAATGTTTATTTTAGAATATAAACCTGTATTTAGTGATTTTATTTTGTTGTTTGTGTTTTGCTTTGCTTTGTGCGCGGCAAATTACAAACACAATGAAAATGTAAGCTTTCCATTATTGCGAACTAAGAATTACAGATATAACGAAATAGATTTAGAAACCTAGGCTTTGCAAAATTTATTTCTTTTATTTTTATTTAGTTATTGGATTTGAGATATATCAAGGATAATGGTTAATTGGAGTTAATTGGACAGTACTATGTGAAATCAGAGTGGGAATATGCACTTTCACACTTTCGCATCTGGATTTATAAAGCTGTGCAAATTCTAGCTCCCTGTGAGTTGAGTGGATTTTAGACTGTGCTATGCATAAGTATCGGAAGTCTTATAGAATATATATCTACGTCCATCCGTCTGTCTGTCTACAAGTATCAGAGCAATGATGGAAAGAGAAATCGATTTTTATTCAATCGACTCAGAATTCCAAGAATAAATTTCATTTTTTCTGATTTTCTATTGAAACTAGAGATGCTAGAAATCCGATTTCAACGCTGATCTCCATAACACAAAAATAGTAATAGGTACGACAAGCGTTTTTTAAAATCGATTTAGTGTCTCAAAGAAACATACAATAACCACCTGTATATCTCCACCAAACCCGGAAGTAGCTGGAATTGATTTGTACTTCCGGTTTCAATAATAATTTACATAGAGCTAAAATGGCAAGGAGTATCGATTAAAAGCTTTTGTAATCGATTTAGCGTCTCAAGAATAGGTAGGAAACAAAAACGGTCAAAATAGTTTTCTGGAATCGATTCAACGTTTCAAGGAACATACAACAACCAACCAGAACACTACCAAAAGCGGAAATAGATAAAATTTACTAGTACTTTCTTAGGATTTAGATTTCTTGGCTTTCGGCATCTAAGGCCATTTATCCCGTCACGTTTGAGGGATGACGTCCCTTGGCGATCACACTATCGGGGAGAGGGTAGGAAGAAAGGTTTGGGGAAGGAAGGAAGCGGCCTGGGACCTGTAAGTTAGGTACCACCTCGGCACTTGCCTGGTGTGAATGAGGAAAATCCCGGAAAACCTCATTCAGGGTAGCTGGCCCGAAAAAGAGTTATACACTTTTTCGACCGAGTGCTCCCACCGGGAATCGATAATTATATTCTTTTTCAATACTGATTTACATAGAGCAAAAATGGTAAGGGATATCGAGAAGCACTTCTTTTCAACAGATTCAGCATTTCAAGCACAGGATCAATCACCTCGTGCAAACCGGAAGTAGTAGAAATCGCCTCTGTTTTCAACTTCAATAGCCATAGAACAGAAACTGTAATACATAGAGGCAAATTGACTTTATAGAGGATAGAGAGATATTTTATTTTAAAATGAACACAACCTTTATCGGTATTAATGGATGGAGATTTTACAATACAGGGTGGGACAGTCAAACCTTTTTTCTAATTATTATAGAGAAATTAGAATTTGTATTCTTCATTTATTGCAAGAAATGATTAGAGCACAAGTGGAAATTAGTGTAGCAGCCAAAACATAGTTACTTTTCAATTCACTTTTTGAATATGGCTTCATCCTAAAAATAGTCATATTCACTTTTCAGGTAGAAAGATCGCAAGTCGTATAGTTTCCATATTTTCGTGTATTCCAACACTTCGTGCTTTATCACTTCTTCTTCATGCAGTTCGACATGTCGTTTTTAAAGTTGTAAATTCGACATCTAATTGACCAATCACGGCTATCACCAGTAACAGCTAACGGGTATTATTGACTGCTTTTCAACATACGAATACTTATTGTGGCCGGAGATCCAGCCATACTTAAAAAAAAAAGAAAAGAAAAAGAAACTCATTTGTTTTAACAATTTTCTGGGCTTGTGACTTTAAAACACGGTGTTCTGGGACTAATTATAGGCAATATATTTTAGTATAAGCGAATTTCGAGTCCATACATATGATGTAATTAGTTCTGGTACTTTTTGTATGAATATTTTTTCATTTGAAATTGGTAATTTTTTTCGAGGTTTTTGCAACTTTTCTAAACAAAATTTCTAGCATATTTTGCACCTAAAATTCCTAGCTCTTGTAACTATGCGTGTAATTAAACAAAATAATTGTAACGTTGCAAGAAAAAATAATTCGAATATATTTGCAAGTTTTTGCAGCTTTTCAAAACAAAATTTCTATCATATTTTGCACCTTTCTAAAACAAAATTTTGCACCTAAAATTCCTAGCTCTAGTAATTATGTGTGTGTAATTAAACAAAATAATTGTAACGTTACAAGAAAAAATAATTCCTGTTCTTGAAATTTAGAATTGAACCGAAAAAAATCACAGAGTACAATAGAACAGTATAGTTCTAAGAGTGTTATCTTTTATCTGACTCTACATAAGTATATTCGTTGACAAAATCGCTTACGTGACTCTTATCATATATTTATTCTAATCATTTTTAGTTTTTTCAAGTCTTAGTATCATTCACCCTAAAACATTACACATGTCCAATTTAGAGAATAATACGGATCTAATTAAGAAAATCCAGGAAGTACAGCCTTTCGTAACGAGTATTGTAAGAGAAGTATGTTCTGTTAAAACTTTTCTTGTACTAAACGTATGGAATACTGTATACAAAAGATGTACATTGTGTAATATTTACCCTCATAAACTCTGTAAGAAGCCTAAGTACTAAGATATTCATCTTACTAACAGATTAAAAAATAATAAGTGGGTATGAACTCATCATTATATTAATATGATTATATTTAAATATTTTATTTACAGAAAAGGTTATTCTTGTTGAACTGAAATAAACTGCTAACTTTACGTCCCACGAGTCTCTTATCCTATAGGTTAAGAGAAATGGAATGTTAAAGAAACTGAGTGATTAAACGGCTCGGGTGAGAATGTGGAAGGAAACGGGAGAACCTCGAGAAAATCTAGGGATACGATGTTCTCACCATAAACTCACACGACGTGGGATCGGACCAAGCACCTTTTGTACTAAACGTGATTCAGTTCTTATTGCCAATATTATTGTGGAAATTACTTAAAAGCTTATGAACTTCATGAAATTTACAGCTGAATTTACAATTAATGCGGAAGGAAAGAGTAATGTTGCAAAATATGAAACTGAATATTTACCTAAAAATAACAATTTATTGTTACCAGCAGTGTAAGATTACTAATAATATGAATATTTTTTTCACTTGAAATAGTACGATAAAAATTTCTAATTTATTGTATCGTATTTCATTTATATTACTTTTTCTTTCTCTTTTTTATTGCGCATGTGTATTCAGAAGAGATTTGGTACGGGTGGCCATTTCCCAGCCCTTGATTTTTTAAAAAGAAATATTCCTTCAGTAGTGCTACTTATGAGTACTACATCTTCTCTTATAAGACCTCTTCGAAAGCCTATTGAATATTGGGATTCAGTCGAAGAGAGAAATATTGGTTTTGTCAGCCAGGTCTCTTCCCAGTCTATAAGGAGGGAATAAAGCCGCATCTATTTTTTCCTTATTCGTTTTTTGAAGGAAAGAATACGAGATTCACATTTTAATGGAAAGAAGGCAGAGAATGTTGCGTTAGCGGACGAAAATAAGGTTACGTCCTTTGGACACATTTTATAGATTTCATGTTTTATCATAAAAAGGTGCTGAGGTGACAATTCTACATTCAAGAGTTAAGCGTTTTTATGTATTTGCATTTTCTGTCTGTTCTTTCAACAGAGATAATATTTGTTATGGAAAGGCAGTCAAATTAACTGGTAGCTTAATAGTTAAAAGGTAGGGTTCTCGTTCTTTCGTAGGAAAGGGACCTCATTCTAATGCAAGCACATAAGTATAAATAAACATATCCATGGCGATGGGGGCGGATTGGCCCAGCGTTCAATCCTGTAAATTTTAGATAGAGTCGGGGCCCCTTTGAAAGCAAACCAGCACATAAATATGTTAAAGGACGTTCTCAAGAAAGACGGTCATTAATAAAGTTTTTGTCGAAGATATTGATTAATAAGTTAATTACCTATCTTGTTGTTCTCAAACTAATATTATTAATGAAAGCAGGTTGATGCATGTAGTATTGAAGTTGCCTGTACTCAGAGGATATTACTGTTATTGAAGAATTAGCATTGTACGTTCGTTACGTGCTGCATGCTGAAGTAAGAGTGAAATTTCTAAAACTAATTAATATTGACAAAGTTGCTGGAGTAGGTCTTGACAAAGTTAAAGTGAACTTCGTAAGGTCAAAAAAATTTATTAATGTGTATCTCTTTTGTGCATATGTAATAAAAGGCATTTGTACATTTGTATTTATATATTTGTTATAAAAACAACGTATATTTATTTTTGGGAATATTTATAAAAAATATGAGACACAAATGTGTATATAGTATGTATCTACTCTATTGATAATGCTTACAGTAAAATAAGTAAATGTTAAAAAAAATTGTTTATTCAAACTAGCCAACACTGAATGTTTATTTTTTGGTTAGTTTGAATATTTTAAATACCTACAATTATTTATTTGTTATTTTTTATATTTTAAATTTCATTATAATTATCACGGAACAGATGACTCATTACAATTTTTGGATCCTTTTTTCTTTCCTAATTTCTAATTATTTTATGGTCGAAAATATAAGATGTTTCCAGAAAACTTCGCTCGAAGAAAACTCACCCCCAAAAGTTAAACTCAGCCCCAATCTACTCCTTGCAGATTTTTCCATAAGAAATAACTTCTGTAATCTGTTTATTTCCTAAGCTCTAATGAAAACAGAAAAAAAAGTCATTAAAATTAGACAAATTTAACGAAAGTTATCGTTCGACAGACCGTTGTATAAAGGAATTTTTACTCCCGGGGACTTCGGGTTCTTATTTATTTGGCACATTTGAACGGAATATAATACTGTATAAAGAAATACTTAAAAAGAACATCTTGACGAAGGGGTGCACTTATTCCCTATAATGTTTCAAATAAAAATAATATTAAATCAAAACGAGAGTACTATTACCCTCTCGTCGGGGCAATTCTTTGATGTATTTTTTGATGTAGTAGGATTTTCTGTTGAAACACTTTAAATGAATTGGAATTAGGGAGTAATAGTTCCGTAAGGCATTATTACTCCCATCGTCAGGGTGTTTCTTTGATGTATCTTATGATATGGTTTTCCATTTTAATCATTCCTAATAAACGGAAATCCGAGGGCTCTGACAGTAATACAGGAAGTAAAGATTTCTGGTAGAATGAATGAATGGGATATGGATTGTCCCGTTAATGTCACTGTTATCCGTTGAGATATTAACAGATTAACTCCATTACGGAATTTGGCCGAAATACTTCTCTATCTATATATAAAAAAAGTCATAATAATAAACAAGAGTATTACCTCCTTGTAAGAATGTTCCTTTGATGTATTTTGTAATTTAGTACGATTTTCCATTTAAGCATATCAAATAAACGCGAATTTAAGGGGGTGTAAATAATTCTCCATGATATTATTATTCCCTCATTCTGGTGTTACATTGTTGCCTCTTTCGATATAGTATGATTTTCCATTGAAGCTTTTCAAGTAATTGCTAATTCGAGGAGTGTAAGAATTTCCCTGGAATATTTGTAACCAATTTGTGGTCGTTGTTCGGATGAACATTTATTTGTAACCACCCGGGGATTGGGTTGCTTTTTGGGCTGCCATTTATTTGTAATTAACCAGGTAGAAGTTTGTTTTTTGTGGTCCTGCCAATAAGTATTTTTTCGAGACCTAAACTTACCTCGATAGGACGTTGAAGGACCTTCCCAAAAAGGGATTCAAAATTGTTTTTAAATTGCTTGTCGGTCTCGAGGACGAGATGAGCATTAGGCGCCCAGAGGCTCGGATGTTATGTCTCGAAAACCTCACGGACGATTAGACGGTCATTTAGACCAAAACGCATACAAATATTATTTACACATACAACAAAAACACATTGGGTTAAATGACACTATACTCATTTATTAGAATATTATTAAAAGAAGAACGAAGAGAAATGATTACATTACTAAACACTATATATATATATATATATATATATATATATATATATATATATATATATATATAATTATTTACATTATTACAATCGCACTTTGCGCTTTTAATGCACTGTAGCCCTTTATTACTTTGAGATATATATAAGATTATAATTTAGATTTCACTGTAAATGCTTTTCTCATACCATTAACGCACTTGGGGGAAGAGCACTGAAGGAAACGTTGCCGGAATAATCTCACGTAGTAATTTAGTCGTTGCTCCAAACAATCCTGAAGCGTTGAGATGAGTCTTTAGCAAACTGACACAATTTTCAAAGTGGAATGCTAATGTTGGAGGGCGCGTTTATAACATACGCACAACATATATCAACCTCGGATTTTATTAGTTGGGGCTAGCAGTAAGAAAACGTCCTTTACCGGCTAACAGCTTGTACCCCTTAACACAAAGTCATACTTGATTCCCGACGCGACGTGCGTGGTGGCTGCACACAATTTCGGAGTCAAACTCCTTGAGCACCAAATTGAGATATGAGCTGCAATTGTTGATTGAAGAGTGTTGGCAGTTCATTTTATAAACCACTTAGTTAAATTACTTGTATGCATATGCAAACAGAATACGGAAAAGAATTTATGTTAATTTTAGTTCACTGGCCACGACGCACCAGACATTGCGATAACTCGGGCGTGAGAAAGAACAGATAACGAACTGGCAAAGCGATGTAGCTGGCGTCACTCTGGTGTACAAACATTTGGTTTACTTTGATCTGTTCTAATTTACTGCAATATTTCCGTAAACGATTAAAGAAAGCATTTAATTTAGTTTTAAATAACAGTAGAATATATACGTTGCATATTAATAAATCGGGGAGAAACACTGAAAAGGTTTGTTGCTTACTGAAACGTTTTCACCAAAAATCAATGTTTTAAATATCTATATGAAAAACAATGAAAGATCTTTTTGTTTAGTTGCGTGGGAAAGAAGCAATTTCCACCGAAGAAAGAACTTATTTGCGTTGGAGAATAAAGTATAAATTGAAAATAATAATTACTGTTTTTACGAAATATACAGAGCGTTTACAAAAATATATATTTATAATCTGGTAGCGGTTATATATTATTACCCCCATTGCTCAGGTCGTCGACAGCGTCACAAAGTGTCGTATCTCAAAAAAATCGAAAATTGAAATATTTTACTATGTAGTTGCATACACTGACTTCTACAATTTCCCAAAGCGACACATCTGTAATGTGCGTTGTTTTGACGGTGGTGATGACGTCACTGTGTCGTATCTTGAGATGAAGCATATAAACCATTTTCACAAACAGTCGTATCTTGAGTTACGACAGTTTGTGAGCAACAGATCTTTCGCAACTGGACAGATACGCCTATATTCAAAGCAATTCGTTTATATATACAAAGTGGCCCAAAAGTAGGTATACAGTCCCGTACTGATAAACTCATTGCTTTTTATATCATTTCTTATTGTTATCCATCAGGTAGATTTAGTTTCTTTATCATTTGTTCTTAATATATTTTTACTTATATCTTAAGCTCGGAACAGCCGAAGCAAATAAATTTATAAGCTAGAATGTTATACTTGATCAAAGCGGGGCTGTATACATATATATTTACACGGCATGGGGCGTCCTCAGGTTGCGGATCGACATGACATGACAGTTTTGAGTTTTACGTCCCACGTTTATGCCGGTTAGGCTAAAAGAGACGGTGATTATGAGAAATGAATGAAATGAAGAAAGTGGGAGGAAACGGGAGAACCCCGAAGAAACCCACGCACACGCTATTTGTCCACCACAAAGTTCACTTGGCGGGAGCAGGGTTGGAACCCGCGATTCCATGAACCAGAGGTGAACGCTCTACCACTGAGCCACCTCGGCCCCAGGTTGCGGATCGAGGAGAAGGCCTTTAGATATAGAGGTTAGTTGCGAAGATACTGAATAAGCGGTCGCGGGCAGACAAGGAGTGGCCTCCAGCTTGGGGGTTTGGGTGAGCCTAACAAACTCATCCTGTAATAGAAAAAAGACACTTTTTCAGAAACAATCACAGAAGCCTCGGACCAAGACTGATAACTTGGCACGACATCAGCAAAAGAAATTGCATATGAGATTTGGAACATGGAATATTAGGATTCTTTATAGGGAGGCGCGTTAAAATCCGTAATAAATGAGTTGGAGAAATACAGGATGGACCTAGTGGGATTTCGGGTTGGTTGCTATGATGGGGTATGCGGTGCAAACACGTAAGAACATCAGAGAAATTTCTCTCCGATTCTTTGAATCTAGGCATGGACAAAATGAGGGAGATTCAGTCCACAGTGTTATAAGCACATCTATTAAGCACTGTGGCAGTAATTTTGTACCCTCGCAACTTGAACCGATTGTTGAACTGGCAAGGAAAAAGAACCCATATACCGTTCATTGTATTGACAGAAGCGATGTATGAGATTAGATCTCTGTCCCAATGTCTTTGTATTCTGTCAGTTACACGTGACGAAAATGGAGATCCAATCAATCGGACGGAAATGCGCGAAGTGAAAGTGAACAAAGACTATCCAAACTGCATTCAATTTAAGACAAGTCATTTTGAGGACACTTACATAACTGTTTTCCTGAAAAGAACGCAAATTGAATCCACCAGATAGAAGTTCCTACTTTGCATACTTGTCAAAAATTATCGCTCCAGAGAAGAACGAGGACTCATTTTGATTGATTGATTTTTAACGTCCCTTTTAGCAGCGAGGCTATATAAGACGTGGACCTACTGATTAACGTGGAATCCGAACCACATGAGCTTCCGCCGGGAATCGAACCCGGGTCTCCCACGCCTACGAGGATTCGTTATCATTGTGTCCGGGCCTCGAAACCCTGAACATGTTCAATTTTACAGAAACTTACCACATTAGCCATCCTTCTCAAGTGCAATATCAAAGCATGCAATTTGCAAATTACTTTGCAAGATTTTATATTCTGGCAACGACAACTTGATAGCATTATTTTGTTATGGTTAGTATGCTCTTAATATTGTGTTTCTTGTGTGTTCTCAGGAATTTCGATTTACCCTCAAGAATCTCAGGAAGCATTTGTTAAATTATTTTGTGTAATAAACACGAAGTTTTTCAATAAAAGTGCAATATATTCCGATTGTACATCTATTAATGTAGTTCTCAGTATAAAAATATGCGTCGTATCTTTCATACAGGAGAGGATTACCATCGTCACAAACTGTCGTATCTTTTTCCCGCCAAATTTTCCACAAGCTTTTACAGGCAAATTCCATAAAATTTTTTCCACTGATTTCTTATGCTTTAAGTTATAACTTGGTAAATTTTCTCTCCTTTCGGTGAAGTAGATTTTGAGTTATGGCCGTTCAAAGTTGTGTGAAAACCTAAAAATCGCTCTCCTGAAAAGTTTAGAAAACTGAGATACGACAGTTTGTGACGCTGTCGACGAGGTGTCCCCTTGATGTAATGTTTTGATATAATATGATTTTCCGTTGAAACATTTCAAAAATGTTAAAAAACGAAATGAAATCTTTCAGTTCAGTTTAATGTCCTCGATTATGCCCTTTTGGCAAGGAAAACGGATAATTGAGGCAACCGAATGATGATGGAAGAATTGCTGATATGAAAATGGACTAGGAAATGGAACTACCCCGAAAAGTCCAATGAATACGATGTTATCTACCACAAACTTACCTGTTCGGTGATCGAACCAGGGACCCTACGCACCAGAAGTAAGCTCTGTACCAGTGAATCACCGTGCCCCCTGTTGAAACATTTTAAATATAGAGAAATTCAGGAGGAAGTAATAATTCCCTAGGGGTAAAGATTCCTTGCTATACCGGCAGGTACACACATGCTTGAGTCAAATAGTATAAGCTAGCTTACGCTTGATCCAAGTATTATCATCCGTATAGCGAAAGACACTGTGATTCTGGGTCTTTTGAGAACTATCTAGCTTCTTCATACTGTTAATTCCACAAGTTGTTTAATCATTATTCACTTGTATTACTCATTCGTCTTTCTACAGGGTGGAATATAATATTGAAAAGAAATTTCCTTCCCATCTAATTAAAATGCATTAGTAGAACATAGGAGAGCGTCTGCAAAAGAACTTAACGTCGAATAACGCATTCAAATTAAGGTCATCTGGTAAACTTTAATTAATACGTACGAACAACTACAGTATATACAGCACAGGTACAGTGTAGACCACATTATTGGATTTTCACCTTCGGCGCGGAAGACCTTCGGTGAGGTCAGATCAAGGTCACTTGTCATCTTGAGAAGCCATTTGAATGCACTGAAAACAACGCAATGTCCGTACCTCATCATGTCAAATGGGTTCTCAAGGTGACCTGTGAATTTGATCTGACAGTGTCCTCTGGCCATGACACTTGATTGACGCATATTTGGTCAGCTTGCGACATAGAATCATACCATACAGCTTTTCTTTGTTATCATTTCGATTTACATTTTCTCAGGCTCTTTCAGAATTTACCATTGGAATCCCATAAGGAAAAAATCCAAATTTGACCTTTGACCCAATATATCTTCAATCTTCAGTACAAGTGACATGTTTCTATGGCGAAACAAAACTTATGTCCTTCGTCTAAAGCAGCGTTTCCCAACCTTTTTCAACTTGCGGCACACTACGGGTGTAACTTGAATTCTCACGGCACACTAATAGATTTTATTATATGTAAATATAAAATATCGTGGTATTTTTCTGTGATTACTGATCTCCTCACAGAGTAGAAAGCTCGATCACTGGTTTTCGACCGTGGTAAATCATTATGCTTATTTTTCATCCTAATTTAAAAATAGAAAACAATTGCAATGAAATATTGGACTTAGGTTTTTGAAAATACGCTTTCTTTTTCGAAAACTGTATCCAACCTTTCACTAAGAAGAAAAATCACTAAATAACGAACGAACAAACACATCTCTTTTGCTTTTAAAACACAAATGTAGGTAATTCGTATGCATGCTTGTTTTGTCAAAAGGATTGAATATTTTAAAATTTCAAGTTACGAAATAGTCTGCATCAATAAAGAAGGAATAATGGTCATATCAATAATAACAATTCCTTTTTTCAATATTAAAAATGTACAGAAAAGTAAAGCGTTATGAAACTTAAAATTGTAGATTCATATTAGAGGTTCATAGTAATGTGAAATACAAATATACATTTTTCCCTATGTCTTGCAAATTAATTGCTACAGAATTAATAATTTTGTTTCGATTTATTCGCGGCACACCGGTTGAAAAACGCTGGTCTAAAGTTTCACCAAATTGCACGGCTTTACCTCATACCACTTTTGCACAGTGAACAAGTGAAATTGACACTCGAATTAATCAATCCTCCTTATATATATATATATATATATATATATATATATATATATATATATATATATTATATATATATATATATATTTACAGGGTGGTAGGTAATTCTACCGACAAACTTTGGGAGGTTCTTCCTTATATGGAACTAGTATGCGCCCTATCTAAATATCTATGCTCTACCGTGGTCCGTTATCGGAGAAACGAACTGTAGAAAGGAAATTGAGGTATAGGGATACTCCTTTAAGTACTAATAACGCGTTCGTTTCGCCGATAACGGAGGATGGTAAAACATGGATATTTAGATAGACCGCATACTAGTTCCTGTGTAATTCCTTAAACCGCTTCGGATAGATCCTGTAGTTTCTAAGGCAGGGCGTTTAAAAACATGATTTTTCGAATTTTTGGCGGTTCATAACTTTGAAAGGAGACGTTTTTCGACCTATGTTTATCAGAACTTTTTTCTTTCATTTCATATAAGGGATCATCTCCCAAAGTTTGTCGGTGGAGTTACCTACCAACCTATATATATATATATATACAGGATTATTCATGAAGAAAGAACAGATTTCAAACTTTTATTTCTTCCAAACTACAAAACATAGAAACATGATTCGAACTTTACTTGATTAAGAAAATTTACAATTTAAACAGCCCGGATAGAAGTTCCAATCACTGCCGCATTGGCGCTGTTGTTTGTTGTTGTTGTTTGTTTGTAGTGAAATGGCGGCGTCACCACAGAAGTCTTTTTGTGTGCTACAATTGGCAAAACTTGAGTCCATTGTTGCAGTTTAGCGAGCATTTCGCCCTCAATTTCATAAACAACCGCCGTATCATAAGCAAATTTACGAGTGGCATCGAAAATTCGTAGAAGATGGGTGCATCTGCAAAGGGAAAAGCACGGGACATCCACGCACATCGAACGAGAATGTCGAGCGTATTCGTATACTTTACGAAAGGAGCCCAAAGAAATCCACATCACGAGCAAGCAAAGAAATTAACATTCGTCAACCAACGGTATGACGAGTTCTAAAACATCGTCTGCACATGAAGCCATACAAACTGCAGTTATTGCAAGCATTGCATCCTGACGACCACAACAAAAGGTACGAATTTTGCATTAGCATGTTAGATGATATGGAAGAAGACAATTTTGTAAGATCTCACTCCGTGAGATTTTTTTCTATGGGGTTACGTAAAAGACCGTGTTTTTATCCCTCCTATGCCTGACACTCTAGAAGGTCTATGACATCGAATTGTTGAAACTGTGAATGCGATAACTAGAGACCAGCTGATTCGTGTGGGGCAAGAAATGAGCCACCGTTTTGACTTTTTCGTGTAACACACGGTGCTCATATTGAATGCACACCATAATTACTAACAATAAATTGTAAACTTTTCTTAATCAAGTAACGTTCCAATCATGTTTCTATTTTTTGTAGTTTGGAAAAAATAAATGTTTGAAATCTATTCTTTGTTTTTGAATAACCCTGGATATATATATATATATATATATATATATATATATATATATATATATATATATATATATATATATATATATATATATGTGTGTGTGTGTGTGTGTGTGTGATTAAAGATACCACGTATACAAGAAATAGGAAATTATGCTTCGTTATTCAGTCATTTACCTCCATAAAAATTTGTTTAATATTCCTAAGTTAATACATTCTCTATTTGCTTTTTTCTTTTATCAACAAACCAGATCTTTCTACCTTATAATGCGAAAAATAAATACATAGAATTCATATACTGAATTATTTATGAAGTCGCTCAGAGTTATCACTGTGTATCTGTGTGTTAATTCAAACGCAAGTTCTTTCGCTCAGAGCTTTATAATGTTCCTAGCAAATAAATTGACTAATTATAATACTGATATGAACGTATGTTTTCTACTGTGAGTTAGGTACGATTTTAGAACTCAAAAGAAATATTTATTTGCCATCACGAAAGCTTGCAATTTTTCATTCATAATGAAAATAATTTACGTTTAGTACTTCCTGTCGAAACAATTATTTTAGACTGCAATAGACGTCATAACACTACAAATGAGGTTAATATCAAAAGAAAATGCGAATGTGTACATATTTGCTTGATGTTAAGCCAAGATCTTTCTTCAACAAAAATGAAAGAAACTTTAAAAATATTTTTATTTCTTAAAGGAATACAAAACCGTTTTGTTCAATTTCCTTGTGATGTTCGTTGTTACAGTTTCCTGTTTCTGCGGAACTCAGAACAAAGACTATTTTCTCCTGTTGTTATTGTTATTACTTAAAAGAAAGAAAAGACATGTTTCGTTCTAAATTAATTTAGTCTTTCTGCTTTTGATTTCGCCGTATTTGGTTGACTTTATTCTAAACATAACATTCAAGAAGCTCTATTTCATTTCCTCTATGGCGTGAAATATTAAAGCATGTTATTTCTGAAGCTCAAAAACTAACAATTTTTGCTACCTAAGTAGAGCTGGGGGCCACGGTGGCTCAGTGCTAGAGGGATCACCTCTGCAGGTGCGCATCCATGAATGTTTATTGGGCTTGGTCTAAAATTTGGATGGCCCAATACTACAAGACACTACATCTATGTAACATTGAGTTGGTGGTGTTGTACACCCCAAAAGACGATAAAATAATTCTTAAGTACTTCCACTATATTCTCAGAAAAATATTATAGAACTAAATTGTCAAGAAACAGTCAAGATGAAATGTAAAGTCAAATATATATGTTACATCAAACATTTTTCTGATAAGTTAACTGTAGTTTTATTAAGAAAGTGTACAAATGTGTCAGTGGACCCCCCGCATGAGTTCGCCTTTGCACCTGTAGTACATGGGGTCCCTGGTTCGATCCCCACCGAGGTAAGATTGTGGTGGACATCATATTCGTGGGTTTTCTGGGTGTACTGTCTCCTCACACATTTTCATTCCACTAAATATTTCATAATTTCACTTGTCTTAATCATTGTCTTCCTTAGCCTAAAGGGTATAAACGTAGAACGTTAAACCAAGATTTCATTTCATTTTATTCAATTAAGTAGAGTTCCTTAAATCCAGCTTTCTTGAAGGTGACTGGTTAGTTGGTAGGATTAAAGTTAGCGACCCTTCAAACATAGAGGATATACGAGACATGGATCTACAGTTTATAGTAGAACCTGAACTAAATCATGAAATAAAAAAAAATCAAGGGTGTTCCACTGGGAATCGGACCCAGGACCACGTGTTCTGAAGGCGCGTAAGCCAGTAACTAGAATCCAATGGACGTCTTTTGGAGACGAGAAAGTAAAGTGAAAGAACAACCTATATTGTGAAAATTGATCTTCTATGATGGCCTATGCACCCGCCAATAGTACTAGATTCAATTCCCAGTCGAGGTTCGGAGCTTTCGTAAATAGTAGTTTCCGTCCTTAATAACATTTCAGAAGTAATTAAGCAGAAGATTCCAGTGGTGTCTATATTGGCATTACAATGCGAAAGTTTTCAACGTAAAAACGATAGAGAAAAACTAACGCAAAACACAGTGTGAATAATAAAAAAAAAAAAATGAGTTTTTTTCTACGGTACAGCTACACAAAATTTTACGACTTTCCCAATCACCTTTTATCACAAAAGTTCTTCTTATATACACTAGTAATAACATTACAGTTCAACTATAAGTTTCTCTTGGATATCTGGTAATTTGTTGGTGAATTTTTGGAAACCCAGAGACCATGCGACAAGATCCAAAACGCTTTGCTGCCAAGGAGTGTGTATTGGTACATCTCAGAAGCCAAGTATCTTGAAGAGCAAGACGAAACTCAGCGATCAAGCAAACTAAAGAGTAGTGAGACCAGACGTCCTAGAGCAGTGGTTCTCAACCGATATATCGCGACTTACTGGTGAGTCTCGCAGTTCCGTAAGGTTTGTCGAGAAATTTTAGAATTTAAAAATTATGAAGAATTTAATAATAATTTAAATCGAGACAGACTATAATAGTCAACACCTCCAGCGGTAACGACAATGCTGAGTGATACATAGAGTCATTATGAAAACTAATTGGTTTCACTATTAAAATAACTATTATTATAATTATTTATAATTAAAATATCAATTTATATATCAATTTATAATTAAAATATGATTATTTATAATTAAAATCAATGTCCTCGACATTCAGTAAAGTCTGTCGTTATTCAAAATAGGTTAAGAAACACTGCCCTAGAGAGTAGTAAGGATAAAGGAGCTCTCAGGACATACATTTTGTACATAAATATACAAAACGAGACGAGAAAATACTTTAGAGCATCGATATACGAAAGAAATATTTCAAAATCGAGACGAGACAAGGTGTTTACATACAATTGTGAGATGAAACTAGAAAACCTTATTTCTCGTCTCGTCTCATGGACAACCTTATATATATATCTTTTACCCTGGTGTTCCTTTATTGGTTGGTTGATTTCAGCTTAGCGTCCCTTTCAGCAGCGAGGTTATAAACCGCGTGAACCTATAGCTTTTAACGTAGGATCCGAACGACATGAGCTTCAACAGGCAATCGCACTCGGGTCTCCCAAGACAAAGATGCATGTGCTAACCATATAGCCACGATGGAGCACTGTGGTGTTCCTGTTGTGAAGGTTTCGTGATGAGACATTTTTTTGGTTATTTCTTGAACTTTACTACCCATTAGACCAGCGAAGAGGACTATAAGATATTTTGGTTTGGCTCTTAGGCATAAATAAATAATAACAATTTTGTTGAGTATTTGAAAGTGCTATGAAAGTGTTTAAAAAGAATTAATCGGACAAGATGTTTTTAAAAACAGGATTTTTCGTTAAGGCTGAGTCACATAAGGTACCGTACCATACAAAACCTAGAAATTTACTAATGCTGGATATGAAATTATATCCTACTTATATATTTGGCCGTGCAATTTACTTTTGCCCTAGGTACCGCAAATTGACAGGACAACCCTAATTCCCTTTCTTCCCGCACCATTTATAAGCGTTTTATTTAATATCATCCCCATCCAAGTTTCAACATTTTTTAATGATACTACTTGTATTCTCCGTTTTTATTATTTATCTAAAGTACACTCATCACACTGACACAACACCAGACATACTCTCTCTCTACTTGCTTTCACTGATCTTTTCTTCAGTTTCATGTTGATAGTTCCAATCATAAACATTTGGACCGCTTAGATGCCAATTAACCAAAGTTCATAATTGAAACTTTCCAGCAGAGAAATTTGAAGGTCAATGTCTTATGAAAAAATCGTACTTATGCTATGTAGCTTATGCCAAAACCATAAGTAGTTTATTGTTTCATACAAAAATCCTGTACAAAAATCTGTGTATAAAAATTTTAAAAAATTATCATCTACAAAATGGATGATGACATTAACCCATTTTTCCATATTTTGTACTTGCTCAGATTTGCCACTTGCATTTGAACCTTCTTTTCCTGATCTTTCCTGGATTTTGCAACCATTATTTTACTCTCTTAAGTAATACACATTGATTGCTTAACAAATAACGTATTTAAATATTTGGTTCTAAAATTTAAAATAATCTTGTCATCTCTCGTTTAAGTAATCTATTGGATTTGTAAGCTTTAACAAGAATTCTCTTCCAGATCTCTCTATGCGAATAGTAACTTTGCAATTAGGAAAATATTGAGAAAGCTGACAGGACAAAATAGGTGGTAAAATTTTTTCGTAGTGTAAATAAAAGATTCCGCAAATTCAGCTAATTCATACTAAGTGACATAGTTTGATGGAAACTTAAACGTTTCGGACTAGTTTCTCCCTAGAATTCAAAAAGGAAACGATATTTTGACACCAGCAAATAAAATGATGGTGACAAAAGTTAAGAGATTGAAGTTGAATAATACGGCAAGTGCTAGATCATTAAAAATGATATCAAAATAACAGCAACCAATGCAAGTGTTTTTCAGGAACTCTTTTTTTTCAATGACAACACTCAATGGAACATCTGAATAGTTCGAATGAGAGATGTTAAAACTCCATTATTCGTGAGAGCAGATTGGTGTAACCTGCCACAGTTGAAAGCATCTTTGAGAGCTTTGCGTATTAAATTAATCACTAGGTTCTTTGGTAAGATCACTCATTTTATGTGCTCTTCTCTCTCGTTCTGTTTCTATATATCTTCCCGCCAACTATGATTGATGAACGGATTCCTTCAACTTCCAATTCTAGCATCAAGAATGCGCATTTTAGTAGAAACCAAGTATCTTCAGATGGATTTACGATGTTTTACAAAGGGACAAATTAAACTTGCCGAGACATTTCTTGAAACCACATATAATATAATGAATGTGATTAACAATCTTAAATGCAATATGTAGAGATATTTTACGGAGTTATCTTCCGTAACAAGCATTTTCACATGTAGAATAGACCATAATGAAATCTTGTTCAACCATCATATTCCTTAGATATTCAGAAAAGTTATTAAGTAAAGATTGCTTATAAATATTTTTTTTTAAAAAAAATGCCATACACGAAACTCTCCTAACCGTAGGAACAAAATTACTAGCTACTATTTCTATAGCTTTAAAAAATATAGGATTTCATCACAGCAAAAGAAATGTAAAGACTTTTATTTATTATTATATGCTTTTCTTTAATGTACATTGGTTGAACCGTGGCCTTAACTTACAATATAAAATAGTGCTTTTAAGGTGAACATTGATGAAAAATGATGGTTGCTTTGAGAGATGATACACGTATAGATATCACAAACAAAGAATTAGTACTATACAACAAACACTGTACATACAGAATATATATGTATCATACATTAGAGTGGACAGTACTAAACGTGTATCATTGCTCGTCCTAACTATTTTATCATACTAGTACAGTAGGATTTCGTTAACTCAACATTTTGTGTAACTCAACGGTAATATATATATATATATATATATATATATATATATATATATATATATATATATATATATATATATATATATATATATATAAAGAATTTATGCTAGTTAAGCATAGTATTACCTTTGAAATAATGTAGTGGACTATTATGTTAATATTATTGCTTATATGAGACAAGCAATATATGTATATTTTAATCATTGCATTGTCGTAATTACAAAACATGTTTATACGTACGAATGGTCGCATGCTTCCATATTTGGTTCAAAAATTAGTTACGGCAGTCAGCTTTACAATTTGTCTCCTTTTCCCATTGCATCATTAATTCTTATAAACATGTAACGAATTTGGTGATTCTATTCTTCTTGTAGAAATTCTAAACTACCCTATTCCTAGTCAGGAAAGGACTAAACACAGCTGAAGAGGAGGAAGTCCATCTGTATGAACATCGTATATGTGATGAAGCTGCACAAAGTCGAAATGAGTGTGAGAAGAAGTCTAGCATCATGAAATATTTTTCTCTACACGGAATGTTTATTTTAAACTTTAGTTTTGTAGGTAAATTTAAAAAAACTTTTAACAACTATTTTATTTTATGTTATACTTGTCTGTGTCCTGTATTTGCTACTTTCATTAGAGTAATATGCAGTAAAATAAGATTAGTTGTGCATAACCCACCCTTTATTTCGTAAAGTTCGACATTTTTCGGTAACTTGACACTCTCTCAGTCCACATTAGGTTGAGTTAGTGTGACTCCACTGTACATAGGCTATCAGCTCAGTAGTAGGTCTCACACACACTTGTGGAATAAAGCGTCGTTAAGTTTGATCTTAGAAAATGTGAGGTTACGGCACAGACTTCATGACACTCCATTAGTTTTGCACTATTACTTATGGCAGTGATTAGCAGTTTTTGCTGCTACCGACAGGCTTTACTGAACGAGCCCAATGTTACAGCACACTTAGGTTGTGTTATGTTGGATTAGAAGTCACTATTATTGTAGTAATAGACTTCATGGTAAAGAATAAAGTGTATAGTATAAAATTCAGACTTCATAGATAGCGTAAAAGTTATTTTTAAATGCTAAAATTTCGCAATATAAAAATCCATAAGGCTGCGCGATACAATAATTAGAATAGACTGACTTACGATAATCATCAGCTTCTTTTAGCTCACATGACGTTGCTCTAACAACTATGAGGTACTTAGAAGCAAGCCAGCTCTTTCTAGTGAAGAAAAACAAAGAGATCTTTGTGGGCAAGGTTGAGGCTGTAAGGGTATAATTCATAGTTCCCATCGAAATATTTGAATTGTCTTAACAGTACGAGCAGCTGTCTGTTGGCGGGAGTTGTCATGGATCAGAAGAATTCAAGAGCGTAGCATTCCTCACTGCTAATTTCAGATGATATGTTTCAGATTATTCGGTGCATGGCTATACACATTTGCTGTGATTGTTCGTCCTGGCTTCAAGAATTCCACAAGAATCGCCCATTTGTTCCAAAACACAGTTTCCATGATTCTGTAAATTGATGAAGTTTGTTTGAATTGCTTCGCTTCAGGAGAAACAAAGTACTGTCATTGTATTGAGTGCTTCTTCGACTCTCCAGAGGCATACGATATCCAGGTTCCAACTTCGTCACTATGTGAGAAAAGAGGTCATCCCCATCCTCTTCGCAGCGGGCCAAAATTCACTTGCAGCTGCAGCTGTCGTTCTTTGCTTTTTGTAAGCGTCTGTCAGCATGTTTTGCACTCACTTTGGCCACCGTTTGTGATAACCCAGCCTGTCAATCATAATTCCATAATCTGTTTTCGCAGACATTTCTGGAAACCCTTTGGCGAGTTCAGTTATTTTAAACCAGCGATTGAATTGCACTTTCTCGTTAACGCGTTCCATCAGATCGTTCGTCTGAACACTAGGTCTTCCGCTATGCGCATCATCATGAATATTTCAAAGGCCTTCCCGACAGTCTCTGCACCTAAAACGTAATAAGAATTTTCTTTCCATTAACAAGGAGAATATTACTGACCATCTCTAGAATTATCTTCTTCGTTTTCAAGTATTGTAATAATTCTAACATTTTATTTTTATTTTTATTTTTTGCTGGCATAATTATTCTATCACGGCATTAGAGGTACACAATATACTTTAGACCAGAAATCTCCTTACTCTGGGCCACGAGCACCATTAACCAGCTTATTTAGATTAAATTGTAAAATTTAGTAAGTAAATCATACAAAATAATAATGAGATGTTTTTATACGACCAATTAAGAAACACCATAACTGATTGTAATTAAAGACATGGTATTTATCCTAAAAACATATAACAAGTGGCATAATACGTAATTCAGATAACGAAATTAAACATTTTAATTATGGTTAATGGGATTTATGTAGCTGTAACTTTCCACTGACAATTGTTTGGAGTTGTGGGTGGTTGAAATTATCAACAGCGACTTCAAATGCTCAACAGTTAACTTGGTTCTGTAAATATGTTTTGTATATTTCATTTTGGAGAATGATTTTTCATATAGATAATTACTTGCGAAAGTGGAAAGAATGCCACGAGTAAATTTATGAAACTGATTAAACTGTGCGAGTAGAATACACTTATAAAATTCCAGTAATGATGAACTTTAATTTTTTTTAAATATTGCTACGTCGATGGGGTAAGAGAATTCGAGGTAGCAATATTTAGCATTTGAAACTTTGGATGCATTAAAAATAAATTTTGATTCTAATTTTCAGATTTTGATGGAATTGCAAATATCAAGATTTTTCAGAATGGGGTACGTTGGCGTAAAAAGAATTCTGAAAAATCTTGATATTTGCAATTCCATCAAAATCTGAAAATTAGAATCAAAATTTATTTTTAATGCATCCAAAGTTTCAAATGCTAAATCTACCGGAAACGGAGTCTCAGTTTGCTGACAATATTAGGTACGTATTAAAATGCGTCAAACGTTCCTTTTTAATTGGGATTTCAATTCAAACAAAACAATTTCTTGTCGAAAAGACTAATTGTGGGTGTATAAATCAGGCAGAAGCTGTTTCTCCCCTTGTAATGTTAAATTAAGGATATACATATGTTTAGTTAAACGTGTATAATATACTAACTTCCATAAGTACTCACTGTTATGCAATTTAATTAGGGGACAATACTTCTCATTCAAGAAAATTTCTATTATTTTTCAAAGCTTTAAGAAACATGTTAGAGTTTTTCTGTAGCTAAACCAACGTACTATAATATAATATGATATCTCATTTTCTCCAATCTCTTCAATAAGCTCTTGTAATTGACGATGATTGAACACATGTGATCTGATATACAGTAATTAACAGTTGACATGATTGGCTTTAAAACTCCTGACTTCCAGCATTTTCTGCTCAGATTGTTGATGAATGATGCAACGTACAATTACTGGTTTTGAATCACCATCATTTTCTATGACCTTTGATGCACGAGCAGCAACATCTTTAGTTTTTCCACACATGTTTTTGCCACTATCAGTAGTGATATACTTTATTTTCTCTTTCAATGAAGATAGTTTTATTTTGAATTGCATTCTCTAGTAATAGTCCTGTGAATAATCGCATGTCAAGATCATCTTCATACATTTCATAATTTTTGTTTATCCTCGAATAAAAAGTAAACAACTGAGCACTTTCTGAAATATCGATTGACTCAGCCAGGGCCACAAGAGATTCATTCTAAGTTTCGACTTTTGCCGGACAATTGAGTTAATATATTTTGTGCAATATCATCTATCATGCTATTCGAGACACATCTACTGCTGACAATCTAATTTTCTTTAAGTATTTTCTTTTCTGGATACGTTTCTTCTAGTGCTGCAATCATGCAATGCTTGATTAATTGCCGTCAGTAAATAGTTTCCCATGTTTCATTATTGTATGAATCACGAGGAAACTAGCACGACTTGTTGCTTTTTGTTCAGGATTAATTTCCTTAAAGAATACTAGCTGAGAATTCAAGACGGTTGTCAAAGATTAATATTTAGTTTCAAACACGTAACACTATATTTCGTAATAATTATCAATAGCTTTACAGCTATGTGATACACCTCTATATTATACGATTATTTCTTGAATTATATATTGATATCTATCTATCAGCAATTTGATGGTAACCAAACTGTTACCTTAGTAACCGCAGTACTGTCATGACAACCAATAAATAAACATTTCTACCTAGCGACAGAAAAATAAATATTCTAAAATCAACATTTTTATGACATTAAATATTACAGTTCCTTCTTTCTCTTCTACTAGGTATGTACACTGAGAAAAATCCGTTCTCCAGACAGCGGTATATTGTACAAATATACGGAATCCTCTTGCTTACTACAGAAATCAGTACGGAGCATACGTTATCCGTGTGCTACATAGGCACTGCCCTTCGATGTTACATCATGCCGTTGCACGATGTCTGTTATCTAACAGTGTTCCTTATATTACATACATACACGTATGTTAGCTTCGTCAGCTACATGTTATATACGTCCATTTGTATGTGAGATCCTGACCGCTTACATTGTTTCATACGGAAAGTACGTACAAACGGAACACTTATACAGAAAGTATTATGAAACATGCGTTTCCAGTTATACGTCTGCTGTACGTTGTCCAAAAAACTACAGGATTTAGAAATGTAACATACGATTTTACATAAGCCACATACATTTTTTTATCAGTGTAGCTAGTAAAGTTAATATAGCACCTTCTGCCCTAAATGGAAAATACTTCGTAGACAAATAACATAAATACAAGTTATCGTTGTAACTAGTGAATATTTAAATGTAGGAGCTATAGTCGAATCTTATTTGAACCGATAATTATTTAGAAAAAAATAATTGTTCAAATCGGTCAAGATGTTCATCTCGCGCAACGGTTATCAACTCTAAGAAACCATGAAATTTATTTTAAAGTCATACATGCCAATGTAGTTTAGTATTACAAGTAAATACTTTACAAAAGAACCAAAACTTCTGTATCAATCAACATAAGCTTCAAGGTACCTGCCTGAAGATTTACGTAGTACTGTCGACCCTATGATCGAATGAAAATGTTTTATTCTCTCATCCAGAACATAATACAGAACACATAGGAGAGCTCAGACTTAAATGAATTCTAAAGGTGAGACTGTTAGATCAAAAGAGAATAATTATCAGAACATTCATGCCAAAACTCACTTTCAAGGCTCAAGACTACTCGGAAATAATTAACTGGTTGGACTATGATATATTTTCTTCCCATTATTAAAATATGTCAGTGACGATAAGATTAAATCAAATATTCAAAGTGACTCAACCCCTAATTGGGATATAACATTCAAAACATTTCCAGTTTACGCACATGCAGCTGAACTCATGACAGAAACATTAGGAAAACTTTGTGAATCTAAGTCAATAGATGTAAAGAGACTCTGCCGTCAAGATCAACCATACCTAATTTCACTCATAAATCAGATTTCAAACTACTTTCAGCTAAGAATGAGTCAAAACGGAGATGCTCTATTGTTCAACTTGAATTTCTTTGACTTAAGACTCTTCACTCAAAACTTAGTTTTGCCATGTTTATAAATATTGCCAATAGTCTAAAATAATTTGTTTCTAAATATTTAAACTTGTATTCAATAAATAAAATTTTAAAAAGTGTAAGTTGTTAGTATTTTTGTAACCTTCAACTGTGATCTACTTTTATGTGTAACTTTCTTCGTAAGTTCACTATCTTTGAAGATAATGCGCAACCGAAAGATGTTAATGGATTTATATAATACTTAAATCTTATCTTTTGGAGTTTTAATACATAAGAATGTGAGCTATTATATTCGGCAAGAGACTATGTTAAAAGTTATCACAGAAATGTGATTTTTTTCTAATTTCGGCAAAGTTTAGAGAACATGTGCGACTGGAAAATATAAACAGATTTTATTTCTTTTCTTTACTTCTTTCTTGTCTCCTCAATTCGCAACTTTTCTGCGGTATTACGAGTTGAATTGAATTGAATTGATTTTGAGTTTAACGTCCCGTTCAGCAGCGAAGCTATACGAGACGTGGACCCACTGATTAACGTGGAATCCGAACCACATGAGCTCCCGACGGGAATCAAACCTGGGCTTCCCACGCCAAAGGCGCGTACGCTAACCGCTTAACCACGAAGGAGCTCCATGGTATTACGAGTTGTAAAAATACATTTTGATTTTTTTTTCTGCCCAGCGTTCTAGTTAGGTCTTGGCTCTGGAGACTTAATGCATAAATCAGTGCGGCCCTTAGGCTAAAGAGTTTGGACACCCTGTACAAAGGCAGGAACTAAGGTTTTAAGAAACCTACCATGCTGTGAGATGTAAAATGAAATGAAATTGCAAAGTTTACGTTCCACAGTTATAACGGCTAGGCTAAAGGATGATGATGGTGGTGATGATAAAGAATGAAATGGTGGAATGAATAAAGTGGATGAAAATAGAAGAACAACGAGAAAACCTATGTACACGGTGTGTATCCACCATAAAACTCACTTGGCACGTTCTGTGAGATGAGTAGACGAGGATGATAATGCGAGAGTATCTAGAAAATAAGATATAGTTTCTTGCAATTCAATTTTTAGAAAGAAGTTTTAATTCATAGATTCAACTATTGCTAAGGACAATGATAAGAAATTGGGAATTATGAATGCAAATTTGGCCGAAATACTATAATCAACATGAACCTTAGCTAATCATAATCAGCATGAAAATAGCTATATTGTTTCCTTAATGTATAAACACGCGCATAAGTGAAAGTAGTTCAGATATTGAAGAACACGTAATTCGACTAACTTGCTTGTAAAGCGTTCACCTTTTGTACCCAAGTACTAGGATGCGAAGTAGTAACGACAGAATGTACCATTTTGATAACCTAATTTTCTACACACGAGATAAAACGTCCATAAGAGAATATTAGTACGTGTAAATGAGGGACTCAGCACATGGATACTATTACATATTCACATCAACTTAAATATAAAAGATTCCGCTGTACAGAAAGACTGAGCGATATAATTTCCTACTCTCGCATGCTCAAATTGCGATACAGAGAAGGGACACTGAACACAGATGAAATCTTTGAAGAGCTGACTACAGAAGTATTATTCGTAAAGCTTTAACTGTAACTGAGTAACATTACTGGGTTGTCGCTCTTGGTATTCTCTTTTCGTCTTTAAGCATTAAAGAGCAAAGAGGGGAAAAAGCTGTAAAACATAGAAATTTCAATTTTTCTAACAACAGTAATACTACAGATGAAAATAAAATAGTGAATTTTCTAGCAAAATAGCATAAGAAAGGAATCACATCAGCGTAATAAGCGCTGCTGTTGGGTATCATATGTACTGACAAAGTGGCACTCACTCTGTTTATCACAAGGTACACCTGTCATTTTTTGATTGAATTAGATAATACATATTAGCTACGTGTTGTAGGGGAGTGATTATACTGTACTATCACTCCCCTACGACTATCATATACGAATTAATGGACCAAATATTCTACTACTTCAGACATATTAGAGAAATAACTAGACATATGACAATGCAATTCACAAATATTTAGTTTAACAAAACGAATCTCATATTATTATGGATTAGACTACATAATATCTTATAAGTCTTCAAATAAGTAAAACCATACGAATATAGGAAGAATAAATAATAATGTGAGAAAGAAGACACCTTTTCTTGTTAGATACTAACCCCGGTTTAGAATGCTGCTATGTAAATTAAAGAAGCGTAACAGAAAACTATCTAGGGAACATATTATGTATACACGGAATGATTCTTCGTTGTCAAGTAAATCCGATGGTACTTGCTTCGAATATAAACCAGAGTACTTTTGGGTAAGTATATTTTGCACCGCATTTCCGAGCAAAATGTAATTTTTTTACTCACTGTTTATCATTATACAGTGAAAAAGAATCAATTTGTTTTTGTCTGTTTAGTTTAACCCTTGGAAAGTATGTATATCTTGTTCTAGCTGCTATTGTTTCTGAAGTGTATGATCGTATTGACTTCAAAAATCGGTCAAAATTAATACATATGAGCAAGGAACTTTGCACCGTTCAAATTTGTACGATGTTCCTGACGTAAAAAAAATTTTACAAATGTACTGAATATTTTCTGAAATAAATATAGACTAACTGTGCCAATGTTCAATATTACACAAATCATATACTATACATACTAATACCTGAAGTATTAAAAAAGATATACTTTACATATATCAGGGAATTTTGTATTACGGTACTGTAAGAAGATTCCATGTCAGAAGGGCCCGGATAAAACGGCGAGGACAGAAAGGCCCGAGTCATAACGGCCCCGCGTCAAAAGGGCCCCGGTCAAAACGGCCCCGCGACAAAAGCGCCCGAGTCAAAAGGGCCCCGCGTCAAAAGGGCCCGCGACAAAAGGGCCCTGCGACAAAAGGATCCCGGTCAAAAGGGCCCCGCATCAAAAGGGCTCGAGCCAAAAGGGCCCTGCGTCAAAAGAGCAAGGGTCAAAAGGGCCCCGCGACAAAAGGGCCCCGGTCGAAAGGGTCCCGCGTCAAAAGGGCCCGGATCAAAAGGGCCTGAGTCTAAAGGGCCCCGCGTTAAAGCGACCCCGCGAGAAAAGGGTCGGAGTCAAAAAAGCCTCACGTCAAAAGGACCCCGCGAAAAAGGGCTTGATTGGAAAGAGCACGGGTAGAAATAGTCCCACGGCCAGAAAGCCTGAAATCAAAACAGAAGTGGAAATCAAAGATGCACGAGGGGATAGTGCCTGCCATCTTAGTAAGTAGAAGTGATTGTCCAATAGAAGGAAGAATATCAGTGGTTATTACAGACAAAAAGGAAACTTGAATGGATATCTTAATTTTGTTTGGTTGCTGTTTGTTCTGCAACAATCCCTATCGCTTAAGTCGGTTCTCGATGAAAGCTTGCTTTCAACCGCGTCTCTCTGAGTTTGTAGACGTGGAAGACCCAGGTTCGATTCTCGGCGGGATCTGTGGTTCGAATTCCACGTTAATCAGTAGGCCCACATCTCATACAGCCTCGCTGCTGAAAGGGATGCTAAAGTGAAAATCATATCATATCTCTGAGTTTGTATTCTCGAGACCTAGCCCAATCAGACTATCTATTAATGACTGTTCCCTTAGTTCTAAAATTCAATTTCTGCTCCTGAATCAAAGTAGAAATATACGTATTATATGAATAATATTATCTTGAAAACGTTTCTTTAATTTTGGTGTAAGAACATACATGTGGATCTCCATACAGGGTTAGTCAAAAGTATTGGGACAGAACAATAATAACGACACGCGTGGACGGAGGAAAATCAAATGTTGCAATTGGTGTTATTGCAAAAACTGCATTGGGTTGGAGTGTGGTCACCGTGGAAGCCATTTTCAATTACACTATATTGCGTATCGTACATTTTTAATGGAAAAGTCTATGATCTTACACTTCAGTTTAGGACTTATATTTCCACAAATGTGAATGTGAACTCATTTTTGACACATTAGCATTTGTTTATGAGAGAGTGTTTGACGTATGTATCTAATAGAAAAAAGTATCATGACAGGGCAGTAACAAAGAGACAAATGGACAAAGGAAAAGTAAATGTTACAGGTTGGTATTGGTGTTAAAACTGCGTTAAATGATTATGGCAGCCAACTTGAATTCCGCATATTATATACCATAAAATATTTTCAAATAGACAGAGGTACTTGTGTCACACAAATTTAGGCTTGAATCTTGATACTGAATTAAGAATGCGCACGAGACAAGATTTGAGGCTGTCTCGTCTAAAAAATGTACTGTAAATGTGATGTCTCGACTCGAAAAATGTGCATTTTTCTATTGGAAGAGCTGTCTCTCGACTCGGATATTCTCAGGAAAATTTTGTCTCGACTCGTCTCGTGCGCATCCCTTACTGAGTCGACTTTTGACCGATTTCTATTCATTTACGCGTTAGTGTGTGCTAAGTTTGACATTTGTTTCTAGTAGAAGAAAGTATTTAGACAGGTAACTAATAAATAGTACTTCATTGTGTTCTTAACGTTTCTGTTCGTTTGCTTGCGTTTGTAAAATATTGAGAAGTTACCACATATGTATAACATATTTTAATAGTAAGTATATTTGTGATTAATTGCTACTTCACGACTATAAAGCAATATAATGCTTTTAATGTGCAGTTTCGAATATTTGGTAGAGCTCAACAACATCGTTCAAATAGTAGTGGATGATAACGATGTTTCTTCTGGTCAGTGTATTGTACCATGTAGAGTTAATACGGGAAGGATATAATGCTAGAATTGCTAGAAACAAACCATGTATTACCCAAATTAAGAAATATAAGATACCTTAATTTTCTAGAGCTTTTGAAAATAAGCCCCAAAACTGGTGGGAATGTTTTTTATCGACGGATTTAAGTTAAACCTGCATGAATATGATGGTAGAATAATAGTTTTTCGACAAGTAAATACAGAAATAAATGTCAAGAACTTCCAGCCTACTTTAAAATACAGAAGAAATATATCTTAACGTTCTTAGAAGGACTTCTAATTTTATCAAGATATTGATCCCAAACAAAGTATATGTTGTAAAGAAAAGATTGCTTTAAAACTGCCCAAAAGTGCGCTAAACCCCACCACACAGTACCGGCTTCAATCCCATTGAGAATCTTTGGAACGAATTGCAACGTAAGGTCAATATATACGAGTTACGGTGAAAGAAGGTTTGAGAAAAGCATTACGTACAGATTGGAACAACACACTACACCAGGAAAATTGTAACAACGATGCCGAATTGCTTAAAAAAAGTTATAAATCGTTGTGTGTTTGCTATTAAATACTAACTGTATTAACTTGGAGGGATAAAATAATTTTAGAAGACATTTTATAGTAATTTGTTTAATAATAACTGAATATTTACGTGATCAACAGTGTCCACATCCCCATTCAATGTAGTTTTTGCAACAACACACACTTGCAACATTTGTTTTTCCTCCGCCACATTATTATTTTATTGTCCTGATACTTTTATCTACTACACACTAATGTAAACAGCACACTTTCCTCGTAAAACAATGAGGATTGGTAAAGAATGAATCATATTTTCATTTGTAGGAAAATTCAATCCTAAATTGATGTGCTAAACATACTCCTTTCCATTTAAAAATATTATGTGATATTCAATATGGCGGAATCTAGGATGGCTGTCATTATGTCCACGCCCTCACTCAGTGCAGTTTTCGCATCAGCACACCTGCAACCAGTAGCGTAGCCAGGATGTGTGTTTCGGGGGGGCAAGTGCTGTTATAGGTACATATAGAAAAATTACAAACAAAAAATATATAAATATAAAAATATATAAAAAATTACAATCATCAAAGCACCAAAGTACATTGTCGGACCTCTTTGGGGGGAGCCCGGCCCCTCCGGCCCCCCTTCCCTACGCCACTGCCTGCAACCTTTTACTTTTCTACGTCTACGTGTCTCTTTACCTGTCCAGATACTTTGGTCTACTAGATACAAATGTCAAACGTAGCACCCTATCTCGCAAACGAATGAAGATAGATTTTTTAAGAAAAATGAGTTCTTCTTCTCATCTGTGGGAACATTCTAGCCTAAATTGATGTGTCAAACCCACCTCTTTCCATTCAAAAGATATTGTGTGATATCAAATATCGCAGAATCCACCATCTGCAATATTTACTTTAGCTCCGTCCACGCGTATCGTTATTACTGTCTGTCGTAACATTTTTACTAACCCTATATTTTTTCTACATGTATGTTCTTTCAACACAAATAAACAGGTATGTCCATGTAATATTTTTCATCTAATAAGTATTTTTATACTTCTGAAGGTTTGCAGGCTATATCTCAGATTTCTTGACCTGGAGCCTTTTTGTTAGGAGGCCCTTTTGACCGGGGCCCTTCTGACCAGAATCCTTTTGACTCAGGCCCTTATGACTTGGGCTCTTTTGACTAAGGCTTTTCTGTCCTCGCCCTTTTGTTTGGGCCCTTCTGAAGTGACACCGGTTATAGGATAGGAAGAGATCATATACAGAGGTACAACAGTTATTTAATGCTACATTTTCCGAACGTAACCCAATTTCGAAGTCAACTGCCTAAAAGACCATTGAATGTTTTGCAGAAAGGTACCGCATGCGATCAGGAAGGGTGAAACAATGTAGCAATTTGGCAGTTTCTTTGAATTTACAATCTTTTGTGAAATTCCGCATTCATTGATAACCAGTGTTGCTAACAAGCTAGGTGTTGCGCACCCACACTTGAGCGGAATGAATTTTTGTACGCTATGCTCTTTATGTAAAGTCATTCTAAAGTATGATTAGTACCATACTAGGGTGCAGCGTTTTACCACTTTTTTTCGGAACGAAATGTAATACCTGGCAAAAGTGGCCAACCCACAAGGACATTACAGGTATAGTTTTTTTTTTAAATCGGATAATATCTTCTGTGAGAATTATTGCCACAAAGTTTCAAAATTTCACTGAAAATTAGAAAAATACCAAAGTTCTTCATGAATTTTAGTTATGTTAAAGTAAACATTTTTTGGTTAAATACATGTCAGTTGCTGAGAAAACTGACATTCAAGTATAAAATTGCCAGTTATGTGCCCTTGAGGGGGAAAAGGATGCCTCCTCTGGGGCCAGAAAAGGGGGCAAATTCAGTATATTTAAGCGGTTGTGCAGGTCCTTGCTCACCTGGTCATATAGCCTGTCCAAGCATCCCAACTCTGCCATGTGGAGGTGGTTGCACCTAGGGCTCCTTCGCCAGCCCTATCCAACCAAATAACCATACATAGGGACGGTTGAACTAATCCAATTCGTCACTGTCAGAAAAAAAATGTCACAAAGTGGGACTTTGATTGAAATTTAGACACAGCTTGCCTTGAAAGTAAGGTTGACGTGATGATCCCGTCCCTAGCATCACTACCACATACTCGAGAAGCTGCTTCAGTGACTAATTTCACTATCCGTTCTACTGCCACCTTGTGGCATGGATAGATGGTGGAAGACTATTCTGGCACAGTGTTGTCAGAAAGTGAAAGTTTGTCCATGAGCTATTTGTTTGATACCGTCTTTAGAACTGGTGGTACAGTTATTGAAACATGAGTGCTTTGCCAAAAGAACATTTCAGTGTAATCTTTCACCTCAAAATTCAGTCTGGGAATGATGTTATATCTAATAGTGTTATGAAGATTCTCTGCTTCGCGTTTTCGAGCACTAAGAATCTTATGTAAATCATCTTGTCGGAGAGCAAGTAGACCATCAGTCATCATGGCGAAAAGAACATTCTCTGGGAGTGCGAGAAATACATTCGTCTGATTCAGCGGATTACAGCCTGGTATTCATTTGGTAAGTATCTAGATCTATGAATGGTCTCAAAGACGTGACAAGGACCATTAACAATTGAAGACTTGAGATAAGTATCTTAAGTCTTTACTGAGTTTTCTGAGCTCTTCTGACTATGATGAGGTAAGTCACATTTTATTGGTTTGAATGACACAACTGGAAGCTTTTCACAGTCAGATAGTTTTGAACCTATGGAACCTGTGTAAGAATAGAGGCTTGAATTCCCGCCAATATGCGTGAAGAGAGCTCGGAAAGGCAGTTCATTAAAATGCAAGAGACAAATAGACTGTTAGTTCCTTGAATTTTCGACGAATACCTCCCTTCCAACCAGTGTTAGTATTTGTTCCATCACACCCAAGAATCTCAACGTCATCAAAGCCACCTTCGATTTGGTTCATGATGTACTCGAAAATAGCCGTGGTCTCGTCATGACTAGAGCCAGAGGATGGTGTCACGTCACCAACGTATTGAGAGTTCGGTTCAGCCACAAAAGTGCTCTTCTCTAACTATGCCTGCGTGTGTTTTAGTGTCCTTTTGACCATCAAAGTATAGGCTTTTAATGGGATCATCATTTCTAGAACTTTCTTTTAAATTCTGAGCAATTTTAATTTTCGCACCCCTTATTTTGCTCCTATCCACAATTAAAGCAGAGTTATGTTGCCAGATACTTGAGAAGTTATACTTCCAGCCTTTAAAGCTGCCTGAAGCACAGTTGATGTTATATGTGCCGCAGCACTTTCGCTTACATTGTATCTCTGAGCAATCATAGCAGTTTTTGTCAAATCTAGCTTCGGTTTAGATGTTCTGTCTCTGGGTTTGGTCTCTTCCTCAGAAGAGCTTTCCTCTGCTTTCTCTTCAAGGTCTGCTTCATTGTCACTGAAGTCATTTTTGTGATATAATAAATAATATTGACTTTTTAAAAAAAGAAATACAGAATTTTCTGTGAAAATAGTGTTTAGCAAACTATTATCTGTAACGGCCAATTCATATAAGCTGAAGGCAACAGTAACCAAATATAGCGCTTGAGAAATGGCACCTAATTTGAAACGTATCCGACTCGTTCCTGATACTGACGCTGAGTTACACAGATCGAGACAGAATAAGGGCGTTGTAGTATTGTGAGGTGGAGGGGTGGGAGTGTCATGGTGAAAAATAACAATGCTCTGCTACCACTATGAACCACCAGTAGAAGGAAAAGGCAAGGGCGAAAATAGCTGTAGAAACGCTTAATACTACTGAATTTGCCCCCTTTGCCGGCCCCAGAGGAAGCACCCCTATGCCACCGCAGGGGCATATAACTGGCATTTTGATACTTGAATGTCAGTTTTCATAGCATCTGGCATGTATAAATCCAAAAATATGTCTACTTTAACATAACTAAAAATAATGAACAATTTTGGTATTTTTTGTAATTTTCAGTGAGATTTTGAAACTTTGAGGCAATAGTTCTCACAGAAGATATTACCTGATTTGAAAAAAATCTATACCTGTAATGTCCATGTGGGTGGGCCACTTTTGCCAGGTATTACATTTCGTTCCGAAAAAAAGTGGCAAAACGACCCACCCTAGTACCATACTAAAGAGTTCGATTAACATATGTTAATTGCAGTAGTCAAACCTTTAGTATGACGCTAATCATACGTCAAAACGACTCTGCATAAGGCGGTATAAGTTCAAATCCTAGAAGAATGCGTTTAGTCATGAAATAACGGAAGACGACTTTGATCACCGCATTGAGTTTTGCGAAGTAATGATATGAAATATCGATGACAGCAATATTGTCGTAAATGACATGATATTCTCTGGTAACTTTGAAACTGTCAGTTTATCGTCCCACATTATGCCCTTTAGGATGACGATGATTAAAGCAAGTGAATGATGATGAAAGAACGGGTGAAATCAAAAGGAAACGAGGGTACCCCTGGAAAACACGTATACAATATTGTCCACCACAACCTTACTTGGCCGGGAATCGAAGAAGTAGTCCTACACACCAGAGCTAAGCGTTCTACCACTGAACCACCGTGCCCCTCCCTCCGGTATTCTTTGATGACGTGATATTTACCTTATATGGTCTGGTGAACCGAAAAAATTATCACTATTGGAGCGATGAAAACCCACATTGATGCAATGTTATTTTCAAGAACAGAAGTGCAGAAGCTACTGACAAATAAACTACATTCTTAATTAGACATATTAGGAATGATATAAGAGATGTTAAATTAAAAGTAGGAATGTAAAATATTTTTTGAATACAAACTGTGGTTTAATTCGGAATACAGCTGGTAAATAATAATATTGGACTACAAAGGTATTCAGAAGTCTTGCTAGAGGAAATATAAATATATTGAGATTATTATTATTATTATTATTATTATCGAATCGAAAATTCAATGGTGAATCTGACATCAGGTAAAAGATCAGAAAAACGTACGTGTAGCCAACGAGCGGTAAGAAATGTGTGAAGTATTAAGGGCTTGCATTGAGGGTGCCAGGTAAACATGATTGGGAGCCACTGATATACAATATTGCATTGAGGACGACCCCTTCTGTACACGTCGTTCTTTGTCTAGGCCTTACTGATATGGAATCAAATAAAAATTAATGAAACAAGAAGTATATTATAAACAAAAAATCATTACTAAAAACTATTATATATATTTTCTCCACTAAATCTCATCAAATTATATATATAGATATATATATAATATGAACAACTTGACTTCGGTGAACATTACATTATTCTTATTATATATTAACGGTGCTAACCTAACACGAAGCCTTATAATAAGGATTTAAAAACGGCTGAAAGACAAATGACAAACATTACAAACAAATAGCATTTGTTTGTATTTTCTGTTGCATCTGATCAGATTTTATACGTATATAATTATTTTACATTACAGTATATTTCTTGAACAACTTGACTTTGATTAACATTACATTATGATCATTATATTTTAGAAGGACCAATGTTGCATAAAGCCTTACAATAAGATAAAAAGAGTGGAAAACAGACATTACTAAGAAAAAGTATTTTTGAGATAAACATATTACATTTATTATATTTGAAAAGTACTTACTTAACATGAATCCTTACAAAGAAAATCTTCATATCTTGTCGATTAAATTATATATATATATATATATATATATATATATTTGGTCTAGGAATTAATTCGTGCGGTTGGTACGCACACATTGAAGCTGTAGTACAAATACAAAATACATAAATACGTTAAGAAAAATATTGTCCATCGCTAGCCATCACTTTCGCCCATCTGTCAGGCAATGTACGGATTCCGTGGCGAAAGAAGTCCTCATCCTTGGAAGCGATCCAGTCAGAGACCCATGTTTCGATATCTTCTGAAGAAGTAAACCGCTGTCCAATCAAACCGTTGTTCATGCAATCGAACAAGTAGTAGTCCGAAGGAGCAACGTCTGGTGAATACGGCGGGTGGGGTAAAACTTCCCATCCGACATTTTCTAAATAGGTTTTGACCGGTTTTGCGACATGTGGGCGAGCGTTATCATGTTGAACAATAAGTTTATCATGTCTGTTCTCCCATTCTGGTCGTGTTCTGGCCAGAGCTTGCTTCAAACGCATTAATTGTCGTCGATAACGTTCTCCATTCATAGTTTCACCCGGTTGCAGCAGCTCATAGTACACCACACCTTTCATATCCCACCATATGCACAGCATAACCTTTGCACAGTGAATATCTCGTTTTGGTTGTGATGGACCTGGTTCACCTGGTTTCACCCAGGCCTTTTTTCGTTTAGGGTTCTCGTAATGGATCCACTTCTCATCACCCGTAATGATTCGATGCAGAAACCCCTTTCTGCTCTGTCGTTGAAGCAGCAATTCGCAAATGGTTTTTCGTCTTTCAACGTCTCTGTCTTTCAATTCATGTGGAACCCAATGTGACATCTTTTGAATCATTTCCATGGCTTTCAAGCGTTTGGAGACTGTTGTTTGATCAACGCCTAATGCTGCTGCAAGTTGTTCCTGCGTTTGACACGAATCCTGCTCGAGCAATGCTGTCAATTCTTCGTCTTGAATTTTTTTTGGCTGTCCAGCTCGCTCTTGGTCTGCCAAGCCGAAATCACCACTTCTAAACCGTGCAAACCACTTCTGACACGTTTGCTCAGCTAGAGCATGGTCACCATACACTTCCACCAAAATACGATGACTTTCAGTCGCACTTTTCTGCATGTTAAAGTAATGCAGCAGGACACCCCGCAAAAACACTTTATCAGGCACAAATTGCGCCATGTTCACTTAACTACAAACTGGTGTTGTTGACGCTTTAATCCACTGCCCTATACTACGAACGATACGCGATGACAGGGGTTTGCAACACATGTGTGGATACACGGAACTGTGGGACGCTCCGTTCGTTGCGCCATCTCTTGTCCAACCGCACGAATTAATTCCTAGACCATATATATATATATATATATATATATATATATATATATATATGTGTGTGTGTGTGTGTGTGTGTGTGTTTGTGTGATTCGGGTCGTCTAAAAGGGCCAGTGTCACTTTTTGGCAAACAATGAGATGTTCGTCAAATTTTAACGCCTATAAATGGATATTTTCTTTTGCAAGAAAAGCAAATGTTAATATGAATAGTATATATACTCCAAACTACTTCGTGTTGACATTAGCCCCTTTAGTCCCAAGTCGCAGATATATAAAGTATGTGAACGTACATTGAAAAATTCTGGCTACTTTAATCTGTTTTGAAATTCTTCCAACTTATATTGGACACAAGCTTATTATCATTTTTGCCAAATACGATTGACATTTTCTCAAACTGCTTACGTGGATTTCAAATTAAAATTGTGAGCCAAGGCACGAAGATAGTTCACTAAAGGTCTTTGAGCATACTCCTGTACAATAGTACGTACTCAACTTGCAGTTACTCTGTATTTTTTTTCTGCCTAAGGCCAATACTTGTCTAGCAACTTCTATTATTTTGATCAACAGAGTGCTCCTTTAACCTTGTATATTCGACGATAACCGTTTGCGATAAGATAAAATTCGTTGCGCCATATAATTTTATGATAAAATTACGCGCATCTCTACTTTATTTCATAGCTCTACCATATTCACTTTTCAATATTCGGCGATAGTTGCCATCGAAATTCATACAGTTATACGCATAATAATAATAATAATAATAATAATAATAATAATAATAATAATAATAATAATAATAATAATAATAATAACAATATCAATTACGTAAACAATAGCTTCGAATAAAGAAAAAATAACTGTCACACTGGGATTCGAACCCGGGTCACAGAAATGGCAGTTCTCTGCTTTCACACTTGATACAAGAATAAGAAAATAAACTAGTAGCTATGTTACATAAACATAGCCCACACTATTTCTACACGTGTTGATACAATTCAAAAAATGCGAAAATGTCTGCCGTGTTTTCTTCTTTAGAAATTAGAAGTTACGATGAGGAAGAATTGCAGTAATATAAATCGGGACCAGTAAAAAACAATGAGGTAGCCTCATCTTGAAGAACGCTTAACAATATTTTCCTCATTGACGAAGGTTTATATCACTTATTTTTGAGTTAGAGAAGGAAACCTCGAGTAAGTCATTATGACACTCATAAGGAACGTCTCCTTATACGAGTATTAGTACGAGTATTTTGTGTATAGTCTTACATGCAATGCTTTTAACTAGCTAATAGTTTAGGCGGAAGATGAAGTGACGAGGCGGGTAAGTGTTTAGCGCATTGAACTTATATTCGGCGGACCCGCGTTCAAATCCCGTTGAGGTTCTAACTTTTTCAAATGTTTCAATTTTAAATTCAATACATACTCAGTGTGACAAGCAAGATTTTCTCTCCTCCAGAAAGAAATAAAAATGTTGGAATGAGGAGAATTGGAGAAGGTCTCTCAATAAAGGCAATCATTTACTAACTTATTTCCCGCAGTTGTTCTAGATTTGATATTTTCGTCTACTTTCAAGCATTTTCTGATTCATGTGTGATCAGTGTTTTTATTTCTTTTAATATACAGTATATAGTGAAATAATACATTACATACACAACAATATTGAGATTAACATGATGTTCATTGGACAACACGCTCTGAACCAGAGAGGTTCATCTCAGAATTGAGAAATGTTTCGTGCGTCATCTACTCACACCAACCGTTGTCAGTGCCGACAAAAGTTACGTGTAAATTGGGTTGCATCTGTCCAGGCGTTCTCACAACTGCAAATTACTTGGACCCCAAGTTATGGAATTAGAGCACTTAGGGGGGAGAGACTTTTGTGGTTGGGTGTACATAGATTTTCCTAACACGAGTAACACTATCTGCTATTGATCTAAAATATTCCAAGTAATTTTTCCTCTTTCTTTTTCTTTCCTTCTTTCCTTTTATTTCTTCCTCCCGAATTTTTCGCCACCTTACTTCGGCAGCCAGGGCCCTTGCCCCGCTCACCCGCACCATGACACGGCACAGATCAATACCTACCTGCAACACTTTTCTCTGTTCACATGAATCGTAACTGGGCTGTCGTAATAACTTTGACTAACACTGTATACAAATCCACATGTACGTTCTTTCAACACAAATCAGGTGGTGTCCACTGAATACTTTTAACAAAATAAGCATTTTTATATTTCTCATGCTTTTCAGGCTATATCTCAGGCTTTTTTGACGTGAGGCCCTTTTATCGCGGGGTCCTTTGGACTCAGGGCCCCTTTTGGCGTAGTGCCTTTTTGACTCGCGCCCTTTTGCCGAGGGCCCTCTTGACTCGGCGTCTTTTCACGCAGGGCCCTTTTGACTCGGGCCCTTATGACCGGGGCCCTTTTGACGCGGGCTCTTTTGACCCCGGCCTTTTAACGCGGGGCCCTTTTGACTCAGGTCCTTAGGACCGGGGCCCTTTTGACGCGGAGCCCTTTTGACTCGGGCCTTTTTGTCGCGGGGCCCTTTTGACACGGGGCCCTTTTGACGTGGGGCCCTTATGACCGGGGCCCTTTCAACGCGGGGCCCTTTTGACTCGGGCTTTTTGTCGCGGGGCCCTTTTGGCGTGGGGCCCTTTTGACCCGGGCCCTTATGACCGGGGCTCTTTTGACGCGGGGCCATTTTGACTCGGGCCTTTTTGTCCTCGCCCTTTTGTCCGGGCCCTTCTGACGTGACACCCTGTAAGACAAACATAATAAATAACTATATCTCCTATAATATTACAGACTTATTATGGTATAGAAAGTAAATAAGCATCTTATTTAATCTATATCTGCTTTATACATCATAGTGTATTACACAGGAGAAGATGTTCTTTAGTTACAAAGTTGAGTACGTGAGATTGGTTTTTGATAGCTGGTATTGCTTATAAAATCTTCCCAGAAACGTACCAAAATATCTTTACGGTCTTTCCAGTTCCAGTAGCATTCTGATTTTTCCATGGCCTGAATTATAGCCCCCCTGTCCTTTACTTAGGCTATATAATCTGACCGGGAAACAGCTATCCTTTACATGGGAATACACCATATTCAACTGACACTTTCATTACAGAGAGCAACCTGGAAATCTATGAAGAATGTGTCACCCACATAACCTTTATTTTCACACGTCCCCAAGCTCAAAATATGTTTAATTACCTGTGTAATTTCATTCTCTCAATGATCGGCGTCCAAAATTTCCTTATTATCATTACCACTATTATTATTTGACGTTTGAAAGTAGAATCACATTATTTTGGCAGACCGATATAGCATGACGTGTAATTAATTGCAAAGTGACTAATCGATCTACACTTTGGCCTCTTGATTAGATCTTTGAGTTTCTCGGATTTCTCTGTCCCCTTAGGATTCCGCATGAACAAATTTTGGTTTACAAATGGAAATTGAGTGTACTGTCATGGGAAAACAGAAATAAGAATTTGAAATGGATCAGCTACGTTTCGTTGTTATTCGCACAGATAAGACTTTTTTATTTACTTACATGCAGTTGCGAAAAGTAAAAGTATGTTTGACAGGTGGGTAATGTCATATGGGTTTCCTGAGCGTCAGCAAAGTGGAAGGCAGCACGTAGAAGGCCTCCACATAGCTCTGACATCAATCGATGTGATTTCTTCTTGTGGAGCTATTTGAAAGATGATGTGTTGGCAAGGAAGGCTGCAAGTGCAGTTTAACTCATGGCTGTCATCATGCAGTTGTGCCGCCTAATTTTGGAAGACTTGTGCAGAAAAATTGTGACAAATGTAAAGGTTTGCTTACAAAGGGTTGTGAAACAAAATGGTGATCACATTGAACACACATTACATTGAACTAATTTTCCATGCTCATGCAATTAATTCTGCATTAATTTTGTAATATTTTGATGATAAATACATGTGTAATGAACGAAACAAATTGTATGACATTTCGTGAATATATTGAAACATCAAAATATCGTGATTGGTAATGGAAATATGACCATATGAATGGACCAATATCTGTGGACACGCCAGCCATTTTGATGACGTGACTACAGGGTTCATAACCTCTGATCAAGCGTCTCCGGACGAATTTTAATTCCATCATATATACATAATGATTATGCAAAATGGCACACTGGTGCCCAGATGTGAAATAGTAAGATAATTTGGTGATATTTGCATTAACTTCACTGACTCTACAGCAGTGTTCTTCCTGATATTTGCCTTAACTCCCAAGTGATATGTTTTATTCGTTCTTGTCATTTAAGGTTTACATATTCCATGTTATGTATTTATTTGTTTTCGTTTATATTATTTTATAGATGGTGGTAGTAATATGCATTTATGTTATCACATTTTTCACATATGTGTGATGCAATTTTAAGTAGCTATGTACTTTTTAACTAATCAAAATGGTGGATCATACCTAGGTACAGGCGACTGCATACATATTGTTATATATTTTTGACAATGTATGGGAAAGAAAAAATATTTCTGTAAGTATTAAATGTTTTATCTCATAACACTAACAACTAAACACAAGAAACAATTTAGTGTCGCGGTTCCATTCTCCAGCCTACTTGGATTTCCCTCAGTTTATCAGGTGTATACTGGGACGATTCTACTATTTAGCTCCTTCGCTCTTCTTTTTGTATTCGAACCCAAGGAAATGTACGTGATGAGGAAAGACAAAATATGACATTTCGAAGTTACTGGATTAGTAACAGAGACGACAGAGAGAGGGAGAGGGTCAATGATATCGTGGGCAAAAATGAGATAAAGTTCAATTGTTCTTTTTATTGCAACTCGTTTCATATTCCACCACATTTTGTTTTCAAGACTTTTACGCATGAGAATTTTGCCACAAGCACTAGGGATGCTAAAAGGGGTTCACACAGCGCATACCTACCTTGAGGGGTGTTAATGCACGCCTTGCGCCCGACTAGCGACGTCACTGATTGCGAGCTAATTGATTCATCCCAAACGTCAACTCGGCTAATGTATAATATAAGACAGTGAAGAGAATCGAGCGAAACGTGCATTTATGAATGAATGGGTTTGCATTTGTAATAAGATATTAAGAACATATAAATATTTTCGCCCAAATGTTTATGCAACCTGCAATTCTTTAATGTTTCAAGGGTTGCATACTGGCGTACTGCGAAATTTACTTTTCTAAATATTAATGAATGGGATAGGACAGTCACCACCATGAACTTGTTAACGGATTGACTTATTAACAAACCAGGCCGAAGAAATCGCCCTGAGTGACTAAAAAAGTTCAAAAATTCGTTTTCGTTCAGGAGTAACGGACGGACGTCCTAATGCTATAAATCTTATAAGGCTCACAAAGGTGATACTAACAAACACGATCATATAGCATAGCTTTAAGTGTTATCATTTAAAAAAAGGGAAAAGAAAAGATACGTATGTATCGGTAATTAATTTCTCTCGGGGATGAGATTATAGATTGGGAGGTAATGCCCCTAGCGACGAATTCCTCGCGGGCACACGCTCTTTTGCACTCACGTCGGCGCCCACATAAAAGGAAACAAAGTAACAAGTAGATGAATATCCACTATTGCACGAAACAGTTTTCTTCTGTTTACTTTTCCTTCTGTTTATTATACCCATGTGTAGGCTGGATATATATAACTTAGCAGTGTTATTTCAAACTTGTGAGAGGAAAGGATACCGAGAATTAACGTTTGAGTAACTTGTCAAAAGTTCTTCTCACTAAGTTTCTAACTTTCTCGGTTTCTCTCTTTGTATGTCGTATCAAAGTCCCCCAAGTTTTCTTTCCAAGGCTCCAGAAAGAGAGAAAAACTTACGTCACATAGAACAATGAGGATAAAGCGCGAGTGTTCCTTAACTGTAATGATATTTTATGAATAGTTTAGTTGTAGCAAATAAAATACAAAACTTTGTTACGGTAGAAGAACCACTTATTTAATGAAATATTATCTCTCAGAATGACATTCGCTTATCTTGTGCATTATGGTCTCCGTGTGGATAAGACTGAAATTACATCCAATTTGTTAGTTCTTAGCTGCATGCATTATCTGGAGTACATTTTATAACCTGACAGTGAGTCATTATATTACGCTACAGCTAATGTATACAGAGTGGAGCATTTATCTTGATACGCCCTTATAAATGTTAAACTAATGGACAAATAAGGCTTAAATATTTTACCATGTAAATAAGAGCAGGGAAATAATGCTTGGCATACTGTGTGGTAGTACCACAAGATTAACAATGTTTCTAACCCAACATAAAGTTTTCTTTCTTTAAATATCACTACGTCAGGTTATTACATACGAGGGATGATCGAAAAAAAGATTACAAAGTATAAAAGTAATATATATTCACTGTAACTTAACGAAAATTTACTTGTAGATTAATAACATGAATGACATGTATCTCTTGGTGTAGGGTCTGCCTGGTGGATTTCGGATTCTGATCATGTATACCCGAGAAGCATTCATTAAAAATAATAACTCGTCTGGAAAATTGGTCAAGAGTAGAAGTGAGGTTAGTGATTCGGTTCCTGTGGGCTAGAAACACTATACCTACTGACATCCACAGGTAGATTATAGAGCTGTGTGGGAGGACTAAATTTCAAAGCAACATGTAGAGAAGTGGCGTCGTGCCTTTTACAGAAAGACGGACCAATATTGTTAATGACAACCCTGGACACAGCAGTAGACCAAGCTTCAAACACTGATGTTATGCTCAGAACGACTACAGCACCCCTTCTACAGCCCTGGCCTATCTCCAATGTCTTTCACATGTTTCCTTTTTTAAAGCTAAAAATGACGGGCCACCATTATCGGACATGTCATTATATCAAAACCACTGACGAGAATTTGACGCAGGTTTCTATGCAAATAGTATAAAAAAAACTATTTGCCGTTGTGATAAACGGTTGAACAAAACCTGTGATTATATCAAGAGCTATTGTTGAGTGCTCTCTATCATCAAGTGTGTTGATTTTCCAGCTATGCGTCACACATAAACCATAATAAGCTTTGTAACCCTTCTTCGATCATCCTTCGTATTTGAAACGAAAACTTGCAATAGTATATGTATTGTTCAGTATTGCAAACTAAGAACTCTACAGTATCACAAAGATGTAAATTTTAGTAGACGCTACAGCAGTAATGCCACAAATGAGACAGTCGGGGCAATGCACATCTAAAGTATTTTGGTATCTAATACTATTATATGATATGACGGATTTCGAATTAGTACTAACAAAGTTTATGTAAGTTGCAGAGAAGGACTTAAGTCTGCTTAATTTGATCAAACTGACCCTTCGAGCAGAGTTACATGCATATTGTTCCATTGTTTATTGTTGTTATGAAGATCAATTTATATATATATATATATAATGCCCTAATTAGAAGATATATTTATATATATAATATATATAATGCCCTAATTAGAAGATAAAAATTCCTTACAAAATGCATTTACAGTTTTAAAATGAATCACCATTATGCAGAAGTTTGTAACAACTCGACATTCATAGGAATTCTTATCTGCAAGTGTAAATCTTATACAGATAACACTAGTTAACAAATTTAAACTTTTTGTTTGTTACATGAGAAAAATCACCTGATCTTAAAGGAACTTTTTGCGCTGAATTCGAATATGCACTCGGTTTCTCTCCATCACGTACAGTTTTCCCGTAACAGAGGGATTTTCGGGAAATTCCCTAAAAAATTTCCCTTTTCAGATATTTTATTCCCCTAGCTCCTGTCCCCTTACATATAGTAACATAGAAATTATACCTAAGTATACCTTGATTTATATTTAATTAACCCTAAATGTTTCGTAAAAATCGCTTTGTTCTTTCTAAAGAAATAAATATATTTGTATGTATACTGTGTGCACTGTTTATTGCACCTGATAGTAATGCTTTCAGATCTCCTGAGTTGGGATAAAAACGATTTGCTTTATTACTACAAACACAGACATAAAAATGAATATTTACAATAGTCAACAACACACTAGTATTGCTCTCTGTAAATTAGAAACGTGTATAAAAATAGAATGTACTTCCAACGTATATTTTTTTTAAACGTACAGTATATGTATATCTTGATACATATATATACAATTCTCCAAGTTTTTTCGTTTTGTTCATGAAATGGTTATCAATATTTGTTATCAAATGTAACAGAATGCAAAAGAAAGAAAGAATGGAATACAGACTCATTGTTGACAACAATGAACTAATGCAGTTTGAATTTTCCACTACGGTATCGTTTCCCCCCTCCCCCCGCGCATTTCTTTCTTTCTTGTGTTCTTGACACCTGGTGAGGGAGTTTTGTACATTTTTATATTGACGTGTGGTTTAACACTACTTCACTTTCAAAGTTGTCTTTGCTGCTAAGAGTGCTTTCATGTTTGATCTTAACGACATTATACCCAACTAAGACCAAAAGTTTAGTTTGTGATCAGTACAATGGTGTCAAGAGGACGGCGTTCGTGTGTTAACTCACCAAATAGTTTTTGTTATGTGTGTGGCCAGTTTGTAGTTAAAGGACAGTGTAGATCCATTACGCCATCGGTGAAACTAGCATATTATATATATTTCGGATGTCGTGTGGGAGATCAGGACAAAACTTGGGCACCCAACATAATTTGTGCGTCGTGCTACGTCACTTTACTTGCATTGGCCAAAGGGAAACGGAGGTTCATGAAATTTGCTGTACCAATGGTGTGGAGAGAACCCACCAACCATCTGGATGATTGTTATTTTTGTCTCACAGTAGTTAAGGGACATTCTAAAAAAAGCAAATACACAATAAGTTATCCCAACGTTAAATCCGCAATTAGACCTATTCCGCACGGGGATGAACTTCCACTTCCCGAGCCCCCTACCAACTGGGAAGAGATATGGCCAAAAGACTCTGATGATGATCACGACCTTGAAGAACCATCGACATCAACATGTACATCCAAGGATCGAACGTTCATCCCTGACTGTGTTCGTGAGCCACATTTCATCCGGCAATGTGAACTTAATGACCTAGTCCGTGATTTGCACCTGATAAAACAAGAGGCGGAACTTCTGGGATCAAGGCTCCAGCAGTGGAACTTATTGGATGCAGAAACGAACATATCAGTGTACAGGAAAAGGCATGTTCAATTTTCAAGCTATTTCTCAATGCAAGATAATGTGTGCGTATGTACGGATATAAATGGGTTGATGGCGGAGCTAGGAATTCCTTACGTTCCAGAAGAATGGAGGTTATTTATCGACGCGTCAAAGGTCAGCCTTAAAGCTGTCCTTTTACATAATGGAAATAAAAAAAACCTTCTATACCACTTGCGCACTCAGTGAAGATTAAGGAATCCTATGACACCATGTCAACTTTGCTAAATCTTATAAATTACAAGGACCATTGTTGGCAAATATGTTGTGATCTCAAGGTAGTTGGTATTTTATTAGGACTGCAATGCGGTTACACAAAAAACATTGGTACTTCATGTTTATGGGATAGCCGAGCTGATGACAAACATTATGAAGTGAAGGAATGGGAACCTAGAGTGAATTACGTGCCTGGAGAATGCAACGTCAAATACGCTCCTTTGGTAGATCCTAATAAGATATTACTACCGCCACTTCATATCAAGTTAGGACTTATGAAAAACTTTGTCAAAGCCATGGACACATCTGGTGAAGATTTCAAGCATTTGCGAGATAAGTTCCCTAACCTGAGTGATGCTAAGATTTCAGCGGGAGTGTTTTTTGGTCCCCAATTAGGAAATTAATGCTTGATGATAGCTTTGACAGCAAGTTAAACAGTGCTGAGCTAGCTGCCTGGACAGCATTTAAGTGTGTTGTGCGCAACTTTCTGGGCAATAACAAAGCTGAGAGTTACACAGAAATCGTACAGGACATGATACAGAAATACAAAGAGTTGGGTTGTAGGATGTCTTTAAAAATCCACTTTTTGCACTCCCACCTCAGCTTCTTTCCTGCTAACCTAGGTGCTCTCAGCGACGAACAGGGGGAAAGATTCCACCAAGATATAATGCCAATGGAGAAAAGGTACCAGGGACGATGGGATCCTTCAATGATGGGGGACTATTGTTGGGGTCTTGTTAGAGAATGCAACATTTCTTACAAAAGAAGGAAGTAGTGTACGTTTTTGTAACCCAATGGAAGTTTCATATATTGTGATAGTTTTGATTGTCTTTTCATGACCTTTTGGTACATTTGTATTATTGTTTATTGTAAATTGTCACACTTGTAAATTATATTGTATTATATTTTATATATGTGTTTGTGGTAATAAAGCAAAACGTTTTACCTCAACTTAAGAGATCTGAAAGCATTACTATAAGGTGCAATAAACAGTACACACAGTATACATACAAACATATTTATTTCTCTAGAAAGAATAAAGCGATTATTACGAAACTTGGAGGGTTTGTTAAATATGAATCAAAGTATACTTAGGTATAATTTCTATGTTAGTATATGCAAGGGGACAAGATCTTGGGGTGTAAAATAAACGAAAAGGGAAATTTTTGAGGGATTTTCCCGAAAATCCCTCTGTTACGGGAAAATCGTACGTGATGGAGAAAAACCGAGTGCATATTCGAATTCAGCGCAAAAAGTTCCTTTAAGAACAGGTATTTCCTTTTATGTAACAAAACCTTTGTTAACTAGTGTAATTAACATAAAAAAATAGGCTCTATATCTGTGGTTCTAAACCTAATTCCTATCACGACCCTCATTTTATCACATCTTCTTGCCAGAGATCCCCTTATGATTTCTAGTTTGTAATAAGCTTGAGTAGTATTTTTAATATATCTTTGCAGAGATCTCACGATGTCCATCTATTTCTATAATAGTAAAATCCATTTCTTGTATATAATGAATACAGTAACAGCAATATATTCCCTACGATGAAAGTGTTGGTTCAAGATGGATATTAAACTCCTTCATTGAAGAGGCCATCGAGGTAGCTGATCTAAGCCCACAACTTCTTGACCAACTAATAGAATTATCGTGCTACAAGTCCTTGCAACTGGTTTTCTGTAACGAAGACTTGGACAAGTTCTGACTGAAGAGAAGAATATCCTGGTCTGGTATCTGCTGCTTAATTCCATTTACTACATCGTATCTAGGCGAAAGTGTTTTACATATATATATAGTAAGCATTAAAACAAAGACAAGAAATCGCTTAATGACTTTATAATGTGCGTCATGAAGATTGAACCGGACATTGGTGCACTAGTGAAATCACACCATGGCCATGTCTCTCATAGCTTTCAATTTTAATTGTATTTCAGAATGCAGGTTTCGTTGCATTTATATTTTCTGGTATTTCAATATTCACTTCTCATTAGTTTCATATCGTACCTCTTTCATTTAAACTGATTTTTAAACAACTCTACACCTGTTGAAAATCTTTAGTAGACTTATTTTTTGTTGCTCTTAACAGTATGTATAAAAATAAAAATATGCCTATCAGAACAAAATTCAACATAATATTTAAAAATACTTTCCAGTATTAGATTCTAATTATATTTCCCTTTCCGCTTATCTTCGCAACACCAATGAAAACGGTCGCGACCACCAGGTTATAAAACCCTGCTCTATATTATACATATAATATTCTCAATGGTATATGCCATACTTTTTATAGAGGTAGCGCTGGATTAATGCTTCTAGGTCATTTGATACATACTTGGTAATTTTTGCGCTTTAGCCTAATGGATTTTTTTTGAGCACTTGTCAACATTATCAAAATGAAACGGAAGAAACAGAGTAAGAGCAGCTTTGTATTTCGTAGGAGGACGTCGTAACTTTGCTAATATCAAACAAAAAAACTACATTCTTTCATTTAAAAAGAGTGGAAAGTAAGATGCCGATATCTACAGAAGTCTAATTATAACCAGACACTTTTTTAAAAAATAAATAAATATCTTTGTGTTATGAAATTTTAAGACAAAAAAGTAAAAGTTGCTGTTTCAATCGAATCTAGAGTTCAGAACGCTATACTTACGTATTATCGAAATTACCAGAAAAAAATTGCATTGTGAATGCAATAATGAAGGACGTGAGCGAACAGAGCAGCAGAAAGTAAAAAAAAAAGAAATAACAAATTCTATCATCATTAAGGGAAGACACGAGCGAGAAAATGACAATTAAAATGGGATTAAACGAAAGAAGGATGAGAAAAATGGGACAAAAGCAAGATGGCGAAAGAAGAAAAGAGCAGAAAACTGTCAAGCCTTGAGGCGAAAGAGTGACATGGTCTACAGGAAACTCATTCCAACTACTCGCACACGCAAAAATAGCACAAAGTGAAACTTGTGCTGGTTTCAACAGAAAATGAAGATGGGAAGTCTTAGTACAAAGAAATAGAAATATAAAATAATTAGGAGGTATTTTGTCTTTTCAAACTTTCATTTTTAAAAGATATTTTTAAACTTCAGTCAATAAGGAAACTACACTAATTACGAAATTGGCAACTTTCTACATTTTGGTATGTTAAAGTTTCTTATTTTTGTCGAAAAAACGAAAGAAAGAGAATGAAAAAGAAAATAGACCTGCAAAGGCTACATTCTTTAATCAAAAGCACAAAGATAGCATAAACGTTAAAACGGTATTTTCGTCTACTGCTTTTAAGTACATACATTAAAACAGAAAATACTAAGCTGTAAGTCTATGTTAATCCGGATTATCCAGCTTGAGTGCCTAATATTTTTCTTTCGTGTAACATTTTTCCCTATCTGAATTAAAACTATATGAAAGAAGGATGAAGATTAATTACATTTAGCAGCGAAATAAAGAAATAATCAGAAGAAGGAAGAAAAAGAATATAGATTACAATAACTTTTTGAGCGTACGGTCTTCCTTCTAAAGACGACTCGGATAGAGTGTTACGAGACATGGACAATATGAAATTTCGCACTATAAACCACGGAAATAGGGCTCTTAAGTTTTGTGGCAAATCAAATCGAAAATGTGTTTTAAATTTTCACATTTTAAAATATTTTGACAATATTAAAAATCTTAATATTTCTTCACATTGTTATATGGTGTTCGCTTAAACTGTGTTGAACCGAGGCCCTTGCATCACCTTTAACGCTAAAGATACTTCTCCTTCCCTATGTAGAAGTGGAGGTGCCTTTGTTATCTAATCTTTAGTAATGGACCGAAACCCGTCTTTGAGTTACCCCCACTAGCGGAGAGAACTCCCCTAGACACTGGTAGCCTACTATAGATATACCACATTGACTTGGCACCTAGTCTTCCGTTTCAAGCGCTGCTATCGGCTGAAGGAATTCCACTCCCTTTGGCTTAGGCTCTCTCGCTTAGCAACAGCTGAACCCTTATTGGCTCAACCGTGAATGTGTCGAGGGTGTGAGCTTTAGTTCGCATATTTGCCACGGCTCAAGACATTTTGGTAGCACTTTAGCATCTCTGGCGATACTAAGGCAAGCTCTCATCACCGTTTTGGTGTCTAGAGGCGTCCCAACGTCTCAAGGTAGCGGCTCCCACAATTCAGCATAGTCCAATCCATGATCTAGGTGTTCCCTATAAGCCAGGGAGGGGCTATAATCTCAGTGAGATTGAGACTGAAGTATCACCCGCACTCTCAGGTTCAATGTCTTGTGTAGCCCGACCATTTTGGAATGGGTGGAAATAGTCTCGTCACTGTTGCCTGATCTTACTTTATAAGAAAGAAATAATGGAAGATTAGGATTTACTAGTACTCCAACATACTTAACTTTTTAAATAATCCACTCCAGTATATTCCACGAGGGACGGCGGAGCTATCTGACGCTAACGCAAAATTGAAGAAACTGAAATAGTTATAGTTGAAAATTTCTATGCTTGTATCTCTTCGTTTTATTCTTCTTTTATACTTCTATAATCTATATTAACAGCATAGTTTTGTTGAAATAAAAATGCAAACCTACTACTAACATGTTTTAGAAAGATAATGAATACACAACATAAATGTGAAGTTTTATATACATACATCACTAACCGAAAGTATATAACTGACATTTTATAATTATCATATTTTAGACTTCTTATTTTCTTACTTTTTTCTTCATAATTTTTTCCCCTTTGGTTATGAACAATTAGCAGAGAAGAAGTTTGGTTTACATTGCGTGATATTTTCTCAATTAATACTGAAACAGGAAGTGGTAGATTTCTACCATTTCCGGTTTTAGTGGAGATATTAGAATGGAGACTACATATACACACAATGTGGTTACAATTAAAGTGTCGCTATTCACGGCGGTCCAGCTCAGGCTGTAATCAAGGTATTACGTTGAAAATTGGTAAATATGTTAATGATACCATGTGGAAGCGAGTTGCACTAGAAAAATATTAGTTCCACTTTTTGACACCAAGAAAAGTGTGGCGCTGTAAGGCTGTAACATACGCGAGCTCACACTCCATACACATGATCGCGGGAAGAGCAGCATGACTATTGATAAGAGAGACCGTGTACTGTTATTGGTCTGTCAGAACGGGAGCAATTACAATGCAGCATTGAGGGGATATTGGGGTCTGCAAGGAATGAGAAGAGGACCGCTATAAAGAAATGGCTAAAAGAAAATGGTACTGAAATTCGAGATAACGGGTGAGTTGCGTGTGGCTCCATGAAAACGAAGACGACTCATTCCAACGGATGTTTTTGACCACGTTCTGTGGCTGTTGTAGATCGCGCAGCACGTGTTCATATTCCGCTACCAGTACGGGAATTAGCCATCCCATGGTCAACATTTTAGGAAGGTTCTTAGGGCCATATTACACTAATATCCTTATGGGATCCACACTGTACTGCAAGTGAATCCCCAACTTCCAAGTTCAGTGTGCCCTTCGGATTTTGGCACGGATGGAAGTGGGTGACATATGGCCATGAGGTATCTGTGGATTGTTTAAAGTCATCTGCAATAAATTTGTTGTTAGCCACGTTTTGTTTTTTACTGTTCTTGATTCCTTAATTTTTTCCCACTAAATCTTCGAGTTACCGGTGCTGCTCGCTAGACCCGAAGCAAATTCCATTTTTACTTTCCTAATTAACTGAGTACATCTATTTCGTAAGATTTTTTTAAAACAATCTTCGGGTTGTACTGGATTATCTGTTTAAACATTCACAATTTTATGGTGTTGCGGTTATTGTTTTGCAGACTCTAGACTAAATTTGTATTTTAAAATGGAAAGTGACTGACTATGTTTGTGACTTAATAACTCTTGAACCACCCGACCGATCTCGATCTAAGTTTCAATATAGAGCAGGTTCGCGCCTGGAATATTTTTTTGTTATTTCGCTTTGACGGTGCAGCTTATTGGAGAGGGAGATGGATATATAAAAATGATCGAAAATGACCGATATTAGTGTCGAATCCATAGTTTTCGGGATAGCTGAGATAAACAGTTACTTTTCGGATGCACTTTAAATCCGAATTCAACCTTTTATGTCCAAAATGAAACCTATTATCTCCGTGTGAAGAACGGGTATTCTGATAGTTATTTCTAAACGGAATGAAGGTGAAGTTTTTAACCTGATACTGAAAACTACGTGTTTGGAAAAATAAACATCGGACGGAAAGAGAGTTTGAAATAAAAAGTTAATATTTTGGAGGGAGAAATTTTACCTGTGTTAAAATTATCTCGTTCACGTCCCTGAGAGTGAGGTGGGGGCCACGAGAAATGATTTCTTTTAGATAATTGCAGGCAAATACAATTTTTCTTTTCCTCCGTAATATTATATATATATATATATATATATATATATATATATATATATATATATATATATATATATATATATACACCAAGACTCAAATTAAGGGTACTTTTCAGGATATGTTGAGGACATTGTGGTCGGAAAAACGGCTGAAAGTTAATGTATCTGACAATTTTACTCGATGTTTGAAATGTTTAGTTTATAGTGTTCGTTGATTGCCGAAAACGGTAGAAAAGAAATAGAAACGGAAGAAATAAATTGAAGAATAAAATTATATATGATTTGCATTATGTAACGAATTATTATTTTGCCCGTTTATTTTGTATTTTCTTAACTTTAATCTTGATTAATTTCAAGACAAGAAAGCTTGCTTTCATAATTTATGCAATACGCAGCTCAAGGTTAACGGTGATTTTCCATTCGAAAGAAGGATGTAGCGTTGGGCGTGCTTAATTACTGTGGTCGTTATTGCGCGGTAGCGAACTACGATCTGCGGAACACTGAGTATTATAGACAACAGCTACGTTAATATTCAATTGGTGCAAACTTGCAGTAAATTACAAGTTTTAAAAGTTCTGCGAAAAACATAATAATACTTCGTGTAGTATTAAATAAGAAGATTCTTGTTTATAATTTTGCTTTATACTGAATAGTAAGTGCTTTGTAATTAATTCAGTACTTCGTAAATTACCTTAAAAATGTTTTTAGTAAAAGTCTGTAACTAAAGTGTAACTAAATGACAAAGTGATTTGTGAAATTGTAAATAAAAGGTGTTTTAATTAGTTGCAAGCTAAGAGTTAGGGCAATTTAAAAGTTAATTATAAATTTAATGTCACGCCAATAAAAAAGTGTAATAAAGATATGAAAGTAATTTGATTGGTTGAGGAGTAGCCCATATAGATGTGCTTTGTGCAAAATTGGAAAACCAACAAGTTTTTGGTTATAAAGTTAAAAGTTATAAAGTTGTGCTATTCAAATTAAACCGTATCTTGCAAATTTACTTTAAATAATGAATTCTGTTTCTAATTTAAAGTCAAATTAAATAATTAATTCGCAGTTTGCCTAAACAAATGTGCAAATAATTTGCAGAATATTACCAGTTGATATTAAATATCCAATAAAAGACGTATGAAAAGACTTAGTTTGTTCATCCGTAGAATTGAAAGCCGAATTGGACAAAAGATTTTCTGGATAGATGTGAGCGCAATTTGGTAACACTCTTATCTTGTTGTAATTTTCTTGAAAATTTTCGTGAGTATTGAATTAATTAATTTTGTTTGGTCACAACAGGAATACATCTAAAAATAGTGTTAGAGCATACCCATAATATTATTAGTACACAATTAACATACGTCATACATTTTGTACACACATTATACGTGTTATATATATTATTTGCATTTAAAAAATACAACATTCTATGTGTCGAATATATCGACATTTGCTTTCGAAGAAATCACGTTGTTATATAAAGTACACTTTCTGATAATATACGATATATCTAACGCATTTGTCAATAGTGTTGTAAGAGGTCTATGTATTTTACCTATTTTGGATACATCCAGTTTCTTTACGTAATATAAACCATACAAATTTAGATTGTATTTCTTCAAGTTTACGTGAATGGGTTTCAGTACAGGAGTGTCAAATATTGCTGCATATTTTAGTTTAAAGCGTACATAGGCAATATAAAGTATTTTAAGAACAGTAAGATCGTCTTATTGTTACTCTAAGATCGCGAACATGATCAATTCTCTTTGGCACAGTATCATCGATTTGACACAGAAATTGAAATTAATAAGTTTTTCTAACGTACGAAACTACGTTGCACCTTTTAGCATCTAACAATAGTCTGTTGATTTTACACCATTAATAGGTGTGATATCACTTTGTAATGCGACAGTGTCTCTTTCAGTTGTTAGAGTATGATAAATGTTTAAATAATCTGCACATAACAATTAATATGATTGGGAGACCCGGGCTCGATTCCCAGCGGGAGCTCATGTTGTTCGGATTTCACGTTAATAAGTAGGTCCACGTTTCATATAGCCTTGCTGCTGAACGGGACGTTAAACTCAAAATAAATTCAGCTTAAGTTATATTAGTGTATTATTCTAAGTAAATCATTTAGGTATAATAAGAACAGCAGAGGCCATAGGTACGAACTCTGTAGAACACCAGAATTATCTACCCTGTAGAACACCAGAATTCTGGTGTTTACGAAGATAGGATGTCATGAATCCACGTAACTTACATGCAAAATTGAACATAGTGAGCTTACCTAATAATATATCATGATTGATATGGTCAAAAGCCTTGCTAAAATCTGTATATAACACATCCACTTGATTTTTGTCAACTTCTGTAGCTAAATAATGAGTAAATTCAACAAGGCTTGTTATTGTGACCTTTTTGGCAAGAAACCATGGATTTCTAAGGAAATGACTGGAATTATATGGAAATATTGTATATTTATTTCTGTGTAACAACGTCGAACACTTTAGTTGGTGCAGAAATGAACGCAATCGGTCGATGATTTTTAAGTCATGTATGCCAGTAACTCTGGGAATTGGGCAGACATGTGCAAATTTTCATATGGCTGGAAAATTAGAACTAGCTAGCGCTTTATTGAATGTTGCTTCCAATGGATATTTAACTATTCCAGAAGAAGCTTTGATAATGTACGGTAGAATTTTATCTGGTCCAGGGGAGGTTCTAGGCTTAAGCTATTTAATTTATATAACACTTCCAATATAATTAAGTTCGATAAAGTAGATTGAAAATTGACTGAGAATGCGAGAGTTGACGTGATGAGGTAAAGATGGAAGGTTGCACTCGGAACGCATTTGCCATACCCAATTCATCGTCCAGCAGCTTTGCATTATGAATTAGAATATTGTGTTCTGTGTTTCATTTTCTATTCCTTATGTAAGTGGAAAGGATTAGTAGAGTGCTGTATTCTCAGTTACGAACATAATGCTCATGCGGAAAATAATTTTCTTCTTTCATGTAATCTGAATTTCTTTGAATTTATGCAAATGATAATTAACATTCAATATGCCTTTCCTCAGTTTTCCGCTTACTTTTTATTAATTTAATTATACGAAGTGCGAACCAAGTAGATATTTCTGGTTTGATTTCCTATGCGGTGCATATTTATCAAACATAGCGTACATTATTCTATGGAAAATGTCCGTAGCATCTTCAACGCTAGAGTTATTAATTACAGTGGACAAATCAGTTGCAGAGATTTCTTTATATAATTATACTAAATTTACTTCTAAAAATATACTTTAATGATCTGTTTCAGATTTAAAGAAAAAGAATAATCCCTAACTCTAAAACTCAAGTCAATTAAAAGAGTTGTAATTTATTTCTAACATTATTGTGTGACTTTTTAAAATATACAAACTTATAAGTAATATAATTCATAAATTACGCCAACAGATGAAAGAAAGTAAAAGTCAGCCCCAATTACTTGAGAAAGATTCCAATCTACTATTAGAAGAATGATACTTTCTGGCTGTACTACACTATACTGTACATATAGTCAAAACAGTAGTATCTATTAAGCTATTAGTAACTGTGAAAAATATACAATACATATAAAAATAGACGTGGAATTCTCTATAGTAATTTTTACAAGAATGGAATCAAAAAGAAGTTCTACTTGATCTTATAGAAATAAGTAGTTGGTTCTAGAACCTATTGAATTTACGGATAGCGAACCGCTTGGTGCAATAACTGCTAATATAATACTACATTTATTCATACACCCACTCTATCTTATACTTTCAGTAATCTCATAATAAATTTTAACTAAAACTACTTAAAATTGCTTATTCTTCTTTAGCAAGGCGTACCAGGAATTCTAATACAGATTATAACTTCAAAATAGTTGAGCATAATCTAAAAGGATTAAATCACATTATAATATTGAATTAAAATAAAGTTACTAAGTATTTCACTATTTCAAAATTGTCCTTCAAGAATAATTTATTGTGAAATTAAATCTTACTTTTAAAATATCTGATTTTCCCCCATTATTATTTACCCCCTGATTTCGTAATTAAATTTTGGTTGATGTGAATGACAGATGTAGCTGATTTTTCTTTCTTTCTTTTTGTATTTTTGAGAGTGGCATCCTACTTCTTTTGTACACCGAACCGCAAATCCAAAAATATCACTTTCCACAGTCACGAAGAGGTGGTTATTACAACGTCAGAATAAAAGTTTCCACAAAAACAGAGCTTGTTCGAGTTTTTAAGGTTTCGCCATTCTTTTAGTATAATTTTCCTGGGGGATTGCTAGTTACTATAATTGAATTTGCTCGTGGATTTCTCTTCTAGTGGCTAATGTATTAAACTAATTGTTTCCTAATAATTTTATGTGTAGTGTCTATATTCTTATGACATTTTTATATATGTTTAATAATCAAGCATAATACAACATAAAAACGCTTTTGAATTGTAGTTTGCGTATATCGCACTAGTAAAAATGATTATTCTAATGAAACTACTATGCTTATATGTAGTTAACTTCTCTTGTATTTGTTATAAAAACGCACACTATATGATATGAGTTAATGCATACAGTATTCTTCTTTAATATTTGTTCCGAAAGGTGACGGTAAATTTATGACTGAGTTTTATCCCTAAATTATTGATTTTTTATTATATTATCCAAAATATTACCTTGGAAGATATACTTAATTTTCCTCTATTTGTACTGAACTGTTGAAGTATGTTAAAGATACTAAGATTAATAGTTGAATTTTGTATGAGAAATCTATGAGAATACGATTTGAATCTAGTAGTGCAACTTGAAATATTAACATTTCAGCACATATTAACATTTCTGATTATATTCAGGATTCACATCACCTCGGTGTCCTTGAAACAACAGAAAATATGGCCACCGTACCGTATCCCCCAGAAGCCGCCAGTGTTCGCAGACATTTCATTACATATAGGTTACTATTGTCCTTCAAGGATAAATTTAATCATATTTCATTCCAATAATTAGGATAGTTGTTTGTCTTCTTCGTGAAAGAAATTTTCTCACCGATGATCTTAAATTACTTGTAGCGAAGCTATTGAACTAGTTAGCTTTAGCTTGTTTGATAGGAATAGTCCAATTATGATCCAAAATAAAAGAAATGTAGTTATAATTCCATTTCCTGCATATCTTATTCAATATATATAACTTTTTAGACGATTGGCAAGCATTATAGAATCTAAACATAATGATATGTACCTTATAACCATCCTACAAATCAGCAAATATAATACAATACCATGTTCTTGGTATGAGAAGCTTCTGCAACATGCATTGAGTTCCAATTTGAAATGACTTTGGGTATGCTGAGAGAATGGAGAACAATAATAATAACATGACTTTGGGAATGTAAAGTGTACGAATCAAGACTAGATTGGCTTAGCAAACTAACATGATTCAATAGTGGTGTTTCGGTTCTGTGGCGATCAACGTCCAACTTCTTTACTTCAGAAAGTTAGTTAGCTTAAACCCATTTGAAAATAGCAAGCCCGAGTGATTTCCAACTGCAAAATGGCAGATCTTTGGTGCATGGGAAATCAAACACAAGAGTCACGTACAAAAATCTATAAGCAGTTACTTTTTCAGCTACATGGAAACACTTCAAAGTTTGTGGCGCATAAAGCAAGTTTTAGTGTCACAGTTTACACGAAGTGAGAAACTTTGGTTTGTTTCTTAGTTAGCCAATTTCCTTAACAACCAAAATTTTACCAAGTCTAGGATTAAATATGGCATTTTATCACAAATTAAATAAAGTATACTTCAATATAAATGAATAGTTGAAAATAGAAAGTGCAGCATTTAAACCTTTATATTTGTCGACTAGAAATTCATTTAGGTTTATTTCAACGTTGAATTCCACAGACACACTGGCGCAAATTCCAGGACAAAAGAGGGGAACATGTTCCCCCAATCTTGGAACTATGGGACTGTCCCCCTCAATAATCCGATTTGAAATGTGATTTTCATCTACATTGTACATTCATCTAGAGACAGATTAGTATTTTGCATTATGGGCATTATACTATCCCACTAATCTCAACAGCAATGCATGTACACCGAGAAAAAAAATTGTATTTGGTGTACTTAAAAAAGATACGTTATATGCGTAATTCCTGTAGTTTTTGGACTGAACGTACAGCAGACGTATAACTGAAAACTCATGTTTTATAATACTTTCTGTATAAGTGTTCCATCTGTACGTATTTTCTGTATGAAACAATGTAGGCGGTCAGGATCTCACATACAAATGGACGTATATAACATATAGCTGACGAAGGTAACATAAATATATGCATGTGATATACGGAAAACTGTTAGATGTGACACATCCTGTAACGGAATGATGTAACATCCAAGGGCAGTACCTATATTGCATACGGATAACGTATGCTCCGTACTGATTTCTGTAGTAAGCAAGAGGATACCGTATATTTGTTCAATATAGCGTTGTCCGGAGAACGGATTTTTCTCTGTGTAATGTATCAAACAAGGATGGTATCTATTAAGTGTTCCCATAGGAATACAGGAAAATCGAGATCTGATTGTATATATCCTGGGATCAAGTGCATGGATCACCTCCGTCAACGAACTCTATTAGAAACGTTTGGCCTCTTTCATCCAGACCAAACCTGATGGTGTTCCATCAAGTAATTTTTTTGATTAGGGATGCGCACGAGACGAGTCGAGCCAGGATTTTTCTGACAAAATTCGAGTCGAGACATGGTTCCTCCAATAGAGAAATATACTTTTTTCGAGTCGAGACATCACTTTTACAGCACATTTTCGAGGCGAGACAGCCACAAATCTTGTCTCGTGCGCATCCCTATTTTTGATATTTTGTGTTTCTCAAACAGACGAACGCACCGACAGTATTTCAAGAAGTTTTCTTTAAAAAAAGTAACTTCTTAAAAATGAATTTAGTTTGAGCCTCAATAATGCATTAGGTTGTTAACCATATTAAAAGGACGATGCATAATGACAAGTATATTATACAAAATGAATATGAGAGGATCAATACAATACGTATTTAAGAGTAGGTTTTGACTTCTCTCTCTCTCTCTCTCTCTCTCTGTACTAAATTTACATTCTATTTTGAGAAGTTTATTAGTAGTCTTTCTGGTTTGCCTTTGTGCTCCTTGTTTTCCTAAGCCATCTTCCTCTTCTTCTCCCATTCTCCCTTTGCATTTCAATTACTTGGCTGGATCGTCTCTGTCAGTGGAGACATGTGGAACACAAGTGCACTCTGCCGTATGAATTGGGTTACTTGTTCCCTGAAGCAGGCAAAGGGATGGGGGCATATATATTGTCGCTTCTGTAGTTGGGATCGTGTTGGCTGGCCGCTTGCTTCGGATCGTATGGTATTCACTTAATTATACACACAAAATGTCAAGAGGCGATGGGTGTGTGAGTTTCTTTTTTTTTTTTTTTTTTTTTTTTTTACAAGTTGTATTGGTTAATGGAAAATGAAAATTGTGGTCTTATTTAACGTAATGAGTTTCACATACCTACAATTATATACAGACAATAACTAGAAATTTCATGTTGAATCTAGACTGTGTAATATGCGATGTATTTCAAGAAAATAATTGTATAGAGAACTGTATAACTAATTTCTATTTTTCAAAAGGAGAGCCATTGCAAAAGTTTGTGACAGAGCAACAGTCTGCCCTATGGATTCCAATTGCAAGTTAGATGATTTCTATAGCACATCAGTGTTGTTCTAATGTTTTCTATGAACCCACATAGCATAACATAGCATTTTCATGTGACGTTCTTTGGACATTCAGAAGTTCACAGTATAAACATTAAGGTTAATGATAATCAGTGTTTCTTTCAAGGATAATTTCTTGAAGGGGCAGTGCCCCTCTGGAACTCTAAGAGTGTCCCCGGAGGAAATGTTAATACGTACTAGAATACAGAGTAGTACCAGCAGTGGGAGATAAATAGTTTCAGAATACAATAAATAAATAAAACATTTTAATATTGTTACTTTACAAGTGTTCTAAAGTTCGTGCTGTTTATATATATATATATTAGGTGGTACCTTCTATCTGTAACGGCCAACCTTGAAAAGATAAGTGACAATTCAACGTCTTATGCGTACTTCAGAAAATGTCAAATAAGTAGTTGTAGGCTTTGTTAATACGTAGTTTTAGAGTGCTCCCGGCACGTATTCTGAAAGAAAAACTGATAATAATACCCGTGCTTTTTTTCTTGTATTTTAATTAAATGTGCCTCTCATGAGACAATATCTAGTTTCTAGGAGTCCTCCTGTAATTAACGTGCAATGAGTTCAGAAATGTCCTTCGAGAAACCCACAAATAGTTCCGTTTTCAGGGCAGAATGGCGATGATAGTACAGATTTCCACTAACAGTGTTCGATCTTATGATTTACACACTAACTTTTCGTATGTTGTGAATACTAAACTGTGACCAATACCAAGACACCGAACAATTCCAGGGAAACAAAATAGCCTACCGAACAATACTGAAAGCAAAAATATCGCAATACAGAAAAATAATGAAAACTGACATACCAAACGATAAATAAATTCGAACGAAATCGAGAACAAACAGCAAATGAAACAGAAATAATCACGAGGAAATAGATGTGACTCTATTATCACACAACATAAAGAAATTTTAACCATTGCACGCATTTTAGTGATAGCAGAAGTCTACAAAGATCAATTTGAACCGTTTCCTAAATATTCTCATATATTGTGGAAAATTTCTTTCTTAGAAACAATGCGTGCAAAACTGTTTTATTTTAAGAATGTGAGGATGAGTTTATTTTGTCCCTATATTTTAAAAACAGTTCCATGTTAACGTTCGTAAAACTTACTCGACTTTGATATAATAGGATTTCTCACACTTGCCACTGCTTGGATGTAAAATCATTCAAGAATAGGAGTCGAATTTACTCTTAGTCAGGGTTAAGTTACAGTCTCCATGATTTAAAAAAACACTATGTTCGACGATAGTCATCCTAAAAATATACTTGTTATGTGGTTAATGGTGGTTAATACAGAAGTTTATTATTGCACTCTACTAAAAGGATCCAAATAATGAAAAGAAAATAGACACGAAATTTTCGAACAAAAAATAAATTTGGTAATAAATTAGTTATCCATATGAAAAAACCATAAAGCCAAAAAGAGTCGCTAGAAAGAGAAGCAAAATAGTAACTCTTTGAACAACTTGAAAACATATCAATTTAAATTGTGTAAGAACACTGTAAAAAAAAAAAAAAAAAAAAAAACGAGGTGTTGAAACAACACAAAATGAATACCACTTTAGCGTGTTACTTGTGTGTTAATTCAGCAGCAAGCACATAGCCTTCGGGGCATATCAGAAATAACTCTTTATTACCTGGAAGAATTTTTATTGGTATTTATCGTTTAATATAAGCAAGGCTTTGCGAAGTATATTTGGCACTTATGCCAAGTAACGAATAATGTTCTATGTTTTCTGTAATCGGTCACAATACTATTGTTGTAAACCTGTGAATCATCTGACATAGGCAACAGTTACATAGGCAACAGTCCTGTCATCTTCTGTTCATAAGTGCTAAGACACAAGAATGACATGAAAATAGATGGAAGCACAGCTATCTGTGTAACTGTTGTCAGATGATTCAAAGGTTTACAACAATATTCTTGTGACTGATTACAGAAAACATAGAATGTGTTTAGTTACTTGCCAGAAATGTGAAATATATTTCGCAAAGCTTTGCTCGTACCAGCCAATAATACTCACAGCCAGTAACGAGGTATTTTTGATATGCTCTAAGGCGACGTGCTTGGTGTTCAATACTTCCGATCGATTGTTCATTCAATCGATCATTACCAACTGTGACCTACCAGACGTCAGAACAGCTGCTTTTTGAATTCCTTCCCGTTCCTCATCCTGGGTGCTTCTCCACCCCATTTCTTCGAGCACTGTAGTCCAGACTGATCAAGCCAAGGGTGTGCAGTGCTACAGATTTGGTAGCGGATTCTACTCCACCTTGACTACTATCCGAACGGGTAGTCAGACCTTTACCACACATTACTTCATTATCATCTTCTACATCTGGAACTCTCTGCTGCATACCTCCTGGGCTTTTGCCCACCGATTTGACTATTACGATGGCGGACTCAGGCAAGACATCTGGCTTAAAGAGCAAAGGTCGTCATTCTAGTCTTCCGCGCGTCGTAGCCAGGCCATCCGTTCGTGCCGGATAGGCAGAACCACGGAAGGACTCTGGTGCTACATATAGACGCCAGCGGCGAACTTCACAGACATCTGTAGCTTCTATTGTCTCTACTGACTCTGTTCGTTCTCGATCAGCTCCAGAGAAAGAAAGCTATGCCGCCCGCCTCAGCACTTCGCCTCCATCGAAAAAACATCTGAACTCCGATTCAGACTCAGATGAAATGATAATTGCCGATACTCCAGACGAGAACTCCAAACGTACTACACAGCAAACTATTCATTCTATGCTTCTAACCAATTTTGGCAGCAAGTTTTCAAATTCCAAATTTGTTGCACTTCAACTTCGAAAGTACTTACCACGCGCAGCCATCTCCGAGATCGTCCATACCCGCAATGGCATCAAACTGAAGACTACAGATCAAGCACTATTCCAAACCATCAGAAACAATGTGCCTATTGACATCTTTGGTAAAAACGCGTAACTAACCTCACTTCAAGACATTCGCCGTAAGCAGATGCCTCCTCCTAGACGCACACCATTACTTTCCGTTGTTATTAGAGAAGTAGATCCCTCATACACCGATGAAGAAGTGCTAGAAGAACTAAAATACGAAGGGCACACCATCACAAAGGCCATTAGGATCAAGAATGATCGAGGCCCCACCTACATGGTTCGGGTGTTGACATCACACCAAGCAACCATCGACGATTTGCTAGCGAATGGTGCTGCAATCTATCAACATAAGCATCGAGTGGAACCATCACGTCCACCACCACCTTTGCCCGTGCGCTGCGAAAAATGCCAGCAATATAACACATTCAACTTCCGAATATCGAAACCCGCACAAGTGTGGTTATTGCTCCGGCCCACATTCTACCCGTGCATGTACAAATCTAAAGTCTCCTCCGACCTGTCCCACTTGTCAAGAGCAACATCCTGCTTATAGCTATAAATGCAAGGGCAAACCAAATCCACAACGGGACCATCCTGAATTGGTGGTTCCTCTTCGTACACCAGAATAACCTATCACACATCATCATTCTACAGACGCTCCGATAACCCTTGACCAGCTTCTGACCTTCTTCAATTTGGCAATGCAGAACATCTAACCATTGCAACGACTTCACATTCTCCAGCAAATCATTCAAGCCGCAAAGTCCACATTCCATGTTAACTTTACTGCCACTTATTCTGGGAACACCGTCCATTTTCACACCTCATTGCCAGATTCTCATTCTCATGGCTCTGGTGTTCATGTATCTTAATATCCGTTCATTTCGTCAAAACAAAGTTCTCTTTGAAACGTTGCTCCTTGAAGAACACGTTACAGCCTTTCTGTTGAACGAAACAACCTTAACGCCATCTATGGTATTTCGTGTACCTGGATATAACTTACTACGTGATGATTGCAAATTCCTTGCCCAACGCACCCATGGGGGTACGGCGGTTGGCTTTCCCCATAAAATTCCGCATCGACGACATGTTTGCACTGCTCTTCACCTCCCGGAATACGTCATATCTTCACTCTATTTTCGAAACATCACCATCACTGTCGCAACCATTTACATCCGCCCTGGTCATCCATTGCCAACTACATTTGTTCAATTTATATCCAACTCATTCAATCACTATATCATTATGGCAGATTTTAATATGCATAGCCGGTCCGATCAAGAGAAAACTAAATTCACAAATTTTCTTACTACTCACACGACTGGTATCCTACAGGATTTCCCAAAACCTACTAGGCCCATTTCAAATACAACGCCTGATATAATCATTTTATCTACAACTCTAGTCTCATATAGTTTTGTAGAAGTTTTAGATCCAGTTGGTAGCGATAATGTGCCAGTAAAACTTACCATTAACACTCATAGCTCTAACACAACTCAAGCGCAACCAATTCTCTCCACCAGCCTTCGTTTTGATAAAGCAAACTGGAATAACTACAGATCAACACAGGTCACCTCACAGAACCTACAACGGAAGACGAGCTTTACACTGCAACAGACACTATAACTGTCGCAATCCAAGAAGCTAGTGCACGTTTCATACCTACAAGTACGTCCCGCCCATATCAGCCCACTTTGACAGCTAAACTATCTCACCATAATAACACGTTCTCTACTGCTATATCGTGAATATACTGGCACGCATAATCCATATGCCTTTCCCCATCATAAACAGTTACAACGTACAGTTCGCAATTATATTCGTGCTCATAAACTTAGATGTTGGATTAAAACATGTAATAAGCTTTCAGGTACTAATCATCCTTCAAAGTACTGGAAACGATTCAATGCTCTATGCGGCAAATATACCAGGACTCCATATCCTATTTTAATTGGTAACTCACCAGCACAATTCGACGTAGACAAAGCAAATGCTTTTGCAAACAATCTCCAACGCATCTTCACACCTCTACCTTCCGATGATTCTTCACATCCCGCCGAAAACGTTAATGTGAATTCTTACGTTTTACAACCTAACACATGCCATTCCCTTTTACCTGACACACCGTTAACTTCACCAATTACAATCGATGAACTCAGAGCTGTTGTCAACCGAAAACGTAATTCTGCACCCGGTTTTGATTAGGTCACTTACCGCCATATCAAAGAATGCTCATTATCACTGTTAACTCTTTTAGTAACCATTTATACTTTCATTCTCCGCACTGGATATTTCCCAAAACCATGGAAAACTTCGAAAACACTTATGTTTCCTAAACAGAACAAACCGTTAGATGGTGATGTTTCATCATATCGTCCAATACAGCTTACCTCCACATTTAGCAAAATCCTCGAACGAATACTGATCAAACAACTCCATAGATACTTTGCTCATCATAACATTCTTCCGGTATATCAAGCCGGCTTCAGACCTGCTTTCTCCATCAACGACCAACTTCTTCGACTTACGAATCTAATCACCACACATTATAATAGCGTCAAACCCTCTTGTCTGGTACTATTCTATTTGAAAAAGCATTTGACAAAGTCTGGCGTCTAGCTCTCATTCACAAACTTATTCGCCTTCATATTCCAATCCCTTATATCAGATTTATTTTCAACTTTCTGACTGGCCGCCTTGCATACGTTTCCATAAACGATCACCTATCACATCCAATCTTTATACTTTCTGGTGTCCCTAAAGGTTCTGCGTTATCGCCTCTTTTATATCTCCTCTTTGTTACGGATATGCCTCAACTTCCAGACAAACTGCACATGTTTCAGTACGCTGATGACACTGCCTTCCTTTCCCTTTGTAATACAGTCCAGGAAATCAATACACTTTTACAAACAGCCATAGATAATTTCTACCAGTGGTGCAAAAAATGGCATTTATTAATTAACGCTTCTAAAACTCAGGCCATCGTCTTCCTACCGCCGAAAAAGTCAACCAAAGTACGCCGTAATCCCAACCGCTTAACGCTTCAGGTAGACGACGTTCCAATACAAGCCAGTAAGATAGCAACATACCTAGGTGTAACATTCGATCGGCATCTTACGTGGAAGAAACACCTTACTACGATTACTAGTAAAGCCTACAATCGCCTAAATTTTCTGAAGTGTTTAACTGGCACAACCTGGGGCTTAAAACCTACCACTGTACTCAATACTTACAAAGCCTTCTTGCGTCCGACCCTTACACATGGCAATACAGCTTGGGTATCTGCTCCACACAGTTTTTTACCAGAAACTACTCATACTTGAAAGACATGCCTACCGAATTGCTTACCGGATTAAATTACCCAGTCCTACACAGTACCTATACAGTCTCATTACATTTCCTACCTTAGAATACCACATCGAGAAACTCAGGGTAAATTATATCACTCGACGTTACCAAGATCATCATCCTTTTTTGTTGGTTACGATGTATTATTCAGCAGTACACCCCGCACCTTCTCGTTTTATGCACACACCCTTGTCACTATTATTCACACTGTACTGCTACACACTTCCACCGAATCATCCTGATATTCATCTACTTGACGATTTTCATACTCACCGTCATCACCCTCTCATCTTCCCATCATATAGTGCACACTGACATTCCCTTTAACTAATATGGGCTTCCCTCTGTCTCCATTATAGCCTAGAGTAGCTCCTAAGCAAGAAGATGGTTTCATTTGTGTTCTTACATAACCTGCGTGTTGTGGCGTGATTTGCACCTCATCTCCATAATCACAAGACTTATTCCTATATCGAAGCCTTTATCTTATATATAAACATATGCCGCTAGCATCATTTTCACATCATCATTACTTATTTTTCATCGATCACCCTTGCTTAATAATATGAATAATACTTTGATTCTTTCTTAATATGTATATCGTGTAATTTCCTGATTCTGTGTATCTATTACAGCATATATTGTATTTATTTTGTTTGTTTGTTTCTTAGTTTTCTTTTCCTCTTCCATCCAATATGTTAAGGCCGAAAATGGCCTTAAGACCTCTGTTTTTGTTGATATGTTTTAAATAAAGATTTTCTACTTCATAACATCCCTTAGACCAACCATTATCCTTGATCCAATAATTGTTTCGCTTTTCCTTACTTAAAGAGGGCGTAACCTTCTAACAGGATGCTAGCCGTGGCTAATGAAACTTGGTGTTGAATTGACACACAAGTAACACGTTAAAGTGGCATTCAGTGTTGTTTCAACACCTCATTTTTTGCTATTTATGATAGTCAAAAAAGTATTCATGCAGCGAAAAAGTTACTTTGTTTGTTGATCTAACCTCATATACTGCCTACTTCCAGCACTTGTATCTGCAGGAAGAGTTCCGTGTATGTCAGTTGACTCTGTAATGTGGTGGCAAGTTCTGGTGGTCAACATGAGGCATAAAACAAGTGAAGTTTCCTTGATGCAATGCAAAAGAAGAACTCTCCATTACTAATTTTGGCACTTCCACAATCAAAATATGCAAACAAACTCAACAGTAATAGATGGACATACAGACGCCCACAAGTGCCGCAAACGACGGAAACTTGATTATCTAGCATGCAAAGAACTATTTAGAAGTACTGTGTCGCTGGATGAATATATCGTGACAACTCCACATAAGCTGTGGATCCTCAAACAGTACGAAATGTAATACATAGTGTACTTTTCATCCTAGAACAGCCAGGGAAATAAAACATACATTTCCGAAATGAACCGACAAAAGCCCCTGTAAGTTTGCTAATGAATGTTATGAGAAGACTAACGAATTTAAGGATACTGTTACATTTTCAGACAAGTCGAAGTGTAATATATTCGGGTCAGACAGCAAAAGATGGATGCGACAAAAGCCTAACACTGAATTGCAACCCCAACGTACCATCTCTATCAAGGATGTTATAAAATAGAGGATCTGTCCATACAATAAAATCGTGAAGCCAAACGTCACAGCTTCATCACTCCTACTCTGCTCTCTACGCGCCACTAAGATTGCAATATTCCGAGGCAACAATCCTGGCGAAAACGAGAATAACCAATCAGACCTGCCGGCTGAGACGATGCTCAGTTGCTTTTTGGCTTCACTGAGTTCATATGATAAAGATACGTATGGGCAGATCCTCTATTTTATAACATCCTTGATCTCTACAGTAAAATACGGAGATGTGTGTGTGTGTGTGATGGGTTATGAATACATGGCATTATCTGGAGTGGGAAACTTAGCTTTTATTGAAGATAATATGAATGACAACAGGTATATTAGTGAGTTGTGCGATAACCTATTAAGGATAATGAAGAAGCTGGGTCAAGTTTTTTTTATTTCCAACAAAAGAATGACCCCAAGCACACTAGGGAGTGGTAATTGTATAATGCTCCACGACGGATTCTAACGCCACTACAAAGCCCGGATGTCAATCTTATAGAGCATTTGTGAAGCTATGTGAGCAAAAAGTACAGAACACGCCATTCGAGCAAGCAAGCTCTCCAATTCTTTTTTGGAAGAGTGCTCCAAAATTTTCCAAGAAAGGAGCAAAATTTCGGTTCGACCTATGCCCAGACATCTTAAGGCAGTAATTTGTGCTAAAGATCTGCACATAAAGTATTAAACCATTGATTTGCTACTTCATTGATCTCTATGGATAACTTTTAAAGTTGAAGAAGAATTTAATGTGTTTATAAAATACATTTTTGTTCTGATAAAAATGTTCTATAGAGAATCACTAAGTGATGTGTATTTTTTAATGAATGTGACATTGTTGCAATATTTTTCATTTATATATAAATCTACATCAAAAACTATTGATGTATGAATATTTTTTTTAAAAAATCATTGTAGTCGAAGAAATGTTTTTAGTTTTCGTAGCAATGTCATATTACTTGTACAGATTTGTCCTTCCGTAGGTTAGATCATGTGAATATCTTTAATGCTAGAGTATTCACTTCCAGTGCAAGGAATCCATGGCTCGGTCTCAGGCTATACGAGGTTTTAGCGATCATCTTATTATTTGTTTTCTTGAGGTTCTCGCAAATCTTTCCACACATTCATTCCACTGATTCTTGTATAATTAGTCACTATTAGTATTGTTATTTTTCTTTTTCCTTATGTCTCCAGGGTATAACTAAAGATTTCATTGTACTATACGATCTTAAGTTTTATCATAATGTTGATATAAGAAGTTATTGTGGTGGGACTTTAGATGTCCGTCAGTACAGATGCAAAGATATGCAATCTACTAGAAGCCTATTGTTCAACACATCGAGACCAAATTTTAGATTTAATGTTTACTTATAACATTCTCTAGGGAAGTTTTTAGAATTTTCTTTCTACCTCCAAAAATAATCACTTACTAAAGGGTGAGAATAAAAAAATGCGACTTTTCGAAAACAATTTAAATGACCTTGCTCATATTTCATAATAAAACTTTCATTAATAACCTGATAATATGACGCGTATGTCCTGAAAATGTCCAAAAGGGTAGTTTACTCTTGGGATAAGTTGTTTTTTCAGACAATGTTTTCAAAAACGACTTACTGCGGAACCTATCCAACTGTAACTCTGAATTCGAGTCGAGACTATGGCCGTTGGATACCTTGTCCCAAAAGAACATAACACGAACATAACATCCTCGATCGCAACCGGTGCGGAGATTTAAGCGTGAAAAGTTAGACATTGAGCTCCATACTATACATTACAAAGTCAGATTCCGGGTCAAATTTTTCGGAAACGGTAGGGTAAAAATTTAGCGAATATATATCTAATTAGTGTGCGGAGTCCAGCACCTTTCGAATGAAAAAATTGTGTCCCAGTGGCACTCGCAGGGTCACAGGCGGGATCAAACTACGATAACAAATCTCAACTCTCTACGATAACCCTGTACAAATGGGCAACTGGTCAAAATGTCAATACAATCTACATCAGAAAATCTATGGCCACTCTTCTAAATCCGTTAAGTTCTGAGAATAACAAAACACAAAAGTGCAAGATATTGAAGTAAAGCAAATTGCTGCAGAGCCTCTTACAGAGTCCCACAACGGACCTTATGCAAGTATAAGTGTGACGTCGAATGACCAATGGACCATAGATTGACCATGACCATTGGATTGTGTGTCCTAGAAAAGAAAGGATACACAGAGAAAAATCCGTTCTCCGGACAGCGGTATATTGTACAAACATACGGTATCCTCTTGCTTACTATAGAAATCAGTACGGAGCATACGTTATCCGTATGCAATATAGGCACTGCCCTTAGATGTTATATCATGCCGTTGCAGGATGTATGGCATCTAACAGTTTTCCGTATATCACATGCTTACACTTATGTTACCTTCGCCAGCTATATGTTATATACATCCATTTGTATGAGAGATCCTGACCGCCTGTATTGTTTCATATGGAAAGTACGTATAAATGGAACACTTATACGGAAAGTATTATAAAACATGCGGTTTCAGTTATACGTCTGTTGTACGTTAAGTCCAAAAACTACAGGAATTACGCATGTAACCTATCTTTTTAAGTACGCCACCTACAATTTTTTTTCTCAGTGTACTTGTCAATCGCAACTGGTCTTGCAGGGTGAGAAGTTCAAAAGGCAACGGTATATACTTCGCGAATCGGGACCCCAAATTCGCGGATTGCACCGTGAAATTTCTATCGGAGGCTTGCTGAACGAGAAACATGGTGGTAAAGACGAAAAGGAGTGACCTTCAAACTGCGAGGCAACTTGGAGAGGAATGAGGTTGGAGAATACTGGAATGATGGTGCAGAAATAAAATATATATCAGAGGGTGCTCTTCTAGGGCTATAGGGAATGATCAAGAATAATATTTTGTTAAAATATGAAGTTGGAAACCAGTTCGGTAATTGTAAACTCGGGAAGGAAAACGATAACCAAGTGGGGTGGGAGACGAGCCAAAGCATAGTGAACGTACCAGAAGGTAGTGTTTCATAGAATATTGGCACACAAAATACCCTGTGACAATACAATACTGATTTGCAGCAATATGCAATTTATTGGAAGAATATATGGATGAAATATAAGTAAACAAAACTATGTCCAAAGAAAATAGATATACAACTTCGCATATACGTGTTGGTATATTTACAGAATGTTACTTCAATAAAGAAAACATATATTGCGCTAGACAAAACCAAAACAAATATCGTAAAATTCAATGAGAACAGACTCTCTCCAGAAAATGCATTAAACAATTACACTTGTTACAATAAGCACATCGAATATATACTCCATCAGAACAATTATCTGATTGACAGTTTCCCTGGCCAGTTGTGAAAGAAAAGCACACCTCATTTACATTGTGAGAACATTCATTTACATGTTGAACATTATATTCACATTTCTCCCATGCATAAATGATCATGTCTTTAAAAACAGGAGCTGGTAATTGGTTATGTACCAAAGATTGTACGTTTAAAACAAACTGCCTGTTTTGGGCAACGTTGATATTGTCCAGTGAAATTTTAAGATAAACGGCCCGTACCAAACATTTTCATTGCCGGAGGAAGTACACATCATTAGACTGGACTAAAGCTGTTGTTCTATCCGATTATGAAGTGAACATTTGCAATCTTCGGCGTATCCAGTGAGCAAGTGTGCCTGCTATAATCGACTGAGGAGCTTCTGAGGGGCGACCTACCGTCTTTCCTACAGTGATCTCGGGGCCACCTTTCTCAAGGGATATCAGTTGATTCGAACGCACACACACGCGTACCGTAGGGAAGCGCTTTGAAAAGGAAATCATGCCAATGGCAACGTTCTTGTATAAACTTTTCCCCTTTCGTACGTTCAGTATGTTTTTACTCGTCTTCTACTCCACTTTGTTTCTGCTTTTCTTTGTCATGTTTACAGTTATCAAAATGGTTTTGTATATTTTCACGAAATATTATTCTTGACCATTTCCTATATCCCTAGAAGAGCACCCTCCGATATACTTTGTTTTTGCATCATTATTCACGTTTTCTCCACCACCTTATTCTTCAATGTACCACAAAGTTTTAAGATCAATCCTTTTCGTCTTTACCATCATGTTTCTCGTTTAGCACATCTCCCGATAGAAATTTCACAGTGCAATCCGCGAATTTGGGGTCCCGATTCGCGAAGCATATACCGTTGCCTTTTGAACTTCTCACTCTCCAAGACCGGTTGCGATTGACAAGTATCCTTTCTTTTCTAGGACACACAATCCAATGGTCATGGTCATTCTAAGGTCCATTGGTCATTCGACGTCACACTTATACTTGGATAAGCTCCGTTTTTGGACTCTGTAAGAGACTCTGCAGCAATTTGCTTTACTTCAATATCTTGCACTTTTGTGTTTTGTTATTCTCAGAACTTAACGGATTTACAAGAGTGGCCATAGATTTTCTGATGTAGATTGTATTGACATTTTGACCAGTTGCCCATTTGTACAGGGTTATCGTAGAGAGTTGAGATTTGTTCTATCTTCTTTTATTTATTAATAGCTTTCATACAATATGCTACTTGACTCCCGGTTCCAATTGCAAATTTTGAGTTTGATCCCGCCTGTGACCCTGCGAGTGCCACTGGGACACAATTTTTTCATTCGAAAGTTGCTGGACTCCGCACACTAATTAGATATATATTCGCTAAATTTTTACCCTACCGTTTCCGAAAAATCTGACCCGGAATCTGACTTTGTAAGGTATAGTATGGAGCTCAATTTCTAACGTTTCACGCTTAAATCTCCGCAGTGATTGCAATCGAGGATGTATCCCTTTTCGTGTTATGTTCGTTTGGGACAAGGTATTCGACGGCCATAATCTCAACTCGAAGTCAGAGTTACACTTGGGTAGTCAGACGATTTTGTTTATAATTCTGTTCCATTAATAATATGACAATATGACATAGCACATTTGTCTTTTTAAGAATCTATAATGGCTAGTTTATTCTTGTGGGAAAGCTTTTCCCGGACGATTATCTCGAAAAACGACACAGCTTATTTTCTTCATATTCCATAAATAAATGTTTCACTAATTTCCTTACAATACAGGTTAAGTCATTTTTCATAAATGACTCGACAAGGGGTAGTTTATTGTTTGAGGTAAGTTTATTTTTGGATGTCTCTCTCAACAGCAACAAAAGAGATTGTTTATATATCATTAATACTCCTATAATAATGCACTTTTCTTTGGAAAATAACTAGTAATAAAGAGCTTTGTAGTTGCTTTATATTTATGTCAATAAAACATATACTCACAATCATAATATTTTTAAATAGCAAAGTGACCAGATCCCCACAATATTCAATTGAATTGAGGTTGTTTATTTGGTTATATACGAATCAAACTATTCTCAATACTGTGGGATTAAGTTCTTTGATACAGAGTCTTCAATGGAAGAGGATCTCATTGAATCCCGATATTCATTTGGTGAGAATATTGTACACCAATTACAACCTGGACCACTACCTCCTTATTCAGCTATGAAAGTAATGAGTAACTCAGAAACCTCAAGTGGAACATTCGAATCCGCGTGCTATCCGAGTGGTGAACCAAACTGTCAGTTGAATTTCAAATTGACAAAGAGAGAGCACACGCTTTTTACATGAGACTTATATGTCCGAAAGAACTTACGTGTTGGAACAACGTTTGTTTCTCATTTAAATGACCCAATACCCGCGATTAAGAGTGAAGACACTTTCAGGTAGCGGTCAAGTTGGACACATGACATAATACTGTATAATGCTGAAGGAAGTCCAACTGGCTCGCACAACATTTGTTCCATCTCAATAAAGTAATTAGAAAGGTCTATGACAAGGATCTTATAAAATAGAAGATCTGCATATATGTATCTTTATCCTATTAAATTAATGAAGCCAAAAAACAACCAAGCATCGGCAAGTCTGATTGGCTACTCTCGTTTTCGCCATCGTCTAATTGGCTACTTTCGTCTCCGCCATGATTGCTGGCTCAAAACATTACGATCTTATTGGACGGAGTGGGCAGAGTAGGGGTGGTGAAAATGTGACGTATGGCTTCAAGTTTTTGTTGTAAGAGCAGATCCTATATTTTATAAGATCCTTGGTCTATGATCTGTTTTTTTTTTATCTCAGTGTGATTAATATGATATTCTATTGTTCTGACATAGATGATATGGAACAAGAAAGTTTTGATGATTATTTTAACGAAGGAAAGTTAAGAGCAAGCAACTTCTACGTTGTTTATAAATATATTGCAAAATTCTTGGTTGTCTAGCCTTGACAAGCGTAATGTTGGTTGCATAAATACCGTCTTTCCTCCAATGCATTGATCTATAACCACAGGGAGAAAGTCAGAAAAATATGCTTTTCACTATACAGTATACAGCATCACTAGTAATAATAATATTCCTCAAGGCAAAGGAAGACAATCTAAGTTAAAAATAGTTTCCCAATAAGTTGTATATATGTCTCTTGCTTTTGCTCCTGTCTGTTTAAAACGATTCTACAGATTCTATAAAACACACTCTTTTTCCAGAACACGGCCCAAGGAAAAGAATTTCCTTTATATTGACAGACTTCCATTTGCCAACATTCAGAAATTGAAATTTTCTTTATTTTTTTTCTCTTTAAGCAAGAGATGCCGAGTGGCAAAACACGATTCTCTTTAGTCTTATTTTATATTGTAGTTACATTTTGCTTCTTCATCCCCCTTACTCCTCCCCCATTCACTTTTCTTCTTTTCACTCCATATCAATAACCCTTCTTAAACGAGAAACATGAAAGAACAATTGGAAAATTTAAAGAGACGCATATATATATATATATATATATATATATATATATATAGGGTGAAATGCACAGTTATTGGCCACTTAAGGAAAATTTTGACTTTGGTGTTTAGTGGTGCCCTTATTTCTTGCAATTTAAAACTAATCTTTTTTAAGTGGACTTATAGGGATATTAGCTTTCGATTTCGGTTATTCTTTTTGCTCTAAGTTATATAGCATTTTTACAGAATCTCTTTTTGTAAAAATATGCGAAAATGTACAGTAATTGGCCACATTTTTTAGTGATTGGCCGGGGTTTGTACTAGTGATTGGCCACTAAACGCAATCAAAAATTTTTGAGCTTAATATGAGTACAATTTTGTTCTACAGGCTAGAAATTAAACACCAAGGTCACTATTATATGACAAAAGTAGTTTAGGATTGTGAAAATGAAACAATGCATTTTGTGGTTATTTTTTTAAAAAAATCTATTATTTTCTACTTAACAAAATATTAATTTCTATGTATTATGTTTCTTTTACATTTTTAAAAGTTTACAATGTAGAAATTATGAGAAATACAAAAGTAACTTTACTTGAAAAATATTTGAATATTATATAAATTAGACCTATGTAATATAAAAATAAATAAAAAGTTCTTACAGTTAGTCCTTCTTTCATATCATACTTTTTGTAACACTCTTTCAATTAGCTTTTGCAATTAGTTCCAATATTTCAGCCAATGACTCTGTATCATTGTCACCAATTTCGAAGTTGTTAGGTACATCACTTTCATCATCAATGTGGAAACACTTGTGGCATACATAAATATCATCATCTGGTGAGAGTGGAATGTTTGGTTGATGATTTCTGGGGACACATGATTCATGAGTCGCATTATCACATTCGCTACAGATTAACAGATGCTTAGAATCGCTACCTTTACAAACAAAACATTTCTTACCACTTTCGAAAGTGTTACTGAGATCTAATTTTCTTTTTGTTCTCTTTTTTGGGGCTAGTGACTTCATCGTTGCTTTGGATTTTCTAGTTTCCTCTCGTTCTCTCTTTTTGCGTTCTTTGTCCTCATTTAATTTAGCCTTTTCTGTTAGCTTCTTTTCACATAACATCCTGTATTTTTCTGACGTTATTGCATAAGGCATTCTTTCTATGTTCCTTTTTCCTTTTCTTTTAGGGGTTTCGGGCCAGGCCAAGTATTCAATTATTTGGGAATGCTTGGTTTCCAAAATAGGGCTTTTTGTTTCTTAGGTGAAACTGCACTGCTATTGCTTGGTAAAGGATCGATTATTCCAATGTTTTCACTCTGTTCGTGAACACTTTCATCTTGCACATAACCACCGTTCTCAATATTCGTCTGTATTTGTTGTGTTGCATTCGGGCTCCTTTCCACATCAGCACTATTAGTTACACTCAAATGGTTTTGATTGAAAAATTTCCATATATTGTACAAGATGACAAACTTGTTGTCTTCATTTACATCTTTCTGTTGAAGGCCATTTCTATCGTTTTCTTCAAATTTTTGAATTTTATTGTTACCTACAATACTGCAAAATTTCTCAAATGAAAGAACGGAAGTGTTTTCTGTTAACTTTGTGCTCACTTTTGTTCCTGAAGTTGTTAGACATTTAGAATAACCAACGGCATTAGGATCCCAAGGTATCAACCCACATGCTCTAAAACCGTTAATGATTACTGCAGGTCTTAAATAAGTTTGTATTACATTCTGTAATACTTCGGCAAAGGTTACCTTTGTGAGTACACAATTAGGATTTTTCGCTAACAGCTTTCTTCCAATCAGATTTTATTGGTTTAAAAGCAGCTACATCAGCTAGTTGCAAAATACGTGTCGAATTTGGGTAAAGGGCAATAAGTTCTATTCCTAGTTCTCTGCAAAGCTGGCTTAACTGATACGTCAAGTGAGTTTTGTGGCCATCAACGAAGAGGATGACAGGGAGCTGAATCCCTTCTTTTACAATATAAGGATAAAATATATTTGCTATATATTCATAAAACACTTCAGATTTCATCCAACCGTTTTCACTTCAACTAATTCCCCAACCTTCAGGAACAGAGTTTATTATTACACTTGGAATTCTTTCATATGGATAAACAATCATCGGCGGACACAACTTACATCGGCAATCATCGGTGGCAGCGAAGCAGAACATCACTGTCAGATTTTCTTTGGAAGAGGACGTTTTTACGTCGTAAACGTTTTTATCACCTTTGAATACAAGAACTTTACCACTCGAAGGGCAGACATGAAAATTAGTTTCATCTCCGTTGAACACTCTCCATGGCTGTGTTAGGATGTCTTGCAGTCCTGATTCCTGTAAATAACTGTATATTTCCTGTAACCAACTACGAATGTCTTTCTCACTTATACAAGCACTGGCGTACGTTACATCTTCTGCAGTGCGCTGACTCAGTTCCGGATGTCTCTTTAGAAAAGCCTGCAATATTGTAAAAAGAAAATAAATTAGTCGCTCTAATAAACTAGAAATAAAGTTTAGAAATATAGGCCCTATCTTTAAATTTTAGGTTTCCGATATAAATTTCTACACTGACAACAACAACATAAGAAATCACGTTTAATAATGCTATGAATGTCACCAATACTATTATTGTCATCTCTTAGTGGTCGACTAATGTTTGATTCCATGCAGTTTGAATTAGATTGATATTAAAGCATGCTAATTCAACTTTTATTAAACATAAACCCTGGAATATAAAAAAGATATTAATTAAAAAGTAGCTAATGATTCCAATTAGTTGCTTGAGAAGAATACTATGAAAGAGTAAATGCTAATAATAATATATCGAAATATTAATGCAGTTTTCTGTATTTTCCGTTTTTGTAAGTGAATACATAGATTATTAGACCTAAGTAGAAACATAACTATTAATGCAAATATCAATTGGGCGTACCGAACAATAGTCTCTTCTTCCTCTTTAGATAAAATAGGGGAAAGACCAAACCTGTTGTTGCAATCGGAGTTCTTTATCTCATATTGTAACGTAGCTCTTGGAATTCCATATTGCTTTGCTATGGATCTCTGAGATGCTTTTGTTTCATGTAATTCACTGAGAGCCTTCTCTATAATATCCTTATCGTAAGGTATTTTAGCAACTTTTGGCATTCTTGCGATTACGACTGCAAAGCCAGAAACAGAAAATCGAGAAATCAGAACTGTACATAGTGATTGGCCACCCGATATATTTAGTTATTGGCCACCATGCCAACAACTGTTAAATACATTCAGATTAACGTGAGAAAAAGATATGTTTCATAAAGTGCATAATAAAGGCTCAGAATATTTTTAAATTGCCACATTTATTAACTCTGCAAATACATAGTAATTGGCATACGTGGCCAATGACTGTAAATGAAGAGTAATCAGGTTATAGTTATTAGCCACCCCCCGAAAATGAAGAAAATAAGAAAATAGATATAAGAAATTCTGTTATATAGTGCTTCAAAGCTTAAGAAATCCATTATCATCAATTACCACAAGAAAAACAACTTTAAATCCTGAAAATGATTGATTTATTGTTAGAAGAATCCTTAAGAATTTCATAAGACTTACCTAGAATTTCAGACTGATCCGCACATGTCTTCACTTCCGAAACTCTAGCATTACAAAGGCGCAATCTTGTGGAAGAATGACGATTTACAAACAAAGAAAAGACAATCGCCGTCCGCTTCAGCAACATAATTACGAGAAATTTCGAAGCACGTCCTTATTATTGTACTTTTAATCGCAATGTGGCCAATCACTATTTGATGGCCAATGACTGTATGCTTTACCCTATATATATATATATATATATATATATATATATATATATATATATATATATATATATATATATATAATAGCAACAAAAAGAAATTTTGAGAAAGTAACAAAATTGGAGAAAGCTTTTTTCTCTCAAGTAGAAAGATTGTTATTTTGAAGAGAAAGATTGTTATTTCAATTTCACTCATTTTTTATCCTGAATATGAAATACATCGTTACAATATGTTTAGTGACTGACATTAAATGCTTATATTTCAATCTTTACTGTATATCATACATCTTGAAATATTTTGCAAAAGGGGAAAAAATATTAAAATAATTCTAATATTTATGCTTTTAAATGAAATTTTTATCAGTTATACTCTTAAAAAGTTATAATGTATTACCTTCTACTCTAAAATGTTTTTTTTTTATTCATTGTACTTTATGAAGAAAATCATCTAATATAGAGAATGATGTACTTCCTGAAGATAGTGAAAGTTAGCAAAATCTCGTTATTTTGGGCTAATTGGTAGAGGGATACGTTGACTGAATTTACGAAAGTCCAGATTAACAGAAACAATCAAAAGAACAGCAGAAAATGCAAGAGAATTTTTTTTTTTACAATAAGGTTACACTTTTATTGTGGTGCATGTAAAGGTCATAAACAGAGGTAAAAGTGGAACTGAAAAGATAGGCTGATGCATGACTTCACACCGTCTCTTGTGCCTATCTTTGCCCATTGTATTGCCTCAGAAAGTGAAGGGACGCCATAGATATTTTTTTAAACAGTGGGGACGACATCCGCCCGCGTTCCCCCTTCATTTTTACTCCCTGATAGTAGACCTAAACACATATGCAATATTGTTATGCGTTTCAGTAATGTTCACGAAAGACACGGGGACTTAGTGGTAGAGCGCAGGGCCTAATTTAGGGATGCACCGGTGCACATGTATCTCCCTTGGTTGTAGATATACACTGACTAAAATGAGAAGCTAGCGGTGAAAAACTGAGTTTTGCAAAAGAAAGTCGAGTTTCGCAAAAGAATAGCTTAGGTCGCTTTTCAGAAGGTTGATGGAAAAGGATTCACCATCAAAATAATATACCGTAACTCATTCACACCACAAATGCCTAAAGGCATTTTAAAAATTAAAATTTAACTCAAATGTAGTATTAGTTAATGGTGCACCCCCCGTCAAAAAATCCTGGATGCGGCCTTGTTACAGTGCTTACCTCTGGTGCGTGGGGTTCTTTTTTTCATTCCCCAGCCAAGTAAGTTTGTGGTTGACATCATCATGTCCATGAGTTTTCTCGAAGTACTCCCGTTTCCTCCCACTTCTCATTTCACCAGTTCTTCTATCATCATTCACTTGTCTTAATCACCGTCTCCCTTCGCTCAAAGGGCATAATCGTAGAATATTAAATTCAAAGATTTCATTTCATTTTTTAAAATAATATCCACAAAAAAATGAAATCTTTCAGCTTTACGTCCTACGGTTATGCCGGCTAAGCTAAAGGAGACAGTGATAAGAAATGAATGAAATGGTGGAATGAAGAAAGTGGGAGAAAACTGGAGAACCCCGAGAAAACCCATACACACGGTGTTCGTCCACCACAAAGTTTACTTGGAGCGAGCAGTGATCGAACCAGGGATTTCATGCACCAGAGGCAGTAGCGTATACGCAGGAATTTATTTCGGGGGGTCCAAACTCAATATGAGGGTATTTTATATTAAAATTCCTAAAATTGCCTCTAAATTAGGCTAAATTTACACAAAAGTCGAAATTTCGGGGATGTCCAGACCCCCAGGGACCTGCGTACGTCCCTGACCAGAGGTAAACGCTATACCATTGAGCCACCACGGCCCCTCCACAAAAAATGAGCAAATGCAGTACATATTTCATAAACTGTCATGAAACTGTGTGATGAATGCCATTATTTCTATTGTCATTGAAAGTAAATGAAATAAATCGAAATCCTGAACTTACAGTCTTACGATTATACTTTGTAATTTAACAGAGATAGATGTTTAATAATAGTGAATAGTATTGAAGCAACTTTTAGAATGGGAATACGCGAGAATATATATAATGCACCCATTTACACAGCTGGCGTTGTTGCAGCGTGGTTTGAGGAACATCGGGATGAAGTTCAACACCTCCCCTGGCCCGCCCAATTCCCAGATCTCAACATAATTGAACATCTGTGGTCCGTCTTGGAAACACGACTCCGGCGACGATTTCCACCTCCATCCTCTCTCACAGAACTGGCCGATGCCCTGCACGAGGAATGATGTAAAATTCCACTTGCTACCATTCACGACCTCTATGCCTCCATCCCACGTCGCATCAATGCTGTTCTGAAGGCAAAAGGTGGACCGACACCATATTAATCTGGTAAGTTGCAATTTCGTTCAGATGTTTCCATTTTTCTGATCACCATTTGTATGTACATTTGTTTTCTCGAACCCTATTCTTATTATTTCAAATATCCTATATTGCAAACATTTGTTACGTCATAGATGATTGCCACACACATACATATTACTTATGCTTCTGTCCTGGGATATACTCAAAGCAATAATTCGCAAAGAAAAAATGCACAAATTTGCTTTCCCATGACAGTTCCGGTAAACTACGGCTCCTGGAAATATTCTCTCCGGCCTGTTATATAATTACTAATCTGACAAGGTAAACAAAGAAGAGTTAAAGAAAATATTATATAATTCTGAAGGTTTTTCTTCTTTTCTCCTTTTCACGTTTAGTTTAGTGAGTACAGATTAATTTATTTGTTTATCCACGATACTGGATCATAAACAACCACTTAAATTTGTGGATCTGGAATTATATTATAAATAGTGAAAAATGTTCTAACAAGTAAGAGTTACGAACTCACGTATTTAGGAATCAATGAAAAATGTTAAACATAACGGATGGTGTCTTGGTCCCGCCAAAATGATCTATACTTAGGTACAAAGACGACTTCCAGCACCTACCATCTTAAGTAACTTGTGAAACCAGTTACTTTCCACACCAGTTATTTTCCCACTAGCTCTAAAAGGAAAATGCAAAACTGGACGTGGCAGTTACAGTAAAGGGATGGACTGGGAATAAGGTCTAGAAATACGGGATACGACCCAATGCTGATTTGTGCTACAGGTTATCTAAGATTCCTCTGACTTAACCTTTCGGTAGTCGCGTCTGCCTATGTAACACGGGCAGTCGCGCGTTGTACTTTTTACAACACTTAACAGTAAAGATGTTATTGACTTATATTCACATTGTGTTCCCATTGTCACATTCAAAATAGTAAAAATAAATAAAAATACAAACGACACATGCAATAAATTCGGTCAGTTACGTATAAATTATTATATAATAATATTATAACATCTTTACTGTTAAGTGTTGTAAAAAGTACAACGCGCGACTGCCCGTGTTACATAGGCAGACGCGACTACCGATAAATATATAATATTATTATTATATATTAATTTATACGTAACTGACCGAATTTATTGCATGTGTCGTTTGTATTTTTATTTATTTTTACTATTTTGAATGTGATAATGGGAACACAATGTGAATATATTATGACGTTCTGGATGAATATATGGGATATTGCTTCTACAAATTTCAAGAAGTTAGTATCAATATTTATTATTTACACTTATTTATTATTTAATATTTATTATTTACACCGGTGGAGTGGTGGGGAGAAAGGGGAGGAAGGCATACATATCACAGCTAGTTCTCCCACTTACTCGCGTAGTGACTTACAACAAAAACAACAACACTGTTGTACTTTTTACAACAGCGCGACTGCCGAAAGGTTAAAGTAGTTTGTCTTTTTGTACTAATATATCAAGAAGCTGACATTCTTTGTCGTCTGTACATTGCTCCTTGCTTTTGATATCAACCGCAAAATAATGACCACGAAGCAGCCGTGAGTCCACATATTTACTAGGGTTAAACTACATTAGAGACGCTCTTACTATTCTGTAGAACAACAGTACAAGCAGAGATGTTCTATTTTTGGGGGGGGGGGGTAGATGAAGTTACTGTAAGTCATCTGAGATAGCCTCTTTACACATTCGCAGGAATATATTACAACTGTTACCAAATGTGCTTTAGAGGAAATAGTATGCCCGAGACTATTTTTCTCAAATATATTTACGAAGCAACAAACCACTTCTTCATTTAAGCATTTGCAAAGACAAGATTCAAAATCATAACACGTGGAAGAAATTAGCATATGTTGCAAAACATTGATTGTATTACCCTTTCAAATGCATACAATATACTGTTCTTACACTATTCAAATCGACTTAAATTGCACAATTCATTCTTTAAAAAAATGCCTTTTTAAAAGAATTTCAGAAACTGGGTTCCAGTACGGTGTACCATACCGAACTGCCAGTAAACAAATGCACTACATAAAATTAATGTAATGCAGGAATACAGTCATGACAAAATTGAAATTCCAAAGACATTACTTTCGCATTAAATGAAATGTAGATTCCTTTCGAGTAATATTGATGACAAAAGAAATCAAATCGTATTAATTCTTCTGAAATCTTCAACATTAAAAGTAAATTAAGTAAAGTATATACATACCTTGTAAAACCCTGTTGGAATAAATACTTGTCGATTGACGTCACTTGGACCAATTGTGTCTATGGAATAAAAACTCTGAAACAATAGAGAAAAGAGAAGATGTGTAAGTTTGGTAGGTTTTCTATCAAAGATACATTTTATAGTCACGTTCTTTGAAATTATATATATATATATATATATATATATATATATATATATATATATATATATATATATATATATATTATATATATATATACAGGTCCGGATTTATGGGGTGGAAAGGTGCACGTGCATCTCCCCTTCGTTGTACACTATCAATAATGAGCAGTGAAAATACCAACACTTTTGGAAACTTTCTATCATCATGTTTCCGTTTGGGGCTTAAACTATTGCTTTTGCAAAGCCCTGCTTTCACTTTAGTCGATTTCCTGAAAGTTGAAGTAAAGGGACTCACCAAGCATTTGTCAACTAGGGAAGAAAACATAAGCCAGAAGGAGAGAACATTTTTTCCTGCATATCACTTGCGACCCTCTTTAACATACCCCCCCCCCCTCCGTTTTATGTATCAGCGTTGTTAGGGTTAAGAATACTGTCGCATGTCACTTTGAAGAGCTTGTGTCATTGGTTATTTTGATAGTTATTGGCATACCCCTCAGAAAATCCTGGATCCGACCCTATATTATATATATATTATGAAATTGGATATTAGGGAAAAGAAATAAAAAGATAATTATCTTGAGAGCAGCGTTCATTACGCGTTAAAATTCATGGAAATTTGTTTCCTATTTTATTAAAAATTAAAACGGAAATAATATTCGAAAATGAAAATATACATTGTAGATAAGTAAGATTTCCCTTTGCATGCTGTTTTTTTTAAAAGTATAACAAACTTTTCAAATAAAAGATAATGAAATTGTCTTACTTCGCTATGCATGGAGCGATAATATTCCCCATTAAAGGTTAATTAAGGCAATAAAAATCAGGAATATTTGAGACAATGATGGTTTTCATTATCCTGAAACTTCTTGCAGAACTTTTAATTACTTCCTTTATTAATTATAATAAGAGTGATTAGCGTTACGATAAATTCTGAAGTATTAGTAACAGTTAAATAAAAATATATATTATATTCTTACGGCAATGTTTCGTACCGTATGCTAAAATTGCTAACTCTAGCAATCATTAAACCTTGTTTCAATTTCGTAATTTCTTAACTGATATCAAATTAAAGTAAATTTTAGCAACGGAACAATGTAAATAATTAGTAAACTTTTATTTAGTACGAAAGTATATCTATAGAGCTAAAAAGAAGAGTTACTTTGACCATTTCGTCAACCTATGAGAAGAAAATAAATCTTCAATCATTCAAATGTAACAGCATTGTATTAAAAACATACGTTTGTAGTGTATGTTTTTTCAGTGCAATGGATAACCTCGATTCGATTTTGAAGTTCGTGTAATATTTTAGCTATCTTTAATAATAATAATAATAATAATAATAATAATAATAATAGGTAAGCAACCATATGTTAAAGCTATTAATCTACGGACGAAAAGTTGCTATACATTGTAATACATAATATCCTATAATAACATGTGATCAATTATCAGTAGATGGGAAACTCCAGGTGATTTAAACTGGCTTCGGTAAAGTTATTATGTGTTGTACTGTACTTATTTGTTTAACAAACTTCTAGAAACAATATGGACGAAACGGGAATATGTAGCAAGAAGCAGCATCTTTGATGTGTATTTAGTGTTCCAACCATAATTCACTCTTGGCATTAATACCTTTATTGAAACTGGAAGTTGTGGAAATTTGTCGCTTCCGGTTTTAATACTGGACTGTAGTAAAATGAAAAAGAACGAAGCCAACGTGAAACTATATTTTTGGTGCAAATGCAGCCTGTCAAATGTAGGTTTTTCTCCGCCCTTATTCACTGCTAAAACCACACCTAGTAAATTTATTACTTCCGGTTAGAAAATTGGACTCCTCAAGGCAATACATTTCTTCTACTTTAGTTTTTTTATACAACTTGCTTAAAGTCTATTAATTTGTTTATATAACCATATGCAAGCAGATGTATTGATTAGTTGCAGAAAATAACGAAAGTTTCAACTGAAGAGGTGGGGAGCGAAGACTGCACTCCTTGCCTTTTCTTACATATCACGATTATTTATAAATGGAGTTGGAAATATTAGGTGCAAAATTTTGATTTAAAAAAGCCAAAAAAAATGTAGGCCTACATTTCGAAACACAAATATTTATACAAACGAAACCAAAATTAGTTACATAAAAAATCACTCATGTATTAAGATGTCTACTTAAAACAAGTTCCAGAACACAATGTATTGTAAATGCATAAAATATAATACTTCTAATAAACGCTACGGATACGATAATTACCATATTTGTGTGGAAGCCCATACTATGTAGTGTTGTTTTCTGACCACTATTTTATTTAATTAAGGAAATACAGTAAGTTAGGTTTCAGTCATACCTGACACAGTGTTGCTAAGGAATATGCGAATACAAGCATTTTCTCCATTTTCTCGTATTTTATTTATTTATTTATTTATTTTGAAAAGATTATAAACCCATCACTTACTATAATCCTACTTTTAAAACTAAAACATCTGAGTGTATCGCCGCTAATTCACAATAATAAATAATCACACTAATATATATCTGCGATATCGCTTGCTTGCCTGGTAAATAGATATAGGCTGTTTGGCAATTTACACGTAAAACTTCTGTGACGATTTAATTGAAACTTAAAAACTGGATGCTTTCAATGTAATTCATTGAAAAAAAAATAAAATCTGTTATAAATTTTAGATTTCAGCATTAATTTGTGTAACCCACATGTTGGTTAGTAGGCAAACGGAAACAAAGTTGAATATAAAGAATTTGATATTTTAATTAAGTAGTATACTATACAACGAGGCTCGTGTGCAACAACTAGTTACAATAATAACAATAAAAATTTAAAAATAAACTAAACTGTTTTCAAAACTCTATTCATAAATATCTATTTCGTCACTCGTGTACTTTTCGTTTCTTCGAATTGTGATTTTTAGAATGAATTTAAATATTAGTCTGGCAACACTGGAAAAGATCTTGACAGAAGTGATTGAATAGAGAAGCTCAACTGGAAGAGTTCGTAATGTGAAACTCCAGAGACATCGGTTCTCCTGAGCAACCAAGAATAGTGATGTATATTATTGCTGTGCTAAATTTTCGTGTATTTTATTAAGAAGCATACTTCCAGTTATCTGTTCATCGCACCTTTCATCTGTTCGAATACATTGATAATTTTGGACCTAATTCCTTGGATACAGTTTTTTCCCGTTTATTTGACAATATTATTGATGTTTAACTAGAAAAATGTCAAAATATCAGACATATTCCAATCGATAAACCTCACTAAGTAGAGCAACAAAATGATATTAGTTAATGTAAATCCTCATGTGTGTTTTTGAGAAAAATGAATTAATTTTTGAACCTAAACATTGATACCATACATAATCACTTCACCTGTTAATATGAAACTGAAATATAACTTCACCAAGCCCTTTACTATGGCACTAGCAAGAGGATTTTATTGCAGTATTCCCTCATATTTAAAAACAACATCACGTGTTTCTCCATAAGGATCACAAACAGCTGACGGATGTTATCTCCGAAGAAATACAAGGAGGACATGGCAAGTCACGAAGAGGACTCTTACAACCCCTCCACACGCTCCGCCCTGAAAACTGGTTATAAAAGAGGACGTCAAGACGCAGAAGACATCAGTTTTAGCTGATCGCTTCCTACCTTTCTCTGCAAACTGGGTGGAAAAGACTGCCTAATTTTACCAATCTCCGTGCTGCACTGGGCAGGAGACATTACCCACCTCTGCGCTGCTACGGGAAAGAGATTCCTTTTCAATCTCCTTGTTGCACTGAACAGAGGATATTACCCACTTCTGCGCTACTACAGGCAAGAGAGTCCTTTCGATCTCCGCGCTGCACTGCGCAGGAGACAACAACTTATCTCTGCGCTACTAAGGGCAAGAGGTTCCTTACTAATCTTCGCGCTGCTCTGGGCAGGAAATTTCTAACCAACAATCAAAAGACCTCCGCATTCCTCTGGGCAGAAGGTCCGACTCATATAGAAATGATTATAATTAGAGGCATTACTTATTTTGTAATTCATTGTACAAATCTTGAATAGTGACCTTTTATAATAAAACGGTGAGGGAGAAACATATGTACCGCTTCTCTACCACACATTACAGTACATAGTACTGGTAACAAGATATAACCAATAATTATGAGTAATTTTCAACTTTATTTTTGTTTAATTATAGCATTCAATCATCGATAGATGAGAATGAACTGCACATAATCCTATGAGTGAGAGTACACTTTAATACGTTGTTTTTGAGCTAAATAATACATTATATAAATGAAATTTACGTACCTGAAAACTACCTCTTGCTATGCTATATCTACTTCCAAAGCGTCCTCTACCTTTCCCTTGAGGGACCAGAAGAATATCAGACCACGCTACCTTCCAGTTCATTGAAGCTATTTCTGCTTCATATTTGTAATGCCTGAAAGAAAGGGAAAAAAAGACACATAATGATCACTCGTGTATTAATAAGCCTTGCAATAACAACAGTGTCAACTCAATGAGAAGAAAAAGTAAAGTGACTGAAACATACGTTTCAATGGACATATTCAACGCTGTCCCTTTTGTGATTATTCGAAACCTAATCAAATGGTCTTTGTGTTTACACACGCAGCAACCAATGATAGACTTTGTTTGATTCACCTTTTGAACGTACTACAATGTGTATAAACTAAACTCCCTTTTGTGAGCATGCATATGGCTCATCGGCTCATCTATAGTGACAGATCGTATCTCTAGGGCAGGTGCAAATTACACTTTTGCTTGTTTCAAACTCTTTTAGAAAGGTTTTCATGGGAAGCACTATGAGAATAATGTCTAAAGAAAGAAAAAATACATGAACATGCGTTATTCGATAGGTTTTGCGTTGTATAAATGTAAACACATTCGCAACAAAAGATATTAAAATGAAACATTCTCGAAAACGCAGCAAAAGCATTGAGTTTTCGGTAGAAGGTCCTTCAATATTTATTGAACGGACGGCAGGTTAGCGTTCTTGCTTCGCCACCAGAGGAGCTTATGGATTGAAATAAAGCATGGTCATCCACGCTGATTGAGTATTTTTTCAGGGTTTTTCCAAAGATTACCAGAATGGGACATTCAAACATATGCAGGGCCGCGGTGGCTCAGTGGTAGAGGGTTCACCTCTGGTGTTTGGGGTCCCGGGTTCGATCCCAGCTCCCGCCAAATGAACTTTCTGGTGGACAAACATCGTGTGCGTGGGTTTCCTCGGAGTTCTCCCGTTTCCTCCCACTTTCTTCATTCCACCATTTCATTTCATTACTCATCATCACCGTCTCCTTTAGCCTAACCGGCATAACGTCCCGTTCAGCAACGAGGCTATATCAGACGTGGACCTACTGATTAACGTGAAATCCGAACCACATGAGCTCCCTCCGGGAATCGAGCCCGGGTCTCCCACGCCAAAGGCGCGTACGCTAACCGCTTAGCCACGGAGGAGCCCTAACCGGCATAACCGTGGGACGTAAAACTCAAAGATTTCATTTCATTTTCAAACATATGCCAATTTATTTTATATTCCACTGGTTCTGTTAAGTAACTAATTCTATGGCCTATACAACCTGAAGGCCCAATGACACATTCTAGCTTTTCATTGATTTCCGTCCTTATCCACCTGGATTCAGTTTCTATTTTCTATTATTATTTTGGCTACATCCATCTTACTATTGTCCTCCCATCTGTGCTTAAGTCTTCCTAACGGTTTTTATCTGATTGGGTTTCCAGTTAAAATTTTGAAAACATTCCTATTTTTCTCCATTATGGGTATATGACCTATCCACCTGAGCCTCCTAAATTTAATGACCTTCATAATGTTAGGTGAATAGTACAAATTATGCACTTTCTGTTTATTAAGTTTTTGTCATTCCACATTTTTGTCTCTATTAAGTCGGAATATTCGCTTCAGGATTTTATTTTCAAATACTTTCAGTCTGCATTCTTCTCTCAAAGTCTAAGTGATCACACAGCACAATATGCATAATTATTGTTTTATGTTTTAAGCTTTAAATACTCCAACAGAATTCGAGAAGACTAGAGTTTGGAGCGAATAATTTCTCTGGCATAAATTGACATTTAATTTTTTTGTGGACATGGTTTTCGGCCTGTCCTAGAAATTTGAATACTGAACCTAGAAATTTGAAAATATTCAATTTGTTGAAAGGAGTATTTGATATTTTAGTGTATCAGTAATTAGCAATATTTAGTTTTCTCTGCAATTACTTCTACCTCATCTCTGAAGGAGTTTAACAAAACCTCTGCATTTATTTCCATTGTTCTCCTATCATTGCTTATTATATTTAGATCAGGCATAACCTGATGAATGATATTCTGCTTTAGGCCCTGGTTGCTACCTTTGATTTTTCTTATTGCGTATTCAGAACAAAACTGAATAATAATGGCGACAACGTATCTCCTTGCTTTAGACGATTCTCGATGTTAAAGCTTGTGGACAAAAAATTCTCTATTCGGACTTTACTTTGGAATTCATTTGAATACATTTTAATTAATCATTTAAATACATCTTAATTAATCCACATAGAATTTTCGGTGTACCAAATTCGCTAACAATATTGTATGATGGTTTCATCCTAACTGATTCGTACGCCTTCCTGAAATGAATAAATAGTTGATACACCAGGGTATTGTATTCCCATTTCTTTACAACTATTTGACAAATGGTAAATATCTGGTCGATAGTTGATCGATTTTACCAAAATCCTCGCTGATAATTTCCAATTAATTCATCTGCATGTACAGTCAATCTTGTAAACAGAGTGTTTGAGAGAATTTATAGCACGTTGGCAAAAAAGTGAGAGATAATTACTACAAGCAATTTTGTCGCCTTTCTTGTGAATTGGTTCAATGATTAATTTTGTCCAGTTTTGTGGCAATTCCTCCTTGCTCCAGATGAGAAGAATGTGTTTGTGCATCACGTTCCACAAAATTTTCCCTTCATCTAAAATTCAGCAAGAATTTCTTCTACACTCGGATATTTGTGTTCTATAGAGCATTTCCTATTTATGTTTGGTTAGGTTCTGGAATAACGTATGCTCTGCTTATGCATTTTACTTTCTCCACGAACATTATATGTTGACTATGCATTGAGCAATTCCCAACGAAATAGTTTTATCTATTCAAAATACTAGCCATATCCGTGAGCATTGTTCCGTCTGCTTTCTTTAATATATAAGCGCAAGATTAACAATCATGCCCTCATTATACATGCTCAAATAGTTTTTTTACTATTATCTTCAAGTTGAATAATTTTAGTACCCAAACGTTAACATATGTTTGAACGATAGAACAGCAAACAATTTCGTTGACATCAGAGGGATATTTGCAGAACTTTTAGAACAAAGTTTGTAGCCAACGTGGTTTCGCCTGTTTTCTCTTTTCTGCTAGTTGATGCATTTCTGGTTAAATAACGAATTCTTTCCATGTATTTCCGCGTTTCTTTCGCTGAAATTTTAATGCTGTTCGTAAGTTTAACTCAAGTATCCTCAACGCTAATGCATTCCGAACCTTCTGAAAGAAGAGAATGTACTCGACACTTCATTCTGATTTTCTCCTCTTAACTGACTCTCCTCTAATTTCTTTAAATTTAACCTCTCCGTTTTCAGATGCTGAATATTTCCTTTTTTTGGAACGATAACACTTCTCTTATAATACCTGCTATCCAGTGTCGTAGCCAAGAGGAGGATCCGGCACGTGCCTCCTTACAATTCGGGCTTTCTTTTTATTTGCCGGACACACAGCATCTTTACGAGAGATTCATTAGTTTTTCGAAAAAATCATACAATAACATTTTAAATCAAACAATAATTTTTACCTATTTTTGTTTCTTATTACTAAAGCACTGTCTACTTTCTATATTTCTCAGCTTTAGAAATACGTAAGTCTTTTGTTTAGAATGAGGTGTACGCAGTGTGAATCTGTACTATAAGTGTCGTGTCCGAAGCTATTGCTAGGTTCCATTCTTGTCAAAAGAAGAAAAATAAGATAGAAACTAAATTATCATAGAAAGAACTTATCTATACTCAAATGAAATACTTTAGGCCTAAAATTGCGAAGGTGTCACCTTAAAATACATACGAGTATTTTGACTCTTGTACTGCATTCCCTTCGGCTTTGATTTTCTGTCTATGACGCATGTTCTCGGAATGACAGGTGCTATGACAGCAGCAAAAAGAAACAATGTCAAAGTTCATGCATTGACTAGGAGTGGAGGGAGCAAAAATTGTTGCCCAAAATAAATACAACTCTTTCAGCGCGAATGTTTCTCCGCCCCTTTTCAATCTCTAAAATATGTCTTCGGCAAAATGCAAATTCCTGAGTGCAAGAATACAAGGGACATGAATATAAGACACAACAAAGGTAAAGAAATTAGCTAACGTTTGTATTAATCGTTTAAAAGTAGCTTTACTGCCCGACCATGTAATTTTATCAGACAACTGTCGAGTAGCTGTCTGCTTCAGGATCTTGAGGACCTCCTGATCTATAGAACAAATAATCAATTACTATCTTACGCTTCAAATGGACTCAAACTTTTAATCACCTTGCAATCTTTCCTATCCTTTGCCAAGTAAATAATCAGAAACCAGCTTTCACTGATACAAAAATGGAAACAAGATTTTTATTGTAATTATTGGTCAAGTATGTGCAAATATTAAATATTATTCAATACTTTTCTTAGTCCATCATCACAACAGAGTTTAAGACCAAAGAATCACACAACAGACTATCTTTTCAGGTGGTTCTGTCTAAATGAATTCTTACTGAACGTAAAATCATATACATTCATCACATCAAAATAAGGAGAAAGTTCATATGGCCTGTTAAGTTTATTTTTTCATGTTTTCGGCATTCTATAACTACAAAACTAGATACTTCCGACCCTATATTATATATATATATATATATATATATATATATATATATATATATATATATATATATATATATATATATATATATATATATATATATAGATAGATAGATAGATAGATAATCATGAAACAAATATTATGAAAAGAAGTGTTCATCATGCTTCACAACCACAACACTAATATAGATGAAAATTTACTATTAGAGTAAAATTGTTTAGATTACTTATAAACAGTTTCATACAAGTATTCACGGATTATTTTATGCTGAATAAGTAAAAGAACTAAGTAAATGTTTAGTCATTACTACTCCAACGTAACCTATTTCTTTACTAGCGTTAAATCCCAAGTTAAATATCACGTGTTCGTGTGCAAAGGACTACACACGAAACTTCAAACAACGCCACATAAAATAAATAATTTTGTTTGGATATCATTAGTCTATTTAAATGTTTGTTTTACTGGCGATTTCAATGTTATGTTAGTCAATTTAGATTAAATGCTATGTCGACGTGCGTAATTTGGTTGAACTGAAGGTAACATTCCAGATGTGAGGCTGAGAGAGCTTAAATTCAAGTCAAAAGGTTTGTGTTGTGCAAAATTTAAATAATAAATAAATAAATATGTTACTTATTATGTATAATCATTTCGAACCTGAAATCTGTACCTGATTAGTGATTCAGCAAATTTATATCTTTCAATGCACTGCTTAAAAATTTCTAACCTTTTGGTACGTGAATATTAGAACGTATTTACAAGTACATATTTCAAATGATTTAGGATTTAGATTTCTGGGCTTTCAACATCATGAAAGGCCAACATCAAGGTCATGTTAGTCCGTCACATATGAGGGATGGTGTCCTTCGGCGATCACACTATCCGAGGAAAGGGAAGGAAGAAAGGACTGGGAAAGGAAGCAAGCAGCCTGGGACCTATAAGCTAGGTACCATCCCGGCATTTATTTGGTGTAAATGAGGAAAACTCAGGAAAATCTCACTCAGAAAGGCTTGCCTGTAAAACCTTTTACACTTTTTCAACTGAGTGTCCCCACCGAGAATCGAACCAATGGCAAGAGCGTTAGACTACGCTACGCAGGGCCTGTGTATTTGAAATGAAAAGCATTCAGCGTTTTGTTTATAAATGTTATCTAATTTGAGTACCATGCAATATAAGAGTGAGTATAGGTGAACTGGTTAGGTTCTCATTTTGCAATTGGGAGGTCGTGGATACGATTCCGGCAGTCGTTACTCCAGCATATCTTCCCGTGTTTTCTTTTTTGTTTCAATTCAACCAGACAGTGTGTTTAAATATTGATCATGGACGTATTCCTTTATAATTTTTCAATATTGTGATGGGTTAATGATAAGCTCTCATGTCTAGTGTTAAAAGTCGATTAAGATAATTAAGATTTTCGTCGACAGCAATTTTCTTCTTAAATTTTTGTAATATTCTTTCGTTTCCTCCTACATCCGTTATTCCACTATTATCGTTGATTTGTTTTCATCATCAGTTTTCTTTTGTTTATAGGGAATGAAAAATAAGGAGTTCATCCAAAATTTTATTTCATTTGTTTTGAAATGAGAACTTGCTTTGGCAATAGTTCGTTAACCTACAGAATAATAATACTTTTAGAAAGTTGAATATTAATAATATGCAAGGTGGAAGCAATCGCAACGAGAAAGTTTAATTTGGTGCCCCATATCTCTTTTTAAGTAATAGATTAATCAATTTTACAGATAATAATATACAGAGTCAAGCATTTATAATATCCATCCAAGATTACGGAGAAATTAAAATCAGGGAGAGATTCGAAACTTCGCACGAAGCAATTTAAGATGGGGGACACCTTCACAGGTATCAATGAACAATATCCAATGAACATTGTTGCCAAATCAATTTATTTTTTTTCTAAATGGTTCTACGTCAGGTTATCACACATATTTCAAATCAAAACGTTAAAGGAAAATTTAAATACCACATTTATTGTTCAGTGTTGCAAACTAAGAACGCTATAATATGACAAACATCCACAGTTTGGAAGCCCGTATCACATTTACAGCACAGCGGAGATAGAGGGGGCAATATATATGGAAAGTAATTTAGCGTTGGGTGCCATGCTCAAGATCTGACGTGTTTCGAATGAATAGAAAAGAAGTTATAATGGGGTTGAAAATTCGACTTTTTAAAAGACTTTATTTCGAAAAAAAAGCTATAAGATAAGTATAATATCTAAATACTCGTGTGATTTGCAATCTACAAACCTATCAGTTTCCCATTTACAGCACTTTGATATGTCAAACTGTTTCGGAGGTATGATAAACATTGTTGAAGTTTGCAACAATGCTTAAATTATGTAATTGTGAGAACTTGATTTAATTACAGCTTACCAAAACATATCGCTGAAATGTTATAAAACAAAAAGAAAATAACAATATTTTTTAAAAATATATTTGACAAACACGCCATTTTAAGTAGTGTATCTAACTCTATCAATGTTATCATACCTCTGAAACGGTTTGAGATATCGAAGTGCTGTAAAGAGCAAGATAACTTATTTTTCCATTGTAAACTGTACAAGTAAGAAGATATAATAGTTATTTAACCATATTTTCGAAATTATACCTTTACATTTTTTCCTACCCTTTGTAACTTCGTTCCTATTTATCTGAAACAAGCTAAGTATGTATCACGACCATGATATTTAACGCTAAGGTACTTTGGATGTGCATTGCCCTGTCCATCTCTGTTGTACTGTAAGTGGGATAGAGGCTTTCAAACGTTGGTTGGTAGAGATATAGTGTCCTTACTTTGCAACACTGAATAATAAATGTGTTATTTTAAGTTTTTCGTTTAACACGTGGATATGAAATAATACGTAACAATCTGACGTAGTATCAGTTGAAAGAAACATCATAAATTTATATTGAGTTGGCAACACTGTTCATTGGGTGTTGAGACTTAATGCATGCAAAGGTGCCCCCTGCGTTCCTTATAGTAGCTTCGTGCAAAGTTTCGGTTCTCTTCCTGTTTTGATTTCTCTGTTGTCACTATTGGAAATCATAAAAGCTTAACACTGTATCCCTAGGGTAAAGTACAGAGCTTGCGTGCACCGAGAAAATATTGTTGGGACGGGTCCAATACTATACTATGTAGTATTGAGCGGGTATTATTTACACCTGAAAGGACAATAAATGACTGTAAAATATTTCCAACGATATTTTCAGAAATAATGATAGATTGTTTTTATCAAAGAAAGAGTGAAGATCAATCATTTCCATGTTAAATAAGTATAATTTTATTTCTTAAAAAAGAAAACATATAAATTTATGTTGAATTAGGAAGTTGCAGGGGGTCCGGACTAAGTAAGGATGGCCTTTCTCGAAAAATCTGTTTTTCGATTTTCGGAAATTTCATTTTTCGTTTTTTCGTTTTTCACTTTTTCGAAAAAAAGTTCTGTTTTTCGTTTTTTAGAAAAAAATTCGTTTCTCATTTTTTTTCTAAAAATTTTTCGTTTTTAGTTTCTCGGAAAATTTTTCGTTTTTCCTTTTTTCGAAAAAAAAATTTCGTTTTTCGTTTTTCGAAAAATTTTTCGTTTTATTATGCTTTTCAAAAAATTTTTCGTTTTTCATTTTTCGTTTCCGAAAAATTCATTTTTCGAAAAAGTATTTTTCGAAAAAATGTGACCATCCCTAATCCGGACCCGGTGGACTCACGTCGGTGCGCCCTTAGCTAAATTTATTTTTAGCAATTTATAAGTTTACTGTTATTTGCAGTGAAATCATAGGCAAGAGTGCATAGTGCATCTTGAAACTACGCTCCACTTCGTAAGTATAATTTTAGTTTTTAATTCTTCACAAGAAATAATACTCCATTGCAAGAGTCTTTGTTGTTGTTGTTCAGTTGAGTTTTAGTGTCCCTTTTCAGCAGCGAGGCTATATGAGACGTGGACCTAGTGATTAACGTGGAATCCAAACCACATGAACTCCCGCCGGGAATCGAACCCGGATCTCCCACGCCAAAGGCGCGTACGCTAACCGCTTAGCCACGAAGGAGCTCACAAGATCCTTTCAAGAGCAAGAAACCTCGTCACGAACATCTGTGACTTCAAAATTATTCAACACCATGTACACCACAGTGGATAATAATTTGAGATGGACGACAGCTTTTCAGAAAGAATGCTGACCAATGGCGGATCCAGGAGATGCGATAGGGGTAATCGCTCCCCCACAGAAGAGGAAACTTTCTTATTTTATATACCGTATATAAATAAAACCCATTCCAGAGTTTGGAGCTCTTACAAGTAGCTAAGTAGTAGCAGTATTACAACCTATCGTCCCCCCCCCCAGAAGTCCGTCTTGGATCCGCTCCTGATGCTGACCCACTAACGATGACACTAAAACTGCTGCAACTCTTCGGAATATTAAATGAAAGTTGAAACACTTTGTACTTAGTATGATTATCAACCTAGTCAATTCCTGTCGTTGAACAAATATTAATTTTGCAATACTCATCTGTCAGTAGAACAGCACCAATTCGGAAGTATGTTACTTCATCTCCCCCCCTCCCGAAACAGACATTTAGCAGATTTAAATATACAATAAAATATAAACACACCTATATTGTCTACTGTCAAACGTATGGAAAGCTACGCTTGAAAGGCAAAACTAATCATATCAATTGTACAGCTTTAAATTGCTTTCAGAGGCCTTATCACTGTGAAATTAAAATATCGCTAATTTTACAGTAATTATGTGATATCTTCAAATAGATAAGAGATAATCAAAATGTGAAAGAAGATTGCCCTAGACAGTATTATTTTACATGATATACCATTATCACGACTCACATATCTGCCTTCGATTTCCAGCTATTTAGATTATCGGCATTTATTTTCGCGTTTCGGAATGGCTGCAAACGGAAAGCTACTAGGTGAATCGTGATAACGGTACTTCATGCAAAATAATATTGTCTAGGACGATCTTGCTTCACATTTTGATTATCTCTTATCTATTTGAAGATATAACATAATTACTGCAAAATTAGTGGTATTTTAATTTCGCAGTAATAAGGCCTCTTAATGCAGTTCATAGACAATCTCCTTTGCTTTATTAAAGTTAACCCCATCAACTTTTGAGACTTGAGATAGATTACTGCTTCAAGTACAATCAGAATCACTTTCCACGGTTTTATTCGAGGAGAATATGCCTAGTAGGGATAGGATTTGGGACCATGCGGACAGAACACACTTGTACTAATTATCTGCCTACGAAGAAGCATAGCTGAATAATAGTTCTTACAGCAGTAGATAATATTTTGATTAATGTACATTCAAACTTGTTTATTTAAACCACACACCTCAATTAACCCTATGAACTTTAAAGAGAAGAAATTATAGCTTTCCGTAGCTAAGCGGTTAGCGTACGCGCCTTTGGCGTGGGAGACCCGGTTTCTATGCCCGGCGAGCTCATGTGGTTCGGATTCCACGTTAATCAGTAGGTCCAAGTCTCATACAGCCTCACTGCTGAACGGGACATGAAACTCTAACTCAACTCAACTCAACTCCCCTAGCTGAGGATGTACAGTCAGCGAAAAAAGTTCTTTCTATTTGATAAAATTAGTTCCGTAAATAATTTCAGAATGGAAGGACAATTTGAGTATAGCTTTTTAGTAAATTACAAAGAATGTAATTTTCTGTACGTTCCAGCCATACCACCGTTATTTCTAAAAATAAATTTTACCAAACGAAAAGAACTTTTGTCGTTGACTGTACAAACAATTCAGTCTTATACGGCCCATAGTATGATCTTAAGGAAAAATTATAATGTTAAAATTTCCACAATAGAAACGAGAGAAACAGAGGAAGAAAAATCTAACATGTAAGTAAGTCCGGTACTTAAAAATTAATTGCATTCTTCCTATATGAAAAGATTCATATAACGTATTACGAGAAGAATGTAATATACTTCTTACTGCATTACTAGATGTTAGAACTTTCTTTCCACATGCTTAACCCCTCCTCTTTCACATGTTTAAACATTAAATATTTCCTTCTTCGTGGAACATTAAAATTTCATTTCAGCTGTATATTTTATAAATCACAAGGCTTCTACATTTAAATTCTCAATGTAGGATTCTTCTCCCAAGATCACATAAACATACAAATATCATTCATTCAAGTTAGCAATGAAATTGTTCAATGTTCTACAATAAAGGACATTCAGCTTAGATTGAGAACCAGATGGCTGACCTAGATGTTAAGAACAGATAGCAACAAGAAGGGAAAAAGACGTTATAAATATTTCTATCTTTGCCCTATGCAAATTTAATCAATTAAAATTTACTGCCAAATAGCCAGGGGAGACTTCCTGCTTTTCATTTTATTCGCAATAGATGGCGCCGTAGGTCAAGTGGTGGATATAAACTTTACTTCCGCAGAGGATGGTCTCCTGTTCACAGCAACGCCGTGACTTTATTGAGTCATAAATTCTGCTTTCATTTAACCATTCCGGTGGAAAAGTTTGTGGGACTAAAAGACCACAACAAAGACAACAAGAACCACTCCTAGCGACAAAAGCAAGAAAAATACAAAGCTCACGGAAGCTGCGCTAACGACGTGGCACACAGAAGTAGGCCTACGTGGCAAAGATATTCATTTTCTAATGACCCATTTTGGGTAAGATATTATTATTGTTTACTCTTTTTCCTTCGTAATCATGATTTTCATACGTCATAAGATGTTAATCTTTTGTTTACCGAGTTAAAATACTTACGTTGTTTACGGTTTGTGGTGTAAATGTCCCTTCCCCAATATAGAAAACGTGTTTTCTAGAGGAGGGAAATCAATTTTTTCCCCAGAACCATTAGAGTAAATGAATATTCAAAAAACGTAATAACACAACTCAGTCTCCAGAAATTAATGACAGCCATCTAGTGTTAATTTAGGAAAATATTTTTTGCTTTAGTTAACAACCGGGAAATATACATGCAACCGACCCTATTAACTTCAAATTTCCACAAACTAGCTGGTGGCACGTGGCTCAGCTGTAGAGGGCTTACCTCTAGTGTATGAGGTCCCTGGTTCTATCCCCGGCCAAATAAGATTGTGGTGAACAACATTACGTCTTTGATTTTCTCGGGATACTCTCGCTTCCAACATTTTCATTCCAACGATTAATCCATCATAATTCATGCTTTAGTCATCCATCTCCCTTAGGCTTACGGGTAGTGCTCTCAACGGGTCGGGTTGAAGACCGACCCGACCCGACCCATGACTCGAATTGACTGACCCGACCCGATGACCCGACCCGACCCGACTGACCCGAACCGTGATTCGACCTGATTGACCTGACCCGACAACCCGACCCGAGCTGACCCGGTTGACCCGACCCGACAACCCGACCCAAATAGCCCAATCCGACATGAGCTGACCCGAGTTGACCCGACCCGACAACCGGACCCGAGTTGACCCGACCCGTTTGAGAACACTACTTACGGGCAAAATCGTGGGACGTTAAACTGAAAGATTTCCTTTTCTACAAGATAACTTAATGAATTTGTTTTATATGTATAATAAATATAAATAATAAACACCAAGGAATACCATCCCTGAATAATTTAAAATATTACTTAAAAAGAACAAAATAAACAGCCCTGTGATGTGTTTACACCTCACTTGGTAAGTAGACGGTTAATGGCAAGAAAGATATCGTAACAAGAAAAGCGTACACAGCAAAAAGTAAGGTGTTAACACAACACAAAATGACCACTTTAGCGTGTTACTTGTGTGTTAATTTAACACTAAAGCCATAGCCTTCCGAGCATATTAGAAGTCACTATTAATTGTCAGTGAGAATTTGAATTGGATTTTATTGCTTGCAATGAGAAAAACTTTACACAGTATATTTGACATTTATGTTAACGAAATGTAAAACGTAAAATGGTTTGTTGTAATCCGTCACAAAAATAGTTCTGTAAGGCTTTCTCACAACAGTTGCATGTGTAGCAGTTCTGCCATATGTTGTTTTTATATCCTAATACACAAGAAAAACAGATAAAAACAACAGATGGCTACTCATGCGACTGTTGTCAGACAATTTATAGGCTTACAAAACTATTTTCGTGACAGATTACAGAAAACAGAAGACATTATTTGTTACTTGGCATAAATGCCAATTATACTGCGTAATGTTAGCTTATAGTAAACAATAAAAATCCAATGTAAATTCTCACTGACAATTACCTGTTATTTCTGATATGCTTGGAAGGCAATGTCCCTGATATTAAATTAACACACAAGTATCATCCTAAAGTGGTTGTCATTGTGTTGTTCAAACACCTCATTTTTTGCTGTGTAAGATCAGAGAAAAATGTCAAACTTTTCGAAAAACCTCTGGTAATCAAGAACATCGCATAAAAATCAAATAATCATCCGAACTACACAATCCATCATCAATTTTTATTGGAAGGGGTCCAAAGTTTGAAGGGGAGTCCAATATTAGTAATAGCCACTACGTCCATCTAGTATTGAACCGGCGTTACTCTATATCGGAAATGACGGTAAGTAATTGTTAAGCGCTGTCACATATACTCTCAGAAACTATAATAGAACTAGACTGCTTATATAAGAAAAGGAAGGGTAGTGGATAAGTGAAAGATTGTAGCCCCACGTGGCGTAGGCACTAACGCTCTCGCCTTTGGTGCTAGCGGTTCTGGGTTCGATCCCCGATGGGGATACTGGGTCGGAAAGATGTAACAACTTTTTCAAGCCAGCCATCTTGAGTGAGTTCTTCCTTAAGTTTTCCTCATTACCACTAGGCAAATGGCGGGGTGGTACCTAACAGAATGGTCCCAGGTCGCTCCCTTCTTTCCTCATTCCTTTCTTCCTCCCTAATTTCCCGGGCAGAATGATCACCGGGGACGTCATTCCTCATACGTGTAACGGGCTAACATGCCCACAGATGCCGAAAGCCTAGAAATCTAATTCTAATGAAGTGAAAGATCAAAATCTTTAGGCTGCATCAACCACTTCTCTGCTAAATAAACTATATTTTAATAAGAATGTACACAAATGTATCGAATTTCGAATTGAGTGCACCGGTGATAAGAAGAAGTATTATAAAACGATTATGTTTGTCCGTCCCCCTGTGTGATTGACAGTTATCAGAGGAAATACAGTAAGTGATAACGAGAACTAATTCTGTAAAATCGATTCCGCATCCCAGCAATAGACTCCATCTTTTCCCTTAATTATCTATTCAAAGCGGGAGTGGAATACATAAAAGATCTATGGTTTTAACATTGGTCGCCATAGAACATGAATCCTGTTAGAACGTTATGCTAGAAACGGTCTTTTGGAATGGATTCAACGTCTCAAGAATGGATTCCATCTCAACTCTTAGGTTTCTCCTGAAACAGAAAGTGTTAGAAAGCCGCTACAACTTGCGGTTACATCATTGATCTCTACAGAGCCTCCAAGTAATTTCTTTAATGAGCCTATTGGCTTAAGTTATTGGTGGTTGAAGTTAAGTGGAAATTTAACGTTGTACATGCAATCAACAATTGCTTAGGAGCTGGTGTGTAACGCTGTTGTATTAGTGACCGGTGCACCTGGCCATGTGCTCCTCATAACACCGTATCATCATATCAAAATCCATTAAAATATATACAAAAAATGTTGAAACAAGGTGTGGATAAAGTAAGATTCTCCCATATATTATACGATGCGCATCAAGAAAGTAAGTTCCTATGAAGTGCAAAATGAAAGACGAATATTAGAAGGAAGTAATTTTATTACTGTAGAGTTAATGATATATAATCTGCCATCAATATATGCGCTATCCTTGATGACGCAATTGTCATAAGGCGGCACCAGCTTTACTATGACTATATCAAAGAGTTCTATCGCCAACACTGCAATAAGGATGTTACCAACCGTCTGCAACTCAGCTTCGTTGTCGAAACGTTATTTGCCCAGAAATCGCTTCATTTATAAGTAGCTGGGCGCAGATCAGGGCTGTACGGTAGATGGTTAAATATATCCCAAGCAGCCGTCGTCAGTCACTGTGGTGTTCGTTGTGCACACTAGTGTGGCCTCTATGAATTATCTTCACCATCCTTTGACCATATCTTCACTCACGATATCTGATCTTCACATTTCACGTAACATCCGGTTTCTGACGCCGACAGTTCTAAGCGTACAGAAACTTGATTACCACGCGTATCTCGCACTCAGTGGCAGAGTGTATGCGCGTAGCCATATTTGCCATGCCACAGTTCTCTCAGCAGTGACTCCACACAACTGTGGACGTGTTAGTATATGGTTACGTGTTCCTTCTCCATTCCTGCTCAACAAACGTGTTCCGCTCTGATGATATGTGTAATTTTAGTGCACTTTAGCTAGTCACTTTCTGGATGTGCTTCATGTATAAAAGAATTTATTTCATAATGAAAAAAATATAGGCCTGTATCGGTCTGTACGTAACGTGAATTCCAGGTACTACTCATTCAAGCAAATAGGCGTCGCTAGCAACGCTACCTGTTTGTCTGATGCCAATATATGCCGGTAGGGTGCAGCAAATTTGTAGGTTTAAAACTATTAAGATGATTTAATTACAATCTAAAATGCTTTGTTTCAATTGAATTATTTCAAAATAGGACAAATGGGTTGTAGCCATATTTGGAATTTATCATTAGAGTTGATCATAAACATTGAAGAAAGAGAGCCAAAATTGCAGTAAGTCTTGAGGCGTGGCAGTCTGTAATTCAGGTCCAACGGTGCTAAACGAGACAATGTAGGAAGCAAACAGTTCTGGACACAAAAGCAAAAATTGCCACAGAAAATCGAAAGTGTCGTGGACAGGTAAGCTTTCGACTTCGGTATTAGAGGAAAAGGTGGCCACGGTGAGAGAGAGAGTTCGAGCGAAGCCCTTCAAAATCAACAAGGCACGCTGCAATAGAGAGTGGCATTACACGCTATTCTGTGCGTGCAATTCTCCACAAAGAATTACATTACAGACCATGGAAGCCCTATGATGTCCAAAAGTTGTATCCAAACGATTGTGATAGGCGTGTTGAAGTTTGTGACATGATGCTTCCACGGCATAAAGATCATTCATTCCTATTTGAAAAAGCTCTGTGGAGTGATGAAGCTGTTTCATGTAGTAGGGTTCATTAATCATCATAATAGCCATTACTGGGCAGAAGGTTATCCCAAAGAGACCGTTGAAAAAATTAAGGACAAGCCAAAAGGGACAGTGTGACAGTGGATTAACTTCCTCCCGCAATATTGGACTCTATCTGTTGAGAGGCACTATGAAGGCTGAAAGATACCTGGAAACGTTAGATAATTTTGTATGGCCTACAATTTCTGAATGGGACAAGTCACATGAACTGTTACTTATGTAAGATAAAGCTCTCCCTCGTTGCCTTGCCTTACAGACAATGACTTGATGAGGCTTCGCAGGACGCTAGATAGGTCGCCGGCCTCCCACAGAATGGCCAGCGCAAAGTCCAGACCTCGCCCCATGCGATTTTTTTATAGGGGGTGTTCTAAGGAAGAAGTGTATTGCAGCAAACCACAAACACTAGAAGAACTTGAGAATAAGATTCATGCAGTCATAATTAGTGTTCCTGCTGAGGTGTTGAGGAAGGTCCTAGCCAACGTAACTGTTTGTTTGAGACAGGTGTATAAGAAAATACTGAGGAACATATTGACTTGTAACTTTTGGAAAGATAATAGTACATAATAAACTATGTGCAAAAAATTGAGTTTATATGTACAATATTTTAACAGGGCTTTCTTTTCCACCCACCTTCATATAGGTGAAACCAACACTGTATAGCTATCATCTTTTCAAGACAAAAAGGGATGAATCGATTTCAAATTCATTTTGGACCATCATTTTACTTTGATTTATCAACTAAGCAGCGATCTAATTTCTCATTGTTACGGCTGATCACTGCGAATGTGCATTGATTGGAATGAGTAAAACACATGCACCATCGTTATAAGAATAATCATGGGATCATCTACTCGGCTCACAATATCATCTTGTCCCATTGCATTTTTTTATTTCGCTTTCCTTACTTTTAAAATAGTTTTGGTTTACCGAAAGTTTTTTATATAGTTGTATACCATGACTTTCCGTTTGTCCATCTCAGAATCAAGACTTAGAACCCATTTAATGGATAACTTTCAGCTTTGGCTAGGATGTAGGGGGTGAAAAATAACAATGCAGTTCGGTGATGATGGCTATATTATAACCAGAATTGGTGTAAGTAAATCATTTCCAATTTTAACGTTGACCACTATAGGGCAAACATGGAAATATATAGCTGGAAGCTATTTCCTGCAATCGATTAAACGTTCCATTTCCATCCTTAAGTCTGAACTAAAACCGGAAGTAATAAATATCAACTTAGACTTCCGGTTTCAATATTGATCTCAATAGAGCAAAAGCGGTAAGAAAGATAGTGATAAGTGTTTTTTTTTTCTGGAATCGATTTAACATTCTGAAAATATACATCATCATCTTTCTCTTAACCTTCTATTTAAGGTAAAAATGGCAGAAATCAGCCACTTCCGGTTTTAACGTTAATCGGCATAGTGTCCAACAGTAATAGATATCAAGAAGCTGTTTCTGTAATCAATTAAGCATCCCAAGAACATATACCATCTCCATTCTGATCTCTTAAGAATTATTACCACTTCCGGGTCAATATTAACTGATCACACTATAGAAACCAAACTCCTTTACGTGGTGTACACGTAGCATTTCTACTTGTTTTTATCTATCTTGTTATTATTTTAAAGCTTTTTCATTCATTATCATTTTTAAGTCATGTTTTGTAATTATCATTGTTTTATTTGTTTTAGCTGAGTGCAGCGAAGCGAGTTATACGGAGCTACTGTTAGGTAAAAGAACTTTAAAATAAGTGAAAAATAAAATGAAATATTTCAGTCTAACGTTCCACGATTATGCCCGTTAGGCTAAGAGAGACGATGAATAAATCAAACGAATGATAATGGAAGAATTGGTGAAATGAAAATATAGAAAGAAATGGGAGTATCCCGTGAAAACTAACGGATACGATATTGTCCACTACAAACTTACTTGGCCGGGGAACGAACCAGGGACTTCACGCATCAGAGGTAAGCGCTTTGCCATTGATCCATCGTGATGTCATCATTCATTATGTACAACGAATAAAAAGAACTGAATTCTAATATAAAGCTTTTTTGTTGAACTTTTCTTCAACACTATATATATTTCTAAACTGAGATATAAAATTTACTGAAATTCAATGGTTAAGATTAACAATGATGACACGATACTTAAGCCCTTTGCACAATATTCATTATCTAAGCCATTGATATTTTCTTTTCCTGATTTTATTATTATGACAAGGAAGCAACTGCATTAATGTCTTACTCGTAATCCACTGCGAAACTTATTAAGGAAAATCCTCCACATCTGCAAATGAGCTACATCATTAGCTAAAGTGTAAAAGTTGCCAGAGGGAAGTATGAAACAAGCTAATGTTGATGAATTCATAATGGGAAAGTCACTTATTTTAAAGGATTACTATGGGTGAAAACGGATATAAACAAGGAACAGAGATGTTAGTTATTACTCTACTTCTACTCACTGGCGCAAATCCCGGGGGAAACGAGGGGGGACACGTCTCCCCAATCTTGGACCTGGGGGACTGTCCCTTCCACAATAATCTGACTTAAAAAGTTCTTTGGGGGATAAGTGTGATGATTTGTGTCCAACTGCCACAAAGGAATGTAAGATGAAATTGATTTCTCTTGGCTTTTCCATTTTTTAAAAAGAATCGTATTCTGTAGTATTTCAAACTGAACTTCGTGCTGTACTGCGTTTAGTAGTCTCATCAATATGTATTAATCACACTTCCGCTACTTGAGCACAAATTGCAATAAAAGCCAGTGGAGGATATGCCTCTTTCCTCATGCTGGAAAGTAGTCTCAGCTGTAGGTACGGGCACAAATTCAGGGGAAATGGGGAGACATGTCCCCCTTCCAACATTGAAACTGGAGGCTCTCCCAATAATCCGATTTGAAAAGTGCTTTTTGCAGATAAGCGTGATGATTTGTGTCCGAATGCCACAAAGGAAAGAGACGAACGAAATTTGTTTCTCTTGGCTTTTCCATTTTTAATGAAAATGAAGGAGTGCAACTGTGCGTGACGTAACCTGATATGAAATCTTATCTCCTCCTCTCCCCTAGGCCCTAGAATACGAAGAGTATATACACTATCCAATGTCAGTAGAAAACATTTTTTCAGTAAATGCGTATTTAATCGATTTGTAGTATCAGCCTAGACATCTACTCATGCTTCGTAAGCTAACTAACTCTATAGCCTATGGAACCCGGAGGTTCAATGCCGCGTTCACAAAAGCTCTCCGCTGACTTCTATCCTTAGCCAACTGGATCCAGTTTCTATTTTGTATTCCTATCTCTGCGAGATCCATCTTAATATTGTCTTCCCATCTGCGCCTAGGTCTTCCTAATGGTCGTTTTCCGATTGGTCTTCCAGTCAACATTTTGAAAGCGTTTCTATTTTCTTCCATTCTAGCTACATGACCCGCCCACCTAAGCCTCCTAGACATGACGACCTTAACAATGTTGGGTAAACCATATAACTTATGTAGTTCCCCGTTATGAAGTTTCCGCCATTCCCCATTCCCGTTCCTCTTGGGTCCGAATATTTCTCTCGGGATCTTGTTCTCAAATACTTTCAGTCTATGCTCTTCACTCAGTAAGAGACCATGTTTCGAACGCATACAAAACAACATATATGATTATCGTTTTATATATTTTAAGCTTCAAATTCCTCGACAGAAGTCGCGACAACAAGAGATTTTGAACTGAATAATAACACGAATTCCCTGTTTTTAGTCGACATTTAATTTCTTCGTGAATATGATTTTTGTCTGTTAATATTGATCCTAGATATTTGAAAGTATCCATTTTATCAAAAGTATTATTTAATATTTTTACGCATCCTTATTTTGCCGTATTACGGTCCCGACGCACTTCCATGTATTTAGTTTTAACTGCATTTACTTCTAAACCAATGTCCATGCAAGCATTTAATAAGACCTCTGCATTTCTTTCTATTGTTCTCCTATCATCCCCTATTAAATTTACATCATTAGCATACGCATAACATGGTGAACACCGTGCAGCCCTAGGCCCTGGTTGCTATCTTTGATTTTCCTTATAGTGTATTCCAGGACAAAGTTGAATAATAATGGCGACAACGCATCTCCTTGTTTCAGGCCATTCTTGACGTGAAAGCTCGCGGACAAAAATTTTCCTACCCGGACTTTACTTTGGGATTTATTTATACAGGCCTTAATTGATCTAATTAGCTTTTTCGGTATTCCAAATTCTGTAAGAACGTTGTACAATGTTTCTCTCCTAACCGAGTCGTACGCCTTTCTAAAATCAGTAAATAGTTGATGTACCGGGCTACTGTATTCCCACTTCTTTTCGAGTATTTGGCGAATGGTAAATATTTGGTCAATAGTTGATCGATTTCGTCTAAATCCACACTGATAATCTTCAATAATTTCATTTGTGTATGGAGTCAATCTTGATAATACAATGTTTGAAAGAATTTTATAGGATGTTGACAGAAGAGAAATACCTCGATAATTATTACAGTCATTTTTTCGTCTTTCTTGTGAACTGGAACAATGATTGATTCTTTCCACTCTTGTGACAATTCTTCTTTGTTCCAGATAAGGAGAATGAGTTTGTGTATTTTGTTCCACAATTTTTCGCCTCCAGCTAAAATTAACTCAGCCGGAATTTCGTTTACACCCGGGGATTTGTGTTTCTTTAATTTATTTATAGCGATTTCTACTTCTATTCGGTTGGCTTCTGGAATATACGGTTCTGCGGTGTGTATCTCCTTTTCTCCACGCACATTAGTTTTTTGCTGCGTGTTAAGCAAATCGTCAAAGAAATCTTTCCATCTATTTAAAATGTTATCTGTATCAGTGAGAACTGTTCCATCAGCTTTCTTTAATATAAGCGCGAGGTTGATAACCTTTCTTAAAATTGTTGATCCCTTTATACATGTCCCGAATGTTTTTATTTTCACTATTATCTTCAAGTTCCTAAATTTAGGCTTTCAAAAAATCGCGTTTCTTTGTTCTAAAAGTTTTGGAAGATTCCCGCCTGATGTCTACGAAATTTTGTGTAGTTATTTCATTCGGATTTTGTAGCCAACGTAATTTTGCATGCTTTCTCTTCTCTGCTAGTTCGAACCATGGTTTGTTCCTACGTATTTCCGCGTGTCGCAATTTTTCTTTTGAGAGAGGATGCTTCGTAAGCAAAGAAAAGAATTCAATTGCTGGAATATTTTTCTCCATAATCTTAAGGTTACATCTGTTAAGTAAAGAATAAACGAAATCTTTAAGTTTTACGTCCCACGCTTATGCCGGTTAGGCTAAAGGAGATGGTGATGATGAGAGATGAGTGAAATGGTGGAATGAAGAAAGTGGGAGGAAACGGGAGAACCCCGATAAAACCCACGAGCACGGTGTTTGACCACCACAAAGTCCACACGGCGCGAGCTGGGATCGAACCAGGGACCCCAAGCACCGGAGGTGAACGCTCTACCACTGAGCCACCGCGCCCCCTGTTAACTAAAGAGTATAACATGCGTCAGATTTCTGTAATGATTCCTATATTGTTATTGAGATTATAATTATTTTGCTCAAAGAGTATTGTTGCGTCACACATAATTGATATTCTTTCTTCATAGTTTTGGGGAAGTTATTATTAATATTATTATATTATTATAAAACAATTTTAACGTGGATTTTTGTGGATGCCTAATTATAAGCATACCAATTATAAATATGCATGTACTCAGATTTCAAAATGTGTTCACGGCAGTGATTTGTAATACTGATATGTACTAGTACTTCATCTACATCGCCTAATATATAATATACTCTAAAACAGTTGATCAGATTCATCTACAGTAATATGAGTTTTATCTCCCTTCTCTAGAATAAGCCTCAAATCTGCCCACCTCCCAATGTTGAAGACAACCAATGGCGTATTTAGGATTTTGTTTCGAGGGGCTATGCCCAACACAAGGAAGTGGGCAATTGCCCACCTGAGTTTGAGAATTAAATATATTTTAATTTATGCATAAATTGAAGTTATAAAGGCAAGAATTACAGATCGATAAATGCTATATGATATGATACAAAAATTTAGGAGTGAATGTAACCGTTTATTCTATTCATACAAGAAAAAGGAAGCATCCTCTTGGCCTTCCTAATTTCCCGGGCTAATTATTCCCCTGTTTTGATTTTCGTTAATTCAAACATTTCCTTCTTTTAAAAGTAACTAAACGATATAATTTTTCTTTTGTTATAATAACTAAAGTTCTGTCATGTTGATATCCGCGCAAGTTGGTGTGGAATACCAGTTTCGCTTATCAACTCTTAGTGTTGGTGTTACTGATGACGGTCGATTTGAATCACAAATGGCAATGGTCGATAAAGTATGATAGGCGAAATGAAAGAAAGTAGCATCAAGAAAAAGAAACAGAAAAGTACAAAGGATGAAAGTAAGAACAATTAAGGACGCAGTTCTTACATGGAATGAAATTTGACAAATACAGTATTATTTCTGAACAAAGAGCATAAGAAAATGGAAAGTCAGTGACATTCTTAGGAAATGGTAAGAAGGATTATTGTTGTACGTAAAATGCGAAAAACTAACAAATTTATTTCGGGGGAAGCTTGAGGCCGATAGTCTCCTAAATAAGCCACTGAACACAATTCTGCTCCCCTGATCCTTGACAGCATTGTTTTTCAACTTCATAAATAATTTGAACATCGCTTATATATATATATATATATATATATATATATATATATATATATATATATATATATATATATATATATATATATATGGAAACGGTCTTACCCGTCCCCCCCAATGTTGAAGACAGATTTGCGCCGATGCTTCTACTGTATTATGAGTATTAACGTAATAGATAGCACAACATCAACGTTAAGACAATATCGAATTACTATTTTAAGAAACACGTTTTGAAATTGATTCTAGTACAATGTATTCAGCTTCAAATTCCTCTATGAATGTTCCTAACCTTCACGGAAAAGCTTTAGTGAAGAAAGATGTTTCTTGATTTCGAAATCGCTATAAAGTTAGTCGCATAGTATCAGTTCTACCTTTACAGAATATAAAAATTAAGCAGACGACCCCCGTGAACGTATGATTAGTAGAGCCCACAAATTAAGGGAAAATCCTCTTTTTTACGAGTGCCCAAAGACAAGGTTTAACATAATATAGGTTCATTTTGGATTATTGTAGGCCAGAAAATGGTGGATTTTATTTGTCCTTTTTTTTTTTTTTTTGCCTTTTCGACGTTTTTTTCTGTTTATTTGTCTTTTTTAAAGCTTTTTATGTCTTAACATCTTTTTTTTGCACTTCATCTTTGGACAATAAATTTACTGGCCATTAACTCGAATTACCACCACTTCTTGAACATCATTTCTTTGGTAAAGAAAATTCAAAAGATAAGACATTCTTCAACGACTGGACTGATAAGACCAGATCTGCAACAATCTCAAGTCAGATAAGGAGGCGTAACAATGTCCTCCAACAAGGGGAATGAGGGTGGGGAAGTTTTCTTATTTTAGTTTGGGCTTTAAATATTTTTTGTTATGTGCCAGCTGATACACAGATCAATTATAATTTCAGAGTGTTTGAGGCCAATGTGGTGTCCTGGCCTTCTCGAAAAGTGTCCGGCTTCTAGCTGTCCTCCGAAAGGGTTCAAAAATGTAGGATTTAACTTGGACAACAGAAATAATATAACAAAAATAGTGTACAAACTGAACGACAGAGCAAAGCATTTCATTGATAAAGTTTCTTTCAACTGCATATTGTATACTACCAAAAGCATGTATTTCTTGAGCATTACGCACATTCATTAAATGTGTAGTTCTCATTAAATTGGGTCTTATTTCTACGTCCTTTTTTTCTAGTTTTTAGGTCCTTCTTTAAAAAGATATTTTTAGGTTTTTATCGGTACTTTTTAGGCAAGTCTTAGGTCTTCAACTTCCGAGCCCTAATGATTAGCATACGAGACTTCATCGCGGGAGATTCGGATTCAGTTCCCGGTAGGAGCTCATATGAATCAAGTCTTACATTAACAGTCAACGTCTTACATAGTATTGTTCTTACTCAAAAGGATCAACCAAAACTGTTAACTTTTAGTAGCTGAACCAAAATGTTATTTTTTAAATGAAAAGTGTACACAACTTGTGAAAATCTATCGGTGCTTACTTTTAATTATTAAAGAGATCACGAGGAATCTACAATCAAGGATTTGTTTTATATGATACTTATTGCAGTGAACAGTATAGAGCTAACCCCGTTATAGCCGGTTCAAAGTCCGTGTTGAGAAAGGGCAGGGCCCCAGGAAAATTATTCGATGGCCAGGCAGATTCCGATGGTTTTGTAGTATTAAAACTGTGTATCCTCTTGGAAGAAGTAAAACAAATTATTTTTGTTCTACTAGCACTGCCCTTCCTTATAGGTTGAGGTAACATGGCAATGTGTATAGGTGCAGGTGTCGATGGGTCCCCGTATTGGAGGAGAAAAGAAGTAAGAAGTCTGTTAGCCCCCAAATGTGTAAATAACACGAACAATTGGAGCTAGGAATGTGTGTGGTACCTCAATACCGTTATTGCTGAGGCAGGCCATTATAGCCACAACTATCGGAGGAGAGCGATTGGTGCTTCCTAAATGGAAATATCTCCCTGGCACAAATGGACTACATTACCTATTGGTATCGGTAATGTACGGTGTACCTTTCCCGTAAAATGAGGTTGGTAGCTGTTCGGATCCTGTTATTCCTATCAGAGGAGGAAAGCCTTCGAGATACCCTCCAAATGAGCTAGTAAGATGTGAGATTGGGTCCAGGTAGTGGTTGGTTGGGCATCTGCGCTGTACCATTTGTCGCTGGCTCAACGGTAAGTAAGTAGGCAGGACCAGTATTCAACTCACCGTGCTATCTTGTGGTTCTTGGCTTGGATTGGGTTGTACCCTGGCGAGCTGTGGTTTCATATCTTGGTATTAGGTAAGTTGTGGTTTTATGCCCCCAGGGGGAAGGTGAGCTTGTCCTATTACGGTCGGGTGCATCATTGCAAACGGCGATAATGCTCCACTCGTGAAGGGTCCTGGTTGTCCGCTAAGGGCTGAGCAACAGAGCAAACGAGGCTGAGGAATCACGGTGGAGAAGGTTATAACAACGTAGAAATGCAAACATGTGTCGTCTAATAGAAAAGTTGTAATTCGGTTTGAATGCTATTGTATTTTGAAAAGGATAACAGAAGTATTGAATACTAAGGTTTCCCCCATTTTTTCTCAGTACTCCTTAAAAAATACCATACCACATTTTCGTAAAACCTTTCTTTCTAAGCTTCCCTCACGCATTTAATCAAGACGACGATGAAAGATGAGAAATATGAGAGATTATACTGTATTACCTGTAAAGCCAATAAACAAAGACTTTTGGTCCGTCTGAGACAGAAAAAAAGGATAACATACCTCAAAATCTAAAGGAGGTGGGTAAGATTGAAAGTAATTTCTATTGGTTGAAAGTAATTTCTGTGGCATTGTGCTTAGGGATTTATCGTAACATATAAGAGTTAACAGATATAACACTTATGATTCTGCCAATAGTCCATATTAACATGGTGTTTCGTGATAAACATGATATAAATAACTCCTCGATTAACATCCCACATTTTTAAACTTCGTTTCCTCAAAGGGTGTAAATCAGAATTCGAAGCGTCGAGCACTTCTTCCGTTAAATAAAGCTCGGGTTCGCGGAAAGTGTGTGAATATTTAATAGGTTTGTAGGGTCAATGACACAGGTCAATTCCCTGTGATGTGTTAAGGTGATTTGGTTCTAATGGTATGTGCTGGAACAGCATCAGACTTAACATAAATATTTAAACCTTGTCGTTATTTCAAATGCTCAGGACAGTTTAGTGTGAACAATCCCATTCGCAGCGTGAAGTTTCAGAGCTTTATATGCTAGAAAGAACCATGTTACCCAAAAACTCGTGGAAGTATTTTTTTCGTGAAGAGTAGCTTTTAAGATGGGCTCATCCGAGTGTTCTTCCGCCGAGACAAGATGACACCAACTTCTTGTCTTCTTCAAGTTGCTGTTTCCTAAAATAAAGACAACTTTTTCTTCTCCTCTCAGGATGTCAATGTGAATGCCTTATGCACTCACACAAAAGACTCCTTATCTAACAATGGCGTTCCAGTATCTTATTCACCATAAATAACAAAGATGATAGTCTTGAAGTTTTCTTTTAGGTGGAAAAATATTACGTAGTACTTTTATTCACTACACTTAAAATTTTTTCAAGCGTAACCCCTAAAGATGACTTTTTAAACTAAAAGATCATCAAGAGAATATACTGTATATACGGTATATTTAAAGTAAAAGATCCCCACCCATTTTGGAAAGGTCGTTTTGCAAAAGCATTCCACACTCATACGACTTTGGGAGTTAAGAGATGCACAGAGGGGAAAAAACGTATGGGGGTACGTAAAAACGTAGGTTACATGCGTAAACCATATAGTTTTTGGACTTAACTAGGACTATGTATAACAAACCTTTAACTCGAAATCTATGTTTTATAATATTTTCCGTATAAGTGTTACATTTATACTTACTTTCCCTATGAAATAAAGAACTGTATATAGACAGTAAGGATCTCACATACAGATGGACGCATATAACATAGAGCTGACGTATACAACATACGTATACATATGTAATATATAAAAGATTGTTGGATCTCAGACATCCTGCAACGGCATGATGTAACATGTAAGTGGGGAAAAAGATAGTATGTACCGTAGGTAACTTATGGATAGCGTATGCTCCGTTCAGATTTTGGTAGTAAACATATGGATTCCGTATACTTGTACAATATACCGCTGTCCAGATAACGGATTTTTCTCAGTGTGATGTAGTAAGCACACCAATCCGGCCGTCCTTATTCTTCATCTTCCCCAGATTGCCTCGGGTACCCATTTTAGATAATATGTTGTATGTCTGGGGCAACCCATATGGTTTGAATCCTACTTTAAACTGAATCCTACTTAAATCTACGTCTGACATAGCTTCGCTACTGAACATGATGCTAAAACTCTACAACCAAGCACTTTAGAGAAGCTGGCTGTATCTATGAGTCGCATCGAAGCGAAGGTAGTAGTACCAGAATAAAATTCGACCTTATTAGGGATTGAACGCTGAACGCTCGCATAGTAGGTAGACTACCACTTACTAGAGCCTTTCTACATCAAGTATGCCCTCGGAAAATATACAAAACATACTACGACCCTACTCTCACCACCCTCTTACAGAAAAAAACCTCCCTTTGCCTTTGGTAGAGAAATGAATGACTGTCTTGCCAATTTGTCATTCAGTCATTCATTTCTCTACGAAGGCTACTTAGAATAGCTAATAAGACAGTGAACAGCCAAGTCCGTGAAATAATTCATTGTGGCAACGCTTTTGCATTCAACTGTTGAAAGATCTCAGTCAGAGCAATTTGTCCCTCCTCTTTCGAGGGGAGTACGGGAAAACATACATCGACAACAGCACCACCAGGAACATACTTGAAATACAAAAGTTCTACTACCACGGAAAATGAAAACAAGTAATATGAATATATAAAATTAATTTTTGAAATAAAGTGTTATCAAAAGTTTTATGGATGATTGCACAGTTGAGTTGAACATTACGTTTGAACATTGATACTGTATAAGACAAGAACTTACAGGTTAACGTGAAGTCCGAGCCATAAAACCTTTTCAGCGAGTCATATTCGGGTCTCCTGCGCTGCTAACAACATAGCCACATAGTTCTATCAAATATTTAGGAATAAATGGAAATTTCTAGTTTTACGTCGAACGATTACGCCTTTTAAGCTAGGAATACAAATAATTAGTGGACATGCGCTAGAGATCTGCACGGGCTCGGGTAGAGCCCGCGGGCCTAACGTCAACCCGTCCCACGGGCCGGGCTCGGGCGTACAAAGCATATATCACTTCGGGCCCGGTCCGAGCTCGGGCCGTAAATTTTTAAATATACAACCATATTTCTCGGGCCTTTTCGGGCCTAACTTTGTAAATATACTGTAACCTCTAATTGCTGTAAATAAAAATACAATTTTGCGTTATACTTATTCTTTGTATAAGATAGGATGAGGCTCGGGTAGTCGGGTTTCTCCTGTGTTAATAGTTATGCGGTGCCCAACTTCATTAATGAAGTTTAGATCTTCCTGACCCCAGGACCCACAAGTTTCAATGGCTATGGCGACGAAACTATGGTGATGGCGATGGCGATGCTAGGAACTCTCCCTCCGGGAAAAGCTTTGGACGAAATTTTCCTTTTGTAATCACTCTCCTCTCTACAAACTCTCGCAAATGCTTATTTCGGGGTGGTTTGATTATCACACAAGCTCGGGCCGGTCTCGGGACTAAATGCTAAAACATATTATGGACTCGGGTCGGGCCTCACATTGTAAAATCACGGGCTGGGCCCGGGTTAAAAATCCCGGCTCTTACAGACCTCTAATGTGCGCACTCTACAATGAATAACCGCGCACCCATGCCCGGTTCTATCACATGTGAATCATGTGCATTTCCACGGGGCGGAAAAATCTGTCATAACTATATTATTTAAACTAAACATTTCTTGTTAGAAACAGATTTTATGATGATAGTGGTTAAATTTACTAAGCTGATCTTCTATTTGAATACTACATTCACAAATCTTGTTTAGGTCATATTAGTTTAAGGGGACATGGACAATGCTAAATCAAGTGGTCAAACAAATCACAGCATGAATGGATTGATTGTTCTCAAATACAAGAACTCAATTCTCGAACAGTATAGCGACGAACACCTGTTCAATTTAGTAATTTATCACAGTTTAGATATGAAAACTAATCTTATCTTTGTCACAAACAAGTTCCTTATCATTGAAAGTACAAATAAGTTCTTTGAGATATTTTTTTTAACAGATGTAGAAAGAAAATCATTTAATAAAGGTATAACAGCTAGTTGCACTGGAATAGCAAACAGGTATACTAAGATTAAAGCTAGATAATAAATCCTGTAAGAAGGTTACCATCTTTCCTCTGGAGGTGTGTTTGTTTTATCTTCTACTAATATAATATGTTAATGTTTGAAGACAAAACAAAATTGTATTTGTAATCTTAAGCCTTTCTGAGTACGAGTGCACTTTTCCAACCCTTCCTTGATTATGATGGGATAGTTTTCTTAAAATCGTGGCTTTTAAGATTTGTTCTTTCTGGAGAAAGGGGGACAGCAAATGGTGTCACTGCAGGGAGCGGCAAATTGCCTAGAAAGGCCCTACGTAAAGCCATCAAATATGTTGAGTACAGTGTCATTGTGAAGGAAGCTGAGGCTTGGACAATACAAAAGTGCCATTAAAAGCAACCACAAGCGTCCAAAATAAAATATCAAAAAGAATAAAGCAAAGTGATTGTGTCTACAAATATGCTAAACTTATTCAAGATCAGGTTACTTTTGTCGTTCCGGTACGAAATACATTGCTATTGTGATTGCTTTTTTCTTAAATAAAAGTCAAATAAAGGTGAAAAACTTAATTATTTCAATTTTTCTATTGAAAATCCAACAAAAAGTGAGTCAAAATAAAAGCAAGTAGCATTGTCACGTTTACATCACGTGAAGAAGTTTGGTTTCTATACCATTATATTTTGTCAATATTAAAACCATAAAGTGCTAATAGATTTATACCGCTTCAAGTTTAGTAGAGAGAAAGTAGAGATAGAATATGCTCTTGGGATGCTTAGTTAATTGCAGAAAACAGCTTCTTCATATTTACTATCTTTTTCGCTCTAGTGATTAACGTTAAAACCGGAAGTGGATGATTTGTGCCACTTCCGGTTTGAATAGAGGAATAAGAGAGAAGATAGTACATATATTATGGAATGGGAAATAAATACCCAAACGGGAAATCGATTCTTCGGGAGAGGAAATGTTTGCGAAATGTGGATTTTGTATGTCGCTCACTCGTGAAAAGGAGCATATAATTAAAAATATTAATAATTACAGTTCATTTTTAATCTAACCTAATGTATATATATATATATATATATATATATATATATATATATATATATATATATATATATATATATATATATATATATAGATATATATATAGATATATATATAGATATATAGATATATAGATATATATATAGATATATAGATAGATAGATAGATAGATAGATAGATACATAGATAGATAGGAAAGTGACTTAATAACTCTTGAACCACCCGACCGATCTCGATCAAATTTCCAACGTAGATGAGGCTTGGGCCTGGAATGGTTTCTGTCATTTCAGATTGACGGTGTAACTTAGGGTTGAGGGAGAGGGGAGATATATAAAAATGATCGAAAATGACCAATAGTAGTGTCAAATCCAAACTTTTTGGGGTTGTTGGGATGAACAGTGTCACTTCCGAATGAAAAGTCAGCCCCGCAACTTGGGGAAGCGAAGGGGGATATATATATATATATATATATATACAGGGTGGTAGGAAACTCCACCGACAAACTTTGGGAGGCGATTCCTTATACGAAATGAAAGAAAAAAAGTTCTAATCAACATAAACCGAAAAATGTCTCCTTTCAGAGTTATGATCCATTGAAAATTCGGAAAATCATTTTTCAAAACTCCCTAACTTAGAAGCTATAGGAACTACCCCAAGCGGTTTAAGGAATTACACAGGAACTAGTATGTTCTCTATCTAGATATCCATGTTTTACCATCTTCCGTTATCGGTGAAAGGAACTGTGAAAAGGAAGTTGAAGTATAGGGATACTCCTTTAAGCACTAATGGTACGTTCCTTTCGCTGGTACCGGTGAATACTGAAACATGGATATTTAGATAGGGCGTATACCAGTTCCTGTGAAATTCCTTAAACCGCTTGGTATAGGCTCTATAGTTTCTAAGTCAGGATGTTTTGAAACGTGATATTTCGAAGTTTCGGTAGTTCATAACTCTGAAAGGAGACGTTTTTCGACCCATGTTTATTAGAACTTTTTTCTTTCATTTCGTATAAGCAACCGCCTCCAAAAGTTTGTCGGTGGAGTTTCCTACCACCCTGTATATATAAAAACAATCGAAATTGACCGATATCAGAGACTGCTTTAGCAGTAGTAAAAGGCTACTGACTAACGAAACATAGTACTAACGTTTCTTATTGTAACCTAGAGAAGCGAGTAATTAACGCTAGTTATATTCTACAATGAGAGAGACAATCGATCCTTCCTACGACTTTATTATTTTCTGTATGGACTGTAATTCCAGCATAAATAATGAAGGATAATGAAGATATTTTGTGTAACACATATGAATACTCTTACGGTTTGATGTATTGAATTAAATTCGTAATTCCCGTACGTTTTACCTACGAATATAGCTGCATTTTATTTGACCACAATGCGTTGGGATGGTTGTGGCCGATACCCCTGTAAGATTTTGTAAAGAACTTGCGGCAAATAAGGCCCACCTGAGAAACAATTGCTTCATTATATAGATACTTATAATGTAATAGACATAAATTGATATGCATTTTATTTGTCTATGTTTTATCTATTTTATGGTATATTTACTTTAACTTAAACATTGAGCTAACTGTATGAGAAACGTATTGAAAGAGAAACATACAAAATAGCCTTATTACCCGCACGGTAGGTAAATAAGGCCCATTATTTGAAAAGTAAAAATTTATGACCTGAAAGACCACTAGAACTCAATTAACACATAATATTTTTACAGCACTTCAAATACTACTAATAAAAGGACATTTAGTAACAATATGGATATGAAATAATAAGGATATAGATAGAAGGATGGATCGATTTTTTTTTTTTTTTTTTTTTTTTTAAGTTTCCGAGTTGCTATACCGCGGAAAAGTTGTGGTTAGTGATGACTTGAAAAAGAAAAAAGAAAAAGTGTCTAAATCGGTTAATATCTTCCGATCGCGCACGTGTGAGAAGGAGACTTGGATCGGAAGGAGACATCAAAGTTGAAATGTAGACTTGAAAGAAGAGGCTATACTTTAAATAGAGATAACCCTGATTGTTTACTTGAAGAAGAGCCAAGTTGTTCAGCCGAAGTGTATTCTGAAATTGAAACCAAATGACTCTGAGAAAAAGGAGTCTCCATCTCCATGGCAGATGAGAATTAAACTATACATTGTTCAGCGTAAGCTCTAAACACCGATAAACAAAATATTTGTATCCTTCCGCCCTTATCACAAATACGATTGGCTAGTGATGTATTACTCCCACTCCCCACGGGGAGGAGCAAATTATACACGTGCATTTTGACAATACTGTCTCGTGTTGTCCAGATACTTACAGCAGCAGCAGAAAAGAAGGAAAAGAAACTCGAAAGATTAAAAAAAAAAAGTATTTGAATTTCGCTCGTAAACAATTGTTGCTTAGTGAGTAAAGGTTTGCCTTGTTGGTGTTTCACCACAACACTCGCGGAACCGGGATTCATGCCATCATCTTTCAGACTTTAAAAGCAGAACACCTGTCCATAGTTGAGTTGGCGTCATAATTACTGCGCATGCTTACTGTTTATTTCTATTGTTTTATTAGCCACACTCGACTGCAGTATTATTAGATAATCCGTATTATATTTTTGTCATTTATTATAATATAGCAGTTTTATATGAAGCTTCATAGTAAAAGTAATAATGCAATCACATGAACTATTTTGCGGAGGAGTACAAGCGTTGGTAAGACAACAGCAAATCAGCGTGATTTAGTTTCACGTGGCTTTGTTTATCGCTGTTTAGAGCTTACGCCGAATAATGTATAGGAGCTACAACATTAACCTACGATCGATATGGAGTCAGTGACCGTGTAGGTTCTGCTATAGCACCTAGTGTGCTAGAATACTTTGGTATAATAACCAAAGCAGATACGTTTATGGTTATTGAAGGTGTAAAATTAGAAGGGAAAGGAGCAAAATTAGAAGACTTGCAAAACAACAGCCGGCTTTTTTGAAAAAAAAAACGAGAATTTTGAAAATTTTGGCTTTTTTCATTTCCATGATTTTTCTATCTAAATAGCGTTCTTATAGTATAATCTATAGTTAGATAAGAATTCCATGACCAAAATGCCATATTTCGCTCTAAAATTCACCATCAAGATGGATAAAGCACATGTTTTACGAATTAGAGCTAACATGAAGAATGTAGTATTTGAGGGCAATTTTAGAGGCTATTTAACTTTATTTTAAATTTTGAGTTATCGACATTTTTTCTTCTCAGGATCATTTCAGTTTGTCATCTGTGTTTCATTTCTAAGAGCTTAGTACTCTAGCTTCTAGCGCGAAAGTTAAACTTACATTTTTCTATATATCCGTCAAAGCGTACGTTTTTCAATATATCAGTCTAACCGTGCTTCCAAATTTCTGTTATACTGTAGCTATGCAACGATTTAGCAATACTTTTCCGGATACAACCTTGAATACTAATTTATACAAATAATCAGTAGCGGATTTAGAAACGTACTTTTGGACGGGTTTCTCTGATTGCTTCGTTTTCTAGAATGTCTTAATTTTATTTGGGAGGAGCTTGAAGTTTATGAGTACAGGCGTTTCGTTTATATATTTAGTGATAATCTTCCGGATACAACCTTGATCATTTTATACTGAGAATCAGTGGCGGATTTAGAAAAGTATTTTGGGAGGGTATTTTTTTCTTACTAATGTTTAGTTTTTCTAAACATTCGTAATTTTTATTTGACGGGAGCTCAAAGTTTATGAGTAAAGGCATAACTAATAGATATTTCGTTTGTTTTAAACATTTCGTAATTTTGGGGAACAGGCTTCAGTCCGAAAGACCGCCCCCTAACCTTCGCAAAACCGTCACTGCTGGTAATTAGTAATAATAATTATTTAAAAACAATAAGAAAGGAAGTCGGCCAACTCACAGTATACGCACTATTTCTACTTCACAGATGGAATGAAGAAAAGCTTTGTCAGAATGGTTGAATGCTGAGTTCAATCCAGCGTTGCCAGATCTAGCATAATGATGCTAGATCTAGCATAATTTGCATGTCTTCAGCATCTTGCATCTTGCTTTTAGCATCCTGACCAAATCTAGCATAATTTCAGCAAGTTTATCAAAAAGCCGTAAAACCTGGAGATGAGAAAGAAGTTGGTCGTGGGAAGAAAAAGAACGGCAGAAATGTATCCTCTCCCATTGATTCATACAGTCGTAAACCATACAGGCAGTCTTATGTTCCGAAGTAAGTTAGAAAAGGCTTTGGGCTTCTTGTGTATGGCTCTACCCAGCGTTTTCTAATCCTTTAATTGCGAGGCATGGGCGGAGCTATGGGGGCCATTCTCCCCGCAAGTTTTTGACGACTTCACCATCTTTATTTCTTACTTCATGACCATCTTTATTCCTGAAATGAAAGGTCCGAGACCGACCAAAAATATGCCCCTCACAAGTAAACCTTACGTTTGGGTGAATCGAGTTGCTGACTGAGACACATATGAGAAAGTTGTACTAAATGTGGTCAGTATTTCAGTGAAGTTTTAGGTGCGAAGCTCCAGGGGTTTAGGAGATACAGCTACCAGAACATCACATGGAAGTACAGAATAGTCTTCATACAGTTGGAGGTAAAAGCTCTGTAAGACCTCTTGTAACGACAAAAGGTGAATAACAAATATATGGATACATATTAGGACTAGGGGGAAGTCATATAGTAAGGGTATACCTGACGGAGGCCATCTTGAAATCCGCCATTTTGAATTAAGATTAAGTTTTTAAAATAGGAATAGGGTCATGTGATACATGATTTAAGGCGCAAATTTAATCATAATAACAATGGTGACGTTAATTTTGATTTACGCGCAATTGCTAAAAAGTTACAGGGAAATTAACGTCACCATTGTTCTTCTGATTAAATTTGCGCCTTAAATCATGTATCACATGACCCTATTCCTATTTTAAAAACTTAATCTTAATTCAAAATGGCGGATTTCAAGATGGCCGCCGTCAGGTATACCCTTACTATATGACTTCCCCCTAGTCCTAATATGTATCCATATATTTGTTATTCACCTTTTGTCGTTACAAGAGGTCTTACAGAGCTTTTACCTCCAACTGTATGAAGACTATTCTGTACTTCCATGTGATGTTCTGGTAGCTGTATCTCCTAAACCCCTGGAGCTTCGCACCTAAAACTTCACTGAGCCAAGAAAATGGTAACTTAACAAATTTTCAATTGCTGAGATATGCAGCACCAGATAGACAGCAACGCATACCGCTTCGTTTAATCCTTCATGTATAGTCTTATGTGAAAAATCAGCTTTCCGACTTTCAAAATGGATTGTGCAGCAGAAAATCTCTAATTTCTTAAAATAGTAAAATTGTGGGTTACCATGTTCTTGCCTCACACCCTTCATCTGTTGAATCCCTCTTGTTAAAAATACAGAAAACTTGAGGACTGACACGGGAAGGTCCCACAAGTTGTCGCTAAAATCTGATTGCCACATAGCACCTCTGAGAGACCATCGCGAGAAATGAAAATGAGGAAAATTTAAGGCGCTATAGACCAGAAGGATAGGAGCTAGGGGGCTTCAAAATATGAATATCCAAAAAATTATAAAATGGAATTATGTAAGTTTAAAGTAAATATCTTGAAAACCGTTAAAGCAATCAAAACAAAAACTGCACAATATAATGAGAACAAAATGTTCTATCGAAAACCACAAATAGTGTTGCCATAAGTGAAGCAGTGTTGCCAACTCAGCATAAAATTATTTTATTTTAAATAGCATCATATACAATTGTGCACAGATTTAAAATGCACTACTATTACTAAACATAACAGTGAAGTGTAGTGGTACAGTGTTGCACAATATTGGAGCTATGTGTGCGGAAAATGTACAATGGAGAAGTTTGATATGGGCCAACAGATGGTAATAAAGGAATCTGGGTCTCGTACTATGAATTTAGTTCAAATGGATAACACAGATAGTATAACATAGCAAAATGTCAGCAGTGTCACAAAACACTGATATATTTAAAAAAACGAAATTGAGTAATGCCACTTTTATGTCCTGTGTCAGCCCCGAAGTTATATAGGAGTGTAAAGTGGGATCCGAATCTCTATGAAAGACAAAGATTACAATGAAATGTAAGGTGAAAAGTACAACAAAATATGTCCGAGGCGGGATTGAAACCCGGGATGCTAATATGTCGATTGTCTAGCCTCCTAGACCACACGGTTATCCTGGCCGACTAAAAACGAAATGAGGTAGTAATAAAATATTTCCAATGTCAATATGGTAATATTATAGTGTACAAACATAATCATATGGTATGTAGGAGAGGAAGTAAAAGAATATGTTACAACACGAAAGACAGAAAGTACTCTTTTAATATATTGATAAGGTAATCGAGAACAAGTTTACAGAATTAGAAAACACGTATTTCTTTCCTCACGTGTATCATCGTTTTCGCGAGTTGTCTGCTTAGTAATCGGGGCTACAGAAGTATAATGCAAAATCCTCACTTGTTTCTAATGCATTCCTTTATTACCCTTTGTTGCCACATATCAGACTTCCCTGTTGTACATTTTTAGTACATGTAGCTCCAATAGTGTGCAACACTGTACCACTACACTTCACTGTTATGTTTAGTGATAATAGTACATTTCAAATCTGTGCACACCTGTATATGGTGCTATTTCAAATAAAATAATTTTATGCTGAGTTGGCAACACTACTTCACCTATGGCAACACTATTTGTGGTTTTCGGTAGGATATATTGTTCTCATTACATTGTGCAACTTTTGTTTTGATTGCTTTAAAGGTTTTCAAGATATTTAGCCTACTTTAAACTTACATAATTCCATGATATAATTCTTTGGATATTCAAATTTTCAAGCCCCCTAGCTCCTATCCTTCTGGTCTATAGCACCTTAAAGTTTGCTCATTTTCATTTCTCATGATGCTCTTTCAGATATACTATGTGGCAATTAGATTTGAGCGACAACTTGTGGGACCCTCCCGTGTGAGTAAACCGTGATGGTGCTCATATAAAACTGTAGGATTTCAAGAATATACAAAACCAAAAGCTCTAGATGTGCAGCCTTTCTGTGTATCATATAAATCTAAATATTTTTCATAGGTTTTATTTTAATTTTATTTTGTTCCAAAAAGAGGGTATGGAATATTTTGAAGTATGGAATAGAATTTTGTTACTTATTTGTGTATTTTTTAAAAGAAGTATTTACTTTTAGGGTTGGCTGGTTTACACCAGCTGTTTTTTTTTAAATAAACGACTGGTTTAAACCAATAAAAAAATAAAAAGAACGAAAAATGCGAATCGTGTGAACTTCATGGTGACGTTTCCCCACATCAAACAATTTGCATTAGTTTTATTTCCTTTTTACCTTTCAATCAAGGTGTCCCATGTTCAATTCTCGGTCGAACCACAATCCTTCTTTCATGCGTAAACAAAGTAGCGGTTCAGTTGTAACTTTAAGCGAAAGTCTTCTCCTTGATAACCTCGGTATTACGTAAGGATGTTAAGCCTGAACATACGAAACGAAACTAAATTGTATATTTCTTCATGCCTGAATGCCTGTTGTTTTATAAAAAACCAAGGTTGCTTAAATATATTGATAGAAATTGGCAAAATTTATCGATTGCCTACGTAGCTTCCAACATGAGCTTGGATTGTACTTTCAATGATATGTACGTACTAAATTTGTAATTTAATACCTCAGTTTTCGCGTACTGATTATGATTCGTTGACCTTTAAATTTTACATGCAATGCAATAATAGGAATTTTCCGTCATTGTTTTACATTTAGAGTAATGACGGGATTTTCCCGATGGCTAGGGCGGGAGTTTCTCAATTTAAGAAATTTACTGACCGGACTTCTTTAAGCTTATGTGACCTCTTCCAGCATAACCCCGTTGTTGCATAATAACACCAAGGCGAAACAAACTTATTTCTGTCAATATGTAATATAAATACATAAAGCAAAATATCTAAACCCAAAAAAACCTGGTTTAAACCAAAATAACCTAGTTTAAACTCCCCCCCAAAAAACGGTTTTTTGGCATTTTCAAAAACAACCATGGCTCTTGCCAACCCTGCTTACTTTTGTATGTAGGAGGTTAAAAAATCTTATTATATACATTGGTTAATCCTTTGGAATTCATAATGTAAATATGTTGAGTAGTAAAACTGTTTGAAATATCTTTTCGAAATTCATGGTTTATTTTCGAGGTTTTATATTACAGTATTATCGGCATCAACCACTAATTAAATGACTTTTTGTGTTGTAGAGAAGCGAAACAAAATCAGGTTTATCAATTTAAAGCACAATTTTTAAAAAAGCCCAAAATTTCCCAAGCAAAAAAGCGAAGCAGAAAAAAACGAGTTTTTTTTTTTTTTTTTAAAAAAAAGCCGGTTTTTTCCCGAGCCTTTGAATCTCTACCCTATTATACTATCTCGGGAGCGTTAATTTATACTGGAACTAGGTTCCGGTATAAAATGGTAAAGTACTGGCCAGTAGAGAGGTCATAATATTGAATGTTGAATTGAAGACTAATTCAAAGCCTATAGACTAATTGAAAGTTGATCTCCGGAAGGTATATGAGAGCTGACCAACTCCCAAGTATCAGAAGCAGTGGAGGTCTGATGAAGGCACAGCTAGTGTGTTGAAACTTAAGTGTTTATGTTTTTTTAATATATTTTCTGTCATATAGCCTTGCTCAGTGTATTCTTGTGTTTAGTTTATATATATAGGGTGAGCACAGAAACAGTCCCAGGTTTCAAATTAGTGTAAATTTAATATGCGAAGGAATATTTTGCTGAAATGTTGAACAGTGATACATAAACTCAAAAAGTTTTTGCAGCAATAATTGAAATCACAAACACTCGATGTGCGCGCCACCTGTAACGCGGGAAATATCGAGGCGGTAATCTAGCTCCAACCACACCTTGTGAAGCATATCCGGTGTGATGGAGTTGACAGTATCACTGATGCGTTCTTGGAGATCGTTCAGAGTTGCGGGTAGTGGAGGTGCATACTTTATCCTTCACAAATCCCCACAGAAAGAAGTCAAAACAGTGAGGTCAGGTGATCTTGGAGGCCACTTGCAAAGAACTTGATGATTGACTCCAGAGCGCCCTATCCATCGGTTTGGGAGGTTCTCGTTTGGAAACCTGCGTACAGCACGATGACAGTGTGGCGGAGCTCCATCTTGTTATAGAACGAAGTCGTCTATCTCTGCGTTACTAAGTTGCGGAATCAACCAGTTACGTAGCAATGCTAAGTAAATTTCACCTGCAATTTTTTGTTCCTGAAAGAAGAACGGACCGTGCACCCGACGCTCTGATACTGCACAAAAAACATTGATTTTCAGTGAGTCACGTTCCACATTTACAGTAGCATGAGGATTCTGGATTCCCCATATCCTTACATTGTGTCTATTCACCTTTCCACTTAAGTGAAATGTCGCCTCATCGCTGAAAATAATCTTCGTCAGAAAGTTTTCGTCGTCCTCCATGAAATTTTGCATAGTCTCACAGAACTCACGGCGCTTTACCTTGTCTTGTGGGTATAACTTCTGAACCAACTGCAGTCGGTACGGGTAAACCGCAAACGCTTGCGTAAGATCTTGCTTACTGTTGTTAGTGGCATCTGCAACTCTCTGCTAGCTTTATGTGTAGACTTCTGTGGGTTGCGTACGAAGGCTGCTCTTACGCGCTCCACAGTTTCCTCGGAGACTGGACGTCGCCCTGAATGTACTTTTCTTTGATCACAAATGCCCCCCGTCTCAATAAACATTCTATGCCACTTCACAATGGATTTGTATGTGGGTGGATCAGCATTAAATTGTCGTTTGAAATCACGCTGCACTCTCACAAAACTGCTTGTTTTTGCAAATTGTAAAACGCACCAGCTTCGTTGCTGTGGGGTGAACGCCATTTTCGATGTCACTGCCCTCTAGCTGCCCTGGTCAGAACTAGGATTCTGAAAAGATAGATGGGAAAATACTTTGAGTTTACTGAGCTCTGTACAAAATTTCGTGTACATATTCAATTAAATGTTAATTATATGCACTTTAAAATCAGGTACTGTTTCTGTGCTAACCCTGTATATTATATATATATATATATATATATATATATATATATATATATATATATATACACAAATTCTAATAAAACTTTATAGAATTAACTCTATAACTCTATATATATATTAGAGATACGAGATTAGTTAGATCATATTTATCACAGAGTCCAGCAGCAAATTACCCATCTGATTTTATGTATAACCTACTGCTTGGTCGTCTTGTTGCGGGTAGATGATTTATTTCTTACCCAATTTGCCCTTCGGCGCCATAAAAACAGTAGGAGCCACAGTAATTAACTCATGAGTTTTTAGCTGGAGGATACACTCTTCTAGCAACAATCTAAGTGAATGCTTTACTTTTTAACAGTTTTATGTAGTTTTAGATTTATATAATCAACCATACGAAAAACTTACGATCTACATGGTTTCTTTTCTTTTAATTAATTTTCATCCATCTAATAGAAAATATTTCCTGAGGTTATACTTGAAATTAAATGCGATTCCGTCATCTGCTTGCAGCAGAATTTTTATTAGAGAGAAATTGCTTTTACTTTCTATTAAGTTCCTTATGCAAGAAAGTTTTATTAGAATTTGTACATTTAATTTTCTTACTGTTATTTTATACGGTGATGTAGACTTCTGAAATTTGCTTGATCCAGAATCATAACATAGTATAGAGTCCATTTATAGCCAAGTTGATAACGCTTGTCCTGTCGACACACGATGTCCCAGATTTGATTTCCGGTGTATTTACTTCGGATTCAAACCAGGGTATTGAGCCATATATTTTATTTTAAGGAGTAAGTTCCATCTCACGTACCCTTTGTGCTAAAAGGAAACGCTAAAGTTAAAGCAACAAAATAAATTGCAAGTAAGTAAAAAAAATCTTACAAAATGTGTTTTACATTAACTTTTAAGCGCCCATTGATGCAACTGCTGCGTAAAGATTTTAAACCTCAATACATCAGTCCCTTATTAAGCTAAAAAAATAATTTTTGTATTAAAATATTCCTAAAGAACAAAGCTTTCTATTGATATGCATTTTATGTATGATGAGGGTACCAAATGGAGGGGGATGGGAAATTCGTGTTTTATTTGTTTTTTGTATCAGGATTTCAAGGGGGCCATTATCCTCTTGTGGGTACACTCATAAAAATTATATGTGAAACAGCCAAGTAGTTCATTACATGGGAAAACCTTGTATGTGTACTTTGTGCTTAAAGGAGGGGTGGAGGGGCAAAATTGGCCATCTTTTTTAGTCTAAGTTTTTTATTTTATTTTTTTTTACGTAAATTAACTTACACATATATTTTCGGGACGGTTCCATATATGACAAGATATATTTTCACTGAATTGGTCTGCAAAATGTTATCTCGTTGGGACCTGTGTTTCATAAGCTTTCCAACGATGTATGAATCATGATTCTGTGATAATTAGGGAGGGTCACCAGGGTCCCCAACGTGAGAGTCTACGATTTTGTTCAAATCCCTGATGGACGTAGAAATGTCGCCCTGATGGGCGCACAATATCGAGAGTGACGTAAACTCCTTCACTGATCTAAAGGGTCGAAAGAAAATACAAAAACACGTAAATTAAATGAAACATAAAAAGGAAAGGTACTATTGGTAGATGTGATTCAATGTCCGATTTTACATCTGGTTAAAAGCCGTCTTTTCTAATATAATAATAATTGTGTCCTTGGTTTTCCTAGGAGTACTCTCGTTTCCTTCCACGTTTTCACTCCACCAATTATTATATTACTTGCCTTAATAATCCGCCAATCTTAGCCTTAACGGCAAAATCGTGGGATGTTAAACTGAAATATTCCATTTCTAATGTAACGATAGATGGACTGGGGTCACGGGTACGATGTCAAAATCCATACATGTTCAAAAACCAGGATGGGACAGTTAGTTAGCCACGAGGCTGTATAATTGAACAGGGTGCTATGAAAGTGAAACATGGAGGGCGACACTTGCAGAGTTCAATGACTTCCCTATAGAGTTCAAACTGGGTTATTCTGTATAGATAGTTGCAAGATATATAAAGTGTAATTTTTCCAACAGTGTTTAATGGACGCACCAAACTCCGTTGGTTTATGGAATTTTATGGCAATGACAACATTGATATATAATTTCCTCGAATGACAAAAAGCATGTTTTTATAAGCCCATCAGGAAGTGGACCCTCGAAAAAGTATATGTGCAATTTCAGCGACTTAGGAATACAATTATCCCTGTAGTTCGGTGACTCTTATAATCCGATACGGTGAGAAAGTTGAGACACTTGGGCGTCACAAGAGTTGATATTGACCAACAAAAATTGCTATCTTAAGGTGTACAGCTATATGAGTGTAAGGAATGACAAGAAGGTTAACTGCATCGCCTGATTCACCTCTCATGAAAAATAAATTTACTATGACATTCATAACCGGTCGAAACAGTGGTTGAATCTTGATAAAAACCCAGGACAGTTTTCAAAACCCACAGAAGATATTGCAAGTATGGTGATCTATGGTGGGATTTATCTGTCTAGGCGGAACCACCAATACAGATCATTACAACTCCATTAAATGCACCGTAGCTTTGGCCAGAAGTATTCAGAAATGTTCAAAAGACATGGAGTTCTCATGTTGCATGAAAATGGATGCGAAAGTGCCGCTCAAAGGACAATGCAGAAACCCTTCTTCATTTGCCGTATTGTCCTGACATCTTTTCCATCGACTACATCCTCTTTCGGCATCTCCATTACTTCTTCGAAGGAAAGACCTTCCCTGACGATTGAGGACGTCTTCACATTGCAAACTTCTACACTTCTTTCACCACGGAATCCAATGAATAGCTGAAAGATGGTAAAAGTGTGCGGTTCCAGATGACAGTGTGTGATTTGATTAACCAGATATTGTAGTTTTCATTTTCTTGGTCTTTTTGGAAATGACACACTTGGTCCCAACATATCATTCGAGCCATCCTAATATGATAGACACTTATGATTTTTCATGCCTTTCAATAACAATCAATTTTATTATTAGACTATTTAGTAGGAAATAAAAATCAATCTTTCCTCATTTAATGTGATGTTATTTCGATTTTCAAACTTTCTTTAAGGTTGAAATGGTTGAAGTAATGAATTATTCATTTCTGCGTAATATCGTTCATATTAGTCTCATTTTGGTGCTCCTATATATGTAGATCAACTTCGATATTACGTTGTACGGTAATTCTAAATCTCATAGAATCTTGGTGCTAGAAGAACCGTTAAGCCAAGTACAAAAGGAAATGAAGTGAAATTATTGAGTTTTACGTCACACCGTTATGCCGGCTAGGCTAAAGGGGACGGTGATGATGGGAGATGAATGAAATGTTGGAATGACGAAAGTGGGAGTCAACGGGAGAAACCCGAGAAAACCCACACATACGGTGTGTGTCCACCACAAAGTTCACGTGGCGGGGGCTGGGATCGAACCTGGAACCCCTTGCACCAGAGGTGAACGCTCTACCACTGAGCCACCGGGGCCAAGCCAAGTACAGTTAAATGTACTGTGTTATAAGGGGAGATTAACAGTTCAACATAGTATCCAAATCACATGTCGAACAAATTCGGGCCCAGTATAAAGGAAACGAAATAAAAAACTGAATAACCGAGATGCAGTTTAAGTGTGGTAAACCGTCGCCGGTACGATCCCTTAGCGCCTTACCATATCCCTCTCGTAACATGAGATTTAACGTAACAGGGGTTTTTGACCTTTCGGCCGTTGTGGCGCCACTGACGTGGACTAAACAGAAGGACAGGTTGTTTGTTGTCACATAAGTCGGAGTGGATTTAGATAAGTGTAGTGGTCAGGGTTGCCAAATAAAAATAGTCTAAATAAGGGATGGGTTGACGAGTTTCAATGAGTATTAACGGGAAGGGTTTTGACAAACATGATCTAGTGGTAGAAAACGAGCTAGGCATCAAATAAAAAATTACGCATTTTAGACTAAAAGAAACACAAAAATATGAACTAAAACAAAGAGTTAATATAGATCTAAGAAAAACTAGGTAAGTCTTACTTTTAAAACATTGGATTTACGTAATGTAAACTTTTTTCAAAAATCCTACTTCACACTTGACTTAGCTGTACTTACAATATTTTTCAAGTTTGGATTTTTCTTTAGGCTGTTGAAAAACTCAGCTGCATCAACTGGGCAGAACACATATTTCTGTGTCAGTCCATTTCAAATTCATATGTGAGAAAACTCTCTCCACAAATAAATTTAACGGTGGGATCCTTAGGAAAAAGGAGACGACTTTAAATAAATTTGGCAACTCGGAGCTTTTCTGAAATAGCATTTGCCACTCATGACGATTCATTAAAAATTGCGGACTTTAAAGTCGTTGTCTGAAGTAAATTTGTCATTTGGGCAAAATACGGGATTTTTGCTGTCCCGTATCAAAGCTCCCCGAGATGCGGGACAAAATCATAACATAAGGGATTGTCCTTTAAAATCCGGGACATTTGGGAACCATAAGTGTGGTGTTTTACGTGATTTTTTTTCCTTCCTAAGAGATCGTAGCCGGCGAAGGGTAAAACTATCAACTTGCAAACAAAGCCTTTTTTTCGTTTTGTTTCATAACGTGATAAAAATATTTTTATTCAATACAGCTGGAGTAATACGAAAACACTTTCAATTCTTCTTTCATTGCTCATCCTGTGTTTTTCATCCATGTTTTTTTTTTACAAGCTTCTTTTTCGTTGTGTCAATATGACAAATTGTTTCGTAGCTAAAGATTTCTCAAGTAAAATACCAATTTATCAAAAGTCAACATTCGATTCCTTACCTGTTCCAGTCGAAAGTGTTTGTAAAATCTGACTCAATGAAAAATGGTTTCCAATTTAAAACCTTACAACAATCCTTTCAGCTATTTTTATATACTCTACCTATAACGAAATATTTATCTTACCTACTTCATACTTATAATAGAAATAGCATATATTTTCTATCAGCAGTATTTCTAATTCCAGTAATAGAGGTTCACAGGCTGTTTATAAAACCTAAGGGTAGCATTACAAAATATCACTACACACAAACTAAAGATAAGAGAACGCTGGGATCTCCACAGGTGTTACAGAGGCAAAACGCTCCTTTACTTACATTCCCGCACGTGTTTCAGACTATATGAAATGTCCAAGTAGTCATCGTGCTTGGTGTGGGTGCACATTGTCCTGGGTTCATACTAAAATAGTCTTTAAGAGAGAAAATACTTAGGACTGCTACTGTGTAGCGTTAAACTGAAAACAAATTTGTTGTAAAAATACCTCATTGTAGCATTGAGATGATAGTCAGTGATAGTCTTTGTTCTATAACAGAGAAAACGACAGTAAATATAAAGGTAAGCAACAAAGTTACGTCGCTTTTTCACCCACCACCTTCGAACATCGATATGTCACCTAAGACGTGCCTGGAAGATCAAAAATAGTCCCCATCAGCATCGACGACCTTCTGCCAACATTCTGTAAGCCCATGGGTTCCGTCGTGGAAGAACCTGGTGGGCCGTGAAACGAAAAAGATAGCGAGTGCATTTTGCACCTCTACTAGGGATCTGAACATGGGGTCCTCTAAGGTGATTATCCAAGGAATGGAACAGGTGATAATCAGACGGTGCAATGTCCAGGGAGTATGGTAGATACAATAGTGTTTCCCATCCAAGGCGTAGAATGGTGTCCCGGGTCATCCTAGCTACGTAAGGCTTAGCGTTGTCCTGTAACAGGAGGACACCTTTGCGATTCATAAGTGCTGGCTCCGGAGTATTGAGTTTTTCTTGAGCATGGCTCAACTGCTCACAGTACACAGTTGCATTGATCCTCCGACCACCTGGTAGCAGTTCCCGATGCACGATGCTGCGATCAGTCCACCAAACACACAGGAGGATCTTCTGGTGCAATGCTAGTTTCGGCCAACTTGTAGTGCTTCCCAAGTTGATGGAAATGCTGCCGAATGCTTATTCCACTCACACTGAATTGTAGTCCCAGTTCCTCACATGCTTGGCCACCAGTCGATTTTTCAGAAAAAAAAATCCAGGGGGCAATCTTAATATTCTGGGGGCACTGCTGGTACTATTCTATTTACTATTATATTATAGAGGTATTATTTTGGTGTCCTCCGGGGGGCACTCTCAGAGCTCCTGGGGAGGGCAGTGCCCCCCAAAACATGTCTAGAAGAAACACTGCTGGCCACTGTTCGCTTCAAGTGCTGCCTGAAGATCTTCATTTTGTACATGTGTTGGTCTTCCGGCACATGGTGCGTCTTCGAGTGTTTCGTCATCGCCTTTAAACTTCTTAAACCACCGCTGCACTATCCGCGTAGTCACGACACCACCACTAAAGGCCTTGAGTGCTGTCGTGCCTGTGATGTCATCTTGGTGGCAAGGGACAACGGGAAAAGGCTCTGCTGGAAATGACAAGTGAAAATTCTTTTGTGTTCGGTTAAGTGATATTGAGAATGTGTTCGGTTAAATGATATCGAGAATTAACTACCTAAGGAATGGAAGGTTCGTAGTAATGATTAACGGTTACAAAGATACGTAACAATGTATTGAACCAAAATAATAAATGTCCATCTCCCATGTCACGGGCGTCATTGTCGTAGCATTTTTACATTCAGATTTACAAATGTTTGTTTATTTTAATCATAACTTTGGATAATTATTTATACATGTTTAGGTGGCCCCTCCACAATTACAAAATTAAGAATGACGGCAATAAATATAGAAATATGGTAGATTCTCGAACAATCACGGTGGCTCAGTGGCAGAACGCTTACCTCTGGTGCAAGAAGTACTGATTCGCTACCCAGCCAAGTGAGTTTACGGTGGACAACATCGTATCCGAGAGTTTCTTGTAGTACTCCCACATTCTCATTCCACAAAATTCTAACATAATTATTCACTTGCATTTCTCGTTTGTCTCCGTTAGTCCACGGGACATAATCATGGAACACTAACTAATAATTTCAGGTTTTTGTACAATCAAAAAGTGATACAATAAATATCTACCATCCTAGTATCTCTAACAGCAGGGTCGGATTAAGGGGGGCTTAGGGGGCTGTATTCCCTAGCCTCTGGTGGATCTCCAGTCTGATCAAAATCTAAACTGGGTGTTTAAAAAGAATCATACACGATACAATTATCAACAGAAGACAAAATATGACCAAAAATGTGAAACATATTCCCTTCACTTCCCTACCGAACTTTCATAGGAATGTTTTAGGCGAAGTCAGCAGGGGCAACATTTTTTCTAGCCCCGAGACTCCAGATGGGTTAATCCAGTTGTTAAGTCTTATATTATGTAGTAATATTTTTTAAGAGCTGGAAACACTGTTTCTACGAAATTTAGATTTCATTTGTTATTCAAGATGGAAAGTGTTGAAGAGAGACGGTGCATAAGGCACGAGGCACGAACATTTCTTCCATAATTTTAAGTTAAGTTTGTTATTTAAGTGCAATGAGCACAGTGCAGTTATTATATGTACTTTGTGGTTTATTTGAAGTGTTAGTTAAAAACCAGCGATTAGTAAGGTACAATAAAAACTAAAAACAAGTATTCGAAGTTTCCATTGTTAGCAGACAGTCCATTACCAGAAAGTAAATCGCGAACATTTAAGAGCATAAGCATAAACACCAGTCCTGTCTAACAGTACTAACTGCGCTTATCACTGTTTCCCGAATTTATTGTAAATATTTTTTCACGTGCTGTGTAATCACTCTACCTGCTCATTTTCTAGTTACTTTATCTTCGTAGGACTGGGTAAAGGAGTTGATAACAAGATAAGCGCTGATGTTCTTGTGAATTCTTTGTTTGAGGTGCTTTGTATATACATATTTTATTTCTATATACTTTTAGAACATGATTAAAAGCTATATACGTAACGTTATATTTCATACAAATATTTAAAATACAATTTGTAGTGGCCTATATTTAAAACATTTATACTTCATTCTCAAACGTGCGCCTCTGCTCAATAAAATGTTTAACCTTCACTGAGATTCTGAAGAAACTGACATGGGAGCAATCTCTTTAAAAAATGTCCCAGCATAACGAAAACATATGTACGTGCACCTCAGTTTACGAAAACCATGAATTCGCTCCTGAGATATTTTCAAAATTTATATGGAGTCATCTGTAAGGAATTTTATTCAATAATATTAATAGTAAATCGAAACAGATCAATATGTTACGAGAATATACTTGTGCAAGAAAACCAAATGTTAATATGAATGATATATATTCCGAATTATTTCGTGTTGACATTTGGTCTTCTTGCATAAGAAAACGTTAAAATTATAGACGTTATATTTATAGACGTTAAAATTGGAGAGTATCTCATTTTTGCCAAAATGTGACATTGGCCCTTTTAGACCCAAGCCATAGATATATACTAAAACCAAAAGTACTAATATATGGCTGTTTCTACGTGTGTAAAAGAGAGATGTACGCTAATCGAAGGAGAGAATACCGTCAGTACCTTGTTGATCTTGCAGATTGGAAATCCCTGCTTTCTTAAAAACTGGATTACAACTTAAAGCAGAAATGTATATTTTATGATAACTTTCTGCGTTATTCCATAGATACTACCATTTAATTTATTTTATTGGACAACTTATTTACAGACTTTACCATAAATACTATAAATGACAACCTCAGAAGACGATTTGCATTCTAATGAGAATGGAACACTGTTCTGAGCCAAATAGTAAATTTTACTTACAGAGGCCAATGCAGATATTCTTCCTTCTACGTTTACCTGCAGATGATCTGCAGCAGTCTTTTTCATTTTGCCCCTTGAATTTTACGTTCATGCTACCATTTTTTTTTTTTTTTTTGAAAAAAGTTAACCCACAAAACCTGGAGCAACTCCAGAAAGCCAATCAATATAGTATATAACTCATGAACCACTTTTTAAATAATAAAAATAATAAATCTGGAATTTTCGGTAGAAAAGTCCATAAGTATGAACCAATCTTTTATTTTATGGGAAAGAAAGCAGCTGTGTTGAGAACAAATAAATGAAGGAGATATTTTAGAGAAAAGAACATAGAACGTATTATCCAATGGAATAAAGTAAAGAACTTAACAAGGACCTTTTTTCTTTTAAGATAGGTTTGACTAGGAATGCCATCAAGAAATTGTACGATATTGTTAACGTTTCACGGAATAGGTAATAATAATAATAATAATAATAATAATAATAATAATAATAATAATAATAATAATAATAATAATAATAATAATAATAATAAAGATGTTAGTTGTCATTTAGCTGATCGAATTTATATGGATGTGTGTAAATCACCTTCATGCTTACTTAGTCTTCGAGAACATGGAGAAAAATCGGTTGTAGTGAACCTAAAATTTCATGCTGTACGCAGGGTTGTCAAGGCAATTTGCTCATTATGTATTTTACGTAAATTACGCGTAACTTACTAGTAATTTCCTTCACGTAGAAAAACAGTTTTTTTTACAAAGATGTAAAAAAAACATTTTTCTTAAAAAAATACTAAAATCATTCAAAAGCAGGACACAGTCAAAAATAGGATGAAAATCCCAATTTCTTCAAACTTGCTAGCGTCAACTAAAAGCGAAATCTAAACTTTCAGAGTAAAACCTCCCCGGCTAAAATCTTGCCTTGCCAAATTCTCGAGGACCAAAATCTCGCTTGGCCAGAACCTCGCGAAACGGAATCTTATCTAGGACAAAATCTCGTCGTTCAAAATCCTTCCGGACAAAATTTCGCTATAACTTTTTCTTCAGTGTGTACAAAATATCATTGTATGTATACACTTGTATGTATCGTAGATGAGATAGTGATTTCAAAAAGTATTCATATTTTTCATGAGCCCCCGTGAGGTTTCTTACCTTCATGGGCAACCCTGCTCCCTGGTTTAATCCCAGACATTGTAAACTTGCGGCGGACATCATATTCATGTTTTTTCTTTCAAAGCTTTTCCGTTTCCTTTCATATTCTCATCCGTGCACATTCTTTCCATAAGTATCCTGTTAGATTTATCACGTGTCTCCTTTGGCCTACAGAGGATAATTGTCAGATATTGAATATCATTTCATTTTAAAAGGCGATTTTTTGCCCATCTATGCACTGAAATGCTTTCACAATTGAAACAGAAATTTATTTTATCCTAGTTGATAACACTGAAAACGCTGTTAACCTCCATGATTGTCCAGCATATAAACTATGGATGATTTCGAAATTTTTTACCACCAAAATTCTGATCTTTTACCACAGCTATCAATACTATAAGCAGAGAGGTTACACTTAACACTGGAACCGGATTAACACTTTGAAAACATGTATTTTGTTACATAAATAGCTACAGAAGTCTCTTTAGCATTATTATCATAATTAGTTTAGAATTTCACACAGTAAACCTACTGAACATTTACCAAAATAGCTAAATAGCCTATTATTACTATTATGATTGTTTGTTGTAGTATATTTGCCTGAAATCTCCTGTGAAATATTCTATCATCGTACATAGGTATTTGTGAAGCAAACACATTAAATAGCATTGATGGCAGCAGTGAGAGGCAAGTACAAAATTCAGGAAGGCTTTAGGACAAGAATTTGAAGAAACGAAAGGATGCTTTTAGGTTGGAAGCATGAAAGAACGAATTTAGAGAATGTAAGAAAAAAAGTTGAAAATCAAAAAGAAAATGACGCGCAATTAAAGAAATGAAAGCCTCGTCAATGTCTGGTCTTTTCAGTGATTGGTATTTGTGGAACGATTACATCTTCTTCTTCCTTTGAACGAAGGTATTTCTGCAGAAGAACGCACTTCCCGGAGAAAGAAACGGAGCCAAACAAAAGGTTGGGATCAATAGCAACAATACAAGATAACAAGTATAAATGTTACTTACGCGCATATTATTAAGAAGAATATACAATCAACAAGTTCTCTTTTATTTTCAATACCATTAGAGTGAAATAACTTGATGCCGAAAGAAATATTCAATTCGAGATTCCAAAAGATTTAAATACAGTATTTCATAATCCTTATATGAAGAATGTTAAATTTTACTATATCCTGTTTAAAGACCAAGGCTATATGAGACATATACATACAGTTGAAAGTGTAATTTGCAATGCTCTCCCACTGGGAGTCGAACTCGGGATCCACTTGTAACAAATACATATGATGAAAAAAATGCCTTTAAATGTTTGTCTACACTGGATCTTTATTATTAGCTCTTATCTGAAAGATGGATAGAGATACGTTTACCCAAATAATCAACTAGTAGAGCTCCTTCGTGGCTAAGCGGTTAGCGTACGCGTCTTTGGCGTGGGAGGCCCGGGTTCGTTTCCCGGCGGGAGCTCATGTGGTTCGGATTCCACGTTAATCAGTAGTTCCACGTCTCATATAGCCTCGCTGCTGAACGTGACGTTAAATTCAACATAAATCAACTAGTAGAGGTATCTGTATTTGTATGCTACTCTTTACTTACTTGCTCATTATTTATGGTGAATACTATATCATTGTGCTTAAACAGAGTCACTGCAGGGTTTTTTACCTTAGATAGCAACACTTATAACTATACAAAAACTAAAAACTAATATTCCCTTCGGTTACGAGTGCTACATTTTTAACAAAAGTCGAAGAACACTAAACAGAAAAATAAAATAAAATCTTTGTAATATGTTATTATGTATGGCAAATAAAAAAAAAAAAAAAATAGAGAATCAGAAAAGTTCGTGACAAGTCACTGTTACGAGTATGGTATCCCTGTACGAAGAAAACAACAATAAATACCGGTACTGGAAGATAAAAACATTTTTTTTTTACTGTACAGTAAAAATTAAACTCCTGACGCTACTGAACTTATGGGGGAGTGGGGTCAGGGTCTACTAGGCGAAATGTGGCACTTATGCTTTTGGAGTGATGTATGATCTTCACATTGTTTTCCCTCGCGGTTAATGTTGGCTTTCTAGACTGCAGTTCGATATTATTTTCTTGCAAATAGCTCCTCAATTGTCCTCATGACACTGGGTTGACGTCGCCACACTAACATCATTTGGTGAGTACGATTGATAACCCACCTTATCTCTGACCAGAGCCGGCACTGCTTGACTTTGCTGATTTGACATGAAATAATATTCCAGTGCGGCTAAGGGTTGAAATAATAATAATAATAATAATAATAATAATAATAATAATAATAATAATAATAATAATAATAATAATAATAAGTTTGCGTTCTAAACTATTCCTTCTCAAATTATCTTGCATGAGTAGAACATTGTTAAGTTTTCATATTACAGTATAGTATATTACTCAGCCACGTTATATTTATGTAAATCTGAAGTTAAATCTTTGCGATCCGAAATCTACAAAAAAAAAAAAAGAAAAGAAAAGAAAAAGAAAAAAATAAAAAAGAAAAGAAAAAAGAAAAAAAGAAAAAAACTATATAATTAAAAGCACAAGTTATCATTACTTTCTTACTGAAAATGCTATTTATACACGCTAGCAAACATATGTCTCGGATGCAATCGAGTACACGTTAATTCCAGTTCAAATGATTTTTTAATTGTTTCACATCAACACTAAAAATCTTGTGCCCTACGGGAAATGGAACCCAAAATTAGACGCAAACACAGCATTCTAGAGCTCTTTATTGTGGAAACAGTTAGTCTTCAACTTTGACGCGAAAGATCTGGTTTGTTCCAATTCCATTCTAAAGTTATACGGGGGGGGGGGGGGGGACGGTGGCTCAGTGTTAGAACGCTTATCTCTGGTGTCTGGGATCCCTAATTCGATTCCCGGCAAAACAAGTTTGTGTTGAACAACATCGTGTCCGTGGATTTTCTCGGGGTACTCCCGTTTCCTTCCACTTTCTTATTTCACCAATCCTTCCATCATCATTCACTTGCGTTAATCATCATCTCCCTTAGCCTAAAGGGCGGGACATTAAAGATTTATTTCATATCATTTCATTTGTAAAATTTAAGTTCCATGTTTTACGTAATTTTGATACTAAAACGTCCACAAGTGACTTAATAATAATAATACAAATTGTTATGGCGTATTCTATTCCAGATTTTTTAAATATTATATTGGTGTTATTTGTATGCTGCAAGTAAATGCTGTTTATGGATTGTAACTTGAAAAAGTTTCATTCTTTTCTTTTTTTGAAAACAGGAAAATGTGGGTTCTCACTGAAACTATCATGCTACTCTAAAAATCACGTATGTTCTTCAAAAAAAATGAAATAAAATCTTAATTTAATTTACCATGTTCTGTACATTAAAAGAGAAAGATGACGAATGCATGTGTGTTTTCACGAGATAATTTACGACGTGTAATGAAACTAATAGCCTCTTAAAAGTACTGGACAGGTTTGAGGAATGCCTCTGAATGGGCATTACGAAAGTTAGAGAAAAATATATTTAGAGAGTTTCGAAATGTAATGTTGGATGAAGGCGGAGAAAATACAATGGAATAGACAGGGAGAGTAACAAACAAAGATATTTTAAAACAGATAGGAGAGAACAAGACACTTTTAGGAATGCCGACTGAATTGGACACATTATAGGAAGAAATTTTTTTCTTCTTGGCACCGTAGAGGGAAAGATGGAAGGAATGCAATGAGTAGGAAGAAGAATACAACTAACCGATGACTTTAAAAATGGAAGAAAATATTGGGAGCTAAAAGAGGAAGCTGAAGATCGGGAAATGTGGAAGAAACATTTCCAGGCCCAAGTCTTAAAAACTCATTAGTCCTAAGACCTGACAAAAGGCAGAATTCTTAATAATAATTAACTAACTCTATGTCCTACGAAACTCTGAGATTTAATGCCACGTTCACGTTCTGCATTGACTTCTGTCCTTAGCCAACTGGATCCAGTCCCTAGTTTTTATTCCTACTTCGAGAACCATCTCAAGTACCATCTTAATGTTATCCTTCTATCTGCGCCTAGGTCTTATTAATTGTCGCTGTCTGATTAGTCTTCCAGTTAAGACTTTGAAAGCGTTCCTATTTTCTTCCATTCTGACTACATGACCTGCTCATCTGACTCTCTTGACGACCCTAACAATGTTTGGTAAACGTTAATAATCTATATTATAAAAGAGAACGCACAAATCCTTTGTTAGCTCATCACGCTAATACGGGTGAACCGATTTCTTTCATTTTTGGGGGGTTATTAGGATTTGGACCCTAGATGGTTTTTATCATATCACTTTAATTTTTAATTACCAGTGTCTTGAGATAATTGACCAATAAAAATTAACGTATTTATATGCAACCCGCATGACCGTGTCACTCGGCGGGTTAACATAAATGACAGGCGATATCACTTGAAAGCGAAAAAGTAAAAGTTATCTAAGTAACAAAGTTTATTGCGTTGCGGGGTGACCGCAGCGAAGCGGGGTGAACGCTGCTAGTCTATATATATAAAAGAGAACGTACAAATCCTTTGTGAACTCATCACGCTAATACGGCTGAACCGATTTCTTTCATTTTTGGGGGGTTGTTAGGATTTGGACCCTAGATGGTTTTTATCATATCACTTTAATTTTTAATTACCAGTGTCTTGAGATAATGGACCATTCAAGTCTCCATAGTTCATCATAGGTAAAAATAAACGTATGTATATGCAACCCGCATGACCACGTGACTCGGCGGGTTAACATAAATGACAGGCGCTTGCAATTTGAAAGCGAAAAAGTAAAAATTATCTAAGTAACAAAGTTTATTGCGTTCCGGGGTGACCGCAGCGAAGCGGGGTGAACGCTGCTAGTAATAATAATAATAATAATAATAATAATAATAATAATAATAATAATAATAATAATAATAATAATAGAGAGAATCACGATAAAACCAAAGATTATCAGACAGTACAGCACGAAGTTCATACGACCAGCCTTTAATGTTCAGTGATCGAACCACTGAACCTTCTTACTAAAAGTTAAGCTTTAGAAGAAAATAATGATTTTTCGAAAGGTAATATTAATGGTAAAAGGTAATATTAACCTATTTTTGAAGCTACTTGAACTGCTAGTTATTGGATGTAATCCTGTTCCCAAAATATTTTAATCGCTTCATTAGATTGAGCAACATTAACTTAGGCACTGCAACATTAAATATCTTTGGTCTTGTAATGTGGGTCAGCTTATTAGCCTTATAAGTATCGCTTATGCTTTTCTAGGATGCAATCCGGTACACGTTAATTCAAGTTCAAGTAATGTTTCAATTGCTTCATGACGTCCAGTTGACACCGAAACTCTTGTGAAAAATTGGGAATGGAACCCAAAAATTACACGCAAAATTATGCGTTCTAATCATTCACACAGCTCAAACACTACAATATATTTCCCTAGAACCAACACTAACATTTTAATGAAGTCAACTGGTGTATTTCAAAAACCCGTATATATACAGGCCGTCCCATACATAGGCCATCTCGGCAACTATCGAAGATACGAAAAAATGATAAGATATCAATGTTCTTGGAAAGTATGGGTTTTCAATCTAAAATATTGAAATTTTTCGAATTGGACCAATCGTTTGGGCTCTACACTGTTATAGCGCCCAATGGTATAGAAAAAGGCAACGTTGCCATATCTTTGTTGGACAACAATGAAGGAAAGAGTGTGTAGTTTGAAGCATCTTGGACTAAGAAGAATAGAAGGGACGACCACAATGAAGGATATGAAGAAGGATCACACGCAACGTCAATCCAAAACAGTGGCGTCACCATCAGAAGGGAGGCAGGCAGGTACGAAAAAACTTGAATTGAATTTATTTACGGCAAACTAGTACTAATGGCTAAGTGGTGTCAACGAGACGAGATAAGAGTACAATTGAATAAAATTAAAAAGGGCTATATCCAATTCACTTTCTTTTTCGTACCTGCCTCCCTTCTGATGGTGACGCTACTGCCTTGGATTAACGGCGCGTGTGATCCTTCTTCATATCCTTCAATGTGGTCGTCCCTTCTATTCCTCTTGGTTCAAGATGCTTCAAACTACACACTCTTTCCTTCATTGTTGTCCAACAAAGATATGGCAACGTTGCCTTTTTCTATACCATTGGGCGCTATAACAGTGTAGAGCCCAAATGGTTGGTCCAATTCGAAAAATTTCAATATTTTGATTGAAAACACAAACTTTCCAATAACATTGCTCTCTTATCAGTTTTTCGTATCTTCAATAGTTATCGAGATGGCCTATGTAAACGGACTTATGAGACACCCTATATATATATATATATATATATATATATGAAATAACAGACAAATTCTGACCAAAGCATATATTAACTAATAAATAATAGCGTTACAGTTTCGGCAAATTAACTTTGCCTTCATCAGACACATTATGATCTGTGTCTGATAATGACATTATGATAATGTGTCTGATGAAGGCAAAGTTAATTTGCCGAAACTGTAACGCTATTATTTATTAGTTTATGCTTTGGTCAGAATTTGTCTGTTATTTTATAAAAGAAGTTCCAAAGCTAGAATGAGTGGCATTCATATATATATATATTAGGTGATCAAAAGTATTCGGACACCCCCCAAAACACTTTTTTCATATTAGGTGCATTGTGCTGCCACCTACTGCCAGGTACTCATTATCAGCGACTTCAGTAGTCATTAGACATCGTGAGAAAGCAGATTGGGGCACTCCGCGGAACTCATGGACTTCGAACGTGGTCAGGTGATTGGGTGTCACTTGTGTCAGAAGTCTGTACGCGAGATTTCCACACTTCTAAACATCCATCCCTAGGTCTACTGTGTCTGATGTGATAGCGAAGTAAGAACGTGAAGGGTTATGTACAGCAGAAAAGCGCACAGGCCGACCTCGTCTGTTGACTGACAGAGATCGCCGACAGTTGAAGAGGGTCGTAAAGTGTAACAGGCAGACATCTATCCAGACCATCACACAGGAATTCCAAACTGCATCAGGATTCACTCCAAGAACTATGACAGTTAGGCGTGAGGTCGAGCTGCTGCTCATAACCCACACATCACGCAAGTAAATGCCAAAAGACGCCTCGCTTGGTATAAGGAGCGTAAACATTGGACGATTGAACAGTGGAAAAACGTTGTGTGAAGTGACGAATCACGGTACACAATGCGGCGATCCGACGGCAGGGTGTGGGTATGGTGAATGTCCGGTGAACGTCATCTGTCAGCGTGTGTAGTGCCAGCAGTAAAATTCGGAGGTGGTGGTGTTATGGTGTGGTCGTGTTTTTCTTGGAGGGGACTTGCACCCCTTGTTGTTTCATGTGGCACTCTCACAGCGCAGATCTACATTGATGTTTTAAGCGCCTTCCTGCTTCCCACTATTGAAGAGCTACTCGGGGATGGCGATTGCATCTTTCAACACGATAGAGCACCTGTTCATACTGCACGGCCTATAGCGGAGTGGTTACACGACCATAACATCCCTGTAATGGACTGGCCTGCACAGAGTCCTGACTTGAATCCTATAGAACACCTTTGGAATGTTTTGGAACGCCGACTTCTTGAAAGGCCTCACCGACCTACATCGATACAACTCCTCAGTTCATCAGTCCGTGAAGAATGGGCTGCCAGTCCCGAAGAAACCTTCCAGCACCTGATTGCAAGTATGCTTGCGAGAGTGGAAGCTGTCATCAAGGCTAAGGGTGGGACAACACCATATTGAATTCCAGCACTACCGATGCGGAATGCCTTGTCATTTTCAGCCAGGTGGCCCATTTTAATATTTCCACCGAAATAGCTCGAAAACGAGTGAACATAAATGAACCAAACAAAACTCAAATAAGAAATAAAATGTGACAAATCAAATGGTGATATCGTGGTGATATCCAGGGCCGCCCTTCCTTGGGCCCGGGGCCCGACTTTAAAATTTTAAATGAAAACATGGAGCGAGTGATACCTCATTCAATAGATCTTTAAAAACTAAAAAGCGCTGTCGCAAAAGATATTTTCATACAGGTCACAGTTTTCAAAATACCGGTACCACAAGACATGGTACCTGTATCAGATAAAACGTCCAGTACCACTAATATGACAACACCAGAGCAAAAATTCGAATAGAGATTATTTATCATTCCACGGCTCGAGAATGTTGCAACAGTGGGAAAGATTATTATAGTGAAAGTGCCACAATGCAAAGGAGGAAATCTAATTCCTAGAAAATTATCACTCCAACCTCCCTCCGTAAGTGGGTGAAACAGGAAGGAACGGTGAAATTGCAAAAGAGGACCTTAGTTTTTGCAAATTGTATCTACAAAACAAAGTTGTCTGAAATGTGTTTGAATAAGAGATAGATGTCTCTGTAATGGGATAAAGTATGTAAAATGTGTGTTAAATGGTACCTTCCATTTTGATTGCAGGCAATGATTAGATGCAAAAATGAATCAACTGAAGTGCGAAATAAATTTGTCGAACAATGTGTACAAACGCTGGTTTTGTTCAACAGACGCCTGCACGATATTTGTTCGATTATTTCTCTTCTATGTCTTCTTGCAAGTGATAGAATATGAGCTTCACTGAAACGTTGTCCACAGTTACATTCCGAATAACTTTCAGCGATAATCTCAGTTGTGATCCTCAGTAACGAAAGGGTACATACTGATGCAGATGCCTCCCAAACATCTTGCACATATTGCGTTAAATTATCAGGGGCAGGCAAAATGTTTGCAAGTTCCAAAAATGTATTATTAAAACCTTTGCTTCTCATTTCAGTTGCTCTTTTATCCTATCCAATCACACTTTGCAATTGGGTGTTAAACTTGAATATCGCCTTATTTTTATTCATTACAGTACTAGCCACTTGTTCACACAAGTGTTTCAGGCAAACCATACCTATTGCATGTAAAAGTGGGGTCTCATCTGAAATTCTATCATTCATTCCCTTTTCATGCACTTACGGAGGGAGATCGGGAAAATAATTTTCTAAGAATTGCATTTTCTCTTTTGCATTATTGTCAATTATACTTTAATAATCTTTTTCTCGGTTGCGTTACTCTCGAGCCGTGTAATGATAAATACCCTCTGTGATTTCAACTGTTTTCATATTAGCGGTACTGGAAATTTTATCTGATACAGACAACATGTCTTGGCGGCCATCTTGAATACGATGACCGATATGAAAAATTGTTTGCCACAACGCTTTTTAGTTTTTAAAGATCTATCGAACGAGGTATCACTCGCTCCATGTTTCTATTTAAAAGTTTAAAGTTGGGCCCCGGGCCCCCATGAAGAGCGGCCCTGGGCGGCACCGCGACATGACCATTCGATTTACTTCATGGTATTTCCTATTTGAGTTTTTGTTCGGTTCATTTATGTTCAACAGTTTTAAAGATATTTCCGTGGAAAGATTAAAATATGCCACTCTGTATATATATATAATGTAGGTATTATAAATGAAGTTGTTGTTCTTTTAGAGTTTAAACATCCTTACATATAAACATTTTCTCTCTTTGTTCAAAATGTCATTTCGTCAGAGCATAATGATTTTTAATGAGGAGTTACTTCATTACATAAACTTTCGGAATAATTAATTAATGGAGAAAAGCTATATTTAAAATTGAAATTGACAAGATTGTATTAAAATATTATTTCAGAAATGAAGGGAAACTAAGATCAAATTACAGAACGGAATTCTAAAACGATACAAAATGCAAAATTCTTAGTAAAATGTGAGAGAAATTTAACATTTTTTTAATTTTCCATTCACAAAGTTTTGATCAGGTAACTTACTGTTATTCTTGAGGAATTATTAATATCTTGCTTAGAAGAGCTATGCAAGGGTTTAATCTCAACAAGAGGAAAAGTTTATAGGAATTATCACTCATTTAGGTCTACAACATACGCAGAAATTGAAAAATGAACCTTATTAGCATTTTCTTTCCTTTTCTCCGCTCTGCTACCTTTTATTTATTGCCTACTTATAGATTAGGCTAAATATATTAAAAGAGTATCGGTAAATATCTTACTTGTCGTAACTTCTGTAGATATCGTAATAAAATTTAGCATGCGCATTGCATATACTTATAATATTTTACAAGATATATGAGGGTCATGTACTCTTATGCAGGACCACTCTACAGGATATCAAAGTTTTTTTTTAAGGGGAATTTTCGCAAAATTCTTCACTATGTCTCTTTCCGCGTATGTCATAAATTTACAAGATGCCACTTGAAAGCGAGCTTTATTTTGAAGAGAATATCATACGAACCATGATCCTACGATAAATCATGGCCGGCCTTAAGCCGATTGAACCGATTACTCCCAATCGGGCCCCGCGCCTTAGGGGGCCCCGCGCTAGTGAAGTCTAATCTACTCTCCAGTCTAATCTACTTTCCAATGCCGTTTTAACAGCGTATCAGGCCCCAGACCAAACAAGTGTGTTGTGGTCCCTATGACTAAATTTTTCTCGTGCATGCCATTCTGCTCGGCTCGCGGGGCCCCCGGCCAAGTGGCTATGATACCGTTAAAGCTCTGCTACTCTTGGTTGTCAAACACACACAAGAACATATTGCAATACAGGTACATCCATGGACTCTACGAGGGAGAGTATGGCCTCTAACTAAGAAATAAATGAATAGTTTGTATTAAATTTCCGAGCATAAGTAAATATTTTCTGAATTTAATGCTGAAGTAGTTTGTTTATTTCTTTTTACGTTTACAACTTCAGTTGTAAAAATAGATATTATGTTCAGGGAGTATTCTGTACCCCCCCCCCAATACCCCTAACACTAATCCAAATTTCCTTATACACACTCCTGGGCATAAAAAATATTGATTTTCTTTGAGTTTGTGTAAAAATGTGTATCATTATTCTGGGTGCGCACACACTTTTATTTTCAACTCCCCACTAAGTAAAAGTTGCTGGCATTCTTACTGATTATGTCATGTGATACTACCGTGAATACCGAGATGGTATCAAGTAAATCAGACTCAGTGCGACTTCTATGAATATCCTTTCTCTTAGTATAGCTATATTAAAAATACAAAACGAGTGGACAAACTTTTCCCTCTCCTGCGAAAAATCCCGTGGGTGCATTTTTTTTTAAAAAAAACGTCAGGAAACCCCAATGGATACTAGTGCGTACTAAATAGGTGGCTGCTTATGAAAGTTTGTCCTCTAACTCGAATAATAATCCAATGGAAAATATGTCATCCACCTTTTAATCATCAGTTAATTAAGGTTTGTTTTCGGCTCATCACCACTTCATTTTGCAGTCGATAGCGATTTCATGCTGATTATACCTTTCATAAGTAGCTACCTACCATGTTCTCACTAGCGTACATTAGCTTTTCCTGACTTGAATTCTTTTCAGAAGATACAGCTGTTAAGAAATCTTTGAACCAACGAATTCATATCAATGTGCCTTTCATTATGTCTTACAAATATAAACGTATGGAAACATAGACTTCACCATTATATTTCTCGTAAAATTCTAGCTCAATTTGATATATTACATGATCCCCGGTGTCGGTTAATATGTTTTTTTCGTCCCTTTACTCATTTCACAAATAATATGAAATTTTCAAACTTGAGACAAATTGTTATGGCGTATTCTGATCAATCAGGTTTTTGGTCACTGCGGTCATCTTTATGGACGGAAGCACTTAAAATTTTGCTTATGCTCGTTTCTTGATATTCCACACTTCTCTGCCAAATTTGGTCAAGAAACTAGATTTTGACATCGATAGGTGTACTTGTAAGAGAAGGAAACTATGAAATACTGGCATAGAACCTTCTTGAAAAATTGCGAGGCACAAGGGTGAAGTATGTATTTTAAAATTCATTTACTGTCTGCATATCTATTTGAGTTATTTCTCTGAAAAATGATCTGCTACAGTATAAGCAATGAATAGGGTGAGCGTTTTCACCAGAACATTTTGCAGATGGAAAAACGAAACGAGACCCGTCCATGATGAGGGTCGATTGACCATTTAACAAATTTCTCTCTGGACAAGGTAGGCTGAGGGCTAGACCTTGTGGCCCCACTTCGCAGGGACGAACCAACATTTCTTATCATGTATTGTCTTTTCTGAACTATACTAATTTAATCGTTTAAATAAATCATTTCACAGTCACTAGAACAAGTAGTATTATGACTACGTCCCTTCCAGACATGATATACTAATATTGCTCATTGTAGATTTACATATATATAATTTTATATTGAAATGTACCTTATACACTTTTAGTCTATTAACTTTCACACACTATTTAATTGCAGATTTTGATTGCCATCCATTCTAACTGCAAAATCTCTATTAAAGTTTTGAAATGAAATGAAAATGATTTTTTTATTTGACATCTCAAGATTTGTTCCTAGGAAATGAATGATCAATGAAAGGGAGTGATTATGAAATTAAATTTTGTGTGCTCTCCCACCGGGAATCGGGCTTGAGACTATGTACACCACACGCGCAAGCTCTAATCACTAGACCAGCAAGGAGAGCGCAATATATTTACACACACACACACACACACACACATATATATATATATATATATATATATATATATATATATATATATATATATATATATATATATATATATATATATATATATATATATATTCTATTGCAGGTTAGTTGTAAACCTAAGGCCCCGCAAAATGTTACCAATCGGGCTCCGCACCACCTAAGGCCGGCCCTGCGATAAATAGTAATGATGCAGTACTTAGTTGATGGAAAGTAAGATTTCCCTTACATATCCAAGATTTTAAAATGGCTAAAAGACATGTATCTTTACATTAAATATGTAACACTAAGAGGAGAACGAGGTAGCAAGCCCATATGTAGCGGGTATATACTTTAAGGTGCAACTACTAGGCATGGAAAGCATCATATCTTGGATAGACCTATAACCGCTTTCCGTAGTCTGTCCTCCGTTGTCTTGCCAATGAGTATTTTCCGGATACCTGGACTTACCTGGGTAAGACGTTGAAGGACATCTCCAAAAAGGGATTAATATATCGTCTCCGAATTGCCCGCCGGTCTCAATAATAAGATGAGCATTACGCGCCGAGAGGATGTTGCGTCTCGGAAACTTCACGGACGATCAAACGGTCATTCAGACCACAACTGACACAAACATTATTCATACATACAACAAAAACACACTGAGTTAAACGACACTATGCTCATTTATTAAAATACTATATATAAAAAATAACAGAGAGAAACATTCACAACACTCAACACTGAATATGTATAATTACTTTCATTATAAAACAATACTTCGCTTTTTCACTACACTATAGCCCTTTATCACTTATACCGTATATATCGGTAGAAAAGATTATGATTATGATTACACTAGATATACTTTTCTCACACCATTAATGTACTTCACGGATTAGCACTGGGGAAATGTAGCCGGGATAATTCCACGAAGTAATATAGTTGCTGCTCTAAGCAATCCTCAAATGTCGACGTTAATCCTCAGTAAAAACAGGTAGACGGTCACCAAAATGGAATGTTAATGTTGGAGGGCGCGTTTATAACTTTGACGTAGAAGGTATGTGAACCTGGGACTTCACTGATTGGGGCTAGTCATGACTAAGTCCTTGACTGGCTAATAACGTATACCCCTTAGCACAACAATATACTCGATGCACGATGCAACGTGCGTGGTTGCTACCTCGAAACGTTGAGTAATATTCCTCGAACTCCGAGGTTCGAGATACGAGCTGCACTGATAGACTGATCACTGTTGGCAGTTCCTTCTCAAAAGCTCTCAGGTTAAATCACCTGTATGTACATGTAAATAGAATATTAAAAAGAACTGACGTTAATTTCAGTCCACTGGCCACGGCGCACGAGACATTGAGATAACTGGGGTCTGGGAACGGCTAGATAGTGAACTGGTAAAGCGATGTGGCTGGCGTCGTTCTGGCGTTCGAACATCTGGTCAGCTAATATTTCCATAAATGATTGGGAGATACTTAATTCAGTTCCAAATAGCCATAAAACATACTCTTTACATATTTATAAGTCAGGGAGAAACACTGAGAAGCTTCGTCGCTCACTAAAATGTTCTCACCACAAAGTAACATTTTAGATATATAGGTATGTGAAAAAACTATGAAAGACTTCTTTGTCCTATTGTGTGGGAAGAAAAACCGTTCCCATCGAAGAAATAACTTATTTGCGTCGCACAATAAAGTATAAATCAAAAAATAATTACTGTCTTTACGAAATATACAGAGCGTTCACAAAAAATACTTCTATAACCTGGTGACGGTTATAGACCTAGGCTCAAAAACAAGTTGCCAAAGATAATGTACCTGAATCGCTATGAAGTTTCGGATGCGCGAGGCGTTGTGGTATCGTTCACCATACGTATTCAATCAGTAAGAAATTAGTTGAACCTGCAGGCAAAGGAAAGGACGGTACGTCCACGAAGCAGTGTAAGATGTCACGGGCCTCCTGTGAGGTAGTCAATGATCCCTCAACTGACACTCAATCCAATGTCACCTCATACCATAACGGCCGGCGTTCATGGTATACAATTATCTTTACAAAGCTTATGTTGCATGCTATTATGGTATAACAACTATGCATATAGTTTTTGCTTCTGTTTCTACTTATCTATGAGCGCATGGGTGTCGTATCTGCCATCCCGTATTTCGCTCTTTTATCCTACAATTTTTGCATTTACAGGCCAAATTGAAATTCACGCCTACAAAGGATTCGTTACTCTAAAGCACTGTGGGCATAACATTTTATGAAGTTGGCTTCAATCTCGAAGTATGTTACTTGGCTTGTGAGCTGTTAATTATTTATTCCTTATAACAACTACCACACTTCTTGGTAAGACAGAACCTACTTAAAATAAAGGGTTACCTTTTCTGCGAGTTTCGTATGCCCAATTACTCATTCTGACCCTATCTGTAGATGCAAATTTACTATATTAATTTGCAAACTAATGATGATTTTTGAAGTATTTATATATTTTTATATAATAATCTTTCTATCTTCTTACTCTTTTAACATCCAGGATTGCTGTAATAATGTCACAGCACTATCACACTGCATTCTTTCTTTATGCTCCACTTTATGATTCCGGAGACACGAGTGACATACATATTCAAACTTAATACAAAGGCAAGTGCTTTTTCTAAAAGAGAGAGAAAAAAACATTCTTTTACTTTTTTTGCCAAAGCTCGGAAACTAAGTCTGTGGTTAACATAAAAGAGAAAAGAAGAAAAAATGTAGGTAAAAGTTGATGGTGTCTACAGATGGAGACGATTCCCTGGAGTCCGATTTGTTCTTGGTGGAGGCCGGAGAGTAAAGTAGAAGTGCCACTAGAGTTCTCTTTTTTTTCTATTTTATTTTTTTAAAACCTGGACTCCCCCTCGAGTACCATTTTGTGTTGTATTTTCTACGTCACAAGATATACTTTCCGTCGAGTGGTTTCTAGGCTCGTTGTCCCAGCAGTTTAAGTTTACCACGTGCAGAAATGGGCTATGTACTACACGGCAAATGGGGATTTTAAAACTATACAGCACAACAAACATTTATTTCTAACTCACTATTAAGGCCAATTTTTATAAAATCTCTATGTTCAATTACCATTTTCAACAGCTATTTCATCATTTGCTTATGATTTCAAATTTCAATGAATTAAATTGATAGGAGTAGAACAGCTCTTTTAAGCAGTAAGGTTGTATGATACGCAATTTACCTACTTAAAATGTGATCACAAGGACTACTCGGGTTTCTTTGTGAAGCAAGTATCCCACTGGGACTTGCTGTACACGGGACTAGGTGCAATGTTAATGCATGCACGGTAGCCATTTGGTCATGAAACTGATATTTTTATTTACTGTAATCATTACACTATTGCATAATCAAATGTTATCAATTTCGCTTTATGAGCGAAAAGTAAAGAGTTTATTTTCTCTTTGCATGGTCTAGGGTTCGAGTTTCGGTGAGGTACATGTTCCGAAGAGAAACAACATGTCCCGAATAGAATATGTTGAGTTCAATCCTACTTTAAGTAGTAGTTTTCCTTACATGTAGTTTCCAAAGCAGACGTTAAACCCAATCAAACATTTTTATTATACTAACAGTTTTGAATTAAAGCTTAGATATTCAAATGCTCCTGCGACTGAACCAAGGATATCACACAGTAAAGGTAAGCGCTCTGCTATTGAGCCACCGTGCCCCCACATATAGAGTTTGACTTAAAGTTAGTCATTATAAGTTGAGATCAGGAGTACTACATATTCAAAAGTATTGCGTAGTCTTTCCAATTACGTGAGGTTGTGGTTTAGCATAGTTATTCACTCTAACAATACACATATCTAACCAAATTCTTATATTGTATATCCACTTCCGAAGAATCATGTTCCTTCCACATTCCGAGTGTTCGTTACATCCTCCTGGGAGTGTCCGAATTTTGCCTGTTTTTTTGAGAAAAGTATCTCTCTGACTTCCTCTATGTAGGTCATTAGAAGCTAATATTTTCCATGTATATATATATATTTCTTTTCTTAGGGCCGCGGTGGCTCAGTGGTAGAGCGTTCACCTCTGGTGCTTGGGATCCCGGATTCAAACACTGCTACCGCCAAGTGAACTTTGTGGTGGACAAACACCGTGTGCGTGGGTTTCCTCGGGATTCTCCCGTTTCCTCCCACATTATTCATTCCACCATTTCATTCATTTCTCATAATCACCATCTCCTTTAGCCTAACCGGCATAAACGTGGGACGTAAAACTTAAAGATTTCATTTCATTTTTTTATTTTCTTTTTCTTTGTTTTTTGATAGGCTGGAGCTTGACGTGCCATAGACAATTTCTTACCCCGACCTCACACTCAAGAAAGTTTCTGCAGCATGTACCATTTTCTCTCTCAACCCCCCTATTCAAACCGGAAGTGGCAAAATCAACAACTACCCGTTTGTATGTTGATACTAAGAGAGCAAATATGATAATAGATAGTGAAAAGCGGTTTTCTGGAATTAAGCAAGATTCTGAAGAATATATTCAATCTCCAGTCTAATCTTTCTACTATTACAGGGATCTACCACCACTTCCAGTTTCAATATTAATTGAGAAAATATCACATCATACAAACCAAACTTCTTCACGTGGTGTACACGTGACATTGCTGCTTGTTTTATATACACTAACTTTCTGCACTACATAAGTAACTTAACAATATCCAGATCTCCTTTTTGTCCAAAAGCATCTCTATTGGAATAAAATCGGAACTGTAACTCTGGACGATTCGTGTTTTCTATTGACAGTAGCAACATCATGTGACGCAGTTTTAAAGTATCTGCTTACACAGTATGACATTGCCAATGCTTAGAAGAATATAGAGTAGATCAGAAGAGAATGGAATTAAAAATTTTAAGGATGTAAACACAATTTAGCTGAGATCTGTAACGGACAACAAATACATATAGCAACCAATCTAGATATTTAGGAATGATATTAAATTAATATTTTTTGAAACAATTTGTAAAGTGTTAAACAATAAGTAAGCATGGTGCAACGAAACGAAAAGCATACATGCTATATTAATAAGAATAAAAAGAAGAAGAAGAGAAACTATTGTTCGGAATATTGTCCCTTAGTATAAGCCAATAATGGTTAAGGCATACAAATTCTTGATCTTACAATGTATTTTTTAATACTAAGTTTCATCTTTAGTATAGCATTATTGCAATTTTGTATATTGTGTAATTATGCACAAAACTTGTTATGTCTGCATGATATATGTCGTGGAAATCCGATTTACTCTATCGTCTTTGGAAATATAGAATTATTTTATCAGTATAAATGAGTTTCTATTAATTTCCCTTAAAATATTTTAATCATATTCTGCACAGTGTTCTAATTACAAAGTAAGTATATGCAGGTCAAACATTTAATGAAATAATTGTCTGTGTGTTCGGAGATCCAACGTAAAATTATAATTTGTGCTGTATTGTATGGGTTCCATTTTATCCTTCTTTCTATAAATTATAGCTTCTTTTTCTTCAAGTTTCTAAAGCAGCAGTGGTCTGAAGAGGTGAATCTAGAGCCAATTAGAAACACATCCCAGGTGACTACTTCTTTATTGTTAGACCAAGAGAACACATACATGGTTACTCTGTGCTTAAACGCACGAGTGGATAATGGTTATATACAGTATTTGGGTTTGCAGTGTCCATAACAATGTGGTTGTGGTTAACCTAATATGCTGCTAATCTTCTGCAATATTAGTTGATGTAACCATTTGCAAATGCTGGAAGGGGCGTTAGCTGCTGAATAATAGAAACAGCTTTACTGATGTTCATTCTGGTTCCTAGGATTCATCCCAAAGAGAAATATCAGTCACTTGAAGGAAGTATCAATATTTCGTCAGTAGAATTTTGAAAGCTGATAAATATAATTTTAATATGTTCGTATAAACTATAGAAAATTTTATATCTATATCTATATTTATACAGTATATATATATATATGGGGTGGCTGGGTGGGGAGTAGGTGTTATTGTAAATATTGTCAATATTGTAGCTATAAATTTTACTAGAAGTAAACATAATAGAGAAAGTAATGCTACGAATAATTAATTCTTCAATGAAACTAAGAAAGTGAATTTTAAATGTAAAATACTAATGCTAAACAATATTGCATTTATTATTTATTGCAAGACATAACACGTTGTAGAATTCAATTACAGTATGTGTTACATATACAGTGCTTAAGTATTTAAACAGCATTTATGTTTATTATAACAATATACAAAGAAGTGTCTATATTATTACATATGTCCCCTCTCCGCTTTTTATATTAAAAAGTTAACATCTTGTTCAACCTTAGCTTACACGGAAGTTTCCAGCATAGAGACTGAGTGAAACTTGAAACAGGTTTGTGAAACATTTGTTGAGACTACGTCACAATAAAAGAAAGTGATATGATAGGACCGGCTATATGATATTTGTTAGAACATTAATTGTAATCTCATTAAGTAAGCTTAGTCTAAGCAATTAATGTTGTTATGAAACAGTTTGTATAAGAATAGCATTTTCTCGATTGTTCTCCTCTTCTAGACGTAGGGTATTGAAATTGAAATTTAAAGATTGGATGTTATATGTTGCTGGACATAGTTGTGTTTCTCACATGTCAAATATCTTTAAAATCTATTTTGAATTTCTTCTAATCTGGTTACAGTAATATTTGAATGCGGATTGCACATTATGCCTGTGCATTCACACTTGATTCGAACATAGCATTCATATAGTTTTTGAATATTTTCAGTATTATTGAATTCTTCGAAGACGCTAACCGTGAATCCAAATTTCTATACGCCTCATTAGCCACACAACTTGCATGAACATCGAATATATTTATCATGTATTACTCTTAAATCTGATATTTTATACTAGTTTTCTTAATATTGTTTCCTAGTGGTAAATGCTTATCGTTCTACCTTTGAAACTCGACCAGCTGGTCTAATTCCTGGTGACGTAGTATACAGTGACCTAGTAATAGAACGCTGAACATCGGTATAATTCGATTCCAGACGACAGGTGTTTGTGATGTATGTATGATGTATGTAATTTTTCTTGAGGTTTTTAAGTTTCCTTCCACATTCTTATTTCATGAATATTTCTATAATCATTCAATTTCATTACTGATCTCTCTCCTTTAGCCTTTTACTTTGATCAAATAGTTTATACAAGACACTTCAATAAATGAAACCTTAATATTCACTCTATTGAATTCATTTTTGTCACTACATCATCAAGGATTTCGAAAACACTACAAAGTTTTATTTTGTATGTGTGTGTGTTGCAAGTTTATTTCTGATTTCTGCCACGAGAGCGCAGCAGTGAGTATTTATTCAAGATGGCGACAGGCGCAGAGAAAGTTTATGTTGTGCTCGAGTTTCATTCATATCGGTCTGTCCGAACTGTACAGTGACACTTTCGAAAGAAATTCAACAAAGATCCACCAACTTCCAAAGCCATTCGGCGATGGTATGCACAGTTTACAGCTTCAGGATGCGTTTGTACGGAGAAATCAACTAGTCGGCCTACAATTGAGAAACGGTTGAGCATGTGTGAGCGAGTTTCGCACGAAGCAGACAGATCAAGCAGAGAGCTGAACATTGCACAACTTACCGTTTAAAAGGTTTCACCAAACCGATTGAAGCAGAAGCCTTATCGCTTGCAATTGCTACAAGACCTGACCTTGATGACCAAGTCAGACGCTTTTGATTTTTCGGGACAGTTGTAACAGCTTATGAAAGAATATGTTTTTTGTGGGAAATTCATCTTCAGTGATGAAGCAACTTTTTTTTTTTTTTTGTGAATGTCACTAAAAATATTGAGTTTTTCAATATGTCTGCAAAGTTTTGTGTCCAATAATAATAATGCTAGAGTGAATTTATAAAATCAAGTCAACCATTTGTAATTATCCTGTATATAATTTAATTTCAAAAATTGTCATTGTTTGCTGCTGCTGAATATTTACGGAAACAAAGCGAGTATTAGTGAAGACATATAAATGTGAAGAGAGTGATATCTAGGAAGGAAACGGAAAAATCTCGAGATAACTTACGAATACTTTGTAGTTCACGATACCAAATGATTTTAGATTTGAACTAGAAACTTTTTGCAAAGAAGTGAACGCTCTGTTACTGAATCACTGGAAACCTTTAACATAGATTAAATAGTTCCACTTTATTTCTAACTACTGACACTGTTCGTTCTGTAATAGCCATATAATGTTTTGTTTCATAATGGAAATTTTGAACTAACAGGAACCATCGCGAGTGAAGTTACACGAGCATCAAAGTTTAATCTTACATTCTCTATAATAAAATTCGTATATATCTAGTTATTTATGTTATGCTTTCAAAACCCGCCACTGAAATTAGTCCTAAACTATATTCAGAAGTCTCAAAAAAAAAAAAAAAGTGAGTATATGAACTTCTAAAATATTGAAAAAGTGGCAGCACAATTAATTCGAAAGACTTCCGATCATGCTAATAATGAAAAGTGCTCACATTTGGATAACATTTTAATTTCGTTATTGTTATACTCATTTGAAGACTTGGAATAAAATGGGAGTATTTGTAAACATAACCATCCATGTGATCGCGAGAAAAGTTACGTCAAATTAGGAATATTCACATTTGTTTATATCTCAATTTTAGTTTTGAGTGTCTCGTAACAACACTGAAGGATATATTTTAAAATAGCTTTATTGGATTCGGCGTGTTCAAATTACTATGAAAAAAAGCTCAATTAGAATTTCATCCACTTGTTGTAGAATCTGAAGGAAAAATCAATAAGATGTTAGAAAACTTGACAAAGGGCTGTGAAGAATATAGAATAAAAATAAATGTTAGAAAAAACAACAGCCATGATGATTGAAACGAAGCGAAATGTAGTAGTAAAAGAAGAGAAAATATAACACGTGACTGGTTTTCGATACTTGATTAGTATTATTAGTGATGATATAAAATGCAAATGTAAAATAAAAGCAAGGACATAAACGGGGAAAAAGCCTTTAAAAGGAAGAAAATATTATTTTGTGGGACCTTGAATAAAGAGTTGTGAGAAAGACTCATAAAATGCTTCGAATGGAGTATTCTTCTGTAAGGCTCAGAAACATGAACATTACCCAAAAGTGATTTAAAAAAACGACTTGATGCTTTCGAAATGTGTGTGTGGAAAAGAATATAGAGAATTAGCTGGGCAGAGCGGTAAGCGAATGAGACGGTGTTAGAAGTGGTACGGAAGAAAAAAAATAGTTATAGATATTATGGAGAAGAGAAAATGGTTGGGGCATTGGCTAAGAATTAACTGTATCATGGGAGACATGCTCGAGTGTGTGGTCGCTCGCAGGAAAGAGAGGGAGGGGGCAAGGAAACTAACAATTAATGGGCGATACATAGATGAAGACGAAGAGGTTATCAGAAGATTTTGTAGTATGGAAGATTCTCAGCTACGGCAAGTGACCTGCCAATAATGGCAGAATACCTATGATGATGATGATTAGAATTTTATCCTACCCTGGTCTTTTTGTTCGATTAGCAGCAGCAGTAGTTCATTAATAAGAGCAAAGCTAAACTTTTATCGTTGTTGAGCAAACCCCCACGTAATTATTGAGTAAGCATACACATCTTTGGCGAGGGGAGAGACAGGTTTAATTCCCCTGGTGGAAGCTCATGTGGTTGGAAATCTACTTCCCATACGCCCTCGATGTGAAAAAAACAACAACCAAACATGTTGCCCGAATGAATAAAGTATTAAAAAAAGTACGATAGTTTTAAGTTTAACATTCCTTTCAGCATCCGCGTTATATAAGACATGGATCAGTGGCGTATTTAGGATTTTGTTTCGGGGAGGGCTTTGCTAACATTCGGAAGGGGGGGCTTTGCCTGAAAATTTGAAAATTCTGCAAGATATTTCATATACTATAGTAAGTAAGATTTCGGGGGGCTTAAGCCCGGAAGCCCCCCCCTAAATACGCCACTGACATGGATCTATGGCTTTTCACCGAGAATCAAACCTGAATCTCTAGTACTGAAAGCTCCTACTGTACCCGTGTGGCCACAAGAAGTAGAGAGAAAAGTAGATAGTAGAATTTGAATAGCTCCTTGCACTAAATTCTTATTTAGTGACCGGTGGATCAGTATAAGTGCGTATCCAATAACATGAGTGTGCTATGATCAAAGAAGTTTAGACTAACAAAAGATTAAATAGACTGTTGGTAAATAAAAAGTTATGTCACTTAGTGAGCAGAAAGTAACATTCAATTCTCAGTGTAGCAGGGGAAGGTTGCTTACTGATAGAGCGCTTACCACTGATGGGTGGGGTTCCTGGTTCGAGTCCCGGCCAAGCAAGTTTGTGGAGGACAATATCGTATCCGTGGGTTTTCTCGGGGTACCTCCATTTTGTACCACATTCTCATTCCACCGTTTCTTCTATCTTCATTTATTTGCCTGAATCATCCTTCTCCCTTAATCTAGCGGGCAAAAACGTATGATATTAAAATGAAATTTTTTCAATTCCGAGTGTAAGAACAAGTTTTTCAGATCCCACGTTAACCTGTACATCGAAATCTTATACATTCTTGGTTCTGATTAGAACTAATACATAAAAAAACAGACAATATAAATAAAATCTAGTAATATGGTCTAGAATTCGCCATACCACCCGTAATTACATCAGTTTTCTCCTCAAAACATGAAGAGTGAGGAAATTTTTCCCCGTTAACACACCGAATCTTCTGATGTTGTAGTTAAAATTTTTAACAAGCATAAAGTATAACCTATTAGAGAGAAAAAGTTTCCGCCAGTAATAAAACGTGGCTTTGTTAAAGGGAATAAATAGATTGCTGCATTGATGGTATGAGAAAATGTCATGTGTTTCGACGTGATAATATGCTTCATCAAACTCAGAATCAATGTAATGAAAAAGAGGACCATGTGTTATTTAATTTGTTGTAAATTGGCGACCACAAACTAAACATATGTTACTAGAAATAACACAGTCATGAGAATGATCAGAAACGAATTGCTAAATTTAACTGTTCACCAATTATAGTAATGAATAAGTCGAAAAAAAATGCGGCGCGTTCTTTATATATAAATGGTAATAAACACAAATAAGATAAAAATAGCATTACATTTTACATAATTTCTAGTTGTGTTATTTCACCTTTTTCTTTTTTAAACATCTAGTGGCTATGTAAGAGAATGTTCCCCATATTATTTAAAAGAAGATATTTTTCAATGAAAATAGTGCAGGTACTTCTAATTAGGATAAAAGATCAAAATTTGATATACTCGCAGACTTTAGAAACTAACAAACAAGAAAATCGTCGAAACTAAAGAAAAATGTTTTTATGCGGTTCTGTTTTTTTTTTTTTTTTTTTTTTTTTTTAATTCGTCCCTGTGAATTACTAGCTGTCTTGTCCGTCGCCGTGCATGGCCTACCAACCCTGAGTTGATCTATCACTGAAAAAGTTTCTTAGAATTTCTTCAGCACTTTGAACATAGTACCATTGCTAATAAGTGTTCTCTCTGAATGATGGAGGTTAAAATAATCGGCTATCACCCTGATGCTTCGTTGTCCAGAGATCATCACGACCTCAATGTGTTCCGCATGCGTATCAAGGCCATCATCTGCAAGTAATTCACTTGCAACCATACAAACAAGGAAACAGTCATAGCTCCGTAATGGTTAATGCTACAGGAAAAATAACAGTGCTACTCAATTTCTACAAAATTTTGCTATTAAAAAGAAATATCACATTGTGTAGTTTCTATTTAAGACAATTGCGTAAACTTTAAGTTGGTGGACGTCATTGTGATGTGTCCTCAAACATTTTCCATTATTTCTGTTTCTCACCTACATTGTTACCTGGGTTATATTTCCAGCGTTCGCCACTTATTAAGGCACGTCCATACGTTTCGAGAACCCTATATATAGAGTTCCTCACAAGAATAATTCACAGGGTGATAAATCTGAAGAACAAGGTGGCCAAGGTTGGTTTGTGGTACGGCTGATGATGAGATCAAGTGAAACCACAGACTCAACGCGCGTGATCATTGCACATGCTGTATGTACCGTGGCCTTATCCAGCTGAAAGTAACCTTCCCTTCGTTCAATAAACACTTTTAATGTATTATTGATGTAACAAGCCGAGATCACAGCTTCATGGAAGATGATAACGGAGATAATCCACTATGATCACAGGGCAAAACAGTCACCGAGTTTCTGAGTGTGCAATGCAACCTTTATGAACACATGTGGATTAGTACCTGACCAGTGTCGCATGATCAGCGAGTTTATGTCGCCTGACAGATATAACCTCACTTCATCTGAAATAAACAAGTAATCATCCTGCAGCATATCAGGAGCATTATTGGACAGAAAAAACTCGCTGCCTTATGCACATCTCACAGGTGATGCATCACAGTAATTTTGAATGCATGCAAGTTTAAGTCCTGCTTCAGGATTCCCATAACGGTTGACTGGGACACTTCAACTGTTGCGCCAAACACCGAGATGATTTTTGTGGACTGTTGCCACAAAAGTGTTCGCAATTTTGATCGTATTCAAAAGAGAGCGGAAAGAGAAGCAGGTAATTGGGTGAAGTAAGTTCATTTTGTGATTGAAATTTTGAGAGTTTCTCCAGAGAGAATGAATTTTCATCGGGAGGATATTGCCGCCGGGCTACTCCCTGAATTCATCCCTGATTGTGAATTTTGAATCTTCCCCACTTTATGTTTCAGTCTCGCTAGGCAAAGATTTCTCGTTATAATTTGCCTTTTCTTGCTTATCAATCAGATCAGCATCAAAACATCATCATACACAACAAACACGTGATATCAGAGGCTTATTCGGAAAAATGAAATCTTTCAATTTAATGTCCCTCGATATAATCTGTTAGGCCAAGAGTAACGATGATTAAAGTGAATGATGATGGAAGAATTGATGGGATGAGAAACTGGGAGGAAGCGAGAGTACCCCGAGAAAAGCCACAAACACGATGTTGCCTTTCACAAACTTACTTGATCTTGAATCGAACCAGGGACCCCACGCAGCAGAGATAAGTGCTCTTCCACTGAGCCACCATGTCCCCCGAAACTTCTTCGAGGATCCAGCAGTAAAAGAAAGATCTTGTAGGAGTGTTTCGATCTGACCTATACATAAATAACACAACTACAAAAAATAAGTTATTAGCTACCCTAAATTCTGCCTCGTATTCAACTTGTATTATATATAGATTTTTCTCAAAATAATGGACATACCTGTAATTTGCAACACGTAAGATGTGTAAGCTGAAAATACTGAGAAAATGTACGCAGGTGCCTGTCCTTTTTATTGACGTTTTAAATCATCGTAAGTAGCACGTCAGGAATCATGGGTTTAAGTGGGCAGGGGATTCTGAGTTTCGAAGAAATCAAGTTGTAGATGCACGAAATATTGGTCCAAGTGTCTAAAGTGGACAGGTGTCACGACAACAGTGCTCAAGATGATGATAGTTTACAGAACTCATTGCTAAATAAAGTCAGTAAAGAGTAATAGTGGATGGTAGAGAAGAACAGGAATCGTCAGCGACAGGAGTTGTTGACCATTGAAATGAATTGTCATCGAAGATTGTACAACCAATGAGACAATCCTGATTCAGGAACCCAATTAGTATCTGATACAGTCTATTACGATTATTATAGTCCGACGTGAGTTCCATGACCTGAAAACCCCTTATGGGATTCCAATTTCGAAATCACAGACCATCTTAGAACGAAGATAGTAGTCCAGAGAACATGCAAAGTAAACAACCGACGATTTGGAACATGTAATATGGTCCTGAATTTTCTTGCATATCATTTCCAGTAACAGGCCATGTTCATGTATGGCAGACGCGCAAAAAAGCTTATGTTCCGGACTGTTTTTCCTTACTGTGACGCTTCTGTGATATTGTAAATCGGAAATTTCTGTTCCATGGATCAAGTGATTACCTTCACAGGGCAGTGATTATTTGGACGTTTAGGTGACCACGTGCATCACATGCTCCAAATGTTTCATCCCAATGATACATTTCGAAAGATGGCAATGCGTCAATTCACTCTAGTGGAACTGTTGAGCTACAACTTCTAAAGATGGCAATGCGTCAATTCACGCTACTGGAATTATTGAACCATAATTTCTCAAGATGACAATGTCCCAATTCACGCTACTTGAACTGTTGAGCTACAATTTCTCAAGATGGCAATCCACCAATTCACGCTACTGGAACTGTCGAGCCACAATGTCTAAAGATGATAATGAGCCAATTCATACTATTGGAACTGTTGAGCCATGGTTTCATGAAAGCCAGGGTCAATTATATCTCTCCTAACCTGCTCAATCCCCAGATCTCAACATTATGAAAGATATGAAGTCAGGCTCTGGAGCTCAGAATACGTAGCAGATATCCTCTTCCATTCTCGCAGATAAAACTGACAAGTGGAATAGTACTATATTCCTGTGGAAATTATTCTTGACATATGTCTTCATTCTGCAATGGATCAAAGCTGTTCTACCGATAACGTTAGTCCATGTCGTATTAAGCGGTTAACTTACTTTTTGTTCAAGTCTTTGCATTACTTTGATAACCATCTGTATTTGATGCAGAAAATACATCTTCCTTAGTAAACAAAAACCCTCCCCCTAATTTCTGTCTCGTTTTAGTATTCTTTTTATTTCAAATTTTCACCTGAAAGTAATACTTCAAGGTTTCCATGCCAAATCTTTAGCGGTGGCTCAGTTCTAGAGCGGCTATTTCTGATGCATGTGGTCCTTGGTTCAATCCCAGCTCGTGCCAAGTGACTGTGTGGTGGACAAACACAGTGTGCGTGGGTTCCCTTGGGGTTCTCCCGTTTTCTCCCACTTTCTTCATTCCACAACTTCCTTCATTTCTCATCGTCACCGTCTCCTCTAGCCTAGCTGGCATAATCATGGAACGTAAAACAAAGATTATATTTGCCAGATCTTTTGAGTGACATTGATATACACAGAAAGAAGAAAAGTTCAGTACACTTTTTTTGTATGTGTGAATTGCATTGTGTGTTACTTCAAGAGTTGTTTATGAACAGTTAACATACTAAACCAAGCTTTCGCTGAAAAGAAAAGATACTAAACCAAAGAATTACTTTGATAGCTGTAGGTGGACGAATGTGTCATTATTTTTATTCGTTTTGCTGGATTAAAATAGAGCATATGGGTAGAGTATCTTTGGAGAATACGAGAGACAGGCCAGAATACGAGTGAATGTATACGAGAGACAGGAAGGCCGAAAGAAGCTTGAAATAAATAAATAAAAAAAACTGTAGAAACCAAGAGGGTATTGATAGAAGCTATGAATTGTTTTCTTTAGCGCTGGATGGCCAAGTAAAGTTCCTTTTCTCGTTGTGAAATGCGGAGGAAATATATATTTCTTTCCGTCACAAAATGTGATGCTTTTGCTTTCAAGAAGAGGTTCCATTAGAAAGTTTACGGCAGGCATCGGAAGAACGTGCTCTCCATCGTCTGTTGCTGGCACAACCATTGAGAGAAGAGCTTGAATCAATTGGTTGGAGATTTCTCTGTCTTTTTCTAAGAAGCTTAAATGGCTTTTAGATTTTCTTTTTTTACTTCATCTACTTCTTCCAATTACGTGAGAGAGAAGTCGGGTCGTCACACATGCTGAATACTTTCTTCGTTCACTTTTACTAGCACACGGAACATACTTTTATGTTCTCAGTCAACGGTGGAAACAAATCACGAAGTACTTTACTTGGTTTCCTCTCAAATCCCTAAACGGGTCTTACATTCATAAATGACAGACGGTGCACAAAAACCCTCAGCGTAAAAAAGGAATTCTACAATATTATTCGCGTGTAAAAAAGGAAGAAGAAAAGAAAGAAAGAAAAGTCCAAACATGAAACATATACCGTTTGATACCGGTAGATCTTATTCAAGTGAACAAGTGATATGGCTACATACCATGTACAAATATTTTGAGAAAATCGACACAAGCGGATTAGAAAAGCAATTTAAAATTGATAATATATTGTAACTAAATTCAGGCAGTTATGGTAAAATGTTGTAAATACTATATTTGGCCATTTGTACCAAAAGAAATGTGAAAAAAATGCCATTTATTGTGAACATTGACCATTTTTTTTACCCTTTTATGGATGTTTCTTATGTTTTATGTAGCTTTCTATCGACGACAGTGTCGCATTTCCTCGCCGTTATCATGAAATGCAGCTCATCTGTCAGTTATGAAATTTAACACTCCTCACCGAAGAGGGTTAAGTCATTGTTGACCAATCAAATACATGGCGTCAATGCTGCTATGAATTCCCAGTTTGTGATGTGTTTCGTATATGATCCTGTCACATCGGTAAAAGTTACACGAGAGTTTTCAGGTCTCAAATGCATCTTAACAGATAGGTGACATAAATTATGCTTAAACAACTCTGATCATATAAAGGTAACTAAGAAAGCTCTTCGCTTTTTCACTCACCACCTTCGAACATCAATATGTCACCTAAGATGTACCTGGAAGATCAAAAATAGTCCCCATCAGCATCGACGACCTTCTGCCAACGTTCTGGAAGACCATGGACTCCATCGCTGTAGAAGTTGGTAGACCGTGAAACGAGGATTTTGCACCTCTATTAGGGATTTGAACTGGCGTCCTCTAAGGTGATTGTCCTTGGAATAGAATAGGTGATAACTCGACGGCGCAATGTCAGGGGAGTATGGCGGATACAATAGTGTTTCCCATCCAAGGCATAGAATAGTGTTCCAGGTCATTCTAGTCACGTGGGGCTTACCGTAACAGAAGGGCCCTTTGCGATTCAGGAGTGCTGGCTCCAGGATTTTGAGTTTTTCTTGAATACCGCTCAACTGCTGACAGTACACAGTTGCATTGATGCTCTGACCAAGTTGCATTGATGCTCTGACCAACTGGTAGCAATTCCCATTACACGATGACGCGACCAGTCCATCAAATACGCAGGAGGACCTTCTTCTTGTGCAGTGCTGGTTTCGACTGTTTTGGAACCGGTTTATGTAATGCTAACCAATGATGACGGTGCCGTGGAACTTCGTACAGATCCCACTTCTCATCACATGTCAACACCCTCTCCAGAAATGGCTCCTTACTTAGACGAGGAAGCAAAGACACACAGGTGTCTGCTCGTGTTGCTTTCTGGCCCGGAGTCAAATCATGTGGAACCCATCGACCCAACTTGTAGTGCTTCTCAAGTTAATGGAGGTGCTGCCGAGTGGTTTCTCTACTAACACTGAATTGTAGTCCCAGTTCCTCACATGTCTGGCCACTGTTCGCCTCAATTGCTGCCATAAGATCTTCATTTTGTACATGTGTTGGCCTTCCTTCCAGAATGTGTTGTATCTTCGGGTGTTTCGTCACCGTTCTTAAACTTGTTACACCACCACTGCACTGTCCGCGTAGTCACGACACCCTCACCAAAGGCCTGGCATATATTGCGCCCTGCTGCAGTGGAGTCTGACCCCAGTTTGAACTCGTACAGTATACACGCCCTTATGACGTTGTGTGGAGGTTATATGTTCACTTTGTCCTTACTCAAGTTCACCGTGTAACTGAACTGCCACAACCGGACAGCATATTGTATATACCCACACCAACAACTGACCTTCGCCTTATCTCCATTCGCATTCAACTCACGGTGTGAGGGCCAATGGAACACAGACCTCCACAAAAAAGCAACAGAGTCATATATTTAAGAACTTGCTTGTAAGCAAGTTTATAAGGCATAAGCCACTTGCTTGTAAGATCAGTTTTATAAAGAACTTGCTTATAACCGATGCTGGAATGTACAGTATATATACTAACAAATGGCTTTATATTTCATACATACGGACTGAAGCTAGCGTAATATGGACTAACATATACGTAAATAAAGAATCAAGAAGACTTTTCACATTGATTTCTTAATTTCTTTGTGCTTTCAAATGCAATCATTATTGCGATGCACTAATCCTTTAAAGTGACAAGTCACAGACCAAATAAATGAGATTGTAAAATATATCTTGTTACAAGCTTAATGTAAATTTAATTGAGAAAACTATAATTTCAGTAAGAAGTATTTTACTGATCTTCAATGTTATTAACTTTTACTTTGACCAACTATTTAGTAAAACACATTATTATTATTATTATTATTATTATTATTATTATTATTAAGTATTCTGCTTTCGGCAGGTCCTGGGACTACTGACAATTTTTGTCTTCAATTTTAGATTTGGGCCTGCAAATGTTTCTTCCGTGATTCTCGATCTTAGAACCATCATTATTTATTTATTCTCCTCCTTTATCTCTCCTGGGAAAAAGATAAAGTGGTGATATTCCCATTTCCTTTCCACATTTCCATGCCGTTGACCACCTTGTGGTTCATTTGCCTTTTAGGACAGTTTTCCCTCCTAAGTACAAGAATGTGTCCTAACCTCCACCGCTCATCCACCCTCCGAGAAGGCCGTTGGCACTTGGTAGAAGCTGACTTCTTATCCCCGGAATCGGTCGATCCCCACCTACGTTAGACGCCAAAGACGTTGCCCGCTTTCTCCCGTGAGGAGGTGTAGGTTGCGATTTTCCCTTCGTTTAGGATGAGACCCGAAGATTTTTTCTCAAACCTCTCCAGTATTTTTAGAAAACACTTTATAAAATATATTATTTTTACACCATCGCTCTTGTTTTTCATTCGTTTTTAATTTCTGCTCATCCAACTCACCTGCTTTTCACATCGCGCATAATGGTTATATTGCGAATCCATTGGAATTCGGATATCTTCTCATTGATACCTTCTGATGTATGTGAGAAGACATGAGAGGATGCGTAGAGGACAAAAGATTGAAATTGGTAAGTTGGTGCTTTAAGTCAGAAAAGAAAGTGCATACACTGTAAAAAATGAGGTGTTGAAACCATACAAAATGACTACCACTTTAGCGTGTTACTTGTGTGTTAATTCAGTACCAAGACATCGCCTTCCGAGCATATCGGAAATAACTAGTTACTACCTGAGAGAATTTACATTGGTATTTATCGTTTAATATGAGCAAAGATTTGCGAAATATCTTTGACACTTATGCCAAGTAGCGAATAATGTTCTATGTTTTCTGTGATCGGTCACAATAATATTGTTATAAGCCTGTGAATCGTCTGACAACAGTTACATAGGCAACAGTTCTGCCATCTTATGTTCATATATGCTAAGACACAAGAATAACAGATAAAGAAAACAAATGGAAGCACGGCCATCTGTTTAACTGTTGTCAGATGATTCACAGGTTTACAACAATATTATTGTGACCGATTACGGAAAACATAGAATGTTATTAGTTACTTGCCATAAATGCGAAATATGTTTCGGAAACTTTTATTCATACCAAACAATAAAAAACAATGCAAATACTTACAGCTAGTAACAAGGTATTTCTGATATGCTCTGAAGGCGATGTGGCTGGTGTTGAATTGGCACACAAGTAACACGCTAAAGTGGTAAGTCATTTTGTCTTATTTGAACACCTCATTTTTTGCTGTGTACAAAAGGAAATGTCGAAGTTGTTAGTGCTATAAGTTACAGAAGAGAGGTTGCGTACAAAAGAAAAAGTTGAAGTAGTTGTGTTAGCGTTATGAGCTTAAACCACCCCGTAACTAGAACACTAAAACAGAGGATGACTTTTTTTTTAAAAAAAAATGGGAACTGACTTGAATTTACCTTACATTTCTATTTACGTACCAACAAACTGTCATTTTATTTTTTAGGAAGGGGAGTTAAGGTAGTCGCATGGAAATTTGAATCGGGAGCACCTGGATTGCGCACACTCTAGATCCCGAATTGCGCACAAATCTCTGTTGACCTCTTTTAACACATATTTTTGTCCAACGTTGCCACAATGTCAGCTTTAATATTGTGCGCAAACAAGGTTTTCTTTCAGACTAGGGCATAAACAGAAATTAGAAATAAAATACAAATTGGATTGAATAAATATAATTTGATCAATGAATGCAATACAAAATATCTCCATAACCAAGCATTTACATTTACAAGCCACATATTAAAATTATCTTGGTTCCAATTTTAAACCTACAATATTTAGAAATGTAATCCTCCTTATCTCATACTCTGAATATGTATCACCTTTAAACGTCTTTAGGCATATTGAGGATTAACTAAATATAATTGGATCAGTAAATAGACCTACAATACAAGATACCTCCAAAACCAACTTTTTCTATATTTACAATCTACATGTTAAAATTTTCTTGGCTGTAATTTTAAGCCTACTGTTTTTAGAAATTTAATTCTCCTTGTCTGATACTCTGAATATGCACCACTTTTAAGCATCTCATACTGCTTCAATATGAAATTATGTCTCTTCACATCTTCCTTTCTTTGTATATTGGTCTTTCCATTAGCAATTGATCTTAATTTCAATTGTGTTTCGGATTGTGTCTTCAACAAAGATGAAATCACCTGATAAATATCCGGACTCGGTGAATAGAACTGTTCATTGTAATGTTTATGGAATGCTTCTGCCGCATTCGTCGTTCGAGGAGCCACTGAGGGTTCTGAAGCCCAGATTCTAGGTGGAAATCTAAATAAAACGAAGGAAACAATAAAAAACATTCTCAATAATAATAATAATAATAATAATAATAATAATAATAATAATAATAATAATAATAATAATAATAATAATAATAATAATAATATAGCACAGTAGGCATGCTTCACACTATTATCCAAGTTTTATGGAAAAATTGACAATTGAAAATCAAAATGAATAATGTTCTCCCTTGTGGTAAAACTTTGCTTTTGTAAAGTTATTAACGTCTGTCCTTAACATCGTTTTTTTCAGCCATATAATATACTTGTTGCAATAATATACTATACAATATACTTAGATTACAATACTATTAATACAAACATTGATGTTTATAATCGACTTCCTCATATAAATACTGATTATTCCAATATAATCCTTGCAATATTACACGATTTACTTATTAATAATATGGAATCTGTCAATATAAGTTAAATCACTTTCCTAAATTTAGTTAGAAACAGTATTTTGTACCTACCTGCTAGTTTCTTCAATGTAATTTTCGAGTACGTAGTCGGAGAAGTGAAGACCTTCATTGTCCGGTGCAACTGATATCAAATCTGCAAACGCATCGGATACTTCAGTTGGATGTAAATATGAAAGACCGAAAAACGACTTTAACCACATCCCTGTAAAATACAATTAAAACCCTCAATTATACTACTGTTTTGGTATTTTATGATTTCTAATGTGATTTAAAATATAACAAGTCTGATGATCATTATAGTTAATATTGACAATTTATTATATCGTCGTCTGAGATTCAACACCGCGTAAGTAACCCTTCGCTAATTTTACAGGAGAAAAAAAAACGTTTACAAAAATAATTTTAGCCTTAATATAAGCAGTGTGACTTTTTAGGGAAGAACAGTATCACCTATCGTGATATAGGTGTAGTACTTAACCAGATTGTGCACAATCTTATACTGATTCTAATAGTATCAAACACTCAAGTTCGCCAAAATTGGAGACATACGAGCTGTTGAATCCTAGACGACGATATATTGTATTTCTTCCTTCTTATATGAGACAAGAGGAAATCTTTCTTATATAAGGAACCCCATAATTATTCAGAAGAATTTCTATTTAATTCAACGATATGTAGTTCACAAAAGTAGAATCGAATAGGAACGACTTAGTCTCTGAGTGCCAACGCCGCTAAGATGTCACAATATTGGAAGACTATTAACCAAATGTGTATAATAACAATTCAGATTGGAATTACTTTGAACAAAGTATAATCAATTGTTTAACTTGTTAACAATTAAAAGCTTTTATTCTTTAAAAAAATATTATTACATGCCATCTATATCTGGTACTAAAAGCAATGACATCTCAGAGGAATCAATTTTGTTTACTGAAAGATTATTAATTTCACTGTTTTGATTAGTTGACTAACAAGCAAAACTTTATGAAGGAAAATCACCTAGAGTACCTACCTAACTCAGACTGTGGATTCAAGTAGACTCGATATAAGTGCTTGTTGCCCTGGATCTTTCTCCATCAAGATTGACCCAAATGGAATCGACATCCAATGATGTTACATTCTGGAAATACCTCCCTGATAGCTTCGTGAGCTGCAGTTTCAAAGTCTACATGGATCGACTTCAAATTTATTTCAGGTTCTAGACTTCTTATCATTTCCCACATTGCCTTGTAAGTTTGCTTATCCTTCCCCGGCAAAAACGCATAACATAGAGGCAAATAAAATTGGTTTTTGTATGCGTGAATAGTATACAGCTGATGAAAATGACGAGGAGCATATGTAAAGGTACCATCTGCGTAAATCTCAACATCATTTGTCTCACATATAAATCTGAAAAGTAAAACGAGAAGAAATGTTACTTCAGTTGCATTAAATTTATTAACACTAATACTATAAATCTAACAATTCCCACTATTCAGTTGTTCATCATAATCAAGCCTAAAATGTCAAATGAAAAGCTTAAAGAAAGAAAGAAAAAAACAGCTAACAATATTGAAATATCGAAACTATACTAAATATTATTATATACACTACGACTATGTACAGTAAATGTTATCATTATACGTACCTAATGTTACTCGCACAAGTTAGGACGATAATCTTAGCTTCTTTATTTACAAATAGAAACTTTTCTCCATCATGACTGAACTCATCTTCCCTTTCAATCATTTGCTCAACAGCCTCTGTAATATTTCTTGGACGAACTGGTGTGTTTCTTTTTCGAATACAGTACATCGCTTCTCTACACCTCTTCATATCCTTATGCGTTAATTTCTCTGTATTTTCTAAACTAGATAGCTCAGTCCTAATGATTTTATTCGGCCTTTCGTTCGGGTATTCCGCTGCTCCTCTCTTACAGATTTCTCGTAACTCGTGACTTTGAACCCTTGAAAAATCGCTCAAGTGATTGTGCTGTCCTCTTTCTTCCAAAATAACAGTTCTGTCGCAATCAGTGATAATGACAGCACAACATGATTTTAACGTACACCTGGAAAATAAATTTGTCAAGAGTGTCAGATATATATGTGGTATATCGTTAACAAGTTTACTTTGCTATATAATATTAAAATTATACTGTATATACTGTAATACAAAAAATATAATCATTTATAGTTAGCCTATGCTCTTTTTCTCGTCAAAAAAATTAATAATTAATAAATACTTTACTTACCGCCACTGTGATCCTTTCTTATTCTCCCGAAATCGACGATACTTAAAACCATCTTTAATCACACAAGCAACTCCTTTTTCAGTAACACTTACTCGGAAATCCGCCATTTTCCAGTGTCAAAACAAGGCAGTCACAACACAAACCCAAAGAAGGTATAAAAACTTCTGACTACAAAAGGTCATCACCTTTGGTATAAATAAAGAGATTCTTTGACCTTTTTCATCCCAGTCAACCAATCAGATTCGTCCTCAAATTAAAAGTTTACTTTAGCCACCTGCAAAGTTCATTTTCCACTCCACCAATCAGAGGAGGCCACTAAGTCAACATTTATCGTCTAATTAATTACAGAAGTCAGTTCTTGTAAACACCTGGGTATATAATATAACACATACATACAAACATAACAGAAGAGAGAACATTTTCCATCTGGGGTCCGTCTTTGAAAATATATTCAACTTGTCAATAAAGTCATACATACGTATATACAAACATAACAGAAGAGGAAATATTTTCACTCTGACAACATTGCTTAATTTTTTTGTGCGCAATCCTGTACATTATGACAGCTTGTCAACGGCTTATCAGATAAAACTGATAAAACCGGAAAAGTGTGCGCAATATCATTGCAGCCTTTGAATCACTCTGCCCAGCCTTTTGCACCGGACTACTCGGAAGGAGGAAGTAATATATTCATAATCAGATACTTATTTTTCATACAATGACAAGAAGTATAATTTATAATTAACTACTAGTTTTTTCTTTTGCTCATGTGATAGAAAGAGATATCTGGAACTTTAATAAAGATACATAAATATACATAAACATGGTATATTTTCATTTAAAATTTCTTGGACAAAGTCTGATGGTTGAAATACATTCAAATGAAGAGCAAGTTTCTAGCTCAGGGCAGTAGAAGAAAACTGAAATGTCAAAGAGCAAATTATATCAAAAAAAGCTATGTATGTTTTACCGAGTATGCGGCCTCTATAATAGAATAGGTAGATATGTATATCTGCTTTCAGAAATCTGGATATTCTTAAAACATTTTCCAAACGAGATATGAAGTTTGTCTAAAATTAAGCAACGCTTATGAGAATTAAATAATTCAGATCTGGAAGGAAGTAATTAATTCCTTTGAAATAATTCATGCAATTAAATAAAAAAAATAAGAATATAAAAATGTGAAAAAAAATATATGCACAGAGGTAGGAATGAACGACATTCGACTAAGGAATTTTCTGTTTGCGGTATAACGGCTACTTGTATTAACCGCACTTCACTACGGATTATACGTCCGTGAACTTGGCCCCCCACTTTGAGCACTAACGGTAAAATTAGTGTCAATCGTTAGTGCATCGTTAGTGCTTCCTAGTGCACCAACCCGTGACGTTAGTGCTTCATTAGTGTAGACTCTAGAGCCAAAACAATGGTACACGCTGGCCCCCCCCACTTCAAGCAATAAGAAAAGGAATAGTGCCGTTCGTTAGTGCATCGTAAGTGCTTCTAGAAAATACTAAAAGTTACTTTAGTGCTTCACTATTAGTGTAGATATAGCCAATTATAAGTCACGAAACTCCCATAAGAAATGCATGGGGAATTTTTCATTGGGTCAAATTACCGCCAAATTCAAAAGCACTATTGACCTCTGCTAGTGCAATCGTTAGTACATCGTTAGTGCTTCTTACTGCAAAAACCGCTAACGTTAGTGCTTCATTAGTGTAAGAGTTATAAATAAAAAAAAACTTTTGGGGGGGCCAACTTCACGCTGCCCCCCACTTCAAGCATTAACGATAAAATTAGTACCATTCGTTAGTGCATCGTTAATGCTTTCAGAAAATACTAATAGTTTCGTTAGTGCTTCACTATTAGTGTAGATATAATTGTAGATACAATTGTATGTCACGAAACTCCCATAAGAAATGCATGGGGAATTTTTCATTGCGTTAAATTACCGCCAAATTCAAAAGCACTAATGATCTCTTTTAGTGCAATCGTTAGTGCATCGTTAGTACTTCTTAGTGCACCAACCCTAATGTTAGTGCTTCATTAGCGTAGGAACTACAAGTGAAAAACCCTTTGGGCCTAGCGTGAACTTGTCCCCCCACTTTGAGCACTAACGAAAAGATTAGTGCCATTTGTTAGTATATCGTTAGTGTTTCCAGAAAATACTAATAGTTTCGTTAGTGCTTCACTATTAGTGTAGATATAGCCAATTGTAAGTCACGAAACTCCCATAAGAAATGCATGGGGAATTTTTCATTGCGTTAAATTACCGCCAAATTCAAAAGCACTAATGATCTCTTTTAGTGCAATCGTTAGTGAATCGTTAGTACTTCTTAGTGCACCAACCCTAATGTTATTGCTTCATTAGTGTAGGAACTACAAATGAAAAACCCTTTGGGCCTAGCGTGAACTTGCCCCCCACATTGAGCACTAACGAAAAGATTAGTGCTATTCGTTAGTATATCGTTAGTGCTTCCAGAAAATACTAATAGTTTCGTTAGTGCTTCACTATTAGTGTAGATATAGCCAATTGTAAGTCACGAAACTCCCATAAGAAATGCATGGGGAATTTTTCATTGCGTTAAATTACCGCCAAATTCAAAAGCACTAATGATCTCTTTTAGTGCAATCGTTAGTGAATCGTTAGTACTTCTTAGTGCACCAACCCTAATGTTATTGCTTCATTAGTGTAGGAACTACAAGTGAAAAACCCTTTGGGCCTAGCGTGAACTTGGCCCCCCACTTTGAGCACTAACGAAAAGATTAGTGCCATTCGTTAGTATATCGTTAGTGCTTCCAGAAAATACTAATAGTTTCGTTAGTGCTTCACTATTAGTGGAGATATAGCCAATTGTAAGTCACGAAATTCCCATAAGAAATGCATGGGAATTTTTTCATTAGGTCAAATTCTAACGAAATTCACATGCTTCTAGTGGCATCGTTAGTGTTTCGTTATTGCTTGCTAGTGCACCAAGACCAAACATTAATGCTTCTTATCGTGAATGCTTTTATTGGCTAGCGTATAGTTAGTTTCCCCTAAGTTTTATTTTCTACCATCCATACTTTTGATGCACTAATGTTTGGAGTTCTGTAATAAGAGGTACTAACACTACACTACACCATAACCATTACACTATATGTAGTTATTAGTGTTTTTAAATAAGTGGGAAGTTTACAAATTTAAAAATGCTAAGTGTCTAAATTTAGCCCCGCACGATTCTCAAGTGCTAGTAAAACTATTTACATGTTTAGTGCTAAGTAATTTCACATTAGTGCACTAAACACTAATGATAGTACTATCATACTTTAGAAGTTATTAATGAATAACTCGTTCGGGGCTAATTTTAGATTTTTCAACTTTTACACATTTTTTTAGTAATTGTGCCACAAAAGCGGGACTACAACCAGTGGGTTGTGCATTAACAGAGCCCTATTAAACACTGATTGCTATCATAGTTTAGGAGTTATAAGTGAATAACACATTCCGGGCTAAATTTAAATTTATCGAAGTTTACAATAATTGTCTCACAAAGGTGGAATAAACGTCAAAGGTTAGTACAGCGTTAATACTCCAAAAAGCTCTAACGCTAGTGAAATCCTAGTTTGGGAATTATCAATGAATAACTCGGACGAGACTGAATTTAAAAGTATCGCAAAACACTAATTTTCTCATAAAGTTAGGACAAACGCTAAAGGATAGTGCATCCTTAACGCTTCAAAAGAATATTAAGTACTAACGTTAGTGCTATCATATTTTTGGACTTATTAATGAAAACTCAACCCGGTCTAACTTTAGGTTTTTCTACTTAAACAGTTTTACACTAATTGTACCACAAAAGTGGAACAAACACAAGCTCTTACTGCATTGCTAGAGCTCTATAAAACATTAAGCATTGTCGTTAGTGCTTTGATGAATAATACGGATAGGTTTGAATTTAAATTTTCGAGCTTCACACTAATTGTCCCACAAAGGTAAGATAACCACCGAAGATTAGTGACTGTTAGTGCTTCATGAAACACTAATCACTTAACGTCAGTGCCGTCACAGTTTAGGAGTTTTACCAAATAACTCGAGTGGGGCTAACTTCAGGTTTTTCAATTTTTACATAATTATTGTAAAATTAGATAAATTTTAATTGAGTTCCGTCCGAGTTATTCACTGATAACTTCAAAACTATGATAGCACTATCGTCAATGCTTAGTATTTTTGAAGCACTAGAAACGCACGATCCATCAGCGATTATCTTACCTTTTGATTGACAATTATTGTAAATTTCGACAAATTTGAATTTAGGCTCGTGCGTGTTATTCGTTAATAACACTTAAATTATGATAACAGTAGCATTAGTGCTTATTCAGCGGAGGACTAAACGCTGGTTTGCTCCAATTCTACAATTATTGTCCTACAAAGGTGAGATATACGTCAAAAGTTAATGCATGCTTATTGCTTCTCGAAACACGAAGCATTAGTGTTAGCGCAATTATAGTTTAGGAGTTATAAGTGAATAAGTCACTGTGTGCTAAATTTAATTTTAGCGAATTTTAGAATAATTGTCCCACAAAGGTTGAATAAACGTTAAAGATTAGTACATCGTTAGTCCTCCGAAAGACACTAAGCATTAATGTTACTGCTATCATAGTTTAGGGGTTAAAAATGAATAACTCGGGGGGGGGGGGATGGGCTACTTTCGATCTTTAAATTTTGTACAATTTTACGCTAATTGTCTGACAGAAATAGAAAAATTTCAATTTAGTCTTGCAAATAATATTCACTAATATAGAGCTGAATCAAAGCACTAACGTTTGAGTTTAGTGTACTAATGGGTACTAACGATGCACTAACCATGTCCAACGTTTTTTTTTTCTTTTTAAGTATTTGAGATGCGTGCGGGGCTAAATTTAGACACGTAGCATTTTCCATTTTGTAAAATTCTTCCACCAAATTTAAAAGCACTAATAACCAAATATTAGTGTAATGGTTACTATTACGTTCGGGAAATTAACACAATGAAAAATACCCCATGCATTTCTTATGGGAGTTTCGTGACTTATAATTGGCTATATCTACACTAATAGTGAAGCACTAACAAAACTATTAGTATTTTCTAGAAGCACTAACGATGCACTATCGAATTGTACTAATCTTTTCGTTAGTGCTCAAACTGAGGGCCAAGTTCACGCTAGGCTCCAAGGGTTTTTTTACTTGTAGTTCCTACACCAATGAAGCACTAACGTTAGAGTTGGTGAACTAAGAAGTACTAACGATTCACTAACGATTGCACTAAAAGAGATCATTAGTGCTTTTGAATTTGGCGGTAATTTAACGCAATGAAAAATTCCCCATGCATTTCTTATGGGAGTTTCGTGACTTACAATTGGCTATATCTACACTAATAGTGAAGCACTAACGAAACTATTAGTATTTTCTGGAAGCACTAACGATATACTAACGAATAGCACTAATCTTTTCGTTAGTGCTCAAAGTGGGGGGGTCAAGTTCACGCTAGGCCCAAAGGGTTTTTCACTTGTAGTTCCTACACTAATGAAGCAATAACATTAGGGTTGGTAAACTATGAAGTACTAACGATGCACTAACGATTGCACTAAAAGAGATCATTAGTGCTTTTGAATTTGGCGGTAATTTAACGCAATGAAAAATTCCCCATGCATTTCTTATGGGAGTTTCGTGACATACAATTGTATCTACAATTATATTTACACTAATAGTGAAGCACTAACGAAACTATTAGTATTTTCTGGAAGCACTAACGATGCACTAACGAATGGTACTAATTTTATCGTTAATGCTTGAAGTGGGGGGGCAGCGTGAAGTTGGCCCCCCGAAAAGTTTTTTATTTATATCTCTTACACTAATGAAGCACTAACGTTAGCGGTTTTTGCAGTAAGAAGCACTAACGATGCACTAACGATTGCACTAGAAGAGGTCAATAGTGCTTTTGAATTTGGCGGTAATTTGACCCAATGAAAAATTCCCCATGCATTTCTTATGGGAGTTTCGTGACTTATAATTGGCTATATCTACACTAATAGTGAAGCACTAAAGTAACTTTTAGTATTTTCTAGAAGCACTTACGATGCACTAACGAACGGCACTATTCCTTTCCTTATTGCTTGAAGTGGGGGGGCCAGCGTGTACCATTGTTTTGGCTCTAGAGTCTACACTAATGAAGCACTAACTTCACGGGTTGGTGCACTAGGAAGCACTAACGATGTACTAACGAATGGCACTAGTTATTTCGTTAGTGCTTGAAGTGGGGGGCAGCGTGAACTTGGCCCCCCCAAAGGTTTTTTGCTTGTAGCTCCTACACTAATTAAGCACTAACGTTAGGGGTAGGTGCACTAAGAAGCACTAACGATGCACTAACGATTGACACTAAAAACTTTATCGTTAGTGCTCAAAGTGGGGGGCCAAGTTCACGGACGTACGGATTATGCTGGTTGAATTTAAAAAAAATTAAATACGAGAAATATGAGTAGAATATATATGAGACAAAAATGATACTTGTTACCGTAAGGGCTGAACATCGATTCAAATACAATGTGAATTATCAAAATATACTAAGGAAATATGTGGTAAATACTTACATTCTATCAAAAGGACATTAGTTGCGGTCTTTTACACTTAAAGAACGGTTCAATCATTTAGAGTGATTATTTGGATACCGTTTGCACTATCCTTGACTCATGTTTTTATTATATTTTGATTAAAATTCATATTCTAAGAGGAAGAGGAGTTGAAAACGTTTGCCAAATATAGAGCATTTCCGGAACCCCTCAAATTATAGAAATGAAGCTCCGCATATAAAATTCTTATTAAAAATATGTGGACATATGTTTCAGCGTTTTCGAAACTTTTTCTTTCAAGTAAGTTCTAAAATTTTGTATTTATAAAAGGCTCAATGTGAAGAAACGACTGAACAGTTTGATATGAAGTTGCGGACATACAGCAGTTAGCACTTAAGTCACTTTCATTAAAACGTTTTACTAGAGCAGTAAAGGAAGTCCGAAGCTCCTGAAGTTACGGAGATGAAACTCTTCATAATATATGTAACATATTATATAAGCGATAAACCATTGGTTAGTTTGCTTCACGATGATTATCGATGTAGCAGTTATACGTAAAAGCAGCACCCAACCATAAGTTAATTTACTCAGCGTTTATAAGAATATTCCGGAATATTTCGATCCTTCATTACAGGTGTATTACCGCTGATGCTACTAGAACTTTACCATGCCTCCGTTATCCCTTCTCTTAACAAACTTCAAATCCTTCTCTGAGACCCGTAACTGAGAATAGGACACAGGCTACCGAGTCTGCTGATAGACATGGAGAAAAAAAATCATTAAATTGTGTTAGATTTCTTTTTACTCCAAAGTAGTGCATACTCTGTAAGGTGAGAGAGTACGTAGGACTAAAGGAATGATCCCGCCGAAGAGGAGTCTTTTGATAGAATGGATTCAGTGTGTAGCAAAAAATGTTGAAGGTTCCACAAATGAATCAGCTGAAGCAAAAGAAGATTAAAAATAAGCTAACATTGCACATATCTCTATGAGTATAGGGGATGGACAATGCCCAATGAACACTTTTTCTTATTCCTTTCTATTTATCTCACATGATTCTTGCCTGGAAGTGGCTTAATAAAGTTTGAAAAGAAAAAAACATCCTTCGTATAATTCAAATACACACTGAGAAAAGAATACGCACTTATAAAAACACATTTTCTGCAATGCTTATAAATGTTGCAAATATGTGATGGTTTAGATGCTGTATCAATATTTTGATCTCAGTGATACAAGATAAGCTTTGTGAGTTAAAGACACAAGCGTTATGTTCGTGATGAAGATACTGATAGAAAATTTAAACTGCTGTGTAACTGTAATGTTTATCAGCATTTCGAATTGTATTGTGAGTGTATGATGTATTTAAGTTATATGCTACAAATATTATAAGAAGTTATTCCAAGATTTACTAGCTTCTATCTACGCACGCAATACTCAATCACATTTAAGAGTAACAAATACTGCAAGATTCTATTCGTGCTCCCAACACCATACTCTGACTCTACACAAACTTGATACGACAACCATCAAGAAGACGTCATCGACCATCGTAAACAATTACAATAGGACTTCGATAATTTGAACTTCAAAAATCCGAACTTAGTCCCCAGAAGCTTTTTACATTTTGTCGTAGCGCTAGCGATAAACAAACAATAGGGTTGTCCGTCGGGCTCAAATGCAACCAATCAACCAACGACAGTATTTCTTTCCACTTTTTTTTTTTTTATTTATCATTAGCAAAGTTACACGTAAGCTTTTGATATCCTGTGATTAGAGCTATTATTTTGAGAGTGAGTGATGATTACTATCTGTGGAAAATGTCTACATAGTGCTACTATAAATAATGTGTATATCAATGAAGATAGATTCTAATTCGTCGGTATTGTTTTAAAAATATAAAGCCATGAAATTACTTTATTATTACTATGGAAAAATTGTTTAAACAATATCGGCGGTTGTAGATTAAACGTTATTTCCTTCCGGGTGTGAATTGAACATTGTTTTCTTTCAAAGATTCATGTCAATTAGATTCTACCAAAATCCACTATATCTATCAACAAATAGAAGCGTTCCCTAATCTTGGGAAATTTCGTTGGTAAATTTTGCAAAAATGAGGGAAAATGGGAATTTTTCGATAAAGAATTTCAATTCAGGGAAATTGAAGCTCTGACTGAACAATATAAAATATTAAATTTGTCTTTGTTCTTCAGGAATAAGCCAATTCAATGGAAATAGTTTACGAGTGTTGTGTGTCTGTTGAAAATAGTATAAATTGCACCCACTATTGGCTGGGTGTATTTGTGTGTATTTTTTTTTTTTTTGTAAGAAAAAGTTAAGGAAAAAGTAAAAGAAATAGAATCAAAAAGCAAATGAATAAAACAAATGTGGTTAGCACTTCCTTTAATATAGCTAAATTTATTCTTATCACATAACTTCTGTCATAAGAATAGGACACTCAACAAACTAGAGAAAATGATAAGGAAACAAAATTTTCCTCAAATGATTCAAAATTTTCCCTTAAGAGGCCTCATCCCGGCGAAATTAAAATACCGCTAATTTTATAGTAATTGTGCGATATCTTTAAATAGATAAAAGATAATTGAAATGTGGAACAAGAGCGCCCTAGACAATATTGTTTTGCTTGAGGTACCGTTATCACAACTCATATAGTGGCTTTCCGTTTTCAGCCGTTTATAAACGCGAAATCGAAATCTAAAGTAGATAAGTGAGTCGTGATAACGGTATCTCATGTAAAATGATATTGTCTAGGACGCTCTTGTTCCACATTTCGATTATCTTTTATCTATTTGAAGATATCACATAATTACTGTAAAATTAGCGGTATTTTAATTTCGCCGGGATGAGGCCTCTTAAGGAAATATACGAACACCATACCAATTGAGTGACTGATTAAAGCAAAGCTCCCGTTAAGTTAAAAAAAACTGTTATAGCGGAATTCAAGAATCCAATCCGTAAGAGTGAAACTACGATTTATATTTTGAATCAGTATAAACACTTCCAACATTTTAAGGAAATATTTTTTTTTTAATGTGTCCTCCTCCTCAGGGCCGCCCACAGGGGGGATGTATGGCGCAAGCTGCGCCATTGAGAAAAATTTGGGGGGGGATTTTACTCTACTTTCGAACTAGCAATTTTACTGTCGGAATTGCATTAAAACACGATTTTGAGAAGCTAATTTTCAAAAATTTTTCGGGGTGAACCCCCTTACCCCCTGCTTCGATACTCGATGAATGAAGTACCGCGCAAGTAGCCGTATGAAAGGAAAGGTTGGTTCGTTTTAAGAGAGAAGGGTCGCCCACAGGAGGGATGAATGGCGCAAGTTGTGCCATCGAGAAAAAAGTTGGGGGGAATAAAAAAATTGGGGAAGAATTTTACTCTAATGTCGAATAAGTAATTTTGCTGTCGTCAGAATAACATTGGAACACGATGCGATTTTTTTTTTAAATCTCGAGAATGAATCCCCCTACCCCCTGCTTAGAAACTCTATGAATGAAGTACCGCGCAAGTTGCTATATGAAAGAATGGCGCCAAGTTCTGGTGAACAACAGTTACAAACACTCAAGGAATCAGTTTCAAATTTAGATTTGAAACTTGCCTATGTTGTCTGTTGAAAATTATAAAGTAGTTTGACCTAATTGTGAGCTAGTGGTAACCATACATACAACAGCCAAGTTTCAAATCTAAATTTGAAGTGAGCCAGTGAGTGTTTGTAACTGTTGTCCACCAGAACTTGGCGCCTATTTTTGTGATTTCAATTCTTTTTAAGGCCACTCGTACTTGGCACTTTTACAGGAATGTTTTTGTTGGGTATCACTTCTTTTTGTAGGCTAATTTCGAGGATAACATTTTCTTTTGGTATCAAACTCAATAACTTGTAACTTGCGTCTTACTTTTCATGTACAAGGGAATTATATCAATATTTTGTAAAGAAAAAAATAATACTACTAATTGTAGAAAAAGAATACCTGTGCCATACACAGTGTGTAGAAGTTTTTATACCCTTCAATATCCTTATAGAACATATTTAGTATTGTACACTACCAAGACTACTAATAAAAGTAATGCCATTTTTATAATTACTACTGCCCTTACTACTACTACAAGCATTCTATAATACTACTACAGGAAATAAAAACAACAAAAATAACAATTACTAGTACTATAAAAACTACTGCCACACTGGGCAATTGTTTTTAGAGGTCTTGAGTTTTGAGGAGGGAAGAGATTATTAGTTTTTGGGGGGAGTGCGCCATCAGCTTTGGGGGGGATGGGCACCCCTGCTCCTCCTCTTGCTGTCAAATATACTAATTGTAAATTTTGCAAGGTTGTCCAAGATATCATATTCAATGAAATTGTATATGATCCTTAGTTACATAGGAAACAGTTTTTTTCTTTTCAAATTCTCCTACGTGTTTTGGATAACAGGATTGACCTTTCTTGTTCACTGGGCATAACCTCTCTCTCTAGAGAACAAAGGATTTTCAACTGCTGATGTAGTTAAATCTATTAGCTCACTTTGCTTCTTCTTCTTCTTCTTCTTCTTTCTCTGTTTATTAACTCTGGTAAATGAATTTTAGTACACGAGCTAAATTAGCAATGGAAACTTGATAAGCGTCATATTAAAACAAGAGTCAATAATGTAAAATTTAATTATTTTCCCCAACGTATCCAGGTTATTAATTCTTGCTAGTCCACTGTTAACAGAGGCTCATTGAGAAGGATTCACAAAGGTAAATAATATGCTTATAAAATTATCTTTTTTCCCTCGCTTCCTCATGGGAGTGTTGATTTAAGCTGATGATAAACTAGGCTCTATTGTTTACCTAATATATTCTTCATCAGGTTTTATGGTAGCGCACTATAATTTACTATGAAAAAAGATATTCTTCTAACACCTTCTAAATCTAGCAATAATTACAGAATATGTACAGTAAACTATAGTGACCATGACGACTCGTGAAGCCTGAGATCTACACTAATCATATAACTGGTTGGTGTGATGCGTCGGAAGAATTCGGTAAAATTCGCGTAGTTGGCTTCCGAATGCACACTTGAAAACACGTTAAAAAAAACAACAGAAGTACACCAAAAGTGTTGGCAAACCTAGAAGATATGGCGAACGAGCGGCAAAGAAAGCACTTAGGCCAATCCGAACAACACTGCACTGTCAGATATTTTCCGTATAGAGCGAGAGACGGCACTAGCAAAATTTCATAGGAAGGGTTTACAACCGGAATTATTATTAGGCGTTCTATTAGGTACGGAAATCAGTAAATTTAGGCCAAGCTTCACGACTCTTTGTGATCACTAAGCTTAATCTACAGCATGAGTTTACTTTGTGTGATATGCAATTATGAAGGATTTGTCGCTAGCAGCACAAACATTAGACCCAACCATGAGGAATGATTTGGTAGCCAACTGCCAACGCTGGTCCTGCGTTATGATTGGCCAGTTTCTTGACTATTTGCCAATTAATTCAACTGTTAATGCAACCTTTGAGTTTCGTTTCCCAGTGTGAAACAAAGACGTCAAAACTATGATATGTCAATACTGAAATTTGAAGTACTGCATCTGTAAGTACGTATTAGGGATTGGTGGAACCGTTTTTGGACTTTGAATGGATTCGGTTCTAGAAGATCCGGATCCGGAACTAGATTTTTTCGGATCCAGGTCTGAACCGGTTCCTGAGATCCGGTTCCGGAACCGATTCTGAATTTAGTATGTACGATGTCGTCTCATAATTTGTGCAGGACCCCCCCCCCCCGAAAAAAACGGAGAGCGGAGAGCTTTCAGAAATTCGAAATGGAAAGGTGGGTCAAAGTTTGACTCAAAACTGGCAAAAATGAGCAACAGTCAACAATAGAAACAACTTTATTGGAAACTTTTTTCTTTTCAGACCAATCGCGGCAAATTTTGGAAACTATTTTAATTTTAGTGTGTACCTCTAATTCTGAGGGAATTTATTTATAACATCAACACGGTTTAAAGGCCTTGGAGTCTATTATTCAACCGTGATTTTGACATATTCAAACAGCCCTAATAAAGGGGAGGATGTATGAAAATTTCGATATAAAGGATGAATATCCCTACGGATTTTGTGGGATCCCCACAGGCCCGGCATTTTGAAACGATTGTCCCGAGAAAAAAAAATGTTTGAATTGCAAGTTGTTGGTATATTCATGAGTGGCACTGACGTTTACGTTTTTAGTTGACCCTCCGTTCCTTTGAAATTGCTGAGACCGTCGCTCCTCTTTTCGGGAGAGGAAAATCCTGCAAAAAATTGAACATTGTAAATATATTTTTGCATCGCTATTTGTTATATTCAATTACTCGTAAGGCTGCATAAATGGATTTTCCAGTCGGCCATTTCAGGTGTAATCTAATGTAAACATTTTCGTGCAACACTCTGTATTACAAATTCGTCGTTATTTTCTCAAGGTGCAAACGCTAAACCCGAGATGCTGGCAGGCTGTGAACAGTGTGCTAGATGAAATGGTGGAAGCGACAGGCAGAAGGCAGCCGCTTGTCTCATTTGGCTAAACAATCTGGGTACTGGCAAACCCATTGGGTAAACAGGCAAACCCATTTGGCTAAACACCTACTGGTGGACCAAAACTTTCTTTCTGTGTGTGTGTGTGGGGGGGAAGAGGGTCTGGGCGAGGAGAACACAAGCGCGTGGTCCTCTTTGCAGTGTTTTGAAGGTCATCTTTGTGCCTCCTTTTCGAGTCTTTGGAAGGGAGGTTTCATATCTCCAAGAGATCTGAAAACCGGATCTTCAAGAACCGGTTCCGCCGGAACCGGAACATTGTGGCCATCCCTAGTAAGTACTGGTTCCAATAGAGTGAGAAGATCAAAAATAAAACCTAATCTTGGGAGCTGAATAATTGAAAACATACACACACATTTCTTGGTATCTTATAGTTTTTGCTCTATGAAAACCTGAAACTAAAGTAGTAATAAATTCAATCATTTCCGGTTTCGATATAGTGTTGCGATATTGTGATACTCTTGAGACGCTGTATCGATTGCAAAAAAAGTTTGCTCCTATGTATTTCAGTTATTATTTTATGCAAAAAGGAAAAGAACTGCAAACAACTGGTTCTCGATATCTCTCACTTTTTTTTTACTCTGATACCTGTCGACAGCCGGATGGACTGCTTCCCTTTCTGTTCAGTTCTTAGATGCCAATATAAATTATTTTACTTTCTCACGTACTGTAGTACTTAATACATTTATATTATACTATTTATTGTATACTTAATAAGGATATATGCGTGTACACTTAATAAGGATATAATAATTGTATAATAAGGATATAATTACCGTTAAAGTCACAGTTAGCCATGAAGATGTTAACGGATTGAATCCATTAACGAATTCGGCCAGATTATCGTTCTAGCTAGATATGGGATAGTCACCGTTAAATTCACAGTTAGCCATGAAGATGTTAACGGATTGACTCTATTCTGGAATCCGGTCGAGATGATCGCTCTACCTATATATTGTAAAAACAGATTTTTTTAAAAATGCTTTCACTCAGCAGTTATTTTCTTGAGTAACGGACAGTGTTTCTTCCAGACGCATTTTTGCGAGGGCACTGTCCCCTACCCCGGAGCTCTGAGAGTGCCTCCCCGGAGGGGACCAAAATAATACGTTTATAATATAATAATTAATAGAATAGTACCAGCAGTGCCCCCCGGAAAACTCAGTGTGCCCCAGGAACATTGTTTCTGAGAGAAACACTGGTAACGGACAGACAGACAGACGTATTAACATCCAATCTGACTAGCGTGATTCTAATGAACATAACAACCACCTTTATGATGGTTAGTTGAGCAACAATGATAACGTATACTTACTATCTATAAAAAAAATCTCACTATAAGACTACGACAAACTGCACACAAACAGAACAAAAAAGCTTTAGCTTTAAACGGAAAATGGTTTTAGTGGTTTTTGAATTCTATGAATGCAATTTAAAAATTTTAATTACTTGTTGGTTGGACGTGTGAGCAGGTGAGACTTGTTAACCGCGGAGAGTCATGGCTAAATACAATTCATCAATCCACGCCGTATCTCATGGGTCTACATAGCTCCCTGGTCTTCATTATTTAAAAATGGAGAGAAATTGATTTTTGCAGAAAGGGCATTGTTCTAGTGCTATGCATAATAAAATCGTAGGATATTCGTTTACAAATTGAAGTTCAGGCAGTTCAGTTCCAAATATATTAAATTATATTATCCCACTAATTTTTAGAAAATAATATCCAATATACAGGGTGTTTCAAAACAACACCGACAACGTTTGGGAGATAATTCCTGATACCAAAATAAGACAAAAAGAATACAGAGGTTGTTCAGCCTACGTTTGGCCGATTTCGTTCCTTCCCTCTTCCGGGCAGAAATGACTCACCCGACCTGGCTCGTGACGTCCTGCAATGTTGTGCAGTGGCTTCCTGGGAACGGAGTTGTTTTTCCGCGCAGACGACAATAACGCACAAAAGAGGACCATTGTTGTGAGTGCTGTGTTAAATTTGTTTCCAAGCATGTGGGTTTCCTCTCTGTGACCAAAATGCCGCCCAAACTAAACCGGTTTTGGGAAGGCTATGTTGCGGCTCTTTGTGAGGCCCACTTTAGTGTTTCTGTCATTAGAAAACAGTGCGAGAAGAATGGTTGCAACATCAGTTTAAGTGGAATAGAAATGTTATTAAAAAGTACATGGGCAACGAAGCTCCACATTTGGATCACCAACGAAGTTGCCTAGGAAGAGGGAACGCACCAAGGTCACCTCCACCGTGCAGACGAAACTTCGCAAAATGGCAATGCAAAAAATCCGCCAACACAAAGGTGTATGGCTAATCGTCTTGACGTGTCTTTGGAGATGTGAGCCGGACTGTGGAGTTACACCATAAACTCAAGCTGAAAAAAGTCATGAAAGCTCGCGGCCATCTTCTCAGGGATGCCCACCAAAAGGAACGAAAATGTAACGCCCGGAAGCTGTACGAACGGCATCTTACAAAACAAAAGTGGATGTACGACGTAACGCTCGATGAAGTATGGATTTACCTTTCCGACTGGGACAAACCGAGTGTCATCATGTACCGAGAGAAAGGCGCCAAGAACTTCAGAAGATGGATCCGTGTCTGTAAGGAATCCTTCCCAAAAGGGTTCATGGTCGTTACTGGCTACTGTTACCGAGATAAACTGAAGATTCGTAGGGTGGCGAAGAACTGCAAAATAAATTCGCAGTATTTTCAGGAGCAGATCATGCTTCCGATCTACAAGCGTGAGATTCGAACAATGTACTTCAATGACGCCAATGTAGTGCGCATTCACACGGACAAGGCCTCATCACATACCTCACGATCGTCCCTCGCATTCTACAGGGAGATGGAGGATGCAAGTAGTATACAGGTGATACGTTTCAATGAGGTGCCTGTTAAATCTCCAGATGCAAGTCCTATGGACTATTGTGGATTTGGATTGCTGAAGCGGGCTTTGGGAAAACGGCGTGTGACAACTGTGGAAGGACTTTGGAAAGCTGTGCAAAGGGAATGTGATAAGATTTCCCTCTCAGTTCTTCCGAGAAGTCTATTACAGTGGAAATTACGCTGTCGGGCTATTGTTAGGAACCAAGGGAAACACATCGAGCACTTACGGACCTGGCGCCATGGATTCTTCTAAATTTTTAGGTAAGTCGAAATTGGCCAAATGTAGACTGAACAGCCTCTGTAGACTAACTTGAGTGCACAAATGCTTCCTTTCGGAGTTATTGGCTGCCAAAATCATGAAAAATTAAACTTTAAAGATCCATAGGTCCAGAACTAAGGGACCTACCGTAGTCGGGTCAAGACTTCACTTAAGGACCACTATGTGCCCTATCGAAATAGCCATGATTCAGAATCCTAAGGTACACACGCAACAATTTCTATAGAGGTAGTTAATGAATACTTCAAATTATATGCCCGTAGTCAAACTCCCTCTATAAAAACTGTTGTGGAAGTATCGCAGGATTTTGAAACATGGATTTTTCGATAGGGCACGTATTAGTTCCTAAGTGAAGTCTTGATCCGACTTCGGTAGGCTCCATACTTTTGGAGCTATGGGACTTTAAATTTCAATTTTTCATCATTTCGGCATCCTATAACTCCGAAAGAAAGCATTTGTGCACCCAAGTTGGTCTATACTTTTTGTCTTATCTTGGTGTCAGGAATTAGCTCCCAAACATTGCTGGTGTCGTTTTAAAACACCCTGTACACATTACTATATGATAGTATTATGTTTGAGATTTGTCATTGAAATACAGGGTTGGTCAGAAAGTAAAGTTACAAAGCCTGCAGCGGAACGTGTATATATTATTTCATACAGCCAATACAGCCAACAGATAGTAGAGCTACATACATTAAGTTATTTTTTGACAGTCTCCACATCGGCTGAAGCACTTATCGTATCGTGGGATGAGTTTGAAGATTCCCTTCTGCTAAAAATCCAGTCCTTGTGTGTTCAGCCACTTTGTCACGAAGTGTTTCATTTCCTCGTCTGAAGCAATGCCACGGCCTCCTAGGTGCTCGTTCAAATGCGGGAACATTTGGAGCGAGGTCCGAGCTGTAGGTAGAGTGGTGGAGCCGTGTTCACATGTTTTGATGTCGTGCTACTCGCCAACTGCGCACCACGTCGGTGACGTTTTCTCTACCAGCCGCAAACTTTCGACACTATTCTGCGAGGATGCTCACGAGACATTACAATCTCTCCGCAAACCTCTACCAGCTGCCATTGAATTTCAGGAGCGGGTTATATGTTTCGCTCACAGAAATCGAATAACTGAGAGAACTTCTTTGCGAGACCAGTTTTCCAAAATTCGCCATTTATGTTTACCAGCAAGTAACGCCGTAGGTGGTGGGTGGCTGAAACTCTGCACTGTTTCTAACTCCATGTATTAAAATTACCGCACACTCCTCATCCCTCTTAACAGACGAAATTCCACAAATATTGGTCTTATAACCTGAGTTTCTAATCCGCCCTCGTACCTTAACAATACCTGATGAATAAGGTTCTTCCAACCCTTTCAATAACACGAAGAAGGAGAAATCTAAACAACGAAAATTTTTACAGTATATGAACTCACTGGAAGTACAAAAACGGCAAAATCAAATGTAATCCATTGTAAAGAACTGAAATAATACGCTGTTTACGCGCAAATATATAAGATTTAGGATTTAGATTTCTGAGCTTTCGGCATCTAAGGCCATTTTGCCCTTCACGTTTTGAGGGATGACGTCCCTCAGCGAACACACAATCAGGGGAAAGGGAAGGAAGGAAGCGGCCTGGGACCTATAAATTAGGTACCATCCTGGAAATTCGCTTGGTGTGAGTGAGGAAAACACAAGAAAACCTCATTCAGGGTGGTTGGCCTGAAAAAGCGTTTTACACTTTTTCGACCGAGTGCCCCCATCGGGAATCGAACCCGGGACCGCTCGCACCGAAGGCGAGAGCGTTAGCGACTACGCTAGGCGGGGCCACACGCAAATATATAAGAGTTTTTGTTAAACCAGTAATCAAATAGGTATACACATTTGTGTCATAGAAAATTAGACTATTAAACATAACCTGGAGAAATAAATTTCGTTAATATATCGTTTCTTTTGCTATTCATTTTCATTTGCTTGAATATAATTTGATACTGCTCACAACACTTTTTCTTTGCGACCGAGTATAGGCTAGTACCTATCGACCTTGCTTCTTAGGGAAGTCCAGGTTCAAACCATGGTGTTCATCACGAATGTTCTTGTTTCCGGTGCCATCTCATTTCTATTGGCAAACATCGTAAAGGTATCTTCAAATAAGGCTCTGTCTAACTTCTTTTCTTGTTATTAATATCACAGTTCTGGGCATTTTGAGACTGTAAGGTTATTAAGATCACGCTAGAGGGCTTTATAACATTGTAAGACTAATACGTTCGTCCGTTACTCCAGACGATAAGTCTTGAAGGAATTATGTCAATTTTCGATTATTATTATTATTATTATTATTTTGCAGTAGACAGCTACTGCGAATATCTCGGCCGAGTTCGTTAATGTAGTTAATCCGTTAACATCTACACGGCTAACGGCCATTATAGCGGTAGTTATTCATATCCCGTTTAATGTACATTTTGTTAACAAAATATGCAACCATCAAAGCATTGAAGAGTCACAGATTGCATAGACAACTAGGCGAAAACAACTATTGTTAATCCTTGTTAGGAGTATAAACGCAAGCCCATTCATTCGTAAATTTACGTGTCGTGTGATCCTCTTTAGGCAGAATTTATTATTATTATTATTATTATTATTATTATTATTATTATTACTGATGATTGGTAGTGATTCTAATGTGAATTGATCATTCAGGACATATGCGAAAGATATTTAAATATACAGTATGAAATCTCGAAAAAATGCACATATTCCTTTTTTTTTTACTCTGCATAATTCATCAGCTACCAAAAATGATAATCCAATAATTATGAATTATTCTGTACCAGTGGCGTACGGAAGGGGTGGGCCCAGAGGAGGCCGCTTGCCCAAAGGGTTCCAACAATGAACTTTGGTAGTTTGATGTTGGTATTTTTTTTTTAGAAGAAAAGCCAATTGCCTTTCATGTACTCTATTTGAAAACAAAATAATGTCACTAAACAGTTCCTAGACAAGCTGATTTGCCAACGCTGTGTTCGCTAACGACTGCTTTGCAATTGCAAAATGTCAGAAAACGTTTTATAATAGTGGGTAAAATGAAAAAAAAAAAAGACAGCTGTGTGCATTTCGGTAAGGAAAATGTGTAAACAAATCCCCTCCTCCAATAAAACAACGGAAAAACATCTAAACAAAATATTAATTCAGAGAAAGACTGGAAAAACGCTGTAGAAAAGTGGCTAGAACAAAAAAAGACAGTGTGCTAATTCTGGCGAAGAAGATATCCAAAACACCAATCGAGAAACGAAGAAATATCTAAAGAAGCCGACACTTCAGAGAAAGATTAAGTATTATTGTTATGCTATTATTATTATTATTATTGAAACAAAACATTGCATCTCAATAAACACACACACTATATATATATATATATATATATATATATATATATATATATATATATATATAATGCTCCACAATACTTATATCCCCCAAAGAAAAATCCTGGCTACGCTACTGTTCTTTACAGTGATTTGTACAGTACAATACAGTTCTTACAGTACAAAAAATATTCCTTAAAATAGGGTACGAATTGCCACTGGGGATCCTGCAAATTATATTTGGAATTGAATTATTGTGTTTATCATCGAAGAATTTGAAGACAAATCCATATTGGTTATTTGGTCAGCCATAACTCTCGAGGATATATATGTATAAATCCAACGATCAACATCCGATAATCACGAGTAATGAATTGAACTAGAGAAAAAAGAATAACGAAATATTTTGGGGATATTACTGGATAATTTTATAGCAGAAGAAAAATAAATCTTACCTAGAAACAGTCGCCTAATATCTGAAATACTTCCACCTACAAGAGTAATATAGTAATTTTGGAATACGATTTATATGTAATTCAAATTTTATATATGCATGATAAATCTCCTGTACTTCACTTAAACATGAGAAAATGCTCGTGTTTCAGAAGTCTCGTTCTTAACCGTACAGTGAGGAAATACGAAATTTGACCAAGTTCCAGGACTGATGTTGATACAGTATTTTGTAACTGCTAACGACACAACGTTGTTTATCATTTGATAGTATCCCTAGGTATTGTTCTTTGTAGAGCATATAAAGATTTGGTTAAAAAAAAAAAATCTCTGTCCTAAATATCGGTCATCGGAGATAGGAATTCCTGTTAAAAAAAAAAAAAAAGGCCGTGCATTAAGTTTTGTAGGGAAGGCAGCAACAAAGACTTACAACGTGACAAGAACTGTTCGTCCCAGCAATCGCCAATCTCGTAGTCTCGTATACCTGATTCTGTGGTGGACGTTTCTGATTACCTGAATACGTTTCTGGTTATCCCAAAAGTGGACGGACGTCCGTTAGCCAGTCGTTTTCAGGATAATGTTGAGCATTTTCGCGACCTGCTGCCCACATGGCTGCCCGCAATGATGGAGGATGTGTTGCAGATCTACAGCGAAACGATCTAGTAGATCCTGAAAGATCTAGATCATTCTCGCAGTAAACAGTTCTTATTACCTCAGCTGCTGATTTCTCTAACTTACAGCTACACTTCAATGTTTCATCTTTGCCCCATGTGACAATTAATGTATAACTAGGTGTTCGATAATATTGTTTAGAAAAGCATAGATTCTATCTTTATCGAAGTGCTGCGAAATAAGAGTATCATAATATTAATCTCACATGATGAAGATTTTTCAGTCATTAGAAGTTACAGAATACTACTATCAATCCTGAAACTTTATTCCTAAACCTTTAACTATTTCTAGATTATATTCAGGAACTTCAATTCGATATAATACACGTTTTCGTATTGACAAAATATTACAAATATAATAAAAATGTATAAAAAGGTACTGGAGTAAGGATTTAATTAACTTTTATGATTATGGGTTTTTCTTTTTTTAGAAGTTTCTCTTTTCAAAATACGTCACAACATCTATCTTTGAAAAAAAGTATGAGTTTTAGATTATATTTTTCTTTCGAGTATCATCTTTCTTTTATGTTTTTGTTGGCAAATCTCGTGCTCTGAGGGTTAGGAATTTTTTTCACACATTCCCTCGCTTCCAAAGGCTCTTCAGAGGTCGCCTCATCCCTCTCTCGAAATGAGCTCCTTCGGGACAAAAGGTGGCCGAAGTGTCAGGCTGATCACGTAAGTTCCTCTTCTGAGACTAAACCCCATTATACGCCTTCCTCCAGAAATTTCTCTTCTTCACGTACCCTACATTATTATCATCTGCCTTTTCCAACATTCGAAATATCACATGTCTCCACCATGTGTTTAGTTTTACGTCTATTAAATGTTACTGTTTGATACTTACAAGAAATGTGAGCAACTTTAAAACCAAATATAGAAAAATAGTTTTCAATTGTACTATTAATGTATAAAAAGAAACAAAATGTCATAAGGTGAGACATATACAAGTCAGTAGATCTTCTTAAGATGAATACAATATTTTCCAGAAAATAGAGAAAAACGAACTTTTTGTATACTTTAAACTGATATGTATGATAACAACGCGATCTATTAAGATGAAACTCATACTGAAGTATACACTAATCAAGCATTACGTTTTAAAAAATTGATGATGTATGATAACGACGCTATTTATTGAAATGAAACTGATACTGAAGTATACATTAATCAAGCATTACGTTTTAAAAGATTGATGATGTATGATAACGACGCCATTTATTGAAATGAAACTGATACTGAAGTATACATTAATCAAGCATTACGTTTTAAAAAATTGATGATGTATGATAGCGACGCCATTTATTGAAATGAAACTGATACTGAAGTATACATTAATCAAGCATTACGTTTTAAAAATGATGATGTATGATAACGCCATTTATTGAAATGAAACTGATACTGAAGTATACATTAATCAAGCATTACGTTTTAAAAAAATGATGATGTATGATAACAACACTATTTATTGAAATGAAACTGATACTGAAGTATACATTAATCAAGCATTACGTTTTAAAAAATGATGATGTATGATAACAACGCCATTTATTGAAATGAAACTGATACTGAAGTATACATTAATCAAGCATTACGTTTTAAAAAAATGATGATGTATGATAACAACACTATTTATTGAAATGAAACTGATACTGAAGTATACATTAATAAAGCATTACGTTTTAAAAAATTGATGATGTATGATAACAACACTATTTATTGAAATGAAACTGATACTGAAGTATACATTAATCAAGCATTACGTTTTAAAAAATTGATGATGTATGATAACAACGCCATTTATTGAAATGAAACTGATACTGAAGTATACATTAATCCAGCATTACGTTTTAAAAATGATGATGTATGATAACAACGCCATTTATTGAAATGAAACTGATACTGAAGTATACATTAATCAAGCATTACGTTTTATAAAATTGATGATGTATGATAACAACGCTATTTATTGAAATGAAACTGATAGTGAAGTGTACATTAATCAAGCATTACGTTTTAAAAAATTGACGATGTATGATAGCAACGCCATTTATTGAAATGAAACTGATACTGAAGTGTACATTAATCAAGCATTACGTTTTAAAAATGATGATGTATGATAACAACGCCATTTATTGAAATGAAACTGATACTGAAGTATACATTAATCAAGCATTACGTTTTAAAAAATTGATGATGTATGATAACAACGCCATTTATTGAAATGAAACTGATACTGAAGTATACATTAATCAAGCATTACGTTTTTAAAAAATTGATGTTGTATGATAATGTTACCAATTGAGATTAAACTGATACTGAAGTATACATTAATCAAGCATTACGCTTTAAAAATTGATGATGTATGATAACGCCATTTATTGAAATGAAACTGATAATGAAGTATACATTAATCAAGCATTACGTTTTAAAAATTGTTGATGTATGATAACAACGCCATTTATTGAAATGAAACTGATACTGAAGTATACATTAATCAAGCATTACGTTTTAAAAAATTGATGATGTATGATAACATTCAAAAATTGATGATGTATGATAACAACGTTATTTATTGCAATGAAACTGATAGTGAAGTGTACATTAATCAAGCATTACGTTTTAAAAAATTGATGATGTATGATAACAACGCCATTTATTGAAATGAAACTGATACTGAAGTATACATTAATCCAGCATTACGTTTTAAAAATGATGATGTATGATAACAACGCCATTTATTGAAATGAAACTGATACTGAAGTATACATTAATCAAGCATTACGTTTTATAAAATTGATGATGTATGATAACAACGCTATTTATTGAAATGAAACTGATAGTGAAGTGTACATTAATCAAGCATTACGTTTTAAAAAATTGACGATGTATGATAGCAACGCCATTTATTGAAATGAAACTGATACTGAAGTGTACATTAATCAAGCATTACGTTTTAAAAATGATGATGTATGATAACAACGCCATTTATTGAAATGAAACTGATACTGAAGTATACATTAATCAAGCATTACGTTTTAAAAAATTGATGATGTATGATAACAACGCCATTTATTGAAATGAAACTGATACTGAAGTATACATTAATCAAGCATTACGTTTTTAAAAAATTGATGTTGTATGATAATGTTACCAATTGAGATTAAACTGATACTGAAGTATACATTAATCAAGCATTACGCTTTAAAAATTGATGATGTATGATAACGCCATTTATTGAAATGAAACTGATAATGAAGTATACATTAATCAAGCATTACGTTTTAAAAATTGTTGATGTATGATAACAACGCCATTTATTGAAATGAAACTGATACTGAAGTATACATTAATCAAGCATTACGTTTTAAAAAATTGATGATGTATGATAACATTCAAAAATTGATGATTATGATAACAACGTTATTTATTGCAATGAAACTGATAGTGAAGTGTACATTAATCAAGCATTACGTTTTAAAAAATTGATGATGTATGATAACAACGCTATTTATTGAAATGAAACTGATACTGAAGTATACATTAATCAAGCATTACGTTTTAAAAAATTGATTATGTATGATGACATTCAAAAATTGATGATGTATGATAACAACGCTATTTTTTGAAATGAAACTGATACTGAAGTATACATTAATCAAGCATTATGTTTTAAAAAATTGATGATGTATGATAACAACGCGATTTGTTGGAATGAAACTGATACTGAAGTATACATTAATCAAGCATTACGTTTTAAAAAATTGATGTTGTATGATCATGTTATCAATTGAGATTAAACTGATACTGAAGTATACATTAATTAAGCTTTTCGTTTTTTAAAAAAATATTATGTATGACAACAACGCTACTTATTAAGATGAAACTGATACCAAAGTATACACTGATACAGCTTTTCGTTATTTGAAAAAGAAAAAAACTAATGATGTATAATAACAACGCCACTATTAAGATTAAGCTGATATTGAAATATATGTTAATCAAGCTTTTCGTTGTGACACTGATAAATTGACAATAAACACACTGCGAAAAATCCGTTATCCAGAAGTGGTGTATCGTACGAATATACGGAATACATATGAATAGTACGGAAATTGGTGCGGCTCATACCTAATCCATATGCTACATACGTACTCCCTTTTTTCCCCGCTTAAACGTTACATCCTGCCGCTGCGGAATGTCTGAAAATAAGGTCCTTATGCAGAGTTGTTTTGTTGTATGATTAGAGCCATACTAAGGGTTTGACTAACGCATGGTTATCAGAAGTATATTCAGAATGTCTGATTAGCACGTAATGGAATGACTAAGTTAATGACATGTTACTAATCAATTTAGAGCAGAGGTGTCACGGTTTAGCCTCAAACTAATATTAGATAAATACAAAGACAATTATTTGTATTTCTTTCTTTTCTTTCTTCACCTCTCGAGTGAATTACTATGAAACAGCTATTAGGCCGAGTGCTCTATAATGGCAAAAGTGTCTCTTAAAGTGAAGAGTAAGATACGAGTAGAAAATTTCCATTTTTCTGAGGGACTTAATCCAAGATGATTACAAAGATCAATTTAAAATTAGTACTATTCTGTTAACAGCTCAGAAAGAAATAGGTTTGGATGCATTTTAGTTTTAAGTTTTCCCGTTTTATGTCCTCGTGCAATACCGAGGTTATGAAGAACGGTATATACTATTAACGTAGGCTCTGAACCTCAATTTTGGCTTGAAACTTGTGCACTTGGCGGCGGCACAGACCACATCCAAGATCACCCTTAATTGTATAGTTCCTTTGCCACCACTCCAATACAGTGTATTACACGACCAAGGCACTAGAGTTTAGAGAGGGATAGGTATCAATGACTGCCAAAGACACGTTCAAATATGCATTCGAGGGCAGTTTCGAAAATTTTGCATTCTGACATTGAAATATTGGGCCACTCACTGTATATAGCTCTATCTATGGCGAAAATAATGCATTAATTTCAACCGTTTAGTTGCGTCAGTAAGTTGGAAGAAGTAATTTGAATCAGTTGCTGTGTGCATAGTGCATGACAATCCTGCAATCCATGTGACGGTTGGTGCCACACCTGCAGTGCCACGAGCTCGTAAATCAAGGCGGTAGGGTGGGAAGCTGAATCTCCTCAAAGCCACAGTCTTACGCAAGGGCGCCGATCCTGAGGGGGCCCAGGGCCCCCAAGCTCATGTGGGCCCCCTCATTGTACTTGTAAATTTATAATATTTCGCATAATTTGAATGCAATTTGTCTTAAAAATCATCATATATGCTTTCTGCATCTAAATGGGCCTCCCCAAATTTGCAGGGAAATCGGCGCCCTTGGCCTTACGCTGCTACTTTGAAAAAAAAAAAAAACAGCTGTGCGCACTGGAGAATAGTGGTGGAAAGGTGTACGAGATCAATATACAGCATCTGATCCAAATGACCGTCTCCAACGGACAGGCGCGCTAGACAGTGGAAGCTGTTGCATTATTTCTTCCATAGATGACATTGTATAACATGAACAGCTTATTAAGAGTAGCGCAATATTTCTATATATTGCCGGGAACTTTTGGAAATATCCTCGCATATTGATCCTCTACATCTTGCAGTATCTACTTCTGGCTGGGTTGCTCAGACGCATGCCTTCAGTGCTCATTTGGTTTTAGGTTCGATTTCCGGTGGGGAAAACTTCCCCGGACCCCATTTTAAAACAGAACGTCCCGTCTATATAGCTTCTGTAAGGAAAAGTTACGTCCAACTGAAATCATACCAATCAACCAATGTCTACCTTGTACTCTTAACTCATTATCTGCCGTGGTCTCCATTTGAAGAACCTATCCTTTAGCACGCCTGGTAACGCCATCTGTCTCTCTTGGAGAAAACTAGAACGTTCACTTCTTCCATAGGATGTTTCCTCTGGCACGAAACCTAAAGTGATCACGTGCGTGTTTTGTGTTGAGTACACGTGCTCATTTTCCAGCTCCACTCATCTCTCGTTATCATAAAAGCGAAACGTGGATTTTGAAGGCAAATCAGCCATTGCGGATTGGGGCTAATTTTGATCGTGGTGACTTTTTTCTTAATTGTTGTGGAGTGTTGATTACGATAATGTCACTTTTATATATATATCAGTGTAACTTGCGTGGGTACCAGGGGTAAAAGTGAGGGGGAACGCGGAAAGACGTCCTCCCCTCGCTTCCAAAAAATATCTATGGCGTTCCCTAACAAAATTACACTGGACAAAGATAGGAGACGCGTGACGTCACGACGTCCCTCATGCCTATCTTTTCAGATCCACTTTTACCTCTGATGAGTACGATAGACATAAATACATAAAGCCACATTTGGGGATCACAGCTGATACTTACTAGAATTTCATCGAATATTTTGAGGGTGAGGGAATGGCTTGTCAAAAGCTTCTTTCTTTTGGAAAGACTTGCAGATATTGTGACCTCCCAGAACTTTTGGAATTCTAACAATGAAAATGACGGCAATGATTCGGTCGACACTGTGGAACTTCCTCCAGAACGAGTCACTGAAGTTTCTGACAATGATGATATAGATAACGATATTATTGACAACGAAGAACCAGCAATAATTCCTGGACATATTGAAATTCATTGTACGACAGGGAGGGATGATGCTGTGGGTCATGATCACCATTTGGGGATCGGAATTAAATCGGAAATTTCTTTAGAAATGTTGGTGCTCTACATAAAAATAGGTGTTTTTGTTACTATTTGGATCTAAATTAATAGAAATAAAGTAATTTTTTTTTTTAAAAAAATAGTAGTTCATATGTTAATAAGAACAAATCGTTAAAATTTGTTTTCATAACTTCTATCATGGTTTGATTATGATTGTCATTACTAATGCCAATCAAATCAAGGGCATAAACAGTGAAGAAATGTTTGGAAATCTACATAATAAACATTTTGATTAAAGTAGATACGAGACAGAATTTGTACTTAGATTGAAGCAGCGAAACTCTCCTCTGGGGAATATTTAGTCTTCAGAATGAGCCTGTATTTCTCTTGTCAGTTATTTCCTCTTTAATGAAACGCCATAATGTTTGTTTATTGAGTCCCACAACTCGCTTGCTCGTAATTTCGAAACACCTGCTCGACGTCGTCAAATTGGTCTACATTGTCTGGCAAGCAACAACAACAACAATAACAAAACCTTGTTTGTGGAACGAGATCTTTCATTTTCGTTGTCCTTTCTTCAGACAAGGAGAGAAATCTTAACGTTTGCTTTCCCAATCTTTTTTTTTTTTTTTCATTTATTTCGATCTATAAAAATTTAATTATACTAAATTACGGATCTTTTTTTATTTTATTTTTAGCTATTATAAGAGCATCCCACAGCGCCCACAACTTCCATCAAGAAGTTGAGTTCCCTTGAGGAATAATTATAGCAGAAATTAGAAGAAATGTTATTTATTACTCTTACTAAATGCACTTCTTTTCCCCAGAAGCTTGGTATTTTAGAGAAACAATTAAAAGAACAACTCACGATAATGATCATACATTCAACTACCCCACAAAACAAAATAAAATGTTTTAAGTTAGCAATGCCTTGGAAAGAACTATAGTTGAGAAAGGGAATGCGTTTAACATACAACTTAATTATTTTTAAGGTGTTTTGGATACCAAATTTTTCCTTATATATTTCCGTGTGGGAGACGCAAAATCTCAACAACTACTTGACGGACCATTATAAATTTTTGGCGAGGATGTAGACGCAGAGGGATAGAGTTCGTTGATGGATGTTATCCTTCAGTTGATTTCAAAATATCATCATCATCATCATTCTATTATTGGCCATTATTGGCACTTGGCAGGCCTCTTGCCAGTGTTGCCAATTTGGGGGAAAAGTTGCTAAATCTAGGAGATTCGACTATCAGGGTAGCGACAAAACATTATTCTTCCGATTAGCGACTTTTTTTAGTGATTTTTCAATGACAACTTTGCGACTTTCTTACAAATTTAGCGACTTTTGTGCCCCGAACAACTTATTCTGTAATCAAGTACTATTAGCATCAGTTCAGATATATGTTTATTTTCCTTTTGCTTATTTGAATCAACGCAAGTGTCGACGAACTGACAAAGGGTTGAATTTATCTCCATATTCCCCACTTTGATTGTAGTTATCTCTTGCCCTCTAACGGTGACCAATTCCAACCTTTAATGCCCTTTAATTTGCAGAGCTTCCGTTTAGAACCACAAATAATATATTATCGATAGCAAGCTGATTATCTGTAGAAGCGTGAGTAAAAGAGAAGTGAATGTAAGATATTTTTCTTTGTAGACTTTTACAATTCTTCGTTTTTCTAAATTCATTTTTGATTTCGTGGAAGTGAAACTGAGCATATATATATATATATATATATATATATATATATATATATATATATATATATATATATATATATAAGAAAAAGAGAGAGCGAGAGAGAGAGAGATGAAATTCCATGAACAATTTTTAGCGACTTTTCACCCAAAATTGGTGTTATTTCATCTCCCATTTAGCAACTTTTTGTACCAACTTGTTGGCAACACTACCTCTTGCCACTACTGAGAAGCTTTCATGCTCCACAATTTTGTGCTAACCTCTTTGTCTTCACGTAAAATTTTTCTGTTTTTATATCACCCATCAATTATAGCCTCCTTCGTCCCCTCCCTCTCTTTCCTGCCACCATACCCTCTAGCACGTCCCTCATGATACATTTTCTTCTTACCCAATGTCCGAACCAGTTTCTCTTCCTCTTCTCACACTGTTGTGTTTAGCCCCACCATTTCCAATAGCCTCTCATTCGTTTCTCGCGCGACACAACTAATTCTCTCCATTCTTCTTCACACCCACATTTCAAAAGCTTCCCGTGGCTTTACATTATTTTTGCGTAATGTCCATGTTCCCGCACCATACGGTAAAATACTCCACACGAAGCATTTTACGAATCTTTTTCACTTTATTCAAGGTCAGATTATCCTTCTCCTTTAACGCTTCTTTCACCATTCCTATCCCTGTTTTTATTTCACGCTCACCTTTCATATCACTAATAACACTACTACCCAAGTATCGAAAATTAGTCACCTATTCTATTTTCTTCTCTCCTATTTCTATATTTAACACCGACCGCTTTGTTTCAATCACCATGGCTTTTGTCCATCTGATATTTATTTTCATCCCATATTTTTCACAGCTCTTTCTCAAGTTTTCTAATATCTTATTGATTTTCTTTTCAGATTCTGCAAAAAGTGTCAAATCATCTGCAAACCGTATACACCTAATCACTCTACCTCCTACTGAAAAGCCATCTTCTTTGTGTAGGCTATTTTTCATGATCTCTTCTAGATAGATATTAAATAATGTTCGTGAAAGACAATATCCCAGGGCAATCAAAAAGAGGTTTCCCATGTATTTCTATGGAAGTAATTATCATCCTTGTTCCATAGACTACTTGCAGTGTTATTGAGATCAGCTGGTTAGTATGAAGCTCAGGGAGCAAAATACTAATTTGTCTGTAGAAGGCAATTCTAAAATCAAACTAAATGACTTTCTGCTTGACAAAAATGAATATTTATATTTTCGTTCGATTTTAAATATTTATTCATCTTAAGGGGATCTGCTACCTCTTCGCTTATGTTTCTAACTTTCCATTTGAAAGCATGTAAATTTTAGTATGGTAATTTCTAACAAAGTATTGCAGGTAATGACTTGAAATTTTTAATACATATACATGAGACCCATATAAATCCAACCACGGTCTTCAATTTACGTTACATGCGTTAGATTAATTGCAATATATTCTTCAGTAAGTTTGGCAACAGAGAATAAAAAGTATGCTGCAGAGGGGAGAGGGCTGACCATCTGTTCTAGCTGCTTTTAATGTGATTCTCACTTCTCAGTGGTTAGAATGGTCTGGACTGGAAGAGCCCAAAACCACTTTCTTCCTTTCACGGTTTGTTTGTTTCTTCCACCCCCTACTGTCACAAGAAGACAACTTGTTTCGGAAAGCATTTTGAATTAGTAGCGAAAAGCCAAACTGAATGACACCACGGACGGATTAAAGGGAGGGGCGATCACTCCCTCCAAGAACATTTGAATACTTTGAATAATCGGAGTAAGAAACTAGAAATTGCATAATCTAATAAGAAAAGTTTGTTGAAGTATACAAATCAAGACGCATTTTAAGTGTCACAGCATTGTACTCTCATCCCCTTCCCTCCCAATTCCCTTCTGAAGAAGTTCTCTTTTGTTTCTCTGTTCCATATTAGCCTTTACACTTACACTTTCATTATCCAGTATTGATTTTTACCATACCATCTGCAAAGAAGGCGAATAAGGTTTACGAGTCCTTCCTGCCCCCTTTTTTAAAAATTGCTAATTATAATAAAATTTATCGAAAACAATTCATCTCAACGATAAAGACTTATACACATTCATTATTGCAATTTTAAAATAAACTCGCCGCCTGTCGCGTATGCTACCGATCTAATATTTACGAATAGATGAAAAGTTAGTTTGAAGCGTATTGTTTTTCTGTAATTAAGTCCGAATTCATATTTGTTTCTATTGTTGCATCGAAAAAGTGAGTGCTAAATCGATTTAGGCTCGTTGGCCTTTGCAAGGTCCCTCAAGATGCAAGGCCGTGGGCAGTCGCCCACCACTTGAAACGCCTCTGCACTAGAGGTCTGCACGTGCTCGGGCCTACAAAGAATGTATCACTTCGGGCCCGGGAGGGGTTCGGGCAGTAGCGTCATTTCAAATTTGGCTTGGAGGGCAAGACCCCTTGATATATGTAAAATTTCGCGTTTTTCACTGATTTACTACTATTCTATTGATAAAATTATATAAATCTCAAACTCGGGGGGGGGGGCAAATGCCTCTCCCTGTCCCCCTAAATGACGCCCCTGGGTTCGGGCTGTGAATTTTTAAATATACAACCATATTTCTCGGACTTTTTCGGGCCTAACTTTGTAAATATAGTGTAAAACGATACAAATTGCACCGTTCTTTCTGGAGGACTTTTAAAACACAACTGCAAAATCAAACCTCGAATTGCTGTAAATAAAAATACAATTTTGCATTAATAATTAAGTTTCTGCAATTCGGGCTTATTTCGGGCTCATTTGATTATCACAGAGCTCAGTCCGGGCTCGGGCCTAAATGCTAAAACATATTTTGGACTCGGGTAGGACCTCACATTGTAAATTCACGGGCCGGGCCCGGTCTGAAAATTCCGGCCCGTGCAGACCTCTGCTCTGCACCCGCACACATTCCTTCCAAGTCCAGAAAATCTCCTCCCCTCCGCATCGTCAATAATGGTAAATTTGTTCCTCGTATATTTGCTTATTACGGTAAGAGATGTTCAAACCAGAACTCTAAAATTTGTTCGTTCTCTGGGGTAATGTGAGTAATGCAAATTAAGAAAGATATGCGTAATATACAAATGTCAGAAAAACTTGATATCAGTTTGAATAACCTTTTACGTAATGTTTATTTTAGAAATAATAAACTTATGCAAGTATATCGAGGCATCTGAAATTTAATGTTAAATAGTGGCGAGTGAGCCAGAAGGGGCGTGCACTATTCAGTTAGTCAAAGAACTCATATATGTAGCTTGAAAACTAATACTATTTAAACCAATATTGAATTAGACAAATTTGATCACTCTGGCCACAGAGAAGGCGTCACCTTCTATGGCCCACCCATCGCATGATGGGAATGGAAGAGAGAGGGAAAAAAAGACAAATTTGTAAAAAGTAGGATAACCATAATTGGAAATAGTGTGTGTATTTTTTAAGGAGGAAACCCAGAAGTACATTGTCGATATAATAATAATAATAATAATAATAATAATAATAATAATAATAATAATAATAATAATAATAATAATAATAATAATAATAATAATCTTTCTCACTTCAATCATAGGTTGATGCGCAAGAAGGAAATTTTAAAACTTTTCTCTCGCCTGGGAGAGCTGTTTTATAATTTGATAAGGTCTCTTCTTCGTAACTGCATCTATTCCTGGTCGGGCCGCGGTAGGTCAGTGGTAGAGCGTTCAGCTCTAATGCATGGCGTCCTTAGTTCGATCTCAGCTCGCACCAAGTGAACTTTGTGGAGGACAAACACCATGTGTGGGGGTTTTCTCGGGTGTCTCTCGTTTCCTTCCACTTTCTGCATTCCAGCATTTCCTTCTTTTCTCAACATCACTAGCTCCTTTAACCTACCAGGCATAACTGTGGGACGTAAAACTTATAGATTTTTCTATCCTTGATCTTCCACTTCCTGGTTTTTCTTCTGCCTTTTCCCCTATCAACACGGTGATCCAATCGGAGTACCGAATAAGATGTCCAAGCATGCTGTTTCTTTTTTTTTTCCTATTATCTTCATGATCTGTCGTCCTTCATTAGCTTCCTTTAGTACGTCTTCATTCCTTTTCCTTATACAGTATTATTATTATTACACAACCACACAAAATAAATAAAAATTCTGTGCACTGGACCCCAGGGTATTGATTCGATGTATTTTGGTACCCAGAACCCAAATTTCGAAATCCCAGGACGATTGAGCGTGTCAACTTTGTTTTATGGGCGAAGAACGTAAGTGCTGTTTTACGTTTGCTTATGTTTATCGCCCATTAAAAAAAATATCACGGTCAATCGTCCTGGGGTTTCGAAATTTGGATTCTGGGTACCAAAATATTTTGAATCCATACCCTGGGGTCTGGTGCACAGAACTTTTATTCTTTTTGTGTAGCTGTATTATTATTATTATTATTATTATTATTATTATTATTATTATTATTATTATTATTATTATTATTATTATTATTATTTTCCATGCGTACATTTTCTCGAAAATATTTTCCCCCTAAGAGATGATCAACAATTCATTCCTGAATAGTACTCAGCTTCTTTTCCTACTAATGACTATTTAGGAGTTTTTCCTTAGCTGAATCTCGTTATATTGTGTCTCCATTGTACGTAGAATAGGATTCGATTGCCAGTGTAAGCTCACAACTTCCGAAGTTGAGTCAACATCGTGAAAGAAATGGAGAACTATCCGAATAAAGTGGTAGCGATCTCTGGCCAAGAAAGACGAAAGGATTGTTTGATGTCATTGCACTGATCTTCTAGTTTGTGAATGTTTACCAGCTGGCATGTCCAGGCCCCTATGGGCTGAGTTTAGATTTTAGACTAATAAACAGCTGTCTTTAGAAAATAACCTTGTAACACAAATATGATAGTCATGAGTTCCGAACCATAGTGTCAAGCGGTATAAATCTCACTTGGGTGGTAAAATTTGTCGGGGGGAAAGGTGAAAAATGTGGAAACAATTGGATACAATTACTAAGAACATTTTCCTTCTTCCTTCACAAGTCTCTTGTTTATGGTCATTTCGTCTTGTGTGATAAGGCGGACTTCAGAACACAAAATTGCAACGCTCCAGATTCCCTCCCCAAATTGTCACGCGGTTCGTATGTCAGTCTTCGAGTTTCTTCAAAGAATGTTACATTATCTGCTATGAGATCTGCAAACGATCTCCATTGTATAACTGCTATCTCTATAGAGGCAGTGGACAAAACTGAGGACAAAGCTGCCCAAAACAAGTTTTTGACAAAAAAAAAAAGGAAGAAACAGAGACAACATTTGTTTTTAGCCAGAAGCGCTCATAAATCACTACCACGTGACACGAAGACTATTAGGGCTAGAGGTTCAGCAGAGAGCTCTCAATTCCTGGAGAAATTCTATCCTCTACGTTGCCAAGTGTAAACGGAAGTATACATTATAATTAATCTAAATTGATCTGCGACATTAAATCAAAAACAGAAACCATGAACATATAGGTATTGCTGTTGGAAAATATCATGGAAACTTTTGAGACGGTAAGTGCAATATCTTGTTAAATATTCACATAGAAATATCTACGTGTTATCTTATAGGGATCCTGAAACACTTGCAAGTGGGTAGACATCCCTTTAAAGTATACTTCAATTAATTTGAGGTAAAATGATATATTTAAGCCTAAATATGGTAAAAAATATGTCTTCTTAAGGAGTTTGGTTTACCAGAAACCAAACTAAATCAAATGCCTTCCTCTCGTGTATACTGCTGTAATACTATTAACTTATTTTTGTTGAAATGTGTATGACACACAGCATTTCCCACAGAATGCTACAGTAGAGGGGGTGACCAAATGTATCGTAAATTCGTAATCGTTTCGTTTTCGTTCGGAATGCTTTTCTGCCCTGATTTCTTTCTCTCTCTCATAGTGAAATATTTTGAAAATCTTGAAAAGAAATCTTGAAGTTTTACGTCCCATGGGTATGCCGGTTAGGCTAAAAGAGACGGTGATGATGAGAGATGAGTGAAATGGTGGAATGAAGAAAGTGGGAGGAAATGAGAAAACCCCGAGAAAACCCAGAAGCACGGTGTTTGTCCACCTCAAAGTCCACACGGCGCGAGCTGGGATCGAACCCAGGGACCCCAAGCACCGGAGGTGAACGCTCTACCACTGAGCCACCGCGCCCCGTGAAATATTTTGAATCCATGACAGGGAAGTACGTAGAAATTTCTTTTGGGGAGGGTCTACAGCTTTTCGATAGGAGTTTAAATTCAATATGAAGATAATTTATATTAAAATTTGTGAAATTACCCGTAAAATTGCACTAAATTTACAGAGCTTGGACCTCCCCACGTACGCCCCTGCCATCTGATATCCATTTTGCAAACTTTTTCATGAATTAAGTTATTCTGACATTTTGTTTTCTCACAAAACACTTTTGGCAGCAGTGTCTTATTTAAAATAACATAACACGCCTTTCATTCTTCACTTTTCTAGTAGGATTGTTTTGTTGTTCTGTTTACTTACGAGGAACCTCAACTTAGTGATTCATGCCGATATCAATAAAATTTGGCGGAAAGATACAGAACATGAAATAACCGAATACTTTCTTTTCTGTGAAAAAAGAAACTTTTTTTGGGGGGGAGGCAAATGCCCCTACCCAAACGTTTGAAAGAGGGTGTGAACAACAGAAGAAGAAGCAGACCAAAGCGAATGAAACTGTCGACAGGTATAGTAAACGTAAAATAAGGGAATACATGTTTACATGTTCCGTAGTTTCCTTGACAAAACGATTAGGTGGGTGACAGGTTCCTTTAAACGCATGACCACAAAATGTGAAAATGCTGTTCAGAATTACCTAAATACATGCAGGATTGTAAACGATACGCCATACAGAGACAAATACACATAAAAGAGAGAATACAGATTTAATTTTTCATTTTTTGCGTAAAAACGATTAGTGGTCACGACATCCTGCCGGAGAAATATAGAACGGAACGCCAGAATAGATGAGGGAGGAAGAAGAAACTGAATGAAACGTTTATTGTGAGATGAGAGGAGAAAAAATAAGGACGTGATTTGTAGTGAAGCATACACACCTAGGCCCAGACCGCGTTAATAATCTGCACACACACTGAAATATTTTCGTTTCATTATTCATTCCATGTACTCTCATACCGGCAATCCCAGGATCTACAATGAAAACTAATTCAAACTTCCTGCGGCCGGTTGGGGAACCCTTGCCCCAGCCTAGCTACGAGGACAAATTATATTAAAAGTTGTAAAATTATCTCTAAAATTAGATTACATTTACAATCTTCTCACTTCGCTTACCTCCTTGCCATCTGATATCCATTTTACAAAATATGTCATAACTTAAAGTATTCTAACATTAAGATACGTGTCATAACTGATGTAGTGCAGCATACACGCCCAACAATGTCCGTGCACTCTTACATAGTACTGTAAGTGATGGTATTGATCTTGTATGATCCGTTCAATGATTTGCTGATTATCGTACAAGATCGGAAATGCCAACTGCCATATCCTATTATTCCCTGCAACGTGACCCAAATGCATCAATGATCGTTTCATGTTGGTTGCGGAACTGTTCAAGTATCCTTCCAGGTGTAAGTTTGTCTGATGTAACAGAGAAACTACGCTAATTCTCACCTGTAATCGTCAAATGGTCGTGCCCTGTGATGTTATGCAAAATGTCCACTATAAATGTCCACTATCTTGCCTTTAATTACGGTATCGACTTCTCAACTACACATTCTGATGTTCAGTACTATCAAGGCTATCTCTTGGCCAACTTTAGAACTACCTATTCATCCAAGCATGTTTAATAATCCCTTATGTCTCTGTAGAATCGCTTGCTTACCTATGCACACTGCTGAAATATGCATATTTGCTAGGCCTATACGTAGGTGTGAAATTCCTATACGGGATTATGAACCGCCAGTTCCATGATTCCTCATGTGCGAAATAACAGGTTGGAATGTATTTTCTACAGCTTTTAGAAAGCCTAGCTCCGAAAATATGAACTTTCTCTGAAGATCCATACGAATATCTTCTCTTATTTTGATATAAGGAATCACTTCTTCAGTTTGTCAGTTTACTTCACTAACACCGTATAGATATAGGTACCTAGTTTACCTTGCATAAAACAATTTAACCACCTTTCTTTCTCTGTCGCTTTGAACTCTGATATAGATGTAGGTGTCTGCTACCTTCTATAGCGGAAACCGCAGGCCCAAAAAGATGGAAATCTATAATGAGTGGTGAAAAGTAGTTGAGCACTTGGATTCAATTACAAAGCTTTTCGCATAGAGCAAAAATACCATCAACAGTTTGAAAGCCTTTGTTTTTACCCTCTCCTTTCTTAGACTTTCAACGAATATGCGACAACTTAGTTAAGAGACCAGGCAAAAAGAAGAAAGCTCTGCTGTGTTCTTGAAAATTAAGATGGGAGAGAAGAAGCAATTAACGTTGCTAAATTCCTTTTCCGTCAGCAGTTTAAATATGCATTCTCTGATTCTTTGATTAAGAGCCTCCACCTCTTTGAAGACTCAAATTTACTCTCGTAATATGAATTCTCCCAGAAATATTACTTTCATTGTAATTTTAAATACGATTTGCACTTAAGTCAAGTTGAACACAAATTAGAGTTAGGCCTATGTAGTGATTTATTATTAAACGTCGTGTCTACTGTTTGTCAGTAACTAACAATACGGATTTACAGAACAATCTTTCTTAGAAGCTGTGTGTCGCAGCTGCCACAGGCGCTACCATTGGTGAATATCCACTCTTGCTTTATTTGTCTTTCTCAGGATGAATGTTTCAACATTCAGAGAGGGCGTTTGAAACATCAAAGTGGTGTTAATTCGTAATGTTAATTAGTTACTTCCAATTATCCACTAACTGCGTAGGTGGATAATGTTTTGTTAGTTAGATTGAACTTTGGCGTTCTGAACAACAGCGAGATTTATATGAGATGTAGATTTTACCAGTTAGCGTGGGTAACAGCTCTCAACGGAAATCGAACCAGAATCTCCCAGCGCCAAAGGCGCCTACGCTAATCATTTAGCCACGAAGGAACTCATGTTAGCTGATAAGAGTTAACATAGACCGAAAATTAAATTAAATTTTTAGTATAACGTCTCACGTTTATGCATTATAAAAGATAAAAATACCTAAATGTTGTTCGGGCATGTTTTTAAAAATGACTTTTAGTCATTGTTTCACTCGCCAAAAATGTCCTGAAGGTTCTATTAGTAAAAAATAATATATATATCCTAACCTAAACTTCTGATGTGTCAAATGAGTATACGAACAGAAACCACTTGTAAATGTGTAGTGTCGTAACACTCTGAAAATCGTCTCAAGCCCGTATGCTTATTGGATACTTCAGAAGTTCAGGTAGAGATGCCGCAAGCTAATTTTGCAGAAAATGTTAATTTCTTAGTGAGGCAACCAAAAGAGAGATGAGGTGATTTAACGCTACGCATCTGCACCAACATTAACTTCGATTTTCAGATTTACTACAACAATCCATTCAACGGAAGACTGTCATAAAAGTTATCGTAATAGATATCATTTCAAAAAAAGTACTTTTTTATACTTACTTTTGTACACGTGTATCCAGTAAGAAGTTTCTTTAAATATGTGCATAAAAGTTTTTTTATTGTGTACCATGTTAATATATCTATCTATCTATCTATATCTATCTATATCTATCTATATCTATATCTATATCTATATCTATATATATATAGTATTACTGTGTTTTATTCCTTCCCAGCCTGGGACCGCCTATGTTCAAGATTATCAGTAATAGGTCGTGTTATGTGTCGACAAACTAAAAAAAAAAAAAAAAAAAAAAAAAAAGGCTAACGATCGCTAATTTGCTGCAACATAAACCCTAGGAGCAAGCAGAAAGCACTAGTTGCAAGCCAAATTTCCAATTGATAAACGGTTTTAAATAATTAGCAAAGAACAATGAGCCGATGAATAAGTAATACAACGATAGTCCTATGGCCTAATTTGGACCGAATTGGACTACAGTATAATCGCAACCCAAAGAGATCAGGTCCACAATTGCCATAGCCAAAGAAGCATTCTACAAGAAAAGATCGGTTGGACTTAGGATGAATTGTATGCTGGGCCCATTTTATACTAAGCTTCGCAAATTAAGTCAAGGGACAACATTATAATATAATTAAAAGCCTTAAGAAAAGTACATTATTTTTGAAGGCCCTAAGAGTACATATTTTAATGAAATAAGTCCAGAGTATATTTTCGTTTTATTTATAAGGTTTGTTTATGTGGTGAATCTATTCCATTCCATACAATCATGTTCGTATCGTATCATATGGAATAAATTTTATCTTAAAGTGGACCCCTTCGAATGTCGGGGAGCTCAAATGAGAGCTCCCTGCTCCCACAAGTTACGGCCCTGATGTTAATTACTATATTTAAGTGCATATTTGAACTGCGGGATTAAAGAACCTTGCATCCATTTAAGAACAGGATTCTTTTATCGCCTGTCTTCACTACAGTGGTTTTTATACTCACCTCCGAGTAATGTACGAAATACAGCTTACAAATATACTCAGTAAAACCGTAAGGTTTGCCAATAGAATAAAAGTTTTTAAGGCATTGGGAAACCATTTGACAAAATATATGCATTCACTATATGTACCAGGCTTTCAATCTACATACGAAATTTTATAACGATATGTATATTAATGGAATGTAATAGGGCTTACTTCCTACGGATTTTTTTTTACTCCATTATAAATTTAAAATACGGTGTTTGTTGTTAAAATTCCTTTTAGGTTTAATTTCTGCCCCATTTTGGATTTAATTTCTATTATTGAATATGTGATATTTTTAATTAACCTAAATAAAATTCAGCTTTTATTGCTTCCTTTTAAAAAGCCTCAATTTATTTTGATTTTTAACCTTCCTAACTGGCAATATTTAAATTTAAACAAATTAAAATTGTAAAACGGTAGTAACCATGGAAACAATAGTTTACTTAAAGAAAATTATTCAGTGATTTACGTCATTGTAATTGAGTTTAGGCTCTTAGACGGGAAGCAATCGAATAAAAAAAAATTGTATGGTTCTGAATACGTCCAAGCACGATTAATTGTGTTAAAAAGTTACTATAAGGTCATGTTTTAACGTTCTGCTGCCAGAAAGATTGAAAGAGTGACGTGTTCATCTGATTGGTTTCATTACGTGGTAAGAATTGCTGCTAATATTTAAATTTTGTAGGCGCAAACCAAATTTATTTACTGCTTAATGTGTGTATTTGTAAAATGAGATAATACTTTACAACGCTGGTGTGGTTATTGTAGCACATATTGAGATCCCATATCGTTATGGTATATATATTATCGGTACCTTATTATGAAAAAGTGGTAACATAACATGTTGGCAATCAACAATGTACCAAGTTTCCCCTTCCCATAAAAAAGGAACCAATACAAATAACACAACGATATGGAATATCCATACATATATCACCATAATTATAATCATCATACTACTACTACTACTTCTTCTTCTTATGTTGAGAACAGAAACCAACCAACCTCTACGGGGCTTCTAACCCGTTCCTACTAATACTACTGCTGTTACTACTAGTACTACTATTCCTGCTCCTACTACTACTATTATAGGGAGCTGGCTTCAATGCGAGGCCGAGGAATTCAGAGTTGATTGACAGGTGCCCCACCCCGTCACCAAGAAACGGTCACTCGACAGTCCTCGGCAGGGTTGCCAGTGCTTTGTCAAAAACTCCATCTAATACTCACTTAATTCAAAGAGTTTATCCAAATTATGCAATCCCTATCGAAGATCCCTGTGTACGTGTACACACGCAAATTAGGCTATGATAACAAATGCTTCAGTTTTTTCTCCCTCGCTTCTTCGTTGCACTGCACTATGACCTACCTTATTACTTCTTTAGCTTCACTGTGTATTGCCCTCGCTTTCGCTGTAAAGCCATTGTCAAATGAATAATAAGTAGGGCCTGGATTTTGTTGACAAGTCAACTTTTTTTTGTTATGCATAGGACAAGGCTAGTTCAAATAACAACGTTATCCATCAACTCTAGGTTCTAAAAATATATTTTTTAAGGTCAACTTTTGGTCACTTTTTGCCGTTTTGAAATTTCAGGTCAATTTTTAATATTTTAAGGTAACTTTTAGGTCACTTATGGTCTTTCTATTCTTTTTCTTTCACATAAGGAAATCTTTAAATAAACACGGTTTACGGATATGGAAAAGACGAAGTTGAATAATCTCTTTTCTTGCTTCCTGATTACTGAGGTGGAAAAACTATTCTTAACAAGCTAATGAACACTAAGCTGTAGCTGGTTGATGAAAGATGGGGGTTGGTAGGTGGCCAAACAGATAGTTTTGGGTTGTTGACCACAAAGGATGTGATCACGTGAATAACTAAAAATGGATTAGAAGGCGTACAAGGATTTTAAACAGGTTTTTATCTATTATTTTCATGTAGTCTGCACTTGCAAACTTTTATTGTTTACGAGTGCTTCCTACTTTCAACTCGGGAGTGAATTGACGCTTTCAATACTTACAATGCTGTACAATGGACTGATCAATAGAAATAAATGATCAGTGGACTGCAATTAACTGAAACAAAACTTTTTGAATATGAGTGAGAAATGTTAATTAAAAATCCAATGGATATTTAAAAATGTCAGTTTAACGAAATAAACGTTTAAGAAAACGCAAGTTTTAAGGTCAATTTTTGTGATTTTTAGGGTCATTTTACAGGAATTTTAGTGTCATTTTATAGATCAATTTTAGACAATTTTAGGTCATTAAGATCCAGACCCTTACAATAAGCAACAAAACCGCAACCACAACAGCACTCAACAAATAACCAACTCACACTTACTCTTCAGAATGACATTCATGTGACAATTTTCTAACCCTGGCAACGCTGACATATAGAAGGAAGGTAAGGGAGTATCGCAAGAGTCAGGTAGAAAAAATGTTGAAATATTTCTCCCTCTACCTCAGCCCCCGCTGGTAAACAAGCTAGCTCCCTATAATACTTATGTCGAGAACAGAATCCAACCAACCCCTGCGGGGCTTCTAACCCGTTCCTACTAACTTAGTATTACTACTACTGCTGCTGCTGCTGCTGCTACTACTACTACTACTACTACAATCTTCGTTACTATCCATATTAAATCGACAACATATCTACATAAAAATAAAGCAGAAAGTGCACTTCTACCTACTCGGGAAGTACAACATCAGCGTTGTAATATAAACCTAAAATGAATGTTAGACCTATATTTACAAGTAGTAGATCTGAAAGTCATGTTTTGATAAGAACTGAGAGTCTTTACTCTGAATTTCGGTTTCTTGGATGTTCTGTAACAAATAAGTCAAATTGTTGCTTAGCTAGTTAAGTATATTTCATCATTAAATCAACCAAATTCAATCATTTATGATAATATATTAGCCCCAAAGTATTACCATTTGATTTAAGGGGTTAAGTGCTGAATCGCCGGACCAATTTTAGGAAATTTACCGGGTCAATTGGATAATTTATTTTGGTTTGTGAAAAACTATGAGTGAAAGTCACGTGAGAAGAATAGTGAAAGAAAGTGGTTGTTTTTGATGTTGTAAGTGGCCAAGTCTTTACTTTAGGCAAGGAAGTGACAATAACCGATTCATCTGAACCGTTTCCCGCAGTTACAGTTACAGTTCGCAAGAACGAAAGACAGAAAACAACGTGCCTTGTGGGGCTCTAACCCGCCTTAACTCGCTAACACTCGCTCGGCAATACGATGTGAATCAGAAACAACAAAGACATTAGTGAGAAAATACCTATGTGAATAAGGACAACAGCCGGTGTACGTACATGTTTCGGGACTGAGTTCCAGTAATGTTGCTCGGGCAAAAGGTGTTGTTAATATTGTGTTTACATCAAGTTATGATGTTAAATCAGAATTTTCTGTAGAAGCGTTAGTATTGCCAAAGGTAACAGGCATGTTACCAAAACGGTATATATAATCATAAAAGCAAGAAGTGGTTGCATGTTAACACGTTAACATTAGCAGATCCGAATTTTAATGTTCCTGACAGAATTGATCTGTTATTGGGTGCAGATATTTACCCTCACTTGCTATTGATGGGCGTGTGTAATGGTGTTAATGGTTCTCCCGTAGCAGTGAATACCAAATTAGGATGGGTGTTATTTGGTTCTATTGGCGACGATGAAGTGCGACGTAAAGAATTCACAGCGTCAACATATCAACCCAGTGCAACAGTGAAAGAATTTTGCAACAGTTTTGCGAATTGGAAGATATTCCTACACAAAATATAATGTCATCAGAAGAAAAGCAGTGTGAAATTTATTTCGAGAAGACCTATCAAAGAGATGAGACAGGTAGGTTTCATGTGCAATTACCGTTTCGTGACAACAGTGCAAGACTTGGTGAGTCACGTGAAGTGGCAATTAAACGCCTTAAGGAAGTAGAAAATCGGTTGAAGAACAGGGCTAAAATGCGTCAATTATATGTAGATTTTATGCATGAGTATGAAGTATTTGGGCATATGGAAATTATTCCAGAAAGTGAAATACTGAAACCAAACAGTGAAGTGTGTTATTTACCTCATCACGCAGTGTTGAAAGATTCCAGTTCTACAACAAAACTGACCAGGGAACTGTACGAATGGGGCACTCGAGTTGCCGGACGAGGTGCATCACATGTGAAAGAGGATGTAAAAAGATGTCCATATGCAAAATTGTAGCGGCTGAGGGCAACATGGACGAGCGTGAGAGGCGGAAGAAATAGGACCTACAGTGGGACTTAATAACACAGATATATGCAGAATCACACGTTTCGCTCCCGAATGGTGAAAGAAATGCATGTCAAATGTATAGGAAGTGAAACATGAGAAGAGGTGCTATATTGTGGGGGGTATGAACATCATGGGCGCCATCTTGAAAGTAGCCATCTTGAATTTGAATTCAAAATGTTAAATGAAAAGTGGGGCATGTGGTATATCAATTAAGACTGAAATTTTACCAGAAATTCATTGGTGTGAAAACTGCTATTGTAACTATCTTGTGAATTAGAAAAAACGAGCAGGTAAGAAAGAGCACAGAGATGGGTAAACAAATGTCACATACCCATGAAATACCCGTAAACCTTAAGAATAAAAAATCCAAAGGTAATTATGGTGAGGCTGACGACAGTTTCTGATTCGTATGTATTGTTTGTTGCATTACAAGCCTACAATGATGGAATTTTGGCACGTAGGGGTTTGAACATTGGACAACACAAAGAATGTCGGTATAAGCGACTGATATTATAATGCTGTACTCTTCTTATAGAGGTGCATCCAGTGACTACATTCTGCGAATGGTTTAGATAATATGGTTTTCCACACGAACACTGTCATACGCGTACAGTATAAATTTTTGTCATGTATTCTTTGCTGAACAATTGACTTGTACCTTAACAGGACACAAATGAAACATTTGTTATGTTGCCTATGTCCATATATCCCCTCCAGACGTTGTTGCATGTTCGTATTTCTCAACTTACAATAAAGAAACTATAAAATTATTCACACCAATGAATTTCTGGTAAAATTTCAGTCTTAATTGATATACCACATGCCCCACTTTTCATTTAACATTTTGAATTCAAATTCAAGATGGCTACTTTCAAGATGGCGTCCATGATGTTCATATCCCCCACAATATAGCACCTCTTCTCATGTTCCACTTCCTATACATTTGACATGCATTTCTTTCACCATTCGGGAGCGAAACGTGTGATTCTGCATATTTCTGTGTTATTAAGTCCCACTGTAGGTCCCATTTCTTCCGCCTCTCACGCTCGTCCATGTTGCCCTCAGCCGCTACAATTTTGCATATGGACATCTTTTTACATCCTATTTCACATGTGATGCACCTCATCCGGCAACTCGAGTGCCCCATTCGTACAGTTCCCTGGTGAGAGTGGCTTTTGATGGTAGTTGTAGAACTTTATCTAATGTGTCATTGAATGATAAGTTACTTGTCGGACCTAGGTTGCAGTGTGACTTAATTTCATTACTTGTGCGTTTTAGACGACATAATGTGGCATTGACTGTTGATATTGAGAAAATGTATAAACAGGTGAACTGAGAAAATGGGCATCCAACAGTCCCAACGTTTTGGACTCTGCATCCTCTCATTTGAAACAAGCGACGAGTAGTTTAGACTTTGATAATAGTAATTCAGTGAAAACGTTAGGAATTCAGTGGTATCCATCGAATGATGTATTTTCGTATAATGTTAATCTTGTGTCAGTTGTAACTAAGCGTAACATTTTATCAGAAAATGCAAAAGTGTTCGATCCATTAGGTTTGGTTTCTCCAAGTACTATTATTGCGAAAATATTATTGCAGGAAATTTGGAAATTAAATTTAGAATGGTACAGTCCAGTTCCTGAATGGATTTTGAGGAAATGGAGGAATTACTACTCAGAGCTTTCTTTATTGAAAAACATCAAAATTAACAGGCGTATCAGTGTCATTCAAGCTACGAGAAGAGAGTTAATAGAATTTTGTGATTCTTCCGAAAAGGCCTATTGTGGAGTGCTATATATGCTCCAATCAAACAAGTGTCTTTGCCACGATTAGAGCTCTATTAGCTAAAATGATGAACCTCATATTAAATTCATTACGTTTGGAAGTGCATGATGTAATTGCCTATTCTGACTCTACTGTTGTGTTATCGTGGCTAAATTCGGATTCAAGCAGATGGAAAGTGTTTGCCGCGAATCGTGTAGCAAAGATTCAAACTCTTTTGCCATCAGTGAAGTGGCTCAAAGTGGAACTCAAAGAATAATCCAGCAGACTTTGGTTCTCGAGCTTTATTACCTTCTGCCTTACTTGCACGTCACTTATGGTTCTCAGGCTCAGAGTGGCTCAAAAACCCCATTCTCCCAGAATGCAATGAATATACAGTGGATTCAAAGTTAGTCAACCAAGTGGAAAGAAAACACATAGTTTGTATGCATGTTCATGTTGATACCTCCATTATTGACAATTGTTCATCATTAGTTAATCTTGAGTGAATTGTTGCATATTGTAAGCCCTTTATTAATAATTGTCGTGTGTCGCAAGGAAACAAGTATACAGGTCCACTTACAGTAACAGATATTTTCCCTTCTTCTTTTCAATTTTTACGGTTCTTTCAAATATTACTAATTCATCTTTTGTGTGTATCTTGAACGACATCGTTCAAGGGTGGGGGCTATTTTTAGTCCTAACTTGTTTAGTTTTGTTTAGATGTTTGTTCAATGTAACTTGTTAGCTGTAGAAGAAGAAGAAGCAAGGTGTAGGTGCTTGTTGAAACTGTGCATAGCAGCAGTGTGTGAGTGAGCGCGTAGCCTATAGCTGCATCATCGTATTGTTCAATGGGCATTTTATTTAACTCGGGAATTGTAAAAAAAAAATATTAATAATATTATTAAACCGAACTATTACATAACGAACCAGCGTTTGTGTTATAGGTACAGTCCATCACTCTCCATAACCAAAATATTATCAAAGTTTTTTTTTCGAAATTCGAATTCAGTGGGTCTGGAAAAGAACTTTATGTAAAATAACATTTTAAGAGAATGTAACGACATGAAAAAAAACATCAACCTGCATAAAGGATTTGTGCCGAGTAAAAACATATTACATAATTTTAATGCAGTGTGAAAATTTTCTCGGTGGGAGCTCACGTGGGCCAGATCCCACATTAAGTTGAAAGTCTACTCCCATGTAGCTTCGGTGCAGATCGGGGCAATAAACTTCAAATCAAAAACCAATCAAGCTGCGTGCGAACTGAATATATTTCCAAAGGGAATGAATTTTAGCAGATACGCACCCAAGCGTCATAGGTAGACACAAAATATACACATTGGAATTGTCAGAGTTTTCGGGAGAAAGGGAGATCTTATGATTTTTTACAGAAGACATGTAATATGTAAAATTTATACATAACAAACATAAGGTTTTACATAGTAATGCAGAAGAATTTTAATTGGATACTGGGGTAGTTTCATTAAAAAATAATTGCGACACATAAATCATAAAAAAGTGTATTACAATTTTCGGTTTGAGCCTAAGTGAATCTCAGCCTATCTTAAATAGTAGATCCTCCTCTGATATAGCACTACTGTGTGTTTCAGAAGTAAAGCATCACGGGCAGTAGCCAATGGTGCGCGAATTCCGCGCGGTGTTGACGGATTGCGGACTCCCCTTTCCCTTCTCGCTTTTCCTCCAGTTGAGATTATGACATACATAGTATTAAAATATACTATGCCAGCAACCTCAAGAATTTTGACTGTGCATCCTAGAAGTATATATAGCAACTAAAATATTTACCTGCTAACTTTTCCAGTGGAAATGCTAAACACTCGTCTTTAACACTACTTTTACTATCGTCTATGTCAGTTAATATTTCGTCATTGTCTGTATCTGAGTCTTGTAAATTTATTATCATGAGCTAAAAAAAAAATTGTAAACAAAAATAATTCTTCGAGCCTGACTTCGTACCACTTTCTGTTTTTTTCTTAAAAAAAGAAAAACTCCACACTTGTAATCGGTTTGTTTAAAAACATTGTCAACTATAATTTTGGACAACAAACGAACTACCACGAAAGAAAGTAACCCACACACTGATGAATTCTATTTATGCTAGAAGAAAAGTTACGCTTCTACACAACTAACCTCTTTGTTTCCTTATCCGTTTTCATAACAAATAACACGCTTGGGATTGGTGTAGGTGTCACGAAAGCAATCCGTCTGATTCCTAAGCAAATCGATATGCTCGAGTTTGTTTCGGGTTATGATAATTTATGACACCATTCAGACGCCTGATGCTTTTGAATCCTTTCTACAGGAGAAAATAAGAAATAAAAGTCGCACATAATAAGGTAGTGAAACGTGAAAGAAAAAACAGAAAACATACTGCGTTTCTTCTGTCGAATAAGGGAGAATCTATCGTGAAGTAAATTTCAAAACAATATTACGAACACCCTATACTTTGTTCTTGCGATGTTAGGTATATATATATATATATATATATATATATATATATATATATATATATATATATATATATATATATATATATATATATATATATATAATCAGATTCCAAAGTCGCGTAGCCACGGGGTAAAAGGGGACCCTGTCTTTCCAAACTATTTCCAACCCCAAAATGAGGTTCGTCTGGTATATGTTTAATAAAGTTATTAATTAGTTAGTGCAAGTGAGGGACGTTTACAATAAAATATGAAAATTTTAAAAAAAACTCAATACGGTTTCCGTACCTAATTAAAACAACTAAAATTAATCATATGCTTTATATTCTCATTTCCCTAACTGGGCTTACACTGTATAAACTCACTACTATATTATTGCATAATAATATCTGAGTTGATATTTTCTCGAGTTTTTTCTTTACTATTTTAACCCACATAAACACAAAGTCAGATAAACAGATTACTATAAACAGCATTTGTTTTCAAATGAATAGCTTATTGATTCATCTCCTACAGTCCGGTTTTCAACTTCAGTACTGTCAAGATCTGTGTTTTGATAAGGTAGCATCGTGAAAATATAATATGTGTAAAGCATGTATGATGAGTTAAAATGCTTTCATATTCGGAAAGAAGTAATTTAATCTGCTTTTAATGTGTGAAAAGATTTCCTCCCCCTGAAAATAATGTTCCCTAGAACAACCTGCTGGTTACACCCCTGAGTGTCCTGTAAGAAAAGTTGAGTTCTGTTTCCAAATTGAAGAAAACTCCACTAGAAATTAGACGCGGGAATCATCGCCCGTTTTACTAATTGTTTTATATGGAAACCTTTAAAAGCGTGTATCATAACAACCAGTTGACATAAAAAGATGTAGTTTTCACGTATGTGCTCGTAATTCTTTTCTCTACTTCGTAAAGTGAGCAGTTGATGTGCTAATCCAATATTTCTAATAAGCACCTTTGGTATTGTCAAGATTCGCAGTAGCGCGAGAAGACAGCGTGCAGAACTGATTGTCTCAAATTGTCAACACCACTCAAAGCCAATTGGACGCCGCGTGAAGCCAACTCAGGGCCATGCCGCTTGTCATTTGAAACACACAATAACTCTGATGTCCAACGAACTAAGTTCCTAGGTATATAAGAAAAGATATTTAATTACCTTGTCAAGACTATTGCCAACATAGTACATAAATTTTAAAATATTTTTCTTTCAGGTTCGGGATGCCGTCGATAAAACTCCTTCCGTCACTGCAATCACTGACATCCGATAAAATAGAGGAGAACATTCTAGCCAACAAACCCAAACAATTCGAAGACATTTTTAAATGTGACAAGGAACGTCAAATTACAAGAGATTACTTTGAAGGGTTACCTATTACACTTCTTCAATTACTGTTGAACAAACTTGGGACAAGAATACATGACAATGACAGAAGGCACGAAACCACTCACCGCCATTCATTTCCATCCTCGTTATCAGTTCTTGAAGTGTTTGGAACAGCTGAATTGAGGACTATAAATGTTCGTCTGACTGATACTTTTGACGAAAAGTACACTATAACATTGATAGAGTTAGTAAAAGAATTCTCAGGATCATTGACCTGTTTAAAACTACAAGGCGTATGTGACTACAATTTTATGGATTACCATCTACTAAAAAATACATTGAAGTTTGCTCAAGGTTTAGTTGATTTAAGCCCTATTGGAATCTGCACTGATCAAATTCTGAAACTCATTGGGCAAGTTTGTCATAAGCTAGAAAAACTGGACGTTTACTCTTCTTGTATTTCGGAAGATGGCCATAATTTCCTGACACGAAAGTTAATAAGGAAACAAAGTTTGCAAGTAGTCAAAAGTCAGAATATTCAAAATGATGATCAAAAGATTTCTTGTAATGCTTATAGTAATAAGAGTAGTCAAGAAGAATGGCAAAGCAAATTCTGGAATATAACAGATATTTTTACGCCAATTCGTAAATTCTTACCACTTGCGGAACTTATTCCAGACAATGATATGAATGTTAAAAAATATTTTAGAATGAGAACCCCGCTTTGTAACACACTGCGAATTTTGACATTTTCAAGAACTAGCTGCATATCCGACCAGATGTTGCTGCTATTGTTGGAGTTGCTGCCAAACTTGGAATATTCAAGAACTTATTTGGGACCATTCCCTTCATTCCGTAACTTCAATTACAAACAGAGGAGTCATCCTAAGAGCTATCATGGAAGAACATTAAAATTGAAACATGTAAAGTTGGGCATTCTGTCGGAAGATGCCGTTAATTGGATATCGCCTCTCTGTTCATACCTTGAACATCCCGAATCTAAAGACATTTCCACTTATCATACTCTTACTACTCTAGGAGAACTGAAACCTCTAAAGTCACTGGCAATTCGTCATAGGTCAGATGTAGCAGGTCCTTCATTTTTTAATTCCACACAACGGAGTCCTTTTAATAGCTATGATGGAAGAACATTAAAATCGAAACATGTAAAGTTGGGCATTATGTCGGGAGATGACGTTAAATGGATATCGCCTCTCTGCCCATACCTTGAGCACGCCGAATCTAAAGATATTTCTACTGATCTTACTACTCTAGAAGAACTGAAACCTCTAAAGTCACTGAAAATTCGTCACAGGTCAGATGAAGCGGCTCCTTCGTTCTCTAATTTTAATTCCATTCAGTGGAGTCCTCCTAAGAGCTATGATCGAAGAACATTAAAATTGAAACATGTAAAGTTGGGCAATCTGTCGGAAGAGGCCTTTAAATGGATATCGCATCTCTGTCCATACCTTGAGCATCCCGAATTTAAAGATATTTCCATTCATCTTACTCTTGCTACTCTAGAAGAACTGAAACCTCTGAAGTCACTGACAATTCGTCACAGGTCAAATGTAGCGGGTCTTTTGTTCTCTAATTTTAATTCCACACTGTGGAGTCCACGTAAGAGCTATGATGGAAAAACATTAAAACTGAAACATGTAAAGTTGGGCATTCAGTCGGAAGATGCCGTTAAATGGATATCGCCTCTCTGTCCATACCTTGAGCATCTCGAATCTAAAGACATTTCCACTCATCTTACGCCTACTACTCTAGAAGAACGGAAACCTCTAAAGTCACTGACAATTCGTCACAGGCGAGATGTAGCGGGTTTTTTGTTCTCTAATTTTAATTCCACACACTGGAGTCCTCCTAGGAGCTATGATGGAAGAACATTAAAATTGAAACATATAAATTTGGGCATTATGTCGGGAGATGACGTTAAATGGATATCGCCTCTGTGCCCATACGTTGAGCATCTCGAATCTAAAGACATTTCTACTGATCTTACTACTCTAGAAGAACTGAAACCGGTAAAGTCACTGACAATTCGTCGCAGGACAAATGAGGCGGATCCTTCGTTGTCCAAGTTTAATTTCACACAGAGGAGTTCTCCTAAGACCTATGATCGAAGAACATTAAAATTAAGAGAAGTAAAGTTGGGCATCCTGTCGGAAGATGCCGTTAAATGGATATCGCCTCTCTGTTCATACCTTGAACATCCCGAATCTAAAGATGTTTCCACTTATCATACTCTTACTACTCTAGGAGAACTGAAACCTCTAAAGTCACTGGCAATTCGTCACAGGTCAGATGTAGCAGGTCCTTCATTTTTTAATTCCACACAACGGAGTCCTTTTAATAGCTATGATGGAAGAACATTAAAATCGAAACATGTAAAGTTGGGCATTATGTCGGGAGATGACGTTAAATGGATATCGCCTCTCTGCCCATACCTTAAGCACGCCGAATCTAAAGACATTTCTACTGATCTTACTACTCTAGAAGAACTGAAAACTCTAAAGTCACTGAAAATTCGTCACAGGTCAGATGAAGCGGCTCCTTCGTTCTCTAATTTGAATTCCATTCAGTGGAGTCCTTCTAAGAGCTATGATGGAAAAACATTAAAATTGAAACATGTAAAGTTGGGCATTCTGTCGGAAGATGCCGTTAATTGGATATCGCCTCTCTGTCCATACCTTGAACATCCCGAATCTAAAGACGTTTCCACTTATCTTACTCTTACTACTCTAGGAGAACAAAAACCTCTAAAGTCACTGGCAATTCGTCACAGGTCAGATGTAGCAGGTCCTTCAGTTTTTAATTCCACACAACGGAGTCCTTTTAAGAGCTATGATGGAAAAACATTAAAATCGAAACATGTAAAGTTGGGCAATCTGTCGGAAGAGACCGTTAAATGGATATCGCCTCACTGTCCATACCTTGAACATCTCGAATCTAAAGACATTTCCACTTATCCTACTGATACTACTCTAGAGGAACTGAAACCTCTGAAGTCACTGACAATTCGTCACAGGTCAGATGTAGCGGGTCCTTTGCTCTCTATTTTTAATTCCACACAGTGGCGTCCTCCTAAGAGCTATGATCTAAGAACATTAAAATTGAAACACGTAAAGCTGGGCAATCTGTCGGAAGATGCCGTTAAATGGATATCGCCTCTCTGTCCATGCCCAGAGCATCTCGAATCTAAAGATATTTCCACTCATCTTACTCTTACTACTCTAGAAGAGCTGAAACCTCAAAAGTCGCTACCAATTCGTCACAGGTCAGATGTAGCATGTCCTTCGTTCTTTAATTTTAATTCCACACAATGGAGTCCTCCTAAGAGCTATGATCTAAGAACATTAAAATTGAAACACGTAAAGCTGGGCAATCTGTCGGAAGATGCCGTTAAATGGATATCGCCTCTTTGTCCATACCTTGAGCATCTCGAATCTAAAGACATTTCCACTGATCTTACTCTTACTACTCTAGAAAAACTGAAACCGCTCAACTCACTGACAATTCTTTTCAGATCAAATGTGGGTCATTCATTAAACTCATTGTCAAATATGACTACACAGTATATTTTAAACAAAGGCCAAAATTTACAGAAACTAGTACTAAGATATGACGTATCAATTCCGCATAATTTTATTAATCTGAGTTTGTTTTTTATAAATTATAACAATTTAGTAGAAATTGAGATTCGTACTCCAAACAAACGAATGTATGTATTTGAATTAAACATGCATTTCAAACAATTTGAAAAGAGTGCTATTACTAGGATATGTTACAGAAGAAACTGTAGTAAATATTTTTAAAAGCACAGTATATCTCGCTGAAATACTTATGTACAAAATTGTTAATAAATCGAAAACTTTTATATCCGCAATGTGTCAGGTGAGTCCTAAACCAAAAAACTTGAAGACATTTTTGGTGGAAACAAACAGATCATCCTGGGGTAAAACTAACTTTACGAAATTGGCATGAGAATTATTTCCTTCCTAGAATGCTTTGATCAAATTGAGAAAGTGGGTCTCTTGTCGCCATATCTTATATCCAAATATAAAATTGATTTTTACAACATTACTGACTCTGAGTTTTACTTTGTGGAGGACTCTCTTTCTTTCTAGTGACTTTTTTATGAACTTTATCTGCCTAAAATTTGCTTTAAAAAATTATTTTGGTCAATTTTTCTATAAATGTAATTCTATATCAAGTAAACGTTTGAGAAACTTATATATATTATACTAATTGCTGTTACAAAGTTCGCTGTTACAAAGAGTAATTTGCATTATACGTAAAATTTTAATATTACCTATATGAGGGATCTTTGTTTATTTAAGGGAATTCACTTACTTATTTTTTACAGTATATCGAAGTAGTAGTTTTGTTTCAGAAATGGAAATTTCTTATGACTTTTGGGCAGTGATTTTTATGATTCCAAATGTAGTCTAACGTCGAAACAATACATCAAATGACTTCATTCAGGTTTTGGAAATGTAGCACCATTCAACAGGACACCAGGTAAAAATTTGTAAAAATTCCTATTACCTTTTCTCCCTTACGACGCATTACTAAAGTCTCACATGTCATTTGAATTATGTCTCATTGTCATTTGAATTATGTGTTTGATTTAAAATTCCCTTTATTCTAAAACCGTTTCACATTTTAGTGCAGATTCCTCGCACTATTATAGTATTTAAATAGGATGGATCTGGTCACTTAAAATTTCTACATAATCATACCAATATTAATTTAATAATGTTATTTCGTGGATATCTTAAAGAGATTTAATATAATATTTTAATGTAGTCCTTGCAACACACAGAATTTAAGTTAACACATAGATTTGACAAGAGAAAATACTGATTTTCTTCCGAAGGAACATATTATTCATATATACCACTGCTATGCCAAAGTGCTTTGTAGTATCTAAAGGTACCATAAGGATTAAAGTGATATAAACAAGCTAACGTTCACCTCAGAAACTAAGTCAAATGGTTAAAAGATATGTCTGAAATTCAAATTCTTGGAGCCAAATTCAAGTTGTACATTACAAGAACATATGAGCATATCAAGAGGTGCAAAGCAAGCACATATTCCAAGATACATTTGGGTTTAAATGTTGCTATCAGAACTTGCTATGACAATAGTGCATGGAGTTCAAAAATTGGTGTGCCCTCTAGAAAATTGAGGCAGAATATCAAATTAAGTCGTGAAAAATAATTTCTTCCTTCCCTGTTAGATCACACTTCATTAACTGTTGTGTTAGTTAAACTGTTCACATGTCCATAGATAAATTTTACGGTTACTGTATCTGGCAAATTACTTGGAAAAAGGTACATTTGTTATTTAATTATATTAAATGCAGTAAAAAAAAAAGAATATAGCACAATATACCTTGTAGATGTGGCTTGTTTAGATATACCTTGCAAGACCTTTTCGTTCACCCATCGTCCTTTTCATTCTATTCATTCGAATGAGGAAGGCATACTTAAAAACAACATTATTATTCAAATATCACAATCTTGAAAGCACGAAAATCTATCTACATTCGTCAAGAGGCCAGAAAAATAATGATATTAACCCTATGACAAAGCGTTAGAAGATCGCCAGGATATTTGGGCATTATTATCCCTTGTCTCAATTTGCCTTCTCACATTAGGTAGCTACTGTTTAAATCGAATATTTTCCCTTGCTCATTGTAAACTTTCTTGGTTAGCCATACTCACCAAATTTCTTTGAACAGCAGGCGCGCTTTATTTGGAAGGAATAACTCTAAAAGGCGCTGTTGAAAGTGAATATGTGTTCTCGCTCTCAGCAGAGACACTGTTATTCAGGAAGAGGAACTGCAAAAAGGCGCTTTTCAGAGCGAATATTTTCACCCTGCAAAAATGTGCTGTTGAGAACAAATTTGCCAACTTCGGCGATCATCCATATTCACTTACTTTCTTTTACCAGCAGATATTACAATTTAGGAGATGAAACTACAAAATGGCGCTGTTGAGAACGATCAACTTCCTTCCTGGGCTACATTCACTTATTCTCTCTGACCAGCAGATATTTTTAGTCAGTAGGAGGAACTGTAAACTGACGCTATTTCACGGGAAGGAACATTTCTAGAACTGGGACTGGACACTAATGAGGATCAGATACAAAATCATGATGAGAAATTGAGAAGGCCACATTTATTGGTTGATTCGAATAAATGACTTGCATTACAGTTTCACGTTTTGGAAAACTAATCATTTCCAAATACAAGGACAATTCGAAACGAAAATCTCCGTTTGCGCATATGCGAGGAATGGCTGGGAATAGCAACGTCAGTCTTGTAGCGCTCTATGCAGTAGTTTAGTAGGCAGTGAGCAATGGAAGGAGAAGTTATATTGCAGTTCATGTCCACTGTAACAATTGAAAACGAACACTCCAATAGAAAAAAACGGCCAAATGTGAAGTGTGTGTGGTAATACGATTTTTGAGTTCGAAAAAAATTGGCAGGTGCGATTCATCGCGAACTCTATGGTGTTTACGAACTAAAAGTGATGAGTGAAGGTATCGTACGTGAATGGTGTCGCATGTTTAAAGGCGGATGAACTGATTCGGCAAGAAGTGGGCCCCCATACGTAGTCAGCAATGAACTCTATTATACCTCTTCAGGCACATGAAACAGTGGCTTGCGTCGTATCGCATCGACAATGACAACATGTTTCACAATGCTGTTAGCGTGTGGCTTCATTCCCAGGCGGGATATTTCTTATGCAGAAGAAATTTCAAACCTTGTAAAACGTTATGACAAGTGCCTCAATTTGAATCGTGAATATGCTGAAAAGTAGTATAATACGTAATGTGCTTGTCTAATGTGTATAATAAAAGTTCTGTATCGGCAAGTATATAAGCCACTGATAACCAAACGGCGGTTATATCCGAATTGTCCTCATATATCTGTTCACATTTATAAATTTAACTACATTTTAATCCAGGTTATAAAATCAGAGGTGGAAATAAATGGCATTTCGCTATACTTTTTACACTGTAAGCAATTACAAAATAACTTACTTTATCCGAAACAAAATATGTGGTTGTGGTATACGGTGTACTTAACTTTTATAAACAAATTAGTGGGTTTGGTTTCACATCGCGAGAGTATGGTAGTTTCTAAACAAAGAGGATTTAATATTAAGGCCGAAAGTCCTAAATCTATAATTCATTGTTTGAAGAGAGGAATAAGGTATCAAATGGGACTTATTCTTGGAACGATGAATCCATAACAAAAATCCGTTTCTCGCTATGGTTTAACATTCTTGCTCTTTGACGATCTATATTATGATCTTAGGCTCATTTAATTAAAAGGATTATAAAGTAAAATCCTAAATTAAATGATCCCAGGACTAAGAAACCCTCACAATAAGTAAAAATTTCATTGATTACCGGCCAAGATAGCAAACAGCAGGAATGCGTTTCTCGTAACTTGCTCAGAAACACTGATAAATCACCTGCAAGGAAAGTTAACAACTAACGGCATGCAATAATAAATTAAAGGGGTTAATTCAAAACCACTGAATAAGAATCACAAGATTTATTCGGCTGATGCCCAGTACTCATTAATATGTACAAAGTATATTACAATATAAAATCAATTGAATAAATATTTGTCTTCTGCTCTTGCAAAGTAATGATAATTATAATCATATCACGCAGTGAAGCACATGTCTCTTCGTCTTCTTTCTTCCCGTTGGGAGCTCACAACTTGCTCCGTCCAGCGCCGAATTTCAAGTTGTCGAGTCGCTCCTGCTACTTGTAGATTATAGCCGCTTGGTAGGCTCACCAACTGGATAGCAGCGTTGCCAGTGTGTAGTGTGACGTCACTCGAGTCTGTGTACGTCACCTGAACAGTTCTGTGAGAGGGGGACTACCACAATATTGAAACTCAAAATGATACATTTCTACCACTTCTAGTTTCAAAAGAAGGACTAAAGCCACGATCTGTATTTTGGGATATTAAATTCATTTCGAAACAGCCATTTCTGTTATCTATTGCCATTTATCCTCTATTAATATGAATATTGGAACCGAGAATTGCAGTTGATAACAAATACTCACGGTTTTAGTTGAAAGATAAAGACGGAAATATATTGCATTCTTAAAATGCTGAATCCGTATCAGAAAACCAAAAAGTATCGGGAAAAGCGACATAGAAGGCTGTACTAGAAAGTGCAAAATGCACATTTCCAGTATGCAAGCTTAAAGTATACAACTGGATTGCACAGCACATAGTGAAGACCTGTCCATGATGAACTTCTGTTTAATCAACTTTTGATCCGTACTATACTGCATACCTCACGGTAGTAGAACATAGAACATTTATAACGGAAGAAGAAAGAATTCAATGTGCTGATCGAAATGATAAGCAAATTTGATGCAACATTTCCTGGAAATTTTCTGGATTTAAAATGAATGATTTTCTGCTTATATTAAAGATATAAACAAGAGCATACGGACCACCTCATCGTGACTATAAATGTAACGTTTTCTTTTGCCAATTTCTGCTAACGATTTCAGAAGTTGTGTTCTATCAGAGTGTTTTAATATTTTGTGTCTTCTATTTGTACATTAACAAAAGAGTAGCAGAAACATAATGACTATACGTATTGTGAAATGAAATGAAATGAAATTTTGAGTTTTACGTCCCACGGTTATGCCGGTTAGGCTAAAGGAGACGGTGATGATGAGTAATGAATGAAATGGTGGAATGAAGAAAGTGGGAGGAAACGGGAGAACCCCGAGAAAACCCACGCACACGGTGTTTGTCCACCACATATACGTATTGTGTTATGCAAATATATTTATATATATATTCTTACTAATTTAAAAAACGATTTATTTAAAACGATTTTCTCCTTTTACTGGGTATCCCCATGGTATGGAATGTATCACGAGCCACCAGTGGGCTAGTAACACCGAGGGTTAAAGTCCTGAACGCACTGCTGTAGTGCTGTTTTCAATCAGCATGACTGTAACATAATTTAGGAAGTTTATAGCAAGAGAAGGCAGGCAAGTAGCAACAAGGTCATGTCACATAAGTCACTGAGGCAAGCGTTATTTACAGCGAATGTGACTTTAAAATACTTCCAGAAGTAGAGAGTTTATATTGTGTGTAATTACATTCCATACGATATATTTCATTGTAATGACATTTACATTATATCTATATCTACAAAGCACAGTATTCTACAAGTCAAAATAAAGCGTAAATATATATAATAATTGTATACTTTTCGGGTCCTCGTCTGAAGACGTGAATTACACTATGTGACAATGTCGCAGGTAAAGAACCATAGAGAGATCTACCAATCCATCAAATAATTAGATCAGTTCTTGCCAGATGACAGTTAAAATTACGTTGACATTAGTACCACTTACTAGTGTAACAATCGATATAATACTTTGATTGATTTGTAGATCAATCCTAATGTTTCCAAGCAAGGATGTTATAAAATAGAGGATCAGCCCATACATATCTTCATCCTATGAACTCAGTGAAGCCAAAAAACAACCGAGCATCGTCTGAGTAGGCACGTCTGATTGGCTACTCTCATTCCCGTCATGATTGTTGGCTCGAAACATCTTATTAGTGTGATCTTAGTGGCGTGAAGTGGGCAAAGTAGGTGTGGCGAAACTATGGTGTATTGCTTCACGATTTTGTTGTATGGGCAGATCCTCTATTTTACCACATCCTTGGTTCCAAATTAATCTAAAATGTTGTCACACAATAAAATTTTAAATTCCCCATAGCGGCTGAAGAAGGTCACGCAGGATATACGAACATACAGCATTTTAGTTTTGTTCGACCTGTAGAATAGCACTCTATTGTTCGTAGGCACCATTTTTAGAACACCCGATATGTATATTATGCTTTTTTGTTGAAGATTACTAGAGAAACTTTTAACCTGTGCAGTTAGGTGAGGGGAGAGACGGTACTTACTTTCAAAAGACTTCAGTAATCGTAAGTAACACTATCCTGGTAGGTAGCATCTCCTCGTGTAACGACCCCTTTTTATTCAGCATGTCTCCATTTGTCTTTCTTACTTTAATAATAGTAATAATAATCTAGTTGAACTATTAGGCAAGATTTACCAACTAAATGAGGTGCTTTAAATAAAAATAGCAATTGCTTTCTAGAAATAACATGTTTGATACTGCAAGGATGCAATGACGAAAAATTATGATTAAAAATATCCACGCTGTTACACAACGGCACTATACTTTTGGAAGGTTAAAATCTTCTTGACTAGTAGCAGAAATTCTGAGAATTCAGTAACTTTTCTAGATATTTTAAATTCCCTGACTCTTCAAGGTTATCTTGCTTACCTCGCCACCATGTATTGCAAATAATACAAACATTCTCATAAGAAAGAGTAACCAAAGGTTCCTGTAGCTTTTTATTTTTAACGTTGATCCTTCCTTTTCTCATTTCATTTTGTTTAATCCTTCCTTAATTTTTTCATTTCTGGTCTCAAAGGAGGGTTCCGGATCCCCCGGACCCCCCTTGGCTACGTGCCTGTGTTTGTCTCCAATTCTTTCGACAATGAGATCGCGAAAACCACAGGTGCTAGGAACGTGCTGTTTTCACTGGTCTAGTCCAAACTTTGTGTAGATTGTCCAGTTCGAATTGAATATTTAAGGAAAAAACATGGTCGTTATTTCTTTATTACACTTTCAGGTCCAACACCACATAATTGTGTACAGGGCTTGTATATCTCTCAGGCGTCTGTCTCATGCAAAAAGAACTAAGGATAACCATTTCTCCAGTCTAAGATGAATCTTTATTGTTTGGAGTGCTTTCCCCAATGAACACCATATATCACTGACATTATAATTAACTGTATGTATAATGTATTTGCTTATTACATACTTTATATAATAAGAAAGAAAACGCTGGTCATAGATGAATTAGAAACTCCAACCGTAAGTAGGCTCAAATCTTGTAAACGATGTGAGATATTGAAAAAAATAATCGAAAAAATCTCCCCTTTATGGTACCCCTTGCCGATTTTTATCAAGGTGTCTTTCACTTGTGTCTGTAAAGGGACATGTACAGACGTTGTGAGGAATGACAAGGAGATTCATGCTCATATGTGAATGAGCGCAGGTTTAGCTGGTAAGCATAAAAATTATTGATTTAGAAAACAAGCTGAAATTTAGATATGTTGTTAATGTAATAATCGAGTTGCATGTTGTCTGCGTATATGAGTTACAAGGAATGTTGATTGAAGACAGAATGATGTTTCAGACGAAGAATAGCAATATTATATGCACACTATTCTTTTAGAAATGAATACTGTCCTTGTGATTTGTTCAGACTAGGTTACTCGGCTTAATGACTGATGGTGTTGGTCAGCCAACTCTTTTCCTTGGATTCTACTTATGATCACTCTGTTGCAATTGTACTCACTTGAGATCTATTAGATGGCTGTTAGCATAAGCTTAACTCCTAGAGTAGACAGAAGTAGTATTTGGTCAGACCTACGTGCGAATTCAACTTAAGTTTTTTTTTCTTTAATTCCAGTGTTCATAGTTATCTGAGACCTGTGACTTCATTACTCATTCTCCATTTTGAATTTCTGACATTTTCATATGAAAATAAACTCTGATAAAGATAGTAAGGCGGATTACACGAAACTTACATTATCCATGTATTGTATAGGGATATGGGTAGTCGCCGTTACCTATTAAGATGTTAATGGATTAACACCATTAACGAACTCAGCTGAGATTAAAGTTCTAGCTAGATACGGGGTAGTCACCATTAAGGACGCCGTCACCCATTAAGATATTAATGGATTGATACCATTAATGTACTCGGCCGAAATTATAGTTCTAGCTAGATATGGGATAGTCACCGTTAAAGTCGCCGTTACTCAATAAGATGTTAAAAGATTCACTCCATTAACGAACTCAGGTGATTTTATGGTTTTAGTTAAATATGGGGTAGTCATCGTTAAAGTCGCCGTTACCCATTAAGATATTAACACATTGACTCTATTAACGAACTCGCCCAAAATAATTGCTCAAGCTGTGTAATTCAACACACAGAATTCGAGAATTCACTTTTGTTCAAGAGTTATCGCGTGGAGTAACGGACGAATGGACCGATCTTGAAACAGTCTGTATGATCCCACTGTGTACTTCGCCATTTTTAGCTATTGAAACTGATTTCACTCCATGCTAAACTGCTGAGAATACTTTCATTGCAGACAGCCCAGTATAGCTTATCATGAGCTCCAAATACCCTGATTTCCATCACGCGACAGATACCATTCGGCTTAAAGCGAAGGTAAAATTACCAATGACAGAAGAAATGCCGATACGTGCTATTGGGTTATGAATATAATAAACTTGTACATTCATAATTCTTCTTCATGTTGAAAAATGCAATAGATACAATATTATATATATATATATATATATATATATATATATATATATATATATATATATATATATATATAAAACAATGTAAACTCAGAAGCTCTGGAAACTTCTGAAAGACATCTTTCTTTGTCTGCAAAAACATCGAAGAACGATAAACATTGGCGCCTTTATACAGTTAACTATAAAATATACATCGAACATTTTCCGTTCAGGCTAAATAGCTTTCCTGCATTGCGTTTTTTATATTTTTTTACACTTAGGAGTATCAGTAAATACAATGCCATGGATACATTTTCTTTGCGCCCATTTTTAGGCTCGTAAAAGAAGTATTGCGTTCCGTGTATGTGAATTATCTTAGAGAATCATCATAAAAAATACTCTGTGATTGGACGATGGCCAACATAAAATAAGAGATGAACTACAGAGTATCTAAGAAGGCAAATAATTTTCAGAATGAAGACAAAGGATATGTGAATATGGGAAACAAAATGCAGACTAACTTGTAAGTTACTTTGTATATCAAAATCCTGCAGAACAAATAATGTGACCTCTTTGAGCAGAAAGAACCTGATAAACTATGAACTGTTTTTGTTTTCATTACGGCTTTTGTCAATTTCTTCGCTTTGTATAAGTGATCCTTCAGATTTTATATTCAGTTCCACAAGAAAACGTTAAATATTCACATTTCAAAAAAAATCTTGTTTCTCCAAGTGTTTATTTATTCTCACCCATGACAAGAGTTACTTACAGAGCAACCAGCCACAATAGCTCTTCAACCAATTTATTTTCTTTTCTTTTTTTCAACAGTTTCAGAACAAAAATTTTATAAAATGAAGAAAAATAACTAAAAGTATCGGAATATTTAATATCCGGCACAATGAAGCCAAAAACACTTACTAATGCATAAACAAAACCATATTACTCACGTTTAGGAACATTTTATTATTGTTGTTGTTTAAAATAAAATTTGAATATTGCATTGCATTTTAAAAAAAGTATTAACTTTGCTTTCAATATACTGTTCGTTTGCGTAATGTGCAGAGTTGGCGTGGGTCAATGAAAACTTGACCCACGACCCACTGACCCACCACCCACCGTGACCCACGACCCACTGACCCACCACCCACCATGACCCGCTCTGACCCACGACCCACCACCCACGGTGACCCACTCTGACCCAACACCCACGGTGAACCACTCTGACCCACCACCCACCATGAACTACTCTCATCCACTTTGACCTACTCTGACTCACCAAAATCCATCATCATCAACTCTGAACACGATCCACGGCCTCTTCTAAACTGACTAAAGAGTTTACACTTGTAATAAAACAAGACTGTGAAATTGTCACTAATCGGAGTTTGAATTTCTAGTCAATCGCTCAAGCACTACTCTGTTACAATAACAGTGGATCTGACCTTTACGATATAAAATGGTAAAGTGTTTGTCAGTGAGGAAATTGAAACAGTTTGAGGTGGGGGGAAATTAGTGTGTGCCTAAAATATACTTGTACTAAGAGAATATTCTTTCAAGTGTTAATTTCTGAACGCATTCCACAAGAAACTTCTATTCGCAGGAAAATACCCCTGTACAATATGGAAAAGGTTATGGTTTCTCAGTTCACAGTATTTTTCTCACAAAAGACTTGAAAAATCAGTTGTTCCTAGGGTATAAAGGTGCTCGGTTACCCTCTGTGAGAGCATCTCCATAAAGTATGCTCATAATTGTAATTTGTGTAATCACTAAAACACCATGTTAAATTTAAGTTACAAATATGCATAATTGCAATTATTATGAGTATTTATTCAAAGTAGTTTACCTAAAGCAAAGAAGAAACTTACTAAAAATTAGGTACAAAGTTGAATAACTCAAATAAGCCATTAGTAATACAAGTATACATTTTCCGTAACACGTAATTTTCCACCTTAAAAAATCGGAAATCGGATTTATTTCCTGTTGGTAACTTTTTGGCGGTAAATCATCCGCAGTGGAATGATGTCCATCCTTCAGCCAAGAAATAACTAGCTCGTCTACTTTGAGCTTGTCTAGTGGTGGGCCATTAACATTGATGAGCAACAAGTTAGACAATGTTTGAGCACTTAGTGTATTTCTAATATTAGTCATCTGTAAATTCATAAGGGGAAATTCCCGTTCGCACTCTGTCGTGGAAATTGATAATATTTCTACCCGATTTCTGCAACTTCTCATCGACAATCTACTTGTTAGACTTAAGTCTGATAAGGATTTTTCTTGGTTAGGTTTGAAATACTCAGCAAGAAGTATCATCTCTCTATCACCATACAACATCTTTTCCATATCAACCATGTCAATTGGTAATGTCGACCCATGTAGAACAGAAACTTCATCTACCACGCCTTTGATAGGGAAACTTGTGAATAAATTATCAATCAAAGCCTGATAAACTGATGATTTCTTATTTGTTTATAAATTTAATTTTTGTAATTACACATGAAGGTTTGATACCATTACCAAGTTCCCTCCCCCGTCTAGAAAGCGAAAGGAAACGAGGTTCCTGGAAAGTGTTCAGAGCTGAATGGGAATTTCCCTCCTTCTTCAACTTCAATTACCACATTGCTGTTTGCCATGTGCCAAATTACGATGAATTTCAATTAAATTATCATAGTATAAGTATTTCTTTGTTGAATTATCAATACTTTTCAGTGAAAAAAAGGATGAAATTTCAAAGTTCCAAATCAAAGTAAGTAGACCAACGTAAAGGGAGAAAAAGTGTAAAATTTTCCAGTTATGCGTACGGTCCAAACTTCAAATTTCCGTGTAATTAAGCTTGCAGTACAAATTTTATGCCTATTTTTCTCACAACTTTATGGATTGATTGCCCTGTGCTGTAAGCGCTCCATATAACAAACATAAGCTTCAGCAATTATTATAGTAGAAAGCAATGGATATATGAAGCTAAACACTGTATTTTTTGTTTCTGATTTTTCTTAAATAACATGGATCGTTTTCGATCATTTTTACAAACCAACTCACTACCAATTTTCCATATACAGAAAGTTCTTCCCCCCCCCCCACACACACACATAAAGGAGAATTTTAAAAAATGCTAGGAGACACACTGTTTATTTTCAATAAAGAGTTAATACACTGAATTTCATCTCCGTAAGTTTAACGGCTTGCGAGATACTCATTTTTTTTCCGCAAAAATTCGGATCCTCACTACCTCCTTAGGATATTATGCATTATAATGAAAGCAATTTAACATCCCAGTTTGGATTAAGGCCTAACTATATACCAAAAGTAATTTCATTTGACTGCAATTTGACCGTGATGATCAGGCACACATAGTTACATTCAGTTTTTTTATATAATAATTTATATATTACAGTGATTCAAAAATGTATTTTTTTTCAGTAGTTAGCTCTGAAAACTCACAGCTCTTGAAAACCAAGTAGTAGTGTAAGTCCTATTGCTATTATTACTATTAAAAATATAAATATCCAAAAGTGCCTGAAGTTCTTTTTTCACTTGGTTAGATATACTCACCTCAGGTAAGTAGACAAACAAGTGGAAAAGGAAGGGAAATTAAGGTCTTGAAAGTAAAACGGAGACAAATTTACCAGTCCTCAGAAGATACTGTCTACAATGCAGTGAGCAGAGAGGGTCGGTAGATCATACTGAGTCGGTGGGTCGCAGTGGGTCACGGTGGGTGGTGGGTCACAGTGGGTCATGGTGGGTGGTGGGTCGCAGTGGGTTACGGTGGGTGGTGGGTCACAGTGGGTCATGGTGGGTGGTGGGTCGCAGTGGGTCACAGTGGGTGGTGGGTCACAGTGGGTCACATGCTGTTGACCCACGACCCACTGACCCACCCAGAAAACTTGACCCACTGACCCACCGACCCACCGACCCACTGACCCACTCCATCTCTGGTAATGTGTATATTGCTCTTAAATGTTTGTTTAAAGTAGTCGCTATGTCAACATTGTTACCCTCTCCAAATAATGTATAATAATAGTGATAGAACATATAACTTCAAATTAATAATGGTAGATATTTGTTTAGTGAACATTACAAAATATTATGTAATTATAATTTTAATTTTATACCCTAAAAGACTCGTTAAGACAAAATGAAAACCAGATGAGAATGCTCCAAGAGAATTGCTACAACGAACTGAACGAAAAGAATGTTTTTTTTTCTTATTTTCTACAGGCTTTATACCAATTGTTCTATGTTTATTATTATACTCATTAAACAATTATTGTAATATATCTATAATATATATCTTGTAATATACTTTCTTTGAGTATTAAAGTTTTCCCACATATTTTGGTTGAGAGTTCTGTTAAAACGTTCTACGATATATATTCTTTTACGAAGACATGTGCTCAAAGTAGAGGGCTCAAAATTGAAAAATTCGCAAAATATAATCTCTCTATGATTTACGGCTCCCGAGATATGGCTCCTTATATTTCCCGAAATCCGAACTTTTTTGGCCAATATCTGGGGGAACGATTGCCAGTTGGCCAGTGGCCACCGGTTACTATTTGCTACCAAAATGTTCACCATCCTCTTAGGCATTGATGAACACCAATATAATCTCCCTATGACTTATGGTTTCCGAGATATGGTTCCTTAAATCTCCCGAAATCGGAAATTTTCTGGCAAATATCTTGAGAACGTTGTGTAACGCAAAAAATAAATAAATAAATAAAATAAAATAAAATAAAAAAATAAATCACACTTGTTTAGGTATTTTTGATGCTCTATCGGATGAAGGGCTTAACACTGAAAAACACACACAGACATAGAGAATTCAGTAACAAACTTTTTAAGTTCGTTGATCAATAGACATTACATTAAAAACTTATTTATGTATTTGGTCTAGGAATTAATTCGTGCGGTTGGTACGCACACATTGAAGCTGTAGTACAAACACAAAATACATAAATACCTTAAGAAAAATATTGTCCATCGCTAGCCACCACTTTCGCCCATCTGTCAGGCAATGTACGGATTCCGTGGCGAAAGAAGTCCTCATCCTTGGAAGCGATCCAGTCAGAGACCCATGTTTCGATATCTTCTGAAGAAGTAAACCGCTGTCCAATAAAATCGTTGTTCATGCAATCGAACAAGTAGTAGTCCGAAGGAGCAACGTCTGGTGAATACGGCGGGTGGGGTAAAACTTCCCATCCCACATTTTCTAAATAGGTTTTGACCGGTTTCGCGACATGTGGGCGAGCGTTATCATGTTGAACAATAAGTTTATCATGTCTGTTCTCCCATTCTGGTCGTGTTCTGGCCAGAGCTTGCTTCAAACGCATTAATTGTCGTCGATAACGTTCTCCATTCATAGTTTCACCCGGTTGCAGCAGCTCATAGTACACCACACCTTTCATATCCCACCATATGCACAGCATAACCTTTGCACAGTGAATATCTCGTTTTGGTTGTGATGGACCTGGTTCACCTGGTTTCACCCAGGCCTTTTTTCGTTTAGGGTTCTCGTAATGGATCCACTTCTCATCACCCGTAATAATTCGATGCAGAAACCCCTTTCTGCTCTGTCGTTGAAGCAGCAATTCGCAAATGGTTTTTCGTCTTTCAACGTCTCTGTCTTTCAATTCATGTGGAACCCAATGTGACATCTTTTGAATCATTCCCATGGCTTTCAAGCGTTTGGAGACTGTTGTTTGATCAACGCCTAATGCTGCTGGAAGGTGTTTCTGCGTTTGACACGAATCCTGCTCGAGCAATGCTGTCAATTCTTCGTCTTGAAATTTTTTTGGCTGTCCAGCTCGCTCTTGGTCTGCCAAGCCGAAATCACCACTTCTAAACCGTGCAAACCACTTCTGACACGTTCGCTCAGCTAGAGCATGGTCACCATACACTTCCACCAAAATACGATGACTTTCAGTCGCACTTTTCTGCATGTTAAAGTAATGCAGCAGGACACCCCGCAAAAACACTTTATCAGGCACAAATTGCGCCATGTTCACTTAACTACAAACTGGTGTTGTTGACGCTTTAATCCACTGCCCTACACTACGAACGATACGCGATGACAGGGGTTTGCAACACATGTGTGGATACACGGAACTGTGGGACGCTCCGTTCGTTGCGCCATCTCTTGTCCACCCGCACGAATTAATTCCTAGACCAAATAATTTTAATTTTTCTGATTTTTGTGTGGCGGAGTGTTATGATAAAAACTCGAAAATAGATGTAATAATAGTTAGACTCAGCCAACATAAAAACGAGTTGGGTTGATTTTGAGTTTAACGTTCCGTTCAGCAGCGAGGCTATATGAGACGTGGACCTACTTATTAACGTGGAATCCGAATCACATGAACACCCAGCCCAAAAGCGCGTACGCTAACCGCTTAGCCACGAAGGAGCTTTGCGAAGATAAAATCTAGCATCGGAGATTTAAATATAATTTAACGAATGACTTTGTGTACAAATATGTAAGTATGATTATATAACTGAATTATCACAACTGTACCTTTGTTTTTAAACTTTTGAATAAATACCGATATCTATAGTAACTTTTGTACAAAGAAACGACAACAAAACCCAGAAAATTATATCTTCTAAAAAAAAGTTAAACCTTAATCTCTAACACAACAATAGAGGCCCTTCATTGCTAAACCGTTAGAGTACGCGCCTTTCTCATGGGAGACCCGGGTTCGATTCCCGGCGGTAGTTCATGTGGTTCGGATTCCACGTTAATCAGTAGGTCTCGTCTCATATAGTCTCGCTGCTGAAAGGAACGTTAAAATCCACTCAACTCAACACACACACACACATTATATATATATATATATATATATATATATATATATATATATAGAGAGAGAGAGAGAGAGAGAGAAAACAATGTTAAACCATAACGTCAGTAATGTTGACCCATGTAGTTCGTATAAAAAATATTTAAACAGTAACCTTAATTTTAAAACATATGGAGCCTTATGCAGACTTGTTCTGATGCGTGATTAGTGCCATGCAAGAGAGTTTGAGTAACATGTTTTCTGCAGAAGTCAGACCTATAGTATGACTAATCACACGTCAAAATGATTCCACATAAAGATGACGATCTTTTTTAAAATTTTTACTCTTTTATTTACACATTTTTTAAAACATTATACCTTTCACATAGTATCAATAAAGGTGAATTTGGTTAAGAAAATATTCTTCAGTTTGTGAAAAGGAATGGGTATGCGTATATATATACATATGGATTTGTACAGGCATATTCATAACCCTAGCCAGTCACCTCTCATTGAGAAAAACTAAATACTTTTAGACGAAGATGAAATTTGAACTTATATATATATATATGTTCATGCACCGCAAAATTGTTTGTAAGCTGCTTTGTTCAGGAACCTAGGGGTTTGTGAAATCTGGATCCACTGTATTTGGCACGCGGACGAATAGTTTAACACTCCTGTCAAAGATGCTCTTTGAACCATATATCTGTCAATTTCATTTTCATTAACTTTATATTTTTACGGATGTGCCCGGTCCATGACCACCTCCTCTTTAAGTTCTCTTGATATGGTCCTCACAAAAACAACATGTAAGTTGATTTCTAAACTTTCTCAATGGTTTTGACTTCTAACACCGGCCGCCTTCCCCTTTCATGGCAGAGATTAAAACTGTTTTTTTCCATTTATCTTTCACATATTTTAACACACGTTTTAGTTGATAAATAATGTAAATGTCACACTACTCCCCTCCATAAAATTTCAATGTTTCACTAACCATCCTAATCCTTCCTTATGGCTATTCTTGAGTTTTGGGATGAATAGCTATTAATGACTATTCAAATATTTCGTTTATTGTGTTTGACCAACTTCCACATACAATACGCCATGCCAGGTTACTCTAGAATCTGTCAACCAAGAATAATAACAACTGAAATGGGCATATGGGAATGTAAAGAAGTAAACGGTGACCTATACTTAAAATATATCATCCGTACATTTGTCTGATGAAACTGAAGGAAACCACTCAGAAACCTCTGAAACCATAGCCGGCCGTGGTGTATGAATACGGAACCTTCATGCTATAAAGCTACTAGTTACGTATATCCACTTCAATTTTTCGTACTACGAATCAGAGAACAGTAAACTAGGCCTCAGAACAAGGAAACAAAATTTAAAAACTTACAATGTCGCATTGCGGAAGTTATAATAAAACACGTAATTACAGTGTACAGTTTAACTAATATAACTAGATTTATGTATAAATGTACTGCAATCAACATGCTTTGTGCACAGTTCCTGATTACTAAACTGTATTGTAATCACTACAAATTAATTATCACCTAGTATCCTATTCTATATAATATAGTTCAAGTTATGTAACATTCCGAGCCGGCTCTACCGTACGTGCATTTACACAGCGAGGCAAATTTCGAGGGGCGGAAAAATCTGTCATAACTATAGTATTATTCTTCTTGGAAACAGACTTCATGATGATGGTAGTTGAAGAGCATCTCCAGTAACTCCCTGCTTTCTTGACCGGTGAGAACCAGAGTCGATATGGGTATGTAAAGAAACGGTACTGGTTCTCTACATATCCATATCGATTTTGGAACTCGCCGGTCAACAAAGTAGGGAGTCAACAACGCATTAGGTGGAGATGCTCTTTACTAAGCTGTCCTTCTACTTGAATACCATTCATAAATCAAGTTTTGGTACCATTAGTTTAAGGTCATATGGACAGTGCTAAAGCAAATGGTCAAACAAATCCCAGCATGAACTGCTTCATTGTTGTCAAATACAAGAGCTCAATTCTCGAACAGTAGCGAACATCTGCTCCATTTAGTTAGTTATCATAGTTTTGATATAAAAACTAATCTTGTTTTTGTCATAAATAAGTTCCTTATCACTGAAGATGGAAACAAGTTTAAAAAAAATTAACAGATGTAGAACGAAAATCAAGAAATAAAGATAACAAAGCTAGTTGAACTGGAATTGCAAACTGAAATATTGAGATTGAAGCTCGATATTGAATTTTATAAAAAGAATTACGATCTTTCCTCTGCAGGTGTGTTTGCTTATCTTTCACTAACATAATAGATAAAAAAACAGACACAACGAGATTGTATTTCTAGTGTTTAGGCCTTTCTGAGTGCGAGTGCTGTTTCCCTCCCTTTCGTTGTTCATGATGGGGCAGCATACTTAAAATCATGGCTTCTAGGACTTGTTCTTTCTGGATAAAAGGGGCGGCAAAAGTTAACATTGTACAGGGCGGCAAATTACCTAGGGTCGGGCATGGTAACTGTTAGATATTGTAGTATACTTGAATGGTTTTCCGCAGAAAAATAAAACTTTAATGTGCCATGGCACATGTAAATTATTGTTTTTACTCTATTTTGTACTGCTAATCGATATTGTCAAATTAAAGCTGTATCCTTTTTCGTAATATGCCTTTGTATGAGAACTTTTAGATATAAGGTATCATTGCAAATATTACTAGAAGTTTAATCAATAGTATTTTATATTTTTCCAACAGTTTTTTTTTCATATCCTTAAAATCTCAAAGCATATTTTAAAAAATGAAGTCTGTTGTTCAACGTCAAACGATTATGTCCTGTAAGGTAAATGAGATTGGCGATAAATGAAAGTGAATCATTACAACAGAATTAGTGGAGTGGTAATGTAGGAGGAAACAGTAAAATCACCAGAAAACCTACAGACACGATGTTTTCTATGACACACACTCACATGGCCTCGAACCAAAATAGGCACCTCCTGTACCAGAGATGAACACACAACAACTGAGCCCTCTTGCAATCTACGTCATCTTAAAATATCGCGGCATACCGGTTGGTAATTTCCATTGTGACTATTAAAATAAAATTACAAACCAGTTTCATAGTAGAAATATTTAAGTTATAAAGATAAATATTTACATTATGTATTTATAAGCTCCTGCAAATAAATTGTGCAATTTTATTTCTATTGGTTTTAGATTCCATTTATAACATATTCATATTTGAGGCGAGAAATTGATATTTTAATTATTTATAAAAGATAAAGATTGAGGTACTCACCGATAGATGAAGAACGATGCAATGGACATAAATAAAACTACTGAACTTAATATTATGCTAACGATGGCATACGCAGGTAATGCTGAAAGAGAAACACACTAAATTAATAGTAATAATTATTTTTTAACATAATAAGCAAACAATTTTATACATTTTATTATTCATTTATTTATTAAAATATTTTGAAAGGGAATGATTTTCTTCTTATATGAAGTGACTAAATCTTGCTTAACTTAAATATTAGTACAGAAAATTACATTAATGCTGAATACTAAGTGCACAGTAAAACAAACTTAATTAAACAGTATGACATAGCGAGATGAAACCAATGTCTAGATACTTCAAGTGTTGCCAATGCACGGGTTAGGAATGGCCAGATAATTTCGTATCCCGGATTACTCGGTTCCGATTCTAGTAAGAATCAGGTACCTGATTCCAGAACCGTTTCCAGAATGGGAATTGGGCACTCAGACTCAGAACTAAGGATCAGGTACCTACATCTACTACTAATCGTGAAATACCTATAGGTGTTGGTATTTCACGATCAGGATTTAGTCAGCCCTACTGAGCTTCATAATGAATTCAAGAGTTATTGCAAAACAAAACAACTATGTTATCGGTATTATTGCTTGCTCGTCACCCCTGTGTTATGGTGTATTAGAATAGAAAACAGATCTTCTGGATCGTAAGGTTATTGTATCTTGCCAAGATATGTCGATTGAGGAGTCTATAAACTGACACATTTCAATAAGAAGTACCAGAAATGACTGGATCTGTAAATGGAATTCGTGAAGTAGCTAGTGTTCGGATTACGATTACTTAGAAACGTTGAAAAAAATGCATGCAGTAATGCCTTAAAAATGGCATATTATATATATATATATATATATATATATATATATATATATATATATATATATATATATATATATATATATATATATATATATAATCACCTTAAAATATAACCTAAGAAACAAAGGCGTCTTTGGTGCTGTAGGAGTATGGGGCAAATTACTTCTTGAGTTATATTTTAATCAATACTCTAATAAAATACTAATATATAACGTAAAACTCTTACATCGGAGAGTCTTAGGATAAAACACGACTTCCCCCTTACACTGAACGTACTGGTATTTTTCGAGTGTGAAGAATATTTGCCAAACTTTGGAGGGATTTTTGTCATTGTACCTGGTATCACTGGGTTCCAAGATACCTAAAATCGGGTCTAGGAAAATTCGGTGTAGGAAATTTCGGTTTAGGAAAATTCGGTGTAAGAAAAAACGGGGTAGGAAAATTCGGTGTACAGAAAACTCGGTGTGGGGAAATTTAGGTGTAAGGTAGATTCGGTGTAATACATATGGAATATTACCACTTTACAATAATTTACGACACTTCATATTGTTAAAACGAAAACCATAAAATGTAACGAATAAAATGTTATTTCCTATTTCAAGAAAAACATTTTTTTTTTTTTTTTTTGCCTTCAGTCCACTACCTCTTGCATGTCTTTCGCGGGGTATTACTATAAACTACTTTTCATCACACAATGAAGCTGACACTTTTTGTCAGAAATAAAACAATTATAAGTTCAGAGAATAGCTATAGGAACAACTAAAAAACACCTTTCCTATAGTACATCATAGAACACATGCAAGGTGATTCTTTTAAAACTCACGGATTTCATTTGGGTCTAGAATTTCTAACTGAAGTCCGCTTTTCATGCGATTTCTGGCAAATGATCAAGGAACGTTGGGAAATTTATTGGTTTAAATTCATTTGGGGTAATATCGGCCACGCCTCTAGAAAAACAGCAAACTTTATCGCCACTGTATAGAATTGGAATTAGGTGAGGTGCGGTGTGGAGATTTGAGTTTCTTCGTTAGATGGCAATCTCGCGACGGTCAATAAGAAACAAGAAACTGGGCCGTTGTATTGAGAATTATGCTGTGCTACTGTACCAATATGATCAAGACAGTTACAATAATGTACTCTTTGGAGCAACGTGATTTTATCGTTAAAAAGTTTTTGGAGAACGGGGTCTATTGTTGCTACGCAAAGGGCATTTGCACGCAACTTTGTCTCACGTTTTGCCCCAGACAGGAACATAATATGGTCGTTAGTGAATAAATTGCAGGAAACAGGAGCGCTTCTAAGGAAGACAGAGAAGCATCGGACCTCGCTGGCGGATGTTGTGAAAGATGTCAGATACCGTACCGACTCTAAGTCACCCAAGAAATCTCTATTCAACATGTGATTTCGCTTCAAATATCCAATATCTCATTCGAACTATAACGTACAATGGCGAATATTTGCTGTTTTTCTTGCGGCCTGCTCTATACTACCCCGGATGAATTTAAACCAGTAAACATAGCCCCATAAATCTCCCATCCCTCCTTGATGATTTGCAGCAAACCGCATGAAAATCTGACTTCAGTTAGAAATTCTAGAGCCAAATGAAATCCGTGAGTTTTCAAAGAATCACTCTGTATATACATATGTAAGATGCAAAAATATATTGATCAAAAAAATCTTAGTGGAAAGGGCAATATAAAGCAGGATGGTTTTATCAGATAATAGTTGTACAAATAGTTGACTTCTCCTCCAATCAGACACTTTAGTTTGTTTGCCTTAAGGTAAACAAACTAAAGTGTCTGATTGGAGGATTTTGAGGACTAAAGTGTCTGATTGGAGGACTTTGAGGACTAAAGTGTCTGATTGGAGGACAAATTTCTCGTCGTGTAAGGGCCATAAAATGTTAAAATCGCTCGAAATCTAGAATTCCAATAATTTCAGGAACACAATTCAATATAAAGCAATATAAAGTAGACAGCAAACAATAAAAATGATAGTAGACAGTAAAAGTAGCCTACGTTCTACACAAAATTTGAACTTCAAACTAATACACTCATTTATCCTCAAAGTTGAGTTTTTAATAAATCCTACGGCCTACTACAACGAATCTTTCTTTACACCTAACATTCCCCACACCGAGTTTTCCGTACACCGAATTTTGTGTACACCGAATTTTCTTACACCGAATTTTCCTGCTCCCACCTAAAATCAAATGCTTTAACTGTGCTAAGTTGCATGATTTTTAGCAGTAGTGTCTTTTTAACGTTTGCTTGGGAAGAAAAGAGTGGAAGATAAGTACCAATGGTGATTTCAAAAGGTGACATGGAGATAAATTCTCCCGAAGTCATACCTCTGATTGTACTAAAGGTTGATTACTAATATTTCCATAATATTACTTTCACCTCCAGTACACTTAAAGTTTCCCCGGATGTGGGTGGAAATGTTTTCCCACTAATATGTAGCGAAGAAAATGAATTTCAGGTATCTTTGCACGAGAGGTGAAAGAAACAGACAGAAGCTGAGGTAGTCATTACCAAGGGCGCCGATCTTGGGAGACCCGGGCACCCAAAGCTCATGTACGCCCCCATGTATTTTTATGAATATATATTTTTATATGTAATTTTTATTGTTGTATGTATTGTTACATGTGTTTTTCTATGAATGCCTTCCCCCCAAAGATACAGGAAAATCGGCGCCCTTGGTCATTAATTAAAAAAAGTCATGCTACTCAAAGTCAACCACTTTCGTCTCCTGATTCCTTCAAATTCTATTAAAGAAAGTCAAATATTTCTAATAAAAAATTCCAAATAACTTTGTTTAATATACTAACCAATATATTTCTGAGTAATAAATGAATTTTGCCTAAAATATAACCAAAAAATGCCGTTATATTATTTCGGGCCCAAATATTATGACTTAAGTATGGTTCAAATATGCACTTACGTGACAAATAAAAGCCATAGTTTCGAGTTCACAAGGTCAGATAAAAATTTAAATGTAATTAGATATACTCAAAAAAATGCCAAGTTGAAAAAGTAAGTTACAGAAATCCGAGCCTTAGTGATAACTATGTTACAACTCATAAGGTGAAAAATTTCCTGCGTGAGGTGTCAAATGTCACAATAGTGGACAGTCCAGCACTTTGCTAGAGCATATTTTTGAAGAATTAAGTACAATCAAAACGTCCCAGCTGAGAGTCAGGAAATTATAGGTTTAGGGTTTAGGATTTAGATTTCTGGGCTTTCGGCATCTAAGGCCATTTCGCCCGTCACGTTTTGAGGGATGATGTCCCTCGGCGAGCACACTATCCGGGGAAAGGGAAGGAGGAAAGAATTGGGGAAGGAAGGAAGCGGCCTGGGATCTATAAGTTAGGTACCACCTCACGCAAAGAAATTTTTCACCTTATGGGTTGTAGCATAGTTATCACTAAAGCTCAGATTTCTATAACGTACTTACAGGCATTTTTTTGAGCGTACCTAATTACATATAGATTTTTATCTGACCCCTGTGAACTTGAAACTATGGCTTTTATTTGTCACGTAAGTCATTAAAATGTGAATGAGGAAAACCCAAGAAAACCTCATTCAGGGTGGCTGCTCTGAAAAAGCGTTTTACACTTTTCGATCGAGTGCCCCCACCGGGAATCGAACCTGGGACCGCTCGCACCAAAGGCAAGAGCGTTAGCAACTACGCTATGTGGGGCCACTCAGGAAATTATGACCTCGCCTAGTGAAGAATCGGCCATTCTTTTCATCAATAACTGTCGATGTAATATATGAAGAGAATTTATCCAACAGCAAACTCTCCAATGAATGTCTCCAAGATATATGTAAGAAAAAATCTAGGTAGGAATCAAAACAAAATTTTAAAAAAAAATGAAATGAAATGAAATATTTCAGTTTAACGTCCACGATTATGTTCTTTAGGCTAAGGAAGACAGATGACTAGGGCAAGTGAATGATGATGGCCAAATCAGTGGAATAAAAATGTAGGAGGAAACAGAAGAACTTCTAGAAAACCCAGTGGACAATGCTGTCCATCACAAACTTACTTGGAGGGGGACCCCATGCACCAAAAGGAAACGTTCTGCCACTGAGCCACCGTGCTCCGCTTAACCAAGGAAAATTCGTATAGCATAGGGCATTTCATGGTTAGAGTCTATGGAACTTAAACAGAAGAATTAGTGATCAATGCTTCTTCTCATATAAGCAACTTACTCTACGTTTTGAAATCGATACTGGATCTGTAACTATTATTCTGGTAGTTGTGTGCAATACCTGTCCAAAGGAGTTTAAAAATTATGAATTAAAATATACAGAGAAAATTTCAGCTGCCTGAGACAAGAGGATTATTGCGATTTTAGTAGGACAGATTCTAACTGTACGAATGACCGCAGCATCGGATACTATTTTTTTTTTTTTTTTTTTTGTCAGAATTTAGGGATCTAGGATCTATACTAGAACACATTTGGTTGGACAGAATGCGCTTAGGTTGAAAGAGCTCTATTTCGAAACATAATTCGACAATTCGTCATTGAAGATACAGCTGCAGAATATCAAAGATACAATTCCAGAAAAGATTATAGAGAAACGAAATAATTTCAAGAGAAGATTTGTTCCCGGAAGTACCCTGAATATAACAGTGAAGATAGCAAGAAAAGACTGGCGAAAGTATTTTCTACAGAGAATCTCAATAAAAATTGGACGAAAGCAAAGAAACCGACTCGAAAAGAGGGACATTACAAAAATGACGGACCCTGGAGAAAGGAGTTAAGAGGAGTGTCATAAAAGAAGACGTCGTAGTCACGAGATAAACAAGAAGTGAGAAGGAAAAAGGGGGAAGTGTGTTGAATAATTAATTAAAGTTTAAAATAAATTGAAATGAATTCTTTGGTTTAACGTCCCACGTTTATGCCCCTGATAATGGAAGAATTGGCGGAATAATAAAGTGGGAGGTAACGGGAGTACCCTGAGAAAACCCACGGGCACGATGTTGTCCACCACAAACTTACACAGAGAAAAATCCGGTATATTGTACAAATATACGGTATATTCTTGCTTGCTATAGAAATCAGTACGGAGCATACGTTATCCATATGCTACATAGGCACTGCCCTTGGATGTTACATCATGCCGTTGCAGGATGTCTGACATCTAACAGTTTTCCGTATATCACATGCATATACTTATGTTACCATCGTCAGCTATATGTTATATACGTCCATTTGTATGTGAGATCCTGACCGCCTACATTGTTTCATACAGAAAGTACGTATAGATGGAACACTTATACAGGAAGCATTATAAAACCTGCGTTTTCAGTTATATGTCTGCTGTACGTTAGGTCCAAAAACTACAGGAATTACGCATGTAACCTATCTTTTTAAATACTCCACCTACAATTTTCTTTCTCAGTGTACTTGGTCGGGGACCGTAATTAGTGAAATGCAAATATTAATATTCTTATCCTTATAATATGAATCGGACGGCAATTATTTTGATTAGATAAAGAAATTTCAGTTATTTTAGTTACTGTTTGCCTTCACGATCTGCTTTTTGCAGTAGCACAATATCAAGCGTCACAAATATCATATATTGTATGTTACAGAAGTAAATTAATATGTTCTAGATAATTATAATTTATAGCAATGATTAATGCGTCTTCAACAAACATTTATTGAATAAAGCAAGTTGATGTACCCTGATCCACTTGACTGAGACTTCTTAAGGCTATTACGAAGATTATCCGTATGTCCGATACCAATAGTAAGCCATCTTAGTCTACCAATAGCAATACCTTTACGAACGGACTGATAATAGATACTATTTCTTTAGAGATACAATCATGTCTAAAATAATTGTCGCATGTCTATAAATATGTTGTTGTAAGAATATAATTTGATAACGAATTCGCCCGGTACTTCTTATAATGTTAGTATTTATACAATCGGCAAAGACATGTATGTGACAAATTTCGTGTCAAAAGAGCAGTAAATAAGAACAATAAAACGAAAATAAAACTTTCTTGTCCATTTAGCAACATTTTGTTTTACTCATTCTGATTTTCGTATTTATAATTCTTTTCCTATGAAATTTACCGCAAATATACATTTCCTGATTATACACATAACATCAGTATTAAAAGTACCCTGCAAAATCATTATCAAATTATATTCCTACAAGACAATTATAGATATGCGACAATCATTTTGGACATGACTGTACACATTCAGTTCTTTTCTAACAAATCTATATACCGTCGCCTTCGAAGTAACAAGAAAGTTTCTCTTATCTGGATTCAGTTTTGCAGTAACACGTTAATTTCCTGAATTCAATTTTCTCGATCTTGTAGTATGAAATACTATTAGTTATTTGTCATTTCCTGAATTCTGCCTTCCTGTCAGCATAAGAAGGTAGTACACAATTCTCACATCTCCATGTGTAGTATTTTCTATGAACTGCTTTCCAGAGGCACAGTTTTCTGCAGGGTTACCAACTTTTTTTAAAGAAAAAATCGGGACGGGAAAATCACTGTTGGAACCGCCCCTCCCCCCGATGTCGACTACACGTACAGCGAGTCGTTGAAAACAATGTAAATAATCAGATGAAGCCGAATGAACATAGCACCTTAATTTTTATTTTCCCACCCACTGCTCATCACTAGCTATAAGCAATATATTCAACAAATTCAAACCGAAGCAACTGCAATTTGTTTAATATTAAAAAAGTTTAGAGAGCATAACATTGTTAAGGAATTACTGGCAGCGTGTTACTAAAATCAAGGCTTATTCTTTGGCTATAATCATACAAAGTCTTCGGACGAGTAAAATATTAATTAACTTTCAAAATCAATAAATCGTGGCAATATGCGTCCCGACGAGTATCCGGTCGGGACGCAGGACAAATAACTCAGAAATCGGTACAGTCTCGATAGAATCGGGACAGTTGACAACCCTGGATTTCTCTTTCTTACAAAGGTCTTACTAAGAAAAAAACAGTGAAGCCTGCTCTCACTACTTTTCTCGCTAAAATCTCCAAGATAGACCTGTCCTTACAATAACCTACCACTCCCTCCTCCCTTCGAGTTAAGTCCAAAATCATGTATCACAGCGCGCAAACGCTGCCGTATACATTCAGCGCCCAGACATAGCCTTCTTAGTTCATCTTCCTTCCCCCACCATGGCACAACATGCTTTCCTCTGTTGCTTGCATCCAATCACCCCTGCCCTCCCTCTCAAACCATTCATGCTCTGCATTCCGATTCTCAAATAGCTGCTAGAGTAGTGAGTCAAGGTTAAATAACTTTCACCTTCACAATAGCAGTCTAACGTCATTAGCGAAACGTATACATGATTCCAAAAGTACCTTACCACCTGCAATTCTCCTTTCCCTGCAATAGTAGCAACCCAAAAGCTCGGTCGTTGTGTTGGTTGAGAATTCGAAAGACGTCGGACCAAATCTCAATTCTGTTACAAATGTATCAATCAGTGTGGCAAACTACAAAAAAAGAGAATAAAGTAAATTGTTAAGAATGACGGTTTTATTATTGTAAAGGAAATGAATGACAAAAAGGTTACAAAATGCTCTTACTTAAACAGTCGAAACAAGATGAATGCTAAGAAATACATATCAGAGGAAAGTAGTTTCTTTCCTTTTTCAAAAAACTTGGAAATAAGAAAATAGGATATATAATGTAAAGGTTTCATACAAACGCCTAACAGCACAGAAAACGTTAAGAGAGAAAACCAAGACTAAGAGACACCATTAGCGTAGTAGATTTGCAGACCTCCCATGCAAGATAAACAGACGGGACCCTACTTGTAAACCCAATTGTTATATTATTATTATTTTATTTTTACTTTATTATTATTATTGAAAACTTCTTCCCTTTCCCAATCTCTGATTCTGCCTAAAACCATGTCTGCATATAGCGGTCATGTGCAGTTTCTGTCAATGAGCGGTCTCAAAGGACAAATGGGATGAAAATCTCCTAAAGAGAGGAACAAAACCACTTTCTCATTATAAATTCTAAGTAAAAGTTCGAAGCACTTGTTTTTGACAGGTTATTTTTTCTTTCTTTCTTTTTCGGAAAGAGAAAAGTTTTGGCGTGTGAGAAATTACAGTATATAATATTGAAATTTGCAAGTAGATTTATTTACATTGCTATTTGTGGTAATAAAGAAATTGTCATTCAAAGATATTATTGTAAAAAATTAAGTTTTGTTTCGTCACCCATCGTAAGTCTTAGGGGCCTCATATGCCTGCCCTCCTAAAATAGATATCGAAAATTTAGAATATGGACATATCGATGTGGATATATTTGCGATATTGAATGTTGATATGTGTCAATATTGATATCGACGATATCGATATATCGACATATCGCACAGGCCTAGATCCGAGAAATGATGCTTGAAAAATGCTGGAATCAATCATCAAAATCTAAATATGTTCTTGCATTGAACGTTGAGCGGGAAGGGGGTGAACCCGAACAAACATTTTAAGCCAAAAAATGTTAAAATAAAAGTAGTTATACCTCCCCCTTAATAGAAAACTATTACTGTAATTTATCTTTTACCTCTGTTTCTAAGTGTCATCAGAAATCAGCGACAGTACACATACTTTACATAGTATAGCAATATACTCTATAATTTTTCACAACTAAGGAAACTGAAAGATTAAATTCTTGTGATAATAAATGGCAATGTTTTACAAAGTAACCATAATTAATTGTCTTTATTTCTGTCAGTAATTTTGATACAGACTCAGTACTACAAGATTAATAGAACTAGAAATTAGAAATGTAATTCCTTTCTTCTGTTATACTAAAAGACGTCTGCATTTTGGTGAGATTTTCATTTTCTAATATATAAGACCCTATCGCAGGCTAATTCTGGCTACCGGGATTTCGAGGTAATCTGTACCGGAAAGTGTAAAGTTTGCTGACTCTTAGATCTTGACAGTTTGGTGAAAGAGATTTGACAATTCATGTTGTTATTTCTTCGTTACAAAACACTTCTGATTGACTATATTCATGCTGAATTACTCAACTTGTACATTCCGCAAAAAAAAGCGACATCTAACACCTTGCAGCTAGGTCATCCAATATATACCTTCTTATCTTACAATCGTGTAAAGTAGAGAGAACCCTCTCTCTCCTCTTTTCCTCTCTCCCATATTAAAATCAGCAAGATCATGAGCACAATTCTAATTTCAAAATATACATTACTGTCAATAAGTGACAAAATAAAAATGAGGAGAAACGAGATTCATAAGTTGATGTAGAGAGGAACTTTAACAGATATCTATTGATTTCAGATTTTCATTGAGATATGTTTGAGGTACGGAAGTGAGACAGAGAGAAAAAGGAGATAGAAAAAGAAAAAGAAAAAGAAAAAGAAAAAGAAAAGATAAAAATATTTGATTTAAACGTAGTAAGAAAAGAACGTAACATTATAAAGTTCCGTTTCCAGAAATCCAACAATAATATGGATATAACGTTTTTTTATCTTTTGTCAGAACTATTCAAATAAATACGTAGAGGATGCTTGAAAAATTAATTAAGTTACTTTCGAAATGAATACCAGAATTGGTGATGAAATTAAGTACTCAGTTTCCATTGAAACTGAAAAGTTCTGAAACTCATCTAGGAGCATGCCAACTTTAACACACACATCTGTCTTTCCGTGTGGTTCGAATGCAAATTCTGTAGTGTTCATTAAACGTACAGATCTGAAATACATTATACTAAACCTATTACGTAGCGTTACCTACTATCTTCCATTCCAGACTATTAATGCAAAGTAAACAAAAAAGATAAAAGAAATATAGAAAAGAAACAGAAAGAAAAATTGAGTGAATCCTATTTTACTGCTATTTTTCTATCAAAAGAGTCTACATTAGAAGTTGAAATTGTATTATAATGAAAGGTTACAAATGTTTAAAAGGAAAATTGAATGTTGGTTCCTTAAAGACGTAGCAAATCTTGTATATTTCTCATTTCATGGATAAAACAAATTACAGAATTATCAGATGGAAACGAATTTTGTGTGAAATTAATATAAACAAAGTCTGTCTTGATATAACGCAAAAGCGGGCCATTTTCTAGTAATTTCTGAACATTTGTCTGTTCTAAATATCCACTCTCGATTCCACTATTGCGGATAAAACGTTGTAATTCGCAATGATAGAATGAACAGGCTAGAGCTTAAACGGGTTATCGCAATGACACGGTGATTCGATTGGAACTCGGTAACTCACAAGGAAAAAAGGAGAGATTTTGCGTATTTCCTTCACATAGAATGTGTATTTGTATGTGTGTGTGTGATAGAGAGAGAGAGAAGAGAAAGACGCAAGAGATGATAAGGAAACGTCAAGAGAGATGGATAGAGAGAGAGACGAATATAAATATGAAAACTACTTATCATTTCTCTGTATGAAGACTGCACACACTGTTTATTCGTATCGAATAACGTTGGTAGCGAATGTTTCACGAGAAAAAACATAGTACCTGATGGGAATTCGAACCAATATTTTCGGTTTGGAAGTCTATTACGGAACCAATACACCATCGGTTACTCTACCCGATACATATTTAACAAAACGTATAGTGTTTTTTTCTAAGAACAAAGACATGAAAAGTGGATACTACAGACCAATTAAGTGTTTCGGATTGTCCTAGTAGCCCCCACAGTTATTATTTACTCTTTCCCAACCAACATTTGTAAATCTTTTTTCATCACGATACACGTGTTTGTCTCCAAATTCTTACGGATTGCTCGTTTAGTATCAGAAGTCAGACCTCGATACTTCACGATCACTTTGTGAAAAAAATACCTTTGTGTTGACCAAGATTTGAACCTATGCTTTGAATCTATACTCCTCGTGAGTCCAGGACATTACCTCTACCCTACGCTGGCATCTCAAAATATACCTCAAATCTTACTAAGTTCACTTCTGCTCTTTGGAACAAATTGGCTTCTTTCTACAAGGTTATTTACATTAAAGTGCACACCGAAATGCATTCATTCGAGGACTTGGAAACAAATTAGTGCCTATTAATAAACGAAGTAACATAAAATCCAGGAACAATTACAGAAATAATAATATACTATGCAGTAATTACGCCGTGCAAGTTCAAACCGCAAGCACACAAGCTTGAGTTATTCGGCAATAACATGTATAGTACTAGTCCGACTTTTAGGTATACATAAGATCGATCCCATCTAATGTCATACAGACTTTATGGATTTTCTGGAAACGAAAGCGTAATGGAAGAACTGCCTAATCCGTAAAGAACGTTCGTTAGATTGACTCCGGATATTGATATTATTATTCGTTGAAATGACAACTATATAGTGAAGCTAAAAATTTATTATTATTATTATTATTATTATTATTATTATTATTATTATTATTATTATTATTATTATTATTATAAGCGTACTTTCACCAACCCGGAAGCGTCGGTGGACCACCGATGGTCAACTAGCGACATCTCGCCAAAAATTGGCGGCCCCGCAACGACGATCTGCGGTGGCCCCACTTTTGTTTTGAAAGTTATACCACCAGCGGCTCACTTACGGTAGACATACGACGAAACGCCAATGAACCACAAAAATTACTCCCTAAAATAAGTTAAATCGGCTAAGTGCGTAATTTGTTTACATTAAGGTGAGTCTAAAAATCTTTTAAAAGTTAAAAATCATCCTGGGGTGGGCGCGAACCACCAACCCTTCGATTACTAGGCGAGTGCTCTTTCGACTTGGCCACTGAGGCGATGGAGAAAACGTCGTTGAGGTCTTTTGAATTTGGCTAATCAGAGTACTTCTTTAACCGTGTGTATTCGACGATAATCATTTGGGATCAGATAAACTCTCCTCGCTATGTAATTTTACAACAAAGTGGCGTGTGTCTATTTCCTTTATTTCATGGTTCTCCCATGTTCACTTTCAAATGATCGGTGACAGTTGCTATCTAAATTCAAAAAAATGGTAGGCACTCATATCAATTTTTTTTACATCATGATGTAGATCAGGGGTTACTCTTAACCCCTGGAGCTAACTTCAGGAACAATTCGTTAGGGAAAGATAATATATAATAAATAAAATAAAGCTTGTTTGTTTGTTTGTTTGTCCCTGTGCGGTCTGGGAACTAGACGAGTGAACCGACAGTTACCAGAGTTTGGACATAGGTACCTTGGTCCAGGCCCCAGATCAAGACGAAGCCTCTTTTTTAAATTTGGAACCAGGGGGTCTCAGGGGAGGCAGGCTTTTACCAGGACCGGCTTGGGAACCAGACAAGTTGACCAAGATTTATCATATTTTGGACATAGATACCTTGCTACAGGCTCCAGACCAAGGCCAAGGATTTTTATCAAAACCGAACCAATGGGGTCTCAAGGGGGGCGTTTACCGGGACTAACCTGGGGACCAGACAAGTTCAACGAGAGTTACCAAATTTTAGTCTGGGATACCTTGTTTGAGGTGAAGCACTTTTGTTAAAATTCGAACCAGGGGGGTCTCAGGGCGACATGTAAAAGTAGTAGAAAATGACCAATATTACTGTCGAATTCATAGTTTCATGCTCGCTGAGATCAATGGTGCCACTTCTATTAGCGATGACTTCGTATCCCCCCGTTGCCCCATCCGGCAAACAATGGTAGGTGAATTTGCCAGACATGTAAAAACAGCCCAGAATGGTCGATATTAGTGTCAAATCCATATTTTTCGTGGTCGCTGAAATGAATGGTGATACTCCTACAGGCGTTGGCTTCCAAATACTGCCCCCATGCGAAGAATGGGTATATTCAGCTCGTATATAATAACTGCATGCACATGACTGTTGAAAGTTCGTGTTGGTCCCTTCGCGATTCTCCGCGACGAATCGAAGGAGCCCGGACCAAAATGAAGTCTTCGCTGCTACGCGGTAGTAACTTTAATACCCCGACTCTAGATATCTCGACTCGACGAAACCATGCTGCCAGTGGCACACTAGCGGCAATCCTTCGACTCGTCGCTATAGCGACGATCGACATCTACCAGCATATGGGCCACTAGTTTTTGGCGAACTTTACGGCATGGGTTTGAACTTGCACGGCGTAATTACTGCATAGTATGTTATTATTTCTGTAATTGTCCTGGATTTTATGTTATTTCGTTTATTAGTGAGCATTAATTTGTCTCCAGGTCCTCGAATGAATGAATTTCGGCGTGCACTTTAGTGTAAATAACCTTAGATAGAAGCTGGTTCGTTTCAAAGAGCACAACTGAACTTAGTAAAATTTGAGTTATAGTTTCAGGTGGCAGCGTAGGGTAGGGGTAACGTCCTGGAGTGACTTCTGATACTAAAAGAGCAATCTGTAAGAATGTGGATACCAAAACATGAATCATGATAGAAACGATTTACAGATGTTTGTTGAGAAAGGATAAATGAAACTATGGGGGCTACTAGGATAATCTGAAACACTTAATTGGTCTGTAGTATCCACTTTTCATGTTATTGTTCTTAGAAAGAAACACCATACGTTTTGTTAAATAAGTATCGGGTAGAGTAACCGTTGGTGTATTGGTACCGCCCTAAACTTCCAACCCGAAAATCTCGGTTCGAATCCCCATCAGGTACTATGTTTCTTTCTCGTAAAATATTCGCTACCAAGGATGGTTGGAGAAGCTACAAGGCAAGAATCCGAATAAACAGTATGTGCAGTCTTCATCATACAGAGTACTGATAAATAGTTTTCATATTTATATTTCTCTCTCTCTCTCTCTCTCTATTCATTTCTCTTGAAGTTTCCTTATGATGTCTTGCATCTTTTTCTTCTCTCACAAACATAAAAATACACACTCTATGTCAAGGAAATAAGTAAAGTCACTTTTTTCCTATTTGTTACCGAGTTTCATTCGAGTTGAGTTGTTGAGATGGGTTTAACGTCCCGTTCACCAGAAAGGCTATATGAGACGTGCAAAAACTGATTAACGTGGAATCCGAACCACATGAGCCGGGAATCCAACCCGAGTCTCCCACGCCAAAGGAGAGTCTCAATCGAATCACCGTGTCAGTGCAATGACCCGTTTCAGCTCTAGCCTGTTCATTCTATCATTGCAAATTACAACGTTATATTCATAATAGGTGAATCGAGAGTGGATATTCGGAAAAGACAAATGTTCAGAAATGACTAGAAATTGGCCAGCTTTTGGGTTATTTCAAGAGAGACTTTATTATATTAATTTCACACAAAATTCGTTGCCATCCTATAATTCTTCAGTTTGTTTTATCCATGTATGAAATGCAAAATATGCAAGATTTGCTACGTCTATAAGGAAGTAACATTCAGTTTTTTCTTTTAAACATCTTGTAACTTTTCATTATGATACAATTTCGACTTTTAACGTAGGTTCTTTCTGATAGAAATTTAGCAGTAAAATAGGACTCATTCAATTTTTCTTTGTCTTTTTTCTATATTTTCTTCTTTTTCTTTTTTCTTGAATTTGCATTAATAGCCTGGAATGGAAGGTGTGATCTACGCTATCTACTAGGTTTGTTATAATGTATTTCAGATCTGTACGTTTAATGAACACTACAGAATTTGAAACCGAACTACACGGAAAGACAAGATGTGTGTTAAACTTTTGGCATGATCCTAGATGTGTCTCGGAACTTTTCAGTTTCAATGGAAATTGAGTACTTAACCCTCCAGTACGCGCACGGGCTACTATTGTAGCCCAGCGTTTTTATTTTCCTTACCGCAAAGTAATTCGAGATTATAAATCAAAGGGTGTCTGTGTACCTTTCTATCAACTATCATTCTGCGTGTTTAGTGTGTGGTCAAACGTAAAATCGAAAGGAGCTCATTGTTATTCTGCTTGAAAGTTTCATGGGCTACATCTGTAGTCCACGCGACTATTGATGTCACAGGTGTTCCAAAACGTCAAAGTTTTTTCATTATAGTTTGAGTGTTGATCAGATGGTCAGTGAGTTTGCAAAATGCCAATTCTGATTAGGAATGTTTTCTAGATGGCGATAGTGAACATTTTGAGACCGCAAAAATGCATTTTTCGGACACAGAAATAGTGAAAATTCAGAACATGTGACTGAGAATTCGGGCGGCAGGAATCAGTGATACCTGTTGATAATAGCAGTAAAGACAGTTCTGAAGTAAATTATTATGTAGTAAAAGACAATCTAAATGGAAAAAGTCACTCCTACTCGTAATATTTGCGCTCGTGCTCATAATATTGTGCTTCGTTTTCCACGACTAAAGGTGGGAGTAAGTCTGCGTTGTCGGAGGTTGAATATCTAGAATTGCTTTTAGATGCAAACATTTTGAGACTTAAGCTTGATTTTACCAATATTTACATTGACAGTATTAGATTGAGATTTTTACTTAACTGTGATGCAAAACTTACAGACGAAATTGTACGTGCCCTTATTGACATTTTGATGCTTTTAATGAGTGGTCAATGCTTGAAGGAAAGTGTGCATTGACCACTCACCACTTGTGTGCAGAACATGCTTACAAGGATATGAATACGGAAACATAAAAAGAAAAATATATAAGTGTAAATAGCATATGAATAATTATGCAAAATCGTAATCAAACTTTGATACCAGAAACTCATTGTGCTAAAAAAAGGTATATGTTTTATGGATAATACGTTTATTTGTAAGCTTTGTAAAATTTTTGAAAAATTATACTTAATTTTTAAAGAATTCTAACATATATGTTTAAGATGAAGGAAAGTTTAGAATGCGCCAGATTAGTCCATTTATTGATAAATACAAATAACTTTTACAGTCTTACTCATGTATCACTTTTGAAAAATGATTGGTGTTGGTCTTCTTTGTATATACATAGCTTTCAAAATAAACATATTTCTCAAATTGTGTATAAAACCCTTAAAACAATTTATAAATACAATTCTCTACAAGAAAGACAGAAATATTAAGAAAACCAGGCAACATAATAAAATAAAAACAAATGGGCTACAGCGGTAGCCCGCGCGACTATCCACGTCACAAAATTCCGCGCGCATGTTGCAGGGTTAATTTCATCACCAAGTTTGGTATTCATTTCGAAAGTGATTTAATGAATTTTTCAAGCATCCTCTACGTATTTATTTGAATCGTTCTCACAAAAATAAAAAAATGTCTATATTACTGTTGGATTTCTGGAAACGGAACTTTATAATGTTACGTTCTTTTCTTACCATGTTTAAATCCAATATTTTAATCTGTGCTCCTTTTTCCTTCTTCTATCTCCTTTTCTCTCTCTCTGTCTCACTTCTGTACCTCTAACAGATATCTATTGGTTTTAATTGAGATACATTAACTTTCTCGCTACACCAACTTATGAATCTCATTTTGTCTCATTTTTATTTTTTCACTTATTGACACTAATACATGTATATTTTGAAATTAGAATTGTGTTCATACTGTTGCTGATTTTAATATGGAAGAGAGGAAACGAGGAGAAACAGGAGGTCTCTCTAACAGACACGGTTGTAGGATAAGAATGTATATATTGCATGACCAAGCTGCAAGGTGTTAGCTGTTTTTTTTTTTTTTGTGCGTAGTGTATGAGTTTAGTAATTCAACATGAATATAGTTAATCAGAAGTGTTTTGTAACGAAGAAATAACAACATGAATTGTAAAATCTCTGTCACCAAACTGTCGAGATATGAGTCAGCAAACTTTACACTTTAAGGTACAGATTACCTCGAAACCCTGGTAGCTAGAATTAGCCTACCTGGTAGCTGGAATAGGGGAATTATATATTAAAAATGACCATCTCAGCAAAATGCAGACGTCTTTTAGTATGAGAGAAAAAATGAATTAAATCTCTCATTTCTAGTTCTATTAATCTTACAGTCTGTGTCAAAGTTCTGAGTCTGTGTCAAAGTTACTGACAGAAATAAGGACAATGAATTATGATTACTTTGTAGAACATTCCACTTTATTATCACAAGAATTTAATGCTCGGGTTTGCTTAGTTGTGAAAAATTATAGATTATATTGCTATACTATGTAAAGTATGTGTACTGTAGCTGATTTCTGATGGCAATCAGAAAGAGAGGTAAAAGGTAAATTACATTAATATTTTTCTATTCAGAAGGAAGTATAACTATTTTAACAATTTTTTTTCTTAAAATATTTGTTCGGGTTCACTTCCTTTTTTCCCCTCAACGTTGGATACGGAATGCAAGAACATATTTAGATTTTGATTATGGATTTTAGTATATTTCAAGCTTCATTTCTGGTATCTAAGCCTGTGCGATATGTCGATATATTGATATCGTCGATATCGCTATTGACATATATGAACATCGATATATCCGTATCCTAAATTTTCGATATCAATTTTTGGGAGTGAGGCATAGGGGGCCCCTAAGAGTTAAGATGGGGGACGAAACAAAACTTAATTTTTAGAATAATGTTTTCCAATGACAATTTCTTTATTACCACAAACAGCATTGTAAATAAATCCACTTGCAAATTTGCAATAATATATACTATATTTTCTTAGACGCCAAAACTTTTCTCTTCCTGAAAAAGAAAGAAAGAAAAAACGACCTGTCAAAAAAAGTGCTTCGAACTTTGACTTAGAATTTATAATGAGAAAGTGGCTTTATTCATCTCTCTCGAAGATTTCCATCCCATTTGGCCTTTGAGACCGCTCATTGACAAAAAGTGCACATGACCGCTATATGCAGACATGGTCTTAGGCAGAATCAGAAATTGGGAAAAGAAATGGGTTTTCAGTTTTCAATAATAATAATAATAATAATAATAATAATAATAATAATAATAATAATATAACAATTGGATTTACAAGTAGGGTCCCGTCTGTTTATCTTGCATGGGAGGTCGACAAATCTACTACGCTAATGGTGTCCTTTAGTCTGCGATTGTCTCTCTTCACTTTTTCTGTGCTGTTAGGCGTTTATATTAAACCTTTACATTATTTAACCTATTTTCTTATTTCCAGGTTTTTTTGTAGAAGGAAAGAAACTGCTTTCATGTGATATCTATTTCTTAGCATTCATCTTGTTTCAACTGCTTAAGTAATATCATTTTGTAACTTTTTGTGTCATCCATTTCTTTCACAATAATAAAACCGTCATTTTTAACAATTTACTTTATTATCTTTTTTTTGCAGTTTTCCACACTGATATATTTGTCACAGAATTGAGTTTTGGTCCAACGCTTTTCGAATTCTCAGCCAACACAACGTTCGAGCTTTTGGGTTGCCTACTATTGCAGGAAAGGGAGAATTACAAGGTGGTAATGCACTTTTGAAGTTGTGTATACAATACTTAGTGCATATGGGAAACACCTCAGTCATGTACATGGAAAAGTTCGCCGTCAGTAATGGGCACTTCGGGGGAAATGTGTGAAAAATAGGAATTTACTAACACAGGGGAGTTTGCACTGTGTTGGAAATTATCTATGTAATGCACTGTTTTCACTCAAGATCGTTAGGCTGTCGTCTGCTAGATCTACGGACGCTGCAGTTGTGGTGAAGTGATTGCGCGCACTTGTTTTCACATTGTATTAATAAATTGAATAAGATGAGAAATCATTTGGCAGTTCTGCTATAGTAAAGCAGTAAACAAATTGAAAGGTGTGTGTTTTCCTACAAACTAATATTGGTATAAGAAATGCATGTGTGGCAAAAATGTATATTAATAAATAGTGTGCATACTAAATAATTATATTAGGGGGATAAAATTAGGTCAACAAGACGTAGAGTCTGAAGGTGCAATAGTTCAAAATGAGACAATAACAACTTACCTCCCTTGCACATACATATGATATTAAATTTGTAATAAATAAGGGATTTATTATGTCAATAAATATACTGACAATAACTATGTATATAGGTCTTTCGTGGCTTAGCGGTTAGCGTTCGCGCCTTTGATGTAGGAGACCCTGTTCGATTCCCAGCGGGAGCTCATGTGGTTCGGATTCCACGTTAATTGGTAGGTTCCGTCTGATATAGCCTCGCTACTGAAAGGAACGTTAAACGCAAACTCTTCTCAACTCAATAATTATGTACAGTATATATTGTTTGACATGCACACACTAGACCTAACGTGTTTAAATGTTATGCTCACTCTCGTGCTCGTAGCTTTTTAAGGTTTATTTACTTAATAATTCGCCCGAGTGGTAGCCATGATCACAAGCATATATGTTAATTTTCCCGATCATATTGAAATCTACACACAGCCTTGCGAATGAAAACCTATTTCAGTATTACGAAAATCACTAAAATTATCAATTAAACCATACTTTTAAAAAATACGTATCAGCCTATCAAACGAGAAATGGATTTTTGCTGGTCCCGATTTCTGGCATCAAAGTCAAATTGAAGGGCAAATATTTAAAAACTCGCTTGTGCTTCCATTTTCCCGATCATATTGAAATCTACACACAGCCTTGCGAATGAAAACCTATTTCAGTATTACGAAAATCACTAAAATTATCAATTAAACCATACTTTTAAAAAATACGTATCAGCCTATCAAACGAGAAATGGATTTTTGCTGGTCCCGATTTCTGGCATCAAAGTCAAATTGAAGGGCAAATATTTAAAAACTCGCTTGTGCTTCCATTTTCCCGCTAATGCTGTGCTCTTCATTTAAAAAAAAAAAAAAAAAATTCGTGGCAGAGCTCATGAAACCAACACTTACAATTACTTTACTGTTAGGTTACAACTGATTTGATTCACTATGTATTACGTTATCAAATGAAGTGTAAACTCTACATTGAAGTTTTCCAGATAGCATTATTGGCGTGGACAGCAAACTGCACAGCGAAAAGAAAGATGGAAAGTGAAGGGTTACCTTTAAACATCCCGCTCCAGTTGAAGTGCTTATACAGACACGGACAATGAATGATTCGGAAAATCAGCCGTATTAGCAAATGCTGAAACAAATATATTCGCTTACTCACTTTCACTAACGTGTCTACTCATACAGATGCATCCTCAGCATGTGCGTTAACATATAGCTACGAGAGAATATATAACTCAGATTTTGAGTACAGTTTCAAAAGTTCATTTCCGTAAACTGTAAAAGGTAGCGATGTAAAGGCAATAATAATCCGCTTAAGTACTATTAAGTTCACTTGTTCTATTTATCGGATATTATGAATATTATGCCAACTTGCAAACTAAAATAAAATATAACAAAATAAAACAAAATGGTAATAGATACAAATGTAGAGGAAGAATATGACACGTCCCCTCTTCGCCAAATATGGTGGAAGAAGCTATTTGCTTACTTGTTCTTGGACAACTTCTAAGAGCATTTAAAAATCCGTATGTGACTTTGTTATACGTAATTAATATATTCAAATTCACGAACGACGACGAACTGAAGGGTATGAGGATACGGTTGCAAGTAACAACTATAGTCGTAATAATATAGTTCAACTAAAAACTGTGAAAACAGTGGGGAAATCAGAAATGACCAAAACTGAATAGTTTATATCTCTCATTTCGAAATACGGCTAGCAGATTAAACTTACAAGAACTGACAAAAATCAGTGAAATTTGGCGTTATACTGAGCATAGTTTGGGGGTGCAAGCGAGCATACCCGGTGGGGATACTTCAATTGATTTCTTTGGGGGGAACAAAATGTGATTGAGGGGCAAAATCCCCTCATCCCTCCGGTAATTCGCACCCTGTTAATAAATTTAACCACCAATATTGGAGGTGTCCATAACTGGTAAGATAAAGGTGCTATTTGTCAATGTTGAACATCATCTGTCCATTACTGCTAGAACTGGAAAATGTCTCAATAACAGAAATGTCCACTGCAAAATTACGATGAAAACTATATGAACAAACTGGCTCAAAGAAACTGATAGCTTGTGACGTTTACCAGTAATGGACAGTGGGTGTGTATTACTGGTGTAGCTTAGCAACTTTGATCCAATTATGGACACATTCCGCACATTCCAGTTCGAACTGGCTGATTCAAAGTTGACTACTACAACACTTGGGAGGTGATTCTAGAGGTCAAAAGCGGACAAATATATATATATATATATATATATATATATATCTTGCGTTGTTTCCTATTATCATTTTGTTTCTGTTGGTAGGGCCCGTTAAAGAGTCCAAATGTGAACGATATGTTTGGCTTTTCGGCAAGTTTGGCTGAACGTAATTGAATGAAAGGGTGTTGGATATTGGCAAGAAGTTATATAAGACCTATTCATAAGATAACATCCCGCATTTGACACTTGAAATTCAGAAACAGACATGGAAATAAATGGCTCAATTCGAAACTCTGATATCTAATTGGTCAGTTCGTTTATATATATGAGTTCCAACGAACAAATGCCGGGATGTTATTTTATGGTACCTTTTACAATAGCCTTTCGCTTTATTGTTTGTTTTGTCAATAATAAAAGTGGTATTTATTTTCACCATATGTTCCCAAACACATGCAATTTCTATTGAACATTGGGCTCTATTCATTTCGTTTTCGCACAAGTACTGGTTTTGCCCAACGCTTTTCAAGTGCAAAATAAATAAAAATCCTACGCACAAATACTGGTTACGTATTAAATTACACCCCAATTGGTTAGACATCAAAATTTGTTGATGTCTCTTATATGTCCATCACTGGGTGTCCATAACTGGGGCATCCACTTCTTTTAATGTCCATTACTGGTTACAAAAATAGGGTTACAAGAACAACTCAGATAGTACATTCTGCTCGTTTTCCATAGAAGTAATAACTATGATTTAATAGACGCAAGTGTAAACTATGCCTACCACCACGAAACAAGAAGATTACTACAATTCTTTTGTATCCACAACACATTTTGTCAAAAGTGCTCCTAATAGTGTTCATGACTGGGATATTTCCCTTAGTTTAAAAATAATACATGCTGTTATTTAACATTTATTTTCATTTTCATTTCAGCTGGTATTTCCTTCTCTCCCCTCTTCTATTTCCCTTCATGTTCAGCCTCACTCCTCAGTCACACTTAGTGCTGATTTTCAAGAAATCCCCTAGGCCATTACTTACCATTCCTTTGCCCCGTACTTTATTATTTTAAATTACCCATTATTAACAATAATAAAATAAATATACAATGTTCCCCTAAAAATAACTCTAAATTATGTTTACCATTACTCTCATTATTGTATACAGCAAATAACTTCAATAAAATTATTACAGGCAATTTACACATCTAAATTTGGATATATGCCTAAACAAAAATAGACATCTCAAGCAATCCTTCCCTTTTTAGGTATTTTTTAAAATTGGTTTACTGGTACTGCCACGGAGTCTCAAATTTCACAATTCGTTTCAAGTAATCATAAACTACAAACTTATAGTAAATCGTTAAAAAAAATCGCAAACTATTTGTTCATTCTAAATTACATAACATTTCGCAAGCGATGTCTCGCCTCGCCCTTGATACGCGAGAGAGTTTTCAAAACATTCAAACCACGTATCAACGCATTATTAAAAATAAACAATCAATTAAAACTACATTGTTGGCAAACCATGCTGTCCTAAATTTCATTCAATAATTTTTCAATTTAAATTCATTGTGGCTTAATAAAATTAGCTTCTCAAAATAAATATTCTTCCTGATATTCATCAGGCTACATATCAAAAATTTTCTACCTCTTTAATTCCCGTCAACATCTTAAAAAAAAGTTTCCTTCTATTAAATAAAATACCTTAAAAAACAGAAGTATATAAATTCATCCAGCCTTCACCCCTCAATTAACCTATTCCCTTCCCATAGCCCTTATAAACTAACCTCCTTAACAATTTATATTTCCCTAAAAATTACCATAATCCCCATTGCAAAATTTCTTTGTTTAAAATTACTCTTTTTCCTGTAGCAACTCCCAATAGAACATGCCTGCTTCAATCCAAATAGCAGTATGCTCTCATAAATTCTATCACGCTTATCCCATTATCTAAAAAACAATGTATTCACCTGTAAATTCGCTAAAAATCCATTTTTCTATCGTACTCCCTCCATTAATCACCAGCTAAATACAAAAACATTGTGTTTGCATCATATACACTTCCCTACAGTCCCTGGCTTACATAAACAGTTTTGTACTTTTTCATATACTACAACACATTCTGTTTCCATCACTCAGTTAACTACTAACAATTTCATAATTACAAATCCACCATGCCCCCCCCCCCCGTCTTGTTTCAACATAACAATAATTCTTATTTTCCATTAAATACTTACTCAGCGCATAGAATACGCCTAACTCTTCCGTTAAATTAGTATTTGTTTTTCTACCAAAAATACTAAAAACATTTCAATAATTCAATTATTCTCATAAACTATGTTCTAAGTCAAAAATAAGAATAATTCACATCTATGGTAAACAAATCTCTCTATATTATAAAGTACGAAACACTGGAAAACTTGAAATATTAGCTTAAGATGTTATTTTATTTTAATTTTGAAAAGCTATACAAGAAAGGCCGTGAAATTTTAGTAAGCGTTCTCGGGCTGTCTGCTAGATGATGATATTGACATGCGACGTTTCAAATGTAGACATTGCATCATTCATCTTCAGGGATTGTAATGATACTGTGGGTATTACACACACACACACACACACACACACACACACACACACACACATACACATTATATATATAGACATATAGATAGATAGCTCCTTCCCGTCACCATATTATATATATATATATATATATATATATATATATATACTGACTATTAAGGAAAGGAGCTATAAATAAGGGCTTGTGATTGACTGAAGAAAATGCTAGCACCTGATTGGCCATTGTTGTGGCTGCGAGAAATGGTTTTGTTGAACGTCTTTTATTTTTGTTCCTGAAAAGGGCCGACCAGACAGCAAATTCAATTTTTTCTTCAAAGTAGTGAAATTTCTGCATAGGCTATTCTCTTATTTGTACTATGGTTTTGGGCATTATGTAAGCAAACCTTTGTTAGCTTTTCCGTTATAATTACCATATATGTATGAACAAGTTGGTAGCATTGATATCATCGCCTCAATTCCACATAGCAACAAAAATAAGTATAATACAGAGTCTAGTATCATGCAACTACCTACGGTTTGGGATTCAAATATAATTTGTTGAAGTAAGTACTGCTTAAGTAAATTAGAATGGTGGTTTGATATTATTTAGAAATAGTGAATGTTTGGCGCATTTTCAGAAAATTCAACATAAACTATACTTACATTTATCTGGACAGAGCGAATTGTCGAAACCGCATTTAGGAGTATCGGGCGGAGCATCTTTCCTGCCTCCAGCCCAGTGGATCTTTCTGTTGTCCACAAAAACCAATGCTTTCTTGGATCCAAAGTAGTTTGCCACAACCTGTACAGAAAATACAAATAAATTTCTTACAAGATAAAGTTATATAAAAACAAATATAGTTAAACTACACAGAAAACAGATCATAAAGAAAATTCGACGCATCAACTTATATAGTATATAATGCTTATCTATTCACATCATTAAAAGGTTGTCTGCTGTTATCTACGTAATTCTCTAGTAACCAAATGGAATATTGAATTATTTTTTGCGAATGTTATAGATAACATATATTGATCTATATTATGTACAAGAATTTTTAAAATCTATTTATGTAAAGGACAGTTACATCGATGCAGTGGACAAGTTTTAGCAACATGGTTGTACATTTTAGTTGGTGGGAAACAACATTCAAAAAGGAAGTTTTCTTTACTATTTTTATTACTAGTGATGGTGTGTTTCCACAAGCGAGCGATTATCCTTTTTTCTTCTCACTAATTTCAATCTCAAATTAGATAGTACGTCCGTAATATCAAAACACACAATATATGACAAACATCTGAATATTGTTAGCTTGTTACGGAAATAGGACATTTACGTCATATTCCGCCAAAATCGAGTAATTTTATTTTTTGAAAGCTATTTTAGAACACTCTCTATCAAATTAGTGTGCATGTGTATTTGGGGGGACGAGGAATGGGGATAGGACTGCTCCTTTTTGACTGACTTCAATTTCAGGCATTATGAATTGTGTATTTATTTGTATTTTATATAGATAATGTTGGGAAACCTATCTTTAAAAATCTGTAAGAGCATTAGTAAAAATATTAGTAAAAACATTTGTAATACGTGAATTAAATAATGTACAGTATTATTTATTTACTTTGGCACATATGCACATTCTAATTTTGTAATTCTTGTATACCACCGTCGAATACGCGACAAAACGTACCACCGACAAAACGTACCACTTACCCTGAGGGATGCTTGTGAAGGGTTTTCTAAAAACACTTTAAATAATGACAAACGACAAAACGTACCACTTGACTGGAGGGCTACTTGCGAAGAGTCTTCCAATCAGCCATCAAATAATGACAGGCGACAAAACGTACCATTTGATAGGACGGTGTATATATATCGGCCAAAATAACGTAAAAAGTTGAACAGATTGGTGGTGAGAAAAGTACCGATGCAAGACCAAGACTAAGACTAAGGCTAAGGACCAGGGACGGATAGGCATTATTAGAGGGGTGCGGGCGCTTTCTCCCACAAGGGCCACCAGCATCTCAATATCACAAATCAATTGCACAGTTTTCTTTCTACAGTAACTCAATAGTATTAACAATTGACAATTAAAACCTGATATTCTTTCATCAGTATATTATTCTGAATTGTTCAAAATATTATATGAAGTTCAAGGAGAACGTATACTATATTACAAAATTAGCAGATGTTTTAGTGTACTAGTTTTTGATGCTACTGTATCTATCACTTTTGCATTCGAAATATTATTTAATAAATCTTTTCTGAGACATGGTACTCGTTAGCCTATTTTTAATGTATTTCAGTTTATTTCAGTTTTGAAAAAGTTCTTTCACATGTTACCTGAGTTATGGACAAAGTCAATAAAAATTTGTATGCTGGAAACTTGGATAAATATTAATGCAAAATTTACAATTCTTCAAAATTAAAAGCAGCACATTGGACAATTTTGCAACACGTTTTGCATTCGCTTTCCGTGTGAAGAAATATGTTTTCTCCTAATTCTGAATCACTTGCACCATCAGCAGTCATTTTTTCTCGGTTGTGCTCGTCATCAAGACTGACTTTCAAGGATATCCACGTCCTTCAAAAGTCCAAGAGAATACATTTATAGTATCCTTGGAAACTTCTTTACTGAAGTTTTTCAGAAAATATGTAAGTTTATCGAAAGGCACGTCTGGAAGTTCTGTTACTTGGTTGAAGTGTCTAGGGTCCAAATAATCCATAAAGTACATTGCTTCTTGAATCTTGAAGAAATACTCGAAACTACCATGTCCAATATTGTGTTAAATGCGTCGATGCAGTACCTGGTCATTGGATAGAAGCAGCTTCATTTTCATATTCACAAGAAAATCTTTGTCCATCTCTGAAGGCGAATTGTCGACAGGTCAATAGAAAAAAAAAAGAACTCACGTTCTAAGTCTTCAAATTTGTTATTGGCCCATTCTGCAAAGCTTAATGTTGCATTCTTAACGGATTCAAAATCATCTCTCTACTCTTTCACTTGGAACAGAGTAGTCTGCACGATCCGATAGGACTACAGTAGCAGCACCCTCCATTTGGAGATAGTTTGACAGAGAGGTCGTCACCTGAAATATCTTAAGGAACATTTGTGCTGTCCGAGTTGTTTTGAACTTGAGAAAATCTTTTATATATCCTTTCGCTTTACACCTAGCTTTTGGTGTGGTATTTTCTGTAGAAGCAATTTTCTTAATTGTTATGGTCAACTCTATATACAAAGCACTTTCTGGGTTCGAAAAATGACCAAACTTTTTCTGAAAAACAGTGTGTTTTCTACCATCTTGTTTCCGCAATAATTGTAAGACGCCTTTGTTAACATTTGATCTTCCAAATGTTCATTCGCTGATAAGACTCGCATAAATATCGCACAGCCATTCAACAGAACAATGACACAGAATCAGTGTATTTTTTTGTCAGATCACATATGACATGATTGAGTATTTGAGCGTAACACCACACGTGTAACTGAGTGGTTAAGCGGTTAGCGTATGCACCTTTGTCGTGGGAGACCTGGGTTCGATTCCTGGCGGGAGCTCATGTTGTTCGGATTTCCCGTAAATCAGTATGTCCCGTCTCATATAGCCTCGCTGCTAAAGGGCCGTTAAACTCAAAATCAACTGAATCACACGTGTAACTGATCACAGGTGAATTGTAAAAATCCGAATATTGTCCTTGCATGTTACTTGAGCCATCGGTTGAATTTCCAACAGACTTCTTAATATCAACTTCTGCAGAATTTCCAGCAGTAAACCGCAAGGACACTGGTCTGCGGTAGATATGCATTTTACAATGACAACAATACTTTGTTTAACAACCATTTTAACAACATGCCATAAAACAACAGAGCACTGGCCTGAAACTACTATATCTTGAGTAGTGTCTAATAGAACAGAAAATATTGAAGCTTGAGAGACTTCTTTCGAAATATATTCTCTGATAAGTGTGTAGTAAAAGTTATGCGACCACTATCCTGCTTAATTCATCGTATATGACTCTTCTCGGTGACCTTATCTAAATTACTTTTAAGCGGAAGATCAAATTTGCTTAAGAAAGAAATAATATTCAAAAAGTTTCCATGATCTATAGCTGTGTCTTTCAGTTTATAGGCTGCTACATTTCCTCTGTAAATGAGCCCTCTTTTACCAATGAGTTTCTGCACTTTGACAACTCAATACATTACCTGTCTGTTCTTCTCAACCTTATACTGCCGTTGTTTTACCTGTTCATGAGGAACTAGTTTCTTAACATTATGTTCTCTTTTGTTAGATATGTAAGCACCCACATTGGTCCAATGTATTTTGGAAGACTCGTGTTCTCTTACTCGCTGATAAACGTGTTTAATGTTACGTTTGTCACGTACAGAACCTTTAAGAGAAGTTTGTTTGATCTGGAGAATAATCTGTGAACACGCTGAAAAAAAATGCTTGAAGTGGTACGTTTTGTCGCAGATTAAATATCCAAAATGTTTTAATTAGTCAAAGACAGGTTGTAATTTAAATAAGTGGTACGTTTTGTCGTGGAATAAATATCAGAAATGCTTTAGTTAATCCATGACAGGTTGTCATTTATGACAGGTCGTCAAAAGTGGTACGTTTAGTCGCGAAAATTCAAGTGGTACGTTTTGTCGCTGGTACGTTTTGTCGGGACACCACCACCGTCTACCTCTTGTTAATGAGCTAGAAGTGTTTCCCTCGGGCCAAAAGATGTTTTGAGAAAATCTTAAGGGAATTTATATCTCAAAACCTCCACTATTTTTCGATAAGCCATCAGGTGCCAATAGTTGACAATTGAGATGGTTACCATTAATCGTAAGAATTTTCAGGAATTACTAAAGCTCCCCACTGATGAAAGGAGGGATGTAACTAATGATTTTACCAAAGCAGACAGGATAAACAAATACGTAAAACCATTTCCTGAAATCCTGAACTTACTTTTCTTATTCACATTTTCCTTCATCACCCCTTTATCGAGGCAGTGTTCTGGCCATTCACCTTCAAGAACAAATCATGGATTCCGTGCGTCTTTGTCTCCAGTCACAAATACAGAACATCTGCTTTTCAGATGGGAATACGAAAGAGTTATAAGAAAAATAACAAAACGGTATTTTGCGTGGCCAAGATACGCAGGTAAATTTATCATTATAGGGTAAACATTGCTTCAGTGCGGCCAAATTTCAAGGTAGACAGGTGGCCAAGTTACAGAGTAATAAGTATCGACTCTCTAATGGGAAAATACAGGTTCAAGACGAACCAGGCCAAGATGAGGAGGTGGCCAACTTACAAAGGTAACCAAGTTGACAGGTTTTATTTACGGGAATAGGACGAAAATTTACTCTGCCGTTGTCGATTGATTTTATGTGCAAGTAGAAGAAGATGTTATATTATATGTTATGTTATATTATATATATGTTATATGTTATATTATATATATATATATATATATAGCGTAATTCAAAATGATGTGAACGTTAAACAAACGTTCTATAAGTGATAATACTCTATCAACAATGAAATCTCTATATAAATACTTTCAATATTATCCTCAAGTTTTGTTTGGAACGAATGTAGTAGTTTATAATTTATCCGCTAGGTGGCAGAGTGATTAGTTCCAAGATGGCTGCCTGTGGTGAAGAAAGAGTTTTACAGTTTTGTGTTTTACAGTTTCACGTTTGTCGGTCTGTTGTTAGCATTCAACGCGAGTTCCGCACAAAATTTCATAAAGATCCACCATCAAAGAACTCCACACGTAAGTGGTATGACAAATTCAACAGAACGGGATTCATTTGTAAAGAGAAGTCGCCCGGTAGGCCGTCCACTTCTGAGGCAGATGTAGAAAGGGTTCGAACCAGGTTTCAACGCAGCCCACAAAAGTCAACAAGGAGAGTTAGCAAAGAGCTTCAAATGCCTCAAACAACTGTTTGCCGTGTATTGCGTAAACATTTAAAGATGTATTCGTATCGAGTGAAGTTGTTACGACACTTAACACCTAATGATCACACGTGTCGCAAGACCTTTTGTGAGTCATTTCAAGAGTTGTGCAGTGTTGATGATGATTTTTTGGACAAACTTTGTTTCAGTGATGACGCTACTTTCCATGTGACAGAAAGAGTGAATCAACAAAATGTTCGCATTTGGGGAACTGAGAAGTCTCACCAAACTTGTGAAATTGTGCGTGATTCACCGAAGACGAATGTGTTTTCTGCAAGTTCATCTTCAAAAGTTTATAGTCCGTACTTCTTTGACGAAGGAACTGTGACTGGACAAACATTTCTACAAATGCTTACTACGTGGCTTATGCCACAGCTCGAACATGATAGTGCAAACTTCATCTACCAATTGGATGGAGCTCCATGTCACTTCCATCACAATGTCAGAAATTTCCTGAAAACAACAGACTGCCACACCGCTGGATTGAAAGGTCAGGAAAAATGATCATCAGCTTCTACGTTGGCCACCAAGTCCACCGGACGTAACCCCCTGTGATTTTTTTCTGTGGGGATATCTAAAAGACATTGTCTACAAACCCCCTCTACCCCAAGATGTGAGTGAACTGAAAGAGCGCATCACTGCTGCAGTGCAAACTGTTGATGCAAACATGTTGAAACGGGTCTGGGTGGAATTGGAATACCGAACAGATGTATGCAGGGTGACAAAGGGGACTCACATAGACATTTGTGATGTACTATTTGCATTTTTTTTATCACAAAAACTTGGAGAGTTTTAGCATTTAACTGTAAGATTTGAAGCTATTTGGATTATTAATAAAAAAGTTATAAAGAGTTGTAGTCGTTCACATCATTTTGAATCACGCTGTATATATATATATATATATATATATATATATATATATATATATATAGTAGCGGATTCAAAGGAGAGCTATAGGGGCTATAGCCCCTTGATACCCAGGTACGCACTGGATAAAATGGGCTTCAATTCTGCTTTACAATGGATAAAGCGGCAAAGTATGGTTCCCATATATTATAATGTGTTACTTAAATATACCGACTAATTGTAACAAGTGACTCCTCACGTTAAAGTAAGAGAAAAAGATCATAGTTTTATAGCTAGTCTTTTCAAAGTTATTGAAAAGAAGCTATATTTCAAGCTATATGGTAATTCGAACGAGAAAACGTGTGATGGCGGTTTATATCAGCGTAAAGAAAGGTATACAAAGGCAATGCAAAAATACATATTTCATAAATGTGAAATGGGTGTGCAAGTAATTCAACCCTATAGGGTATAACACTCAGACATGTTACCAACAGAATTCTCAGAATAAGCTCTGACTTCAAAATGAGTCAAAAGTAGACAAAAGTTAAGCCTTGACAGTAGTCAACACGGAAAGTTTGAGTTGGAAGTTGAAAGTGTTTGGGACCGCCGGCATCACGGTCCCTTGTGTTTGAAATAACGCGTCGTGCTGTGGTGTTTTGTTTCACGTTTATAGATATGTGAAAGAACGTAAAATATACTATGACACAATACACCGCAGCATACGTTATCCCGGACACAAAGAATCGTGGAGCAGGCAGTAGCTCAATGAAGCGAATGGAAAAGTTTAACAACGTAGCTCAATTTTGAAGCACAATAAAGACGTACTAAGTCAATTTTCTTTCTTTTCCTTCTATGTTCTTTCCTTTCTGCATTGCAGCTTGAGGTGGATTCTTGAAACGTCATGACATACTCCACAAGTAATAACGAATTTATTAAATTGCACAGTAACACTGAAAAAATCAAACATAGACATTCATAAGACGGTAAGCCAAACCTGTAATGAACTAATAACAATTTCTCGAAATGTTTCATTCAGCAGAGTATTGCTACAAATGTTTGGTCACGAGTAAAACTCGCATTGTGGCTCATAATTTCCCAAATAATTTGTGAAAATCTTTGAAATCTTGAGATTCTTTGCATTTCTTCTTTTAATACCTTGAATTGCCCTCCATTTCCTTTTTCGTTTAATATTTCGTAATATTTATTGAAATTTCATAACACCTACTTCTCAAAATACTGGTTTGTAACGTAAATTCGTGTAATTTTGTAAATAATAGTAAACAACAATGGAAACAACTCCCTTTTCCCAGGCACGTAGCCAAGGGGGGGGGGTCCGGACCCCCGTTCGAGACTAGAAATGAAAACAATAAGGGAGGATGAAACAAAATGAAATGAGAAAAAGAAGGATCAGCGTTAAAATTAAAAAAAAAACTAAAGGAAGCTTTTGTTTACTCCTTCTTATGAGGAGATTTGTATTACAGTAGGACGTCGATAATCCGAACGTCAAAAATCCGAACGCTGTCCCTAGAAGCTTTTTACATTTTGTCTTACTGCTAGCGACAAACAAACAATAGGGTTTTCCGTCGTTGTTGTGTGAAATCAGTGTTTTTACAAAAGCTCATTAATATGTAATTGTTTGTCATCCATATTTTTATTTTTCCTTAGGCCTAAACAGGTTAAGTTTTACGTGTGAGTTACAAGAACTGTGTAACTTAGTGTAAGAGCAGGTTCTTCAGAAACATTAAAAGTAAGTAGCCTTACGTACGGTATTGTAATTACTGTATGTACTGTATAACCACTGTATCTATAAAAGAGCATACCGTACAGCATATTTAAGCCTAAATAGCATTTTCTTGGTTATTTTAGAAAATCCAAATAATTTGAAAATCCAAACAACCTGTGGTTCCAATTGGCTCGGATTTTCGACTTCTTTCCGTACTTGCAATACATGGTGGAGAGGTGAGCGAGATATCCTGGAAGAGTCAGGGAATTTGAAATTTTTAGAAAAGTTACGGAATTCTGAGAATTTCTGCTACTATTCAGGGAGATTTCAAGCTTCCGAAAGCATAGTGCCGTTGTGTAACAGCGTGGACATTTTTTAAAGTAAGTTTTCTTCATCGCATCCTTGCAGTATCAAACATTTTATTTCAAAAACAATTTTCTACTCATCCTTTAACCCGTCATTTGGAACCGACAATAGTTGACGGAATAACAAAAACAAAAATTGTGCATTAAGAAACTTCTGTTAGCATTTGATTCAACAGAGAAAGGAATGCAGATATTGTAAAATATTTTGCAAGACTATTGAGTATGCACGTTTTATAATAGTGAATATGTACTTTTTATAATAGTTGAGGTCATAATGAAAGGAAATTGTTAAATTTGAATAAACAGAGGAAGGACGTAAATAATATAAAATCTTTTTCAATACTTTTTTATTCTTTTACTCGAGATTTCTTCATAGTTTGTTGTTAAAATACTTATCAACATATCCTCATTTTATTGTCCTGACAAACCAATATATGTTGATAGTAAAGTAGTTTAGATTGATCAAGTTCCTGGCCTTCAGAATTTTATGTCACGCCCTCCCCCCCCCCGTTAAGAAATCCTGGCTAAACGAACCAATATATGTTCCAGTAAAATAGTCTAGAATGATCGAGCCCCTGGTGTGATGACCACAGTATTTCATGTCACGGATTCTTCCCTTCACGAAATCCTGGCTACGTGCCTGCCGTTTCCAGACTTCTTTGATAGTCAAGTGATTAATCTTTCTTCACACAAAGTATTTCACTAACATTTCTAATAGAGTTTGGACCTCGTTATGTAAAATTTTATTATGGAATACTATATTGTAGCATATTTGTATTTATATAGATAATGTTGGAAAACCTATCTTTAAAAAGCTGTATGTAGAACATTAATAAAAATATTAGTAAAAGCATTCGTAATACGGTAAAAAGCTCAATATAATATTTCAGACACAAAATTCCCTTTTGATTAAATGTTTAGCACACGCACCTTCGGAGTTTTGTGGTGAGGATATATATGTGGTTCAGATTTTGCGTTAAACGAAAGGTCCATGTTTAATATATTTTCGGTGTTCACAGAGGGATGTTCAAACTTAAAACAAGCAAATTTTGAGAGATTCAGGACAGATAGTGTTGTCAAGTAGGCAGAACTGAGAACTTCTCATATTTGTTGCAATTTACTTTCAATACCTTTCAGTTTTTATTGTGCGATAGCCACAATATGTAGGCTATTCATATCAGATGACATATTGAAAAAAACTCAATATGAAAATGGTCAGTACTATGGCGTAATTTTTACCTTCATGACTTATCTATGTCTAGGAGATTGAGTTAGTGGAAAAATATTTAGATGTTGGCCAGAACCTTGTTTGTGTAACACTTCTCACCAAACATCATCATATTCAATACTAATACCGATAGTTTATCTGTGACATAATGATCTACGTATGTCACTATCCAACAACAGAAAGAGTGTTTAAGACCTAAAATGTGAACAACACAACAGAACAAACTTTCCTTTTTGAAGTTTGGAAATTATTTTCGAGCCTGAATTCTCCAATCACATTCGTTGATGTCCGAATACTTGTTTTGGTTTTCGTAACATTCAAACCTTGATTGAAAGTAAACAACAACAAATGTCAGAAATGCTAACTTGACATTCTATACCTAGGTATATTCGGACTCGGAGAGAAAAGAAAAAGTGTGATTTAAAAATTATATCACGAAAGAATATCACTTGATTCAACTGTTATTCGAAAGTTCTGAAAGATATTGCTATGCATATTGTTGTTAGATGCAAAAATATTAAAGTTCACTGACTCGGAACTCTATGTTTTTCATGGTGCAGATTTGCAAAACCCTCTTCTAAAAGACACATTTCTTTAGTAACTGGGTACTCCAGTCTGTTTTCTGAACATGTACGGAAATTTGTGACGTTAGACACGTGACCTCAGTAAATCCATTGGTTACATTATACAAGGTGCTTTCTCATCAGATCTGAAAGTAGACATTTCAGTAGCACCAACCCATAAATAAAAATGAAAAGTTGAGAGTAAAACAAATGGATCGCTTGTTTGCAAAGTGATGTAGCTTCAAACTATCACGTAAATCTCATCAAAAGAATGTTATTCACTATCAGCAATAGGAAATAATCTTCATGATTATGTTTTTGGTTGGATCCATAAAATAAATATGAATTTTTCATGAGATATTGAATTTCCAAGTTTTCCTATATTCCCCATGGGATTTTTTTCGACTCCCTCTATACCTATCTTCCTACGTGGTCGAAAACGACCCAGAGTATTAGCCACGGTATTCCCAGAGGGTAGATTTCGACCCACCACCCTACAGATGTACTCATTAGAACTATCAAACTCTTTTCACCATTTTAGCAATTAGTGACAGTTAATAATTAATATTTATAAATATGATCGAAATCCGTGATGAGAATTAAATATATAGGTTTAAAAATCAATTTTGCAGTTCCACTACTTAGCAGTCAAACAGTCCAAATGTTTGAGATATTAGAACATGATTTATGTTTTTAAAAAAAAGTTCAAGTGCACGAAAAGAAAACTAAACCATTTCAAGCCTTTCAGATTTAAAAGTTTACTTTTAATTCTTGTTCAGCGTATATGTTAGACACTGTTGCTTTCACGCAACCATGTTTTCTTCCGAACATGTATATTTTAGCTTTAAAAAAAAACTGTACGTAAAACAAGTTTTGTATTTATTGCTTCCCATGATAGCCTTTGTTGTTAATTCAAACAATTCACCTCTGAATAACAACAGGAAACCTAAGTGATCAATATAAAATTATCTCGTGCATTCAGATCTGAATTTTATGTTTCCTTCCCCCTTTTTTCTGAGAAGCTTCGTGCTGACTTATCTTGATTCTAAGAAAAAAGAAGAATCTTACACGATTGTAGAAGGCATTTGATTTTCAGCTTGGATGAACATTTCTAATAGAGATTTCTTGTGTAGTGTTTCAGCAATCGTAAGCGTAGTGAGGCGTTGTGGAGAGGTCAAATAACTCCAGAGAAGGGATCGTTATCATCTGGAAAGAAAAACATGAAAGACTCAGTGCTCAAAAGAAGCACTTTAGGTCAAGATTCAAGGGAATATTGTTTTTACAAGTTCATTATGGTTGACTTTTTAGAGAATTTGCTTAACCAAAATTTCTTTATTCACCCTGTCTGTTCGTCCGGAAGGCATAATATCACAAGAACTACTTAATGAATCATTAGCGAGTTTGGTCAGAACGTAATGAGTCTTAAGTTCGTTTTTTGGAACGTGACATTCTAAGTATAAGTGGGAGAAATCGACCCCTTTAGGCTTCAAAGTTGGTTGCCATAGAATGAAACTGTAACAGATAGCGAACGAAACTTTCTGTAATCAATTAAGCGTCGCATTACATCTCCAATCTAATTTCTCTACGAAAACCGGAAATAGAATAAATCAAGCACCTCCGATTCTAACATTGATCATTATGTAGTAAAAATGATGATAGATAGCGAAAAGTGATTTCTTGTAACCAATTAAGCGTCTCAATAATATATCCTATATCCTCTATTCTCACACGGTAGCCCAATGGAAGAGTGCTTACCTGTTCTTGGGGTCCCTGGTTTGATTTTCTGCCAAGTATGTTTAGTAAGTTGGGTGATGAACAACATCGTGTCCGGTGTTTTCTCGGGATAATTTCCGTTTCCTCCTACAATCTTACTTCACAAATAATTCCACCATCATTCACGTGCCTTAATCATCCGTCTCCCTTAGCCCAAATCTTAAAACGTTAAACTGAAAGATGCTTTCCACTCTACTCCTTCAATTAACATCAAAAGTGGCAGAAAATTAGTAATTTGCGGCTTTAAGGGTGAGCATTATAGAATAAAAACGGTAATAGCTACAGAGAGAGTTTTCTGCAACGAAAGCGTTCTAAGTAAATATTCCATTTCCACTTTAACCTCTACTAAAACCGGAAGTTGAATAAATATAATACCACTTCCGGCTTCAATATTAAGTGAGAAAATCCCACACTATACATATCAAACTAATTCACGTGATGAACTCATGGCACTGTTACTTGTTACTTCTGTAGTTACAAAATAATCAGAATTTTATAACTGAAGACTTCAGATATATCAGAAGTAATTAGTACGTATGTTGCTGTTAGGAGTATATATGTCACTGTTTGGAAAATAGTAACACAAATAAATAGAATCTGATAGTTAACATTACACTATATTTCACTCATCTCTGGTGCTTGTGGTCTTTGCTTCGATACTAGATCGAGTCAAGCTTCCTTTTGTAGTAGACAAACATCATGTGTGTACATTTTATGTAGGTTTATCCTAAAATTTTCTTCATTCCACCATTTCGTTCATTATCATCATTTATTTCGTCTTCCTCTGCTTCGAAGCATATACCCGTGGTACGTTAAACTATAAAGATATCTGCGTATTTATTTATATCTATAAAGACTAAGGTGCGTACATAAAAAAGTAAGAGAGGACTTTAGAATCCCGACATAGCTCCACTGCAAACTAAACCAGGAAGGAATCTCTCTATGCTCCACTGGAAGCATACAGAGAGGAAAAGGTTCCCACAAGGTTTCACTGCAAGCCAGGAGGAAAAGGAAGCCAACAGTTCCACTGCAAGCTAGAGGCTTTAGGTTTAGGTGAGGTACGATTCGAAGGTTCCACTGCAAGCCAAGAAAGCGGACTTGACCAGTCGTAACTGATGCCTGTCGTAGAAATCCTCTAAGTTAGTGTATATAGGTGCTCCAGGTGAGATAGTGGCGCTATTATTTCGTCACGTGACCACTAGTATCGCAGTTGTCCCTACCGTCTGCAGCTATAGTACTCCGTAGTAAGACGCAGATTGTTGATGTTTGTAAATAGAACCACATGTCGGGTGTTTGTAAACACAACAATGTGGGATATTAAACTAACGCGATTCTCAGTTTTTTTAAATCCATTTCTACCGTTGTATCTCTACTAAAATGGGAAGTGGTAAAAAAAATCTAGTACCATTTCCGATATTAATAATGAAATCACATAGTTTCCAAACCATCCGCAGTTTCACAATCTGAAACGGTGCTTACTTGTTTGTTGCATGATAATCTTATATAATCATACATTAGGAAAGAAAAACGGAAGAAAAATCCTAGATTTATAGAAAAGAATGAGTTATTTGAAAGCTAGTATGCTTTCTCGTATTATAATGATATCCGCACAACCAACATGAAAGAGCACTGATTTTACAGAAGGAAACACAATTATAACGTACAGTGAATTTGGTTTTATATGGGATTTCAATTGAATCACTACTTAATTGAATAGCAAGATTAATTACACGAAACATCAGGTTTACTCTATCACAGCTCACTGTTTTGGTAATACGTCAAACATGATAGAAAATCTATTATAAACAGCTTGACCCTTAATTAATATGCATTTCATTGGCAAAATTGAGAGATATTGCGAGAGTCTTTCATTGACTGTTATATTATTGGTGCTAGAAAGTCTAACTGCATTATCATATGAATACATTAAAGCATAGGACAACACATAATCCAAAATACACATAATATTAGAGAAATTGTGTTTGAAGTATCCTTTCTGGGCACTCAATCAATCTTCATTAGGATTAATCCTGCTTAAATGAAATAAGACAAGTTCTGCATCCTTTTTTTGTTTTATAGATAGTACATTTCTATCACTAGTGGAATGATCTTTATGCATTATTCATATGTATTAAACGTACGCACATATCGGGAAACGTCATGTCGAAAATGAGACATACATACCAACTAGAACATGCAATCAAGCTCAACAAAATAGTATGGGTTGATAAAAAAAAAAAAAAAAACTATTCATGCATAGATTTGGAGAAAGTAGGAAAAAACAAAGTTTTGAAAACCTAAACATTGACACTACATGATAAAAGCGCTCCATCTAATAAGATGGACCTGATATGAAATATAAGCTCACTAAGCTCTTTATATCGATAGCAACAGGATACAGTGTGGTTAATAAATAATCAGATATAGCCCACAATAATTATGAGTAACTCTTACACTATAATTTTTGTTTAATTGTGGAGTTGCCCACAGATAATAGAAAACACGAAAATAGAAGACACGAAGCTGAAGATAATAGGACACTTCAGGACACGGGCACACCCACGCGGAGTGTCCAACGGGTCCGGACCTTCACAAGATTTCGTAACTCGACATATTACATATATCATATTATATATATATATATATATATATATATATATATATATATATATATATATCGGGTGTTGCAAAATAAGTGTTACAACTCTTGGGAGGTGACTCCTGCCACTCAGACAAGAAAGAAAGTTCTCTTGAACTTTCGGCTATCGGACATAGTTTCAGATCTACAAGGTGCCGAAAGCGTGGGAAAATGACTTTCGGACGCCAATAGTTCCGAAACTATCCAACGTAGAGACGGCGGGTAAAAAATTCACTGAAGAAGTCATACCTGCTGTATTAAATTTTGCATGTTTCACAATCCTACCATGCACGCGCAAGGGATTCCCCAAAGGAACGTAGGGAGTCCCGGATAATCTGCCAAATAAAAATTGGTCTAAATGGATATGAATTGATAGGGATTCTACCAGGTAACAATAATTCGTTTGTATTAAGTCGATATCTGGCACCAATACAAAATGGCGGACATCTTCATGCCCGTTGTGTGTGGTTGCATAATCGCCAGGTACGGGTGCTGGTCAACAGTGACGTTCTGAGTATTAAGTGTAGCGAATTTGTACTCAAATGCTCTAGAAAGACATCTGGAGTGTCTTTAAAGCATAACAGATGAAGCAGGGTGATTCACATGTGTGGAAACACTTAAGAAAAATGCCCAGAAATGCACTCATACTCAGTAAACTTGAGTTCAATGCGTCGGAAATGTAAGGATTAGCGTCAAGAACATGAAAGCCATTACCAATTCACCAATAATATTCTCTCTATCTGATGCAATATGATGTGCACAGTTGCATACCAATAAGGATGCAACAACTGAGGCCAAGTTGAAATTGTGCTAGGGGACTCACTAAGAAACTAAATGAATGTCAATAGTGGGATCGCATGATCAATATTGAAATGTGGCCAATGTGTGTGTTGATATCAACATGTAGCTAATGGACAAATGTCAACATGTCCCACTACTGCTGGGACACTGTCCCACGTGCGAAAAATAGGAAAATAACTAGTCAGGTCTTGAATCTGAGGCCGTAGACTCCCAGTAGGATTGGAAACTGCGACCACGCGAGCAAAAGAAAGTGCTCTAGCCCTCAGGCTTCGAGGGAGCCTCACTTTCTCTGTATTCATTTCTATGAGGAGTACCCACTTTGTTTGGCAATCGTTCTTGTACAGCCTCCCGACATGCTTGTGTATTTCATTTTGTTACTGCTACTGCACAGTTGTAAACAATCAGAGCATTAAGACGTTTCTTCCTATTTCTCATGTTTTATTTTCCATATGTATGGTGTTCTAGCGGTAGTGTTAAATGTGCCAAATTGGTTCATTTTCGTCTGTGTCTTGGCATGTACACTGTGTGTAAGATACGAATTTCTGGAGGTATTTTCCTATATTTCGAGTACGTCATATGTCCCAGAAAACGTGGGACATGATACAAGTTTTTTTTATTTTCACGCTCTATCAGAATTTGAAAAATGGATTAAGATATTTCTTTTCATGTGTCGACTGTGGGACAATGTCCCAAACAAAGAGGGACATTCATACAAGCGTGTTCTAGTTACGTTCTACCAAAAAGTGCACCAGATGTAATAGCAGAATGTACAGCGTTATTTTCCTAGTTTTTGCAATTGGGACGGTGTCCCAGCAGAAGTGGGACATGTTGACATTTGTCCATTAGCTACATGTTGATATCAACACACACATTGGCCATATTTTAATATTGATCATGCGATCCCACTAGTGACTTCATTTAGTTTATCTAGTTTCTTTGTGAGTCCCCTTGCACAATTTCAACTTGGCCTCAGTTGTTGCATCCTTATTGGTATGCAACCGTGAACATCATATTGCATCGGATAGAGAGAATATTATTGGTGAATTTGCAATGGCTTTCATGTTCTTGACGTTAATCCTTACATTTCCGAAGCTTTGAACTCAAGTTTACTGAGTATGATTGCATTTCTGGACATTTTTCTTAAGTGTTTCCACACATGTGAATCACCCTGCTTCAACTGTTATGCTTTAAAGACACTCCAGATGTCTTTCTAGAGCATTTGAGTACAAATTCCCTACACTTAATACTCAGAACGTCACTGTTGGCCAGCACCCTTACCTGGTGATTATGCAACCACACACAACAGGCATGAAGGTGTCCGCCATTTTGTATTGGTGCCAGATATTGACTTAATACAAACGAATTATTGTTACCTGGTAGAAACCCTATTAATTCATATCCATTTAGACCAATTTTTATTTGGCAGATTATCCGGGACTCCCTACGTTCCTTTGGGGAATCCCTTGCGCGTGCATGGTAGGATTGTGAAACATGCAAAATTTAATACAGCAGGTATGACTTCTTCAGTGAATTTTTTACCCGCCGTCTCTACGTTGGATAGTTTCGGAACTATTGGCGTCCGAAAGTCATTTTCCCACGCTTTCGGCACCTTGTAGATCTGAAACTATGTCCGATAGCCGAAAGTTCAAGAGAACTTTTTTTCTTGTCTGAGTGGCAGGAATCATCTCCCAAGAGTTGTAACACTTATTTTCCAACACCCGATATATATATATATATATATATATATATATATATATATATATATATATATATATATATATATATGTTCACTTCCTTTGTAAAACTATGCTTGATTAGCAGAGAAATGTTTGGTGCAACACGAAGATTTGATGTTCCAATTCATCCGTACTCTTTCTTTTCTCATAAAAAGAATCTAATTATGTCATTTTTCCTATTAATACGGTATATGCTGCGGCAGTACTTAACAATTGCTTATAATCTTCTCGGATCCAAAATAACACCGGTTTAATACTATATAGATATATTGTGTTGTAGTATTGAACCCCCCCCCCCCAAAAAAAAACCCTCTAGACTCTCTCCAACATAAATTTCTGGTTGTGCGCCTCCTTCACGGTAAATTCTCTTGCTTAGCTTTTCAGAATATCAAGAAAACCAACTTTTTTAAACGTCGCTACAATGTATGATGTTCTTTGCGAATAATAATTAATAGTTCTCATTTTGCTGAAAAATATTTATTTATTTATTTATTTACTATGGATGCAAAAATTACATTGTTATGTAGCAGATAATGTCTACTGTTGTAATGCCCTTAGAACAATGATGCCTATACTCCTTACAGTGACGGAAATAATTCTAACATGTAAGAGTGACGCAAATACCATTAATAATTCAAAATATAAATAGATACTAATAATAAGAAACTCACTCGAATCCGTACTTTCATTGAATATTAGAGGAACATATTTGTCCTTCGAATATTCGAATAAAATGTGAATTCGAATAAACTTGTTTTAAAAGATTTGTTAGAATGCTTGTTCAAACCGAAAATACGTTTACTAATAAGTATTCGAATAATTTTCAAACAATAATTATTCGAATAAATTTTGAAACAATTTTAACACTAGTTAAAGATCTAATAAGATTTTCACACATTTAGAACCAAATTTTGTTTGAGCTGTTTGACAGAAAATCCCCTTGACTACATGTAACCATTTTTGCCCCTCCTCCCAACTAAAATATTTGAACAGCTATGTTTTCTTGCCCATCGGATTTGTTTTTCCTTTTTTGTGGAAGCATCATTACAAGCATCGAAAACTACAGTTGATAATTTGGTGTAGTGAATTTTCACATAGCTTACATAGGATTCTAAAACTTGTTCGTACGTAGCTGAACTTGGACAAACAATTTTTCGAAGCAACATACCTACATCTATTATAATTTCAAATTCATGGGACAACATTTCTTTGATAACATCATCATTAGGGATGCTCGTCTGGAAGAGATCACAGATTGAAGACTTTTTCGTTTTTCTTAATTACATGTTTCGGAATAGCGCCAGTGGATAAGTGGCTAACTCGTACTTTAGATACTTGTTTAGATCATCATCTGTTTCCATCACTCATGTTATCCGCATAAACAATTGACTTGTACCTACCGGGCCCACATTTTCATGCACCTTAGTACGTATACCTGTGTACGAAATAGGTTTCACTCGGTCAGATCTCCTATTCAACTTTAAATTTCTAAAATCCTTCTCAACCATTCTGTCTACATAGGCTTTTCCCAAAGTTCCCACGGAATCGCAGTTAATGAAGCATCGGAAACAACTCAAGTCGTGATGGCGATTAAATTGTTAGTGTCCACTTCAAACAGACTATGGTCATTGAGACATAGAACAAACTTCTCAAGATCTTTGTAGTCGCGTTGTTGCTAGGATTCTCGGAGATAGATATGTTGGTCGGACGACGATGAGGGGATGCCGCTGAAAATTTCGAAGTTCTTTCTCCAGCACCTTGCACTTCTGTAGAGGAAGTTAGACGGTTAACACCATCTTCTAACTGCCTTTACTTAACAAATAAAACACAGTTCTGACCAGAGCAGAATGAAATATATTAAAAACTATACTTACAATGTGTTACAGTTTCAAGGACCTAACGTCCTCTTCATCAGACACCAACACTCCAACAACGTGCCTTTACTTCCACGCTCAAATTTTTTTTCAGGTAACCTATCATTTTAACACAGGATAAGTGAATTGCTGAGCCGCATTTGGACGAGGATAGAGCAAAAGAGTAAATCATTCCAGCACAGAACTCGTGCCGTCAAGTTGATAGGCAGACGCCTCACTAATACGCCACCGCATTTTTCTCTACTATGTTATAAAAATAAACGACAATGAAGAATACCTCTGGTGTGGAAGGACCTTATTTCAGTTTTCAGTGAAAGTACACTCATGTCCAAAATTATTGTCGTATATCTATAAATATGTTGTTGAAGGAATATAATTTGATAATGAATTCGCCCGGTATTTCTTATAATGTTAGTGTGTGTATAATCGGAAAAGACGTGTATGTGACAGATTTCATGTTAAAAGAGCAGTAAATAAGAATAATAAGACGAAGATAAATCTTTCTTGTCCATTTAGCAACATTTTGTTTTACTTATTCTAATTTTCGTATTTATAATTCTTTTCCTATGAAATTTACCACAAATATATATTTCCCGATTAAACACATAGTATCAGTATTAAAAGTATTCTGCAAAATCATTATCAAATTATTTTCTCACAAGAAGACAGTTATAGATATGCGACAATCATTTTGGACATGAGTGTACATACGTAAGGTATGAATTCAACGTTTATATCTCTTATCTTTCACTGTTGAAAATACAAAACAATACAGTAATGAATATGCTGGGCAGGTTTTCCCTTGTTAGAAAAATACAGTAGAAAGATAAAATGAAAATATTTCCCTGTAGAACATACACACAGAAGTTCATATATTTGATATTACGATTGAATAGACTGTATTCTTAAGTCGAATTGTAATCTGACTTGATGCGTGGATTTAAAAAAAAAAAAAAAAATGTGCAGCAACCTGTTGCGCAGGAAATTTCAGTCATCTAATATTATGCGTTGTAGGAATATATATTTCCGAGATAGCTCGGAGACTTTCAGTTCTCATATTACAGTACTGCCAATCGATATTCTCGCCGAGTGTTTCCCATCGAAGATTTTTCATCCACAGCGCACTTTGTCTTGTGCACTAGAGAGTTATTTTTTATTCATTTCATATGAAAAAATTAAATTAAATTTTCTATATAACATCATATATAGGCCAAATATTCTCTTTAGCTTGAAATAACATAAATGTACTTACAGAGTTCGTTAAAAAAAAAGGAAAGAAAACGCATATTCTAAAGCGATGTAGTCACAAAGTAAATAAACGTTAATGTCACGTTTCTGCATTAAGTACTCTTTGGACGAGGACTAGATTTAAAAAAAGAAAAAAAGCTTCTATTTTACGCGCTAGGAGCTGAAATAAAAAAATGCAGCAGAGTTTATGAATCCGTCTAGAATGGCACTTCATGTACTAGTGAAGTCATTAAAGCAGGTTATTACAGAAGATTGGCCTGATTTCAGAAATTCACTGTGGCTTTATTATTGGACCACAAAACTTGCAGATGCAGTGCAAACCTCGAAAAGTATTTTTGTGTTTCAGGTTCGCTTCTGATTTTTGCCACGAAGGCGCAGTTGTGAACGTTTATTCAAGATGTTGAGAAATCTCGAATTTTATTCATATCAGTCTCCTAACAGTGCAATGACACTTCCGAATGAAGTTCAACAAAGATCCATTTGGCGATATTTACAGCGTCGGGATGCCTCTGAAAGGAGAAATGAATGTCGGACTACATAGAGAAACGGTTGATCGCGTGCAAGTGAGTTTTCCACGAAGCCCACGGACTGCAACAAACAGAGCAAACAGAGACTTGAACATCCCATAACCTACCATTTGGAAGATCTTACGAAAAAGATTGAAGCAGAAGCAGCAATTGATACAAGCCCTGACACCTGACGATAAAATCAGACGCCTTGAACTTTCGGTACAGTTCCAACAAATTATCGAAGAAGATGCAAAACTCATCTTTAGTGATGAAGCAAGATTTTTTTGAAGTGAGATTTTCAATAAGTCTGCAAAGTTTTGTGACAATTGTCCAATAATACAAGCTACATTGAATTTATGAAATCGGGTCAATCATTTGTAATAACCCTGTATGCCATGTCATTGGTATTTGCTCGATGGGTGCTATTCAAACTGCAAGCTGCAGCCGAGAACCAGTGACAACACCAGAGAGGCTTGAGGTGTTCTTTCGACTGTCCCCTTTCCTAAACATTCTGTATTCACTAATATAGCATTATAATTTAGGCCAGGTAACATAAAACTATCTTTTTTCGGTATAAAAAATAATATCTGCGCCCCAAATTATTTTCTTCCGCTTGGCCCTCCATAGAAATTAAAGCTGGTGTCGTGACACAGAGAACTGTATACATACACAGGGGCACCGATTTCTCAGTAAATTTGGGGGGGGGTATTCAGATGCAAAAGGTATATATATGAGGATTTTAAGACAAATTGCATTCAAATTATGCCAAATATTGTATATTCATAAATACAATAAGGGGGCCCATATGAACTTTGGGGGGCCCTGCCCCCAGGTACGGTGCCCTTGCATATACAGATGGTGATCAGAAAAATGGAAACACCTGAACGAAATAGCAACTTACCAGATTAATATGGTATCGGGCCAACTTTCGCCTTCTGAACAGCCTTGATGCGACGTGGGATGGAGGCATAGAGGTCGTGAATGGTAACAAGTGGAGTTTTACACCATTCCTCGTGCAGGGCATCGGCCAGTTCTGTGAGAGAGGATGGAGGTGGAAATCGGCGCCGGAGTCGTGTTTCCAAGACGGACCACAGATGTTCAATTATGTTGAGATCTGGGGATTGGGCGGGCCAGGGGAGGTGTTGAACTTCATCCCGATGTTCCTCAAACCACATTGCAACAACGCCAGCTGTGTGAATGGGTGCATTATCATCCTGGAAGATTGCGTCATTGTCCGGGAACAACATCCGGACCATAGGATGCAAGTGGTCTCCTAAAATTGCGACATAATCTTTGGCAGTGATTCGTCCTCTAAATGTGACCACAGGACCTAATGAAAACCGTGATATGGCGGCCCACAACATCACCGAGCCGCCGCCATGTTTCACAGTTGGGCGGAGACACTGCAGATCATAAGCTTCTTTGGGCATTCTCCACACACAAACACGGCCCGTGGTTGGGAATAGGGTGAAGGATGACTCATCAGACCATATCACACGTTTCCAGTCCTCGACGGTCCAAGTTGCATGGTCGCAGCACCATTTGCGGCGTGCGAAAGCGTTATGGTCCCTGATGAGCGGTTTGGCCCGTGCAACACGACCCCGTAAGTTTATGTCATGTAATTCGCGGCGGACTGTGATTGTCGAAACAGGGTGGGGGAGGTGCTGATTGAGTTCCTTCGTCACTTGCTCCGCAGTGGCACAACGGTTCTGCGTGACAATGCGCTTTAATACCCGGCGTGACCTGTCACTCATGATTTTCTTCCGCCCACTGTTCCGCTTCCCCGTGTGTTGTGTAGGCCGTCATCACCTTTGACACTGTCCCACGCGACACACCTAATACAGTAGCCACTGCCGTCACACTCACTCCATATAAGCGCGCACCAACAATTTGCCCTCTCTGAAAATCTGAGAGGTCTCCCATTTTACACTACCTCCGTCTGCTGCAGCCACTGGACACTGCTGTTCCACTGCGCCTGACGTAGTATGGAGACAGACCTAACACACCACCACCAGCGGTCCGGCGCTGCGGGCGCCACGACACCACTGCCAACCCATACATCTGACGTGTTGCCAACTACAGGTGTTTCCATTTTTCTGATCACCATCTGTACATATCTTTATTGATAAGGTTTATCTAAATCAAAAACTTGTAAAGCTGTTTAAACAATTGCAAATAAGTAAATAAAATAATAATGATGAAAAGAAATTCGTAAGTACATACGGTGCTACAATGGTGTCGACAGCTCCAAAATTCCTTCCAGCTACTTCCAACTTTTCTCACTGACGCGCAGTTCGGAATAGATGTATGCCGTTTGTAACCGAATGACTTCGTTCACTGCCTTAGACGAACTAAGTTGTAGTTACCTCAAGCCTGGGTATAAGCCAAATGACGCAGCAACCATCTTTCTTCTAGATCAGTAACGGCCAATTTACAATACAGGACAAAATAAGAACAAAAGTTGGGAGCCTTTCCCTTCAGTCCCTTTGAGGCATCGGTCATACACTTTATGAATCTTTGAATCTTTATTATTATTATTATTATGGGCAACTTGCTTCTTGTTTCAGGTGTTTATGCTAGGAGTGAGGAACCTGCAGTTTTCCGGACCTGTTGTGAAATTGCTAAGTTATACAAAGAAATGAAGTGTATGGCAATTGAAGAATACTTTGAGAGCTCAGGCCACATTTGTGCACCTTGAAGACTAACTGAAGTTCAAAATAAAAAGAAAAGAAAAGAAAAGAAAAGAAAAGAAAAGAAAAAGAAAAGAAAGAAAGAAAGAAAGAAAGAAAGAAAGAAAGAAAGAAAGAAAAAAGAAAGAAAGAAAGAAAGAAAGAAGGAAAGAAAGAAAGAAAGAAAGAAAGAAAAAAGAAAGAAAGAAAGAAAGAAAGAAAGAAAGAAAGAAAGAAAGAAAGAAGAAAAAAGAAAGAAAGAAGAAAGAAAGAAAGAAAAAAGAAGAAAGAAAGAAGAAAAAAAGAAAGAAAGAAAGAAAGAAAGAAAGAAAGAAGAAAGAAAGAAAGAAAAAGAAGAAAGAAAGAAAGAAAGAAAGAAAGAAAGAAGAAAGAAAGAAAGAAAGAAAGAAAGAAAGAAAGAAAGAAAGAAAGAAAGAAAAAGGAAAGAAAGAAAGAAAGAAAGAAAGAAAGAAAGAAAGAAAGAAAGAAAGAAAGAAAGAAAGAAAGAAGAAAGAAAGAAAAGAAAGAAAGAAAGAAAGAAAGAAAGAAAGAAAGAAAGAAAAGAAAGAAAGAAAGAAAGAAAGAAAGAAAGAAAGAAAGAAAGAAAGAAAGAAAGAAGAAAGAAAGAAAGAAAGAAAGAAAGAAAGAAAAGAAAGAAGAAAGAAAGAAAGAAAGAAGAAAGAAAGAAAGAAAAAAGAAAGAAGAAAGAAAGAAAGAAATAGAAGAAAGAAAGAAAGAAAGAAGAAAGAAAAGAAAAAAGAAGAAAAAAGGAAAGAAAGAAAGA